>NC_068450.1:43064134-44279967 GCF_023373465.1 Oncorhynchus keta
ACGATTACAATCAATGCTCAATTGTAGGGCTTCAGTAAAAAGTTAGAACTACACACAAGCAACACATCGAAGTATCTTATGTCAAAGCTTATGCTAAATTGCAATAAAGGCATTCGAACCAGATGTTCACGTTTGATGTGTAAGTCCAAAGAATCCTTCAACAAAAACCCAGAATGTACAACAATTTATTGAACAAGGAACGACAGCCAATACCAAAGGCTACCATTCTAGATGGTGTCAGGTTGCTAGTAGTTGTACATTTGTTGACTGTTAAAAGTAATTAAATCGATTTACTGCAAAAAGAGAGAAAATATTGTTGATATGAAATGTTAGAAGTGTTAACTGTTCTCTGTACGAAATGATGGTCTTGGGATGTGACAATTATAACCAATCACAGGCCTACAGTATATCTGGAACTATGGTATACAGCCAATAACCCAGACATAATTTTAATTTTTTTAATTTGACCTTTATTTAACCAGGCAAGTCAGTTAAGAACACATTCTTATTTTCAATGACGGCCTGGGAACAGTGGGTTAACTGCCTGTTCAGGGGCAGAACGACAGATTTGTACCTTGTCAGCTCGGGGGTTTGAACTCGCAACCTTCCGGTTACTAGTCCAACACTCTAACCACTAGGCTACGCTGCCGCCCCAAAACAGAAACATCAGTGTCATCTGTACAAATCCTTAAAACAGTGAAGCTGACGTGAGCCTAAAATAAGTATTGTCAGATTTTCTACCGCGCTAGTTCTGAAATGCATAGACAACATCACATGTGACAGTCTCTCTCATTTCCCCTCTCCTTCCATCTCAGCATTCCATCTATGCATCAGTCAGATTATAAGAGGCTGTCCGAATATATGACCAGTGTCCAGAGGTCATTGTGAATGTCCGAGTCCTGTGGAGCTCATCACGCCAAGCGCAGCACGCTTCAGGAAGTAATCCAAACCCTCCAACCTTTCCCTATCAACATTCTTCGCTGCCCTTAGGCCAGCAAGCAGATGTCAACTGGCATGCACCTCCAACTCAAAAGTAGCTGTTTGACTTTCACAAGTCGGCCATCATCCAGGCAGCGTACATACTTCCAGGCAAGGTTGCCATATCCTTGGCACCGTAATTACATGCCAGTTAGGAGCGTCAGGTTACGCATGCAGATTTCCTCCGCTGTTCGCAATCAGGAGGTCCAAGTCATACTACATAGGTTACCGAGCATGTATAGATATTGTGGCATCTTAATTATATGCCAGTTAGGAGTGTCGGGTTGTGCATGCAAATGTCCTCCGCTGCTCGCAATTAGGAGGTCCTAGTCATACTACATAGGTTACAGAGCATGTAAAGATATCCCAAAATATTTAAATCACTCATAGTGCCAAATGTTGTTTTTGTTATATTCCCATTCCTCTTGTCAACAGAATACATTCTATGTAACGATAACCTTGGATATTCACTAAACGAGCTTAAAACTTTTTAATGTCATGAAACAAACATCTCTAACATCATTGACTTGTGTGGAGTGATTGATTGAATACACATGAATATTAATCAAACAGAAGATTGTCAACAAATCCCTCAATTGACAGCACGTTATTGGGCCAGAACTAAAGTGGGGTTGGACCAGAACTACTGTTTAAAGTGGGGTTGGACCAGAGCTATTTTTAAAAGTGGGTTTGCACGAATTCAACTCGCTACAAAACAACATACAGAAAATGGAAAGAGGGAATAAAGATGAGTACAGAACTTTGCACATTAGGTAAGTATAATGTCATACGCACTTCAGAGGGAGAGAGAGAGAGAGAGAGAGAGAGAGAGAGAGAGAGAGAGAGAGAGAGAGAGAGAGAGAGAGAGAGAGAGAGAGAGAGAGAGCTTAGCCGTGCCTTTGAGGAGCTGACGGCTACAATATCGTATTAAACAATCCATCAAATAGATTGATTGACTGATTGCAACACACCCGGGCTGAAATTCATTAACGGTAAAGTGCCTCATCTGGAGTGACAATGACTGTTAATTGTAATGCATAACACACTATCAGCCTAATATCTAACACTGACAAATATATATGTGTGCTCACCCTAGAGAGTATTAACGGGAGCAAACTCAACTCTGCAGTGTCAGAGAGGGAGAATGGGGGTGGTGGAAGGGGAGCTGGTGGCTTGATGGTCCTGGTCTACAAAGTATTGCATAGGCTGAAGGTTTCGTTTCAGGGCAAAATAGGGACTTTGATGAATATGAATATTATAAACATCAGTGAAAGAGACATCGGTGTTGAAACAGTTGATATACAGTGCAACATTTTGGTAGAGCAAAAGCACTGTGCAAAGAGCAAGAAATACCTTAAACCTCACTCTAATCATGCTGTTTTAGTTTGAAACTTTTCTTCAACAATGTGCATTATAAGGAGGTGATTAATTCATTAAAGTTTCATAAACCGAGCATTACTTACATACAGTATAGCCACCTCTTTATAACTTTGAATGTTTATTTGAGCTTATTACCTAAAATGTATCAATTGAAAGTGTGGGTTCACAGCTCCAATCCAGATGTGTCGGTCATTACTGAGATGTGATTAAGAAAGAGTGTTAACCTTTCTGGTTATAACCTTTTCCGGCAAGATTAATCTTCCAAAGGCAGTGGAGTGGCAATCTTTACCAAGGAACACCTTCAGTGCTCGGTTGGCTTCACCAAATCTGCCCCCAAACAATTTGATTTGCTGGTTTTAAGCATTAAACATTCAAATAGCTCTTTGTTGACTGTACAGCACCTGCCTGTACCCTACCTGCCCTAAGCTCTCTCCTGGAACTTTACACTAAGAATCTGTCCTGCTAGGTGACCTAATTTGGGACATGTTTAAACCCCCTGACCAAATCCTAAAGCAATAGGACTCCCTAAATCTTTCTCAGATTATTACCAATCCCACAAGGTATGACTGCAAACACCCATAAAAGGCTACTCTCCTTGATGTTATCCTCACAAATAATCCTGTTAGGTATCAGTCTGGTGTTTTCTGTAATGACCTTCGTTATCACTGTTTTATAGCCTGTGTTCGTAATCGCTGCTCAGTGAAACGACCAGTCCTGATAAGTCATAGACGCTTCCAATTTTTGTTTTTATGAGCATGCCTTCCTTCATGACCTGGCCTCTGTAAATTAGTATAGAATCAGCTTGATCCCCTCTGCCGAAGACGCTTGGACCTTCTTTTTTTATATTTTCAGTGGTACTGTTAATAAAAATGCCCCCCATAAAGAAAATTATAATTAAAACAGGTTCAGCCCCTGGTTTGACCGTGATCTTGCAGTGGTTACTCCACCTCAAGAATTGCATTTGGTGAAAGGCTCGGCACACGCATACTCAGGCTGACTGTCTCTCGTTCAGGCAAATGAAAAATAAGTGCACTCAGGCTATCCGGAAGTCAAGTTAGTTACTTTAAGGGGCAGTTCTCTCTCTGTGGGTCTAACCCCAAGAAGTTCTGGAACATGGTATATAAACCCTCCTCCTCACAGCTGCCTATATCCCTTAATGTTGATGATGTTGATGATGTGGTTGTTACTGACAAAGAGCACATGGCCGAGCTCTTTAATCACCACTTCATTAAGTCAGGGTTCCCGATTTGACTCAGCCATGCCTCCTTGCCCGTCCAACATTTCCTCATCTTCTAATATGACTATCCCCGATGCTCATCACTCATTTTCCCCTGCCCACTACAAAGTTTATCCCTGCAGGTGGTCACTGAGTCTGAGGTGCTAAAGCAGCTCCTTAAACTTGATCCCCCCCCCCAAAAAAAAATCTGGGTCAGATGGTTTAGACCCTTTCTTCTTCAAGGTTGCTTCCCTTATCATCACCAAGCTTGTCTATGACCTTTTTAACCTGTCTCTCCTCTCTGGTGAGGTTCCCATTGCTTGGCAGGCAGCCACAGTGCATCCTTTATATAAAGGGGAAGATCAAGCTGATCCTAACTGTTATTGGACAATTTCTATTTTACCCTGTCTTATCAAAAGTCAAAACTTGTCAATAATCGACTGACTGGCTTTGTTGATGTCTATAGTATTCTCTCTGGTATGCAATCTGGTTTCCGTTCAGGTTATGAATGCAACCTTAAAGACCCTAAATTATGTCACCATTGCCCTTGATTCTAAGCAATGTTGTGCTGCTATTTTTTTTGACTTGGCCAAAGCTTTTGATACGGTAGACCATTCCATTCTTGTGGGCAGGCGAAGGAGTATTGGAGTCTCCGAAAGGTCTTTGGCCTGGTTTGCTAACTACCTCTCCTCTTGAGTGAAGTGTATAAAATCAGAACATCTGCTGGCTCAGCCAGTGCCTGTCACCAAGGGAGTACCCCAGGGCTCGATCCTAGGCCCCACACACTTCTCAATTTACATCAACAACATAGCTCAGGCAGTAGGAAGCTCTCATCCATTTATATGCAGATGATACAGTCTTATAGTCAGCTGACCCCTCCCGGATTTTGTGTTACCCTCTTACAGGTACCCCCCTACCTTTTTCAATTTCCGCCTGAAGACATACCCAAAGCTAACTGCCTGTAGCCCAGGCTCAGAACCAAGGATATGCATAATCTTGATTTCATTTGAAAGAAAACACTCTGAAAGTTGTGTAAATGTGAATTGAATGTAGGAGAATATAACATAATAGATCTGGTTTAGATAATAAAATGAAAAAAATGTTTTTTTTTCATTTTTATTGTTGTATCAACATCTTTAAAATGAACAAGACAAAACAAACATTCAGATAGGATTTTGGAGACAATTTCAGTGAAAATCATAAGAGGGCAACAGTACTTGTCCAAAGTTTCAGAATGATAACTTCAAAAATGAGTGTGCTACATGACATTTATCATGAAGTCACCCAGGTGTTCCACACAAGTAGCCCAAATGTAGCCAAGTGGCCAAATTGGTGAAGTTATACATTTTGAATGGAATAACTATATACAAAATACCAAAATGGATTCTAACACACCCCCCCCCCCCAAAAATGGAGAAAAAACATGAGAAAAAAATAAATAAACATTTACAAAATAACACTTTCAATATTTGGAAGACCCTCAGTCCTCTACACAATATTGTGCTGCTGATGCCAGGTGCCATAGCAGTCTCTTTCTGCTGTAAAGCAGAGGGTCACCAAGCATGTGGTGCAGGTGATGGGGGACTTATTTTGCAAAGAACACAGCGACGCCTCCATGCTGTGCCCTTTTGGCCCTGAGGCACATCCATGCCTGCAGAAATACATTTGGGCAGATGAAGACCACTTGTGGCAGGAGCTGGATGAACCAGCTTCAGTGGGGGATGGACATCTTGGCACTGGGGGCTCCCATTCGGAGTCAGTGTCACTGTGAAAGAAAATGTTCAGTTAGAATAGCCCTATATCAACAGGTATAATAAACAGATATATATAGAGTACAGGGAACATAAGGTTGAATATATTATTATAGACCTGCTATCTACTGTCTATTTTATATTTTGACACTTCAGCTAGATCTACTGTCTCTATTATATTATGACAGACCAGCTAGATCTACTGTCTTTATTATATTACAACAGACCAGCTGTATCTACTGTCTCCATTTCACTTTGGCTATTGTTGTGGGCCTGCCCTCCCCTCAACAGCCTCCAATAGGCTATTTAATTTCTCAAATAATATTTTATATTATTCATTTCAAACAAAGTCATTGGCATGAGAAAAACTTACCAGTCCAAAACGAAAAATATTTGGGAATCGCTAAATGAATCGTCCTCCAAACAATCTCTGTCTCATTTTCCTTATCAATTTCTTCTAAAATGGTGTGTACATCTGTATATCTAGACTTAGATTTAGCTTTCCCTGACTTAGTCGTCATACTGATTGATATATAAACAGCTGAAGATGCGCTTTACCAAAACAACGCTGTGCGTAACATGCGTTGCTCCTTGCGGTATGAAACTTCAATGGCGAATGATCCTCTTTACGCTGGAGTTTACTACATGGGTTGGTCTTCCAACACATAAATATTACATATTGCTGTTTACCTCAGCTTATTGCTTATCTACCCAGCTAGATTTCAAGACAATCAGTGGTCATTGGGTTAAAATACAGGCAATCAACGAAACAGCGGTCTTATCATTGGTGCACAATGATGTCATTACTTGTTGAAATCGGTCTTCAAATCGGTTTCTTTCAGTCAATACGTCCCGCGAAATGACCCATCATGTTTGGTTGTGTTACAAACAAACCAGTTGATTGCAATGAAACCAAACATGACTGGAAAAGTCACGTTTCGTGTGTGTATTTACATCGAATGTGTCGTCGAAAATGGAATGAGACGGAATTCACGACACAAGCGATTCACAAAATGTTTTGTGTTAAGCTATAAAAATGGGTTTTATCAAACAAAAGACCATTCATTGTGTAACAATGAGCATTGGGATTGCAAACAGAGGAAGATCGTCAAAGGTAAACAATTAATTTTTTGCAGTTTGTGATTTTGTGACGCCTGTGGTGGTTGAAATAGTTGTTTTTATATGGGGCTGTATCCTCAGATAATCGCATCGTATTGTTTCGCAGTAAATCATTTTTTAAATCTGACAACGCAGTTGGATTAGCAAGATTCTAGGCTTTCAAAACATGTGAGACACTTTGAATGTTTAATATGACTATTTATGTAGCCATCACCTTATGTTGTCGAATTTCATCCCGCTAACAGGTTCTGTGCGCAGAGGTTAAATCTAGACTTGGTTTCCTCTATCGCAATCACTCCTCTTTCACCCCAGCTGCCAAACCCCTGATTCAGATGACCATCCTACTCATGCTAGATTACGGAGAAGTAATTTATAGATCGGCAGGTAAGGGTGCTCTCGAGTGGCTCGATGTTCTTTAACATTCGGCCATCAGATCTGCCCCGAATTATCCTTATAGGTCACATCACTGCATTCTATACTGTTCTCTAAACTGGTCATCTCTGTATACCAATCGCAAGACCCACTAGTTGATGCTTATTTATAAAACCCTCTTAGGCCTCACTCCCCACTCTCTGAGATTCCTACTGCAGCCCTTATCTTCAACATACAACACCCGTTATGCCAGTCACATTCTGTTCAAGGTCCCCAAAGCGACACACATCCCTGGGTCGCTCCTCTTTTCAGTTCTCTGCAGCTAACGACTGGAACGAGCTGAAAAAAACACTCAAAATGGACAGTTTTATCTCCATATCTTCATTCAAAGACTCAATCATGGACACTCTTACTGACAGTTGTGGCTGCTCCTCGTGATATATTGTTGTCTCTACCTTCTTACCATTTGTGATGTTGTCTGTGCCCAATGATGTTTGTACCATGTTTTGTGCTGCTACAATGCTGTGCTGATGTCATGTTGTGTTGGTACCATGCTGTTTTGTCATGTGTTGCTGCCATGCTATGTTGTTGTCTTAGGTCTCTCTTCATGTAGTATTGTGGTGACTCTTGTCGTCATGTGTTTTGTCTATTTTTTAATCCCAACCCATGTCCCCGCAGGACGCCTTTGGCCTTTTGGTAGACCGTCATGGTAAATAAGAATGTGTTCTTAACTGACTAAATAAAGGTAAAATAATGTACAAAACATTTGCCAGGAGTGCCAGACCTTTGGGGCTACTCAATTGGTTCCCATTGCACCAGGCAAGCTCAATCAAGAACAACTCAAGTCTTTGAAAGAAAACTATCACCACTAGAAACTCAGGTCTGCTCTCAAACACATAGGTGTGACGATAACAATCATTTGCACATTGCTATAGACTCACATACAAAACCATTTGCATTTAATAGGGAGGATATACATTTAAGACACTATGCCTCACAATATAAATGTTTTTCCTCCTACTTAGGGAGTTTAAACAAGGTGAGATTGTACCTGATTGACTTGTGTCGGTGTGATGTGAAGGACTCAGGAGGATGCAGAGTGATTTGCTGTCTTCCCTCTGTCAATACTCTCATTACCACAGTCCAGCTGCAGGAAGCAGCTGTGGAATATATTGTATTAGCACCTGGCAGAGGAGGAGCCGGTGACACTTCATACCAGGTAATAAAGCTAATTCCTTATTAAGTGCACCGCTTTAACCAAAAGTAGTGCACTATGAAGGCAATAGGGTGCCAGTTGGGATGCAATCTAGATATTCATGCAGAGCTTTGGATTTGAATTATGCGAAAGCTTATTGGTGACTTTTGTAAGTGCATGTACAGTATGTGAAGGTGTGATGCAGATTATTTCTCATAGCAGTTCACAATGCAGCACTCAAAGTGAGAAGTCTATTAGAAAATAAACAGGTTATAGCAGTAGATAGAAACTGATGTTTGTTCTCACTGGGGAAAGAGTAAGATGAGCTGTGTGGTAACGTAATTACTAATAATATTTCATAATAACATTTAATAACATTTCATCAATAATATATGCCATTTAGCGGACACTTTTATTCAAAGCAACTTAAGTAAGCAATCTACATTTGCTAAATTCATTTTTTTTTGAGTAAAAAATTAATCAAATGTAGCCCAACCTAATGATTCTTGGAGAAAATCTTATTTAAAAAAATGACAAATAAAAGAAAAACGTTGAAAAAAAAGTGGAAAAAAAGATTAATTAAATAATTAATATATATATAAACATGTATATATTGTCGTGACGTGACTCATTAATCTGATAACTGTTATGTGTCAAATCAACTAACTATGTTTAATTGTTACCCAATTAAATTAATAATGTAACAATAAACTCATTAGGAATTTGGAGCACCACGGAAGAAGTTGTTTAACGAGTTAACATCTCCCGAACTAAACTCTAGAAGATATACGTAAGTTATATATCGATAAGTCACTTATTAATCATTACCTCATATCTGTCTCATTCTGAACAGTAGGCACCCTCTTGGATCTGCAAGAACCTCATTATTTGCTCATCATTCAGTACTACTCAAATTGAATTATTTATTTATCTCCTAAATAATAACACAGAATACACATACATGAGACAAAAGTCCCTAGTGGACTGACACGATATGACAGCTTATTACACAAAGAAGGGAGTGGGGAAAACAGAGAGAGAGAAAATGGCACATTTATTGTGGATACATTCTGTAACTATTCTCACATTAATCATATTCCTTGCACATGAACCATTGCCCATTTGGGTAAAAAAAATAAAATATGTATTTACGTGTTGAATACCTTCATTCGTCGTCTATCTTGGTCAGAACCAAGCCCTCTCGGAAGGCTCTCCTGTGCGTGTAAGGCTCGGATTGAGGTCACAATGTCCTTCTTAGTTGTCTGGTCTCCAATGGGCTGTTTTTGTTCAGAACTTGTTCTTAGCTTGTGTTGATAGTCAGAATTTGAACCCCTTTACATGGACAGTTGCAGCCTGTTCATGTTCGGGTTTAAACTCAGCATCTTCTTCACCTCGTGTTGAGATTGAGAGTTTCAGAGTTTCCAACCATTTCAACGTGTGGACCATGGTCTCACGTCTTCTGGTATGATAGGTGAGGTTTGAAAATAAAAGAGAGCCGCACACTCTAGGAGCTCAGATGCAAAAATGTAATACCAACGTTTCGACAGCCAAGCTGTCTTCATCAGGGTATATGTATTTTTCTTCTAGATTGATAGGTGAGGTTATCTTCTCATCTAATGTTGAGGTTGATAGTTTCAGATTTTCCAATGTGTGGACCACATTCTCACATCCTCTGGTATGATATGTTCAGTCAGTCCTTTTAAGCATTCTGGCCGAAAAGGGCGGTTCTATCACGCTGACAAGCTATTTGAACCCATTTGGAGTGTGGCTGCTTAATGGGCAACATATCACCAAAACTATGATCTCGTTATAGAACTAAAATCATATTCCTATCTTTTTCATATTGTCTACACCACATATTGGTTGGAAACTTGAAATAAACGATGTGTACACTTTCCAAGTTACAGTATTTTCATAATACATTTTTGTATACCATTATTAATTACTTCACAAAATATACATTAGTGTTCCATAGACCTCTCATCATTCCCCACATCTGGAAATTTAGAAATATTATTCCTAAGTTCACTCTTTGGTTGTTAAGAGTTTTTGGGTGGCCAAAGCACATTCCAATCTTGATTCTAAAGAGCAAGAGTACAGTATGTTCTCTACTGCATACAATTTATGAATGGCTTGAGGTGTCAAACCGGCAAAGCCCCCCACCCCCATCCTCTTCTGTGGGTGTGAGAGGGGTCTGGTCATCGTCAGCCATTTGCCAAGCTGAGTCCTTGGATTCTGTCATGACGTTGGCCTGGGGGGTTTATGACAGTTTATGACAGTCTTCACCCCTTTTTCCTCTCTCCTACTGATGTTAGAGGGCGGCAGGGTAGCCTAGTGGTTAGAGTGTTGGACTAGTAACCGGAAGGTTGCAAGTTCAAACCCCCGAGCTGACAAGGTACAAATCTGTCATTCTGCACCTGAACAGGCAGTTAACCCACTGTTCCTAGGCTGTCATTGAAAATAAGAATTTTACAAAAACCTTGGTTAACATGGAGATTCTGGGAACATCAGAAGATGGGGGGAAATTAGCTATATTCTGGTAATCCGAACAATTGAACATATGCAGTGGTACTTAATTAATATGATGTCAGTTCGGTTGTCATCTGAGACATTCTCATTCTCAATGATAAGATGACAAACTCTACAGTGGAAAGTCTACACATCAGAGTTATCGGATTCACATGCAATTGTTGTTCAATTTAAGTGTTTAAATGTGATTTTAGCTTCTAAAATTGGGTTTTCATAAGACAGGGCTCTGTCAATCACTGGCCCGCCCCTGTGAAGGGACATGGGCTATAAAACTTTTCAAACACGCTCTCCTCTCCCTTCCTATATAAGCCCTTGACGACAATATAACCTCCTGTTCCAAAGATGTGAGGACGACGGTCCTATGTCAGAATGGTTCAGATAATAATTACAGAACGAAGCCAACATCAGCGTGAGCTTTGGTTGAGAATAGTATGAACTTTGAACTCTTATTCACTACAGAAGTGATACCTCCTAGCCGTTGAGTTAGCGACAGCTGCTGCAAACGAGGGTTAGGAAGGAACAGACAGAGTATCCCGTCTATCACACAAAGACATTACTACAACTTATCCGATTCACAACCAGAGACATTCTTCAAAGGACAGAGGACTCGGTTTGGCAAGAAGGCCTTCCATCTACCACCAACCTACCGAAGCGCAGCTCAGAGTAAATATTTATTACATTTTCCTTTTCCAAATGGGTGGTAATTTAGAATGCATAAGATACTGTATTTACGATAGCACAGCTTCGTCTTTGTTCCTCAGTCTTTCCGCTCCTTCACTCAAACCCAGCGCTTTTCTTTTGTGTAACAAGCTGTCATATCTGTTCCGCCCACTAGGGAATGTTTTAATTTATGACGTAATGTGTAATCAAGTTATGATCTAATTATGTGTATGTGTAATTCTGTGTGATTAGTTAGGTATTTAGTAAATAAATAATTAAACCCAATTTTGTATTGCTGATCTCAAATTGTTAGCCAGGGTTCGTGCAGATAACCAAGAATTTACAACTTTCAGATTAATTAAGATGACGATTGGTATTGACTGCTATTGATGTAAAATATGACTAGGTCTTTAAGAGTTTATTCGGAAGATAACAGCTCTATAAATATTATTTTGTGGTGCCCGACTCTAGTTAATTACATTTATATGATTAGCTCAATCAGGTGATATTAATCACGGAGAAATAATTTTATAGAATAGCATGTCATATCACTTAATCCGGCATAGCCAAAGACACGACAATCCTCAGCCAGGAGAGTCATGACAAAAAAATATATATATGTTTTACAACCTTTGCACATGGGAATCATGAATGTAAGTCAGACACGCTTAATGAGTAAACAGCCTCAATAATGAATTACTTTTTCAATCATTGTTACTGTTTATTGCTTTGACATCAATGAAAGAAAACACTCAAACAACACATAAAGCTTTAGTTGAGAACACATGTTCTGACTTGGAGTGTGGCAGCTTTGTATATTCGACTTGACACCAGTGTTAAGGTAGAGCAGACATTGGGCCATGAGGCAATTTCACTCTGCAGCCTTAGATGCAGTCTAAGGCTGTGTTCTGAATGGCACCCTATTTCCTATATAGTGCACTACTTTTGACTAGGGCCCATAGGGCTCTGGTCAAGAGTAGTGCACTATATAGGGAATAGGGTGTCTGGGACGCATCCTAAGCCTTCTCAATAGAACCCCTCTGCACATTCCTCTTCCACTTGTTGAGCTCTACTACAAAATACTCATTACAAAGTTCACTGTAGTCAGCACATTTCAAATGGAGAACTTTGTGGCATGTTGTTGGCAATGGCAAGCCAACTCAAACTAGACGCTGGAGGCTAGATTGGATTTCTACTATTGTCATGTAGGACGCGCATCTCAGTTCAATAGTGTTTCAACTGGATTCCTTTTTTGCTTATTCTTTGGGACACATTACTGTGAAACTGTTGTCTATCAATAGCACTTTGCATAAGTAGTAAACAATAAATCCAAAAATGCAAATGAGTCTAGCAAACATGAAACTAATGAAACACCTCAAGGCGGTTGACAGATTTGGAGTTCACACCTTTCTCAGTGGAAAAGTGCAAAGTATGAAACTGCAATGCTTTGGACAAAATAGTTTATTTATCTGCAAAGAAACACAGAGTGCAACTCCGAGCAAATATGGAACAGGTGCAAGGGATTCCAATCATGCATATCCATCTGCTTTTCAAAGTTAACACAGGATGTGACTAGGGGATCAGGACAGTATGTGACTGGATGATGAGGACATGGTGTGACTAGGGCATGAGGACATTATGTGACTGGATGATGAGGACATGGTGTGACTAGGGCATGAGGACATTTTTTTTGGACCCACTCAAAAAAAATCATGCTTACCTCACAGCTGCACGTTTACTACAGATTTGACTTGTTATTGTTATTCACTGTGTATTTATTGCTTGTGTCACTATCTCTTTCTTTTAGATTTTTTATCTTTGACTCTGCATTGTTGGAAAAGGACCCGCAAGTAGCATTTCCCTGTTAGACTACACCTGTTGTTTATGAAGTATATGACAAATAACATTTGAGATGTTTAGCAGTTTTCACTCTCTACTTCACCTGCGTCCCTCTTCACGCCACTGTTTTGACTAACCCCATGGATTGAGCACATGAACATTATTTACATTTTAGTCCAGGGGACAATTGGCCAGCTGGCAATTCTGGCAAATGCCAGATGGAAAGAACGATTTTATAGTTGGGTGTGCTGGTCGAAATTGCTGCATCAGCAGCGAGACCTGCTCTGATTCTGTCATCAGTTAGACAACCAAGATCATGGATCGTAAAGAACTTAAAGTGTCCCTTAAAACGTAGAAAGAACACATTCTATACTGTCACCTCACTCAAAACATCACATTTTTGGGCGGCTAAAACCATGATTTGGTCAAACAGTAAAGTGTTAATCCTCATGATTCTTGAAATGAAAGTGTCTGCCCTTCCCCTGTGCCTGTGCCCTTGCTGGAGCCTGCTGCTGTGATGAGCAAGCCACTCTCCTCTCCCCCATGTGCTTGAGTGAAAAATTAATTCTGATCGTATAACATTTCAAAATCCAATTGCAGGAAAAACACAGCTTTGGAAGCGTTGTCTCCTTGTCCCTGTCAAAGAGGGGAGGGTCTCAGCATTCTGTAGGTATTCCCAACTCTCAATATTCAACTCAAAAGCAGCTATTTTACAACCAAGATATTTGATATGGCTTTGAGATATGGAGCACCGGCCATTGCACACCGGCCATTGTGAGGGCATAGGACAGGGCAACCCTGGTCCCGGAGGGACCCTGGAAGATCAGATGTGTTGAATTTAGACAATCATTGAACTGATCAATTAGCTCAGTTGGTCAGGTGTGGTGTCTAGTTGTAATATAATCTTGAACAGGGTTGCCTACCCCTGGCATAGACCTATAGGTCTCATGGGTAGTAGGGTAGATGGGTAGATTTTTTAGGACATTATATTTTCAGTTGGATGAATACATGACTAATAGCAGTGATTTGATTTTGAATTTTATGACCCTTTGAAGTATCCGAAAAATAAACAGATTATTTGATTAAACAGTTTTTTGGGGCCTTACTGCTATTAGCCAATACAAACACATTGAATAACAGATTCACTACATGGAACAGATAGTCTCCCCCCCAAAAAATCAAAATTAAGTTTGTTCTGAAGTGTCTATCGTATATCTGAGAAAACTAAGAAATATTATGAAACAAATATATATATATTTTTTTGTGTATTTAACCCTTTATTTTTGGCACGAAACAGTCTCCATATACAGTTGAAGTCGGAGGTTTACATACACCTTAGCCAAATACATTTAAATTCAGTTTTTCACAATTCCTGACATTTAATCCTAGCAAAAATTCCCTATTTTAGGGCAGATAGGATCACCACTTTATATTAAGAATGTGAAATGTCAGATAATAGCAGAGACTAATAGCAGCACTTTTATTTCTTCCATCACATTCCCAATGGGTCAAAAGTTTACATACACTCAATTAATATTTGGTAGCAATGCCTTTAAATTGTTTAACTTGGGTCAAACGTTTCAGGTAGCCTTCCACAAGATTCCCACAGTAAGTTGGGGCAATTTTGGCCCATTCCTCCTGACGGAGCTGGTGTAATTGAGTCGGGTTTGTATTCCGCCATGCTCGCACACGTTTTTTCAGTTCTGCCCACAGATTTTCTATAGGATTGAGGTCAGGGCTTTATGATGGCCATTCCAATACCTTGACTTTGTTGTCCATGACCTCTTGGAACCAACCACCCCCGGATCCGAGATAATTGTCATCAACTACGCTAAATATCATAGCTCAATGGTCAAATAATCTTACCAGAAAATATTCATATTCATGAAATCACAAGTGAAATATAACGAAACAAAGTTTAGCCTTTTGTTAAACAATTTTGCCACAACTTTGGAATTATGCTTGGGGTCATTGTCCAGTTGGAAGACCCATTTGTGACAAAGCTTTAACTTCCTGACCGACGTCTTGAGATGTTGCTTCAATACATCCACATAATTTTTCAGCCTCATGATGTCATCTATTTTGTGAAGTGTACCAGTTGGTCTGGAGTCCAAATTGGAGATGTTTGGTTCCAACAGCCGTGTCTTTGTGAACGGATGATCTCCGCATGTGTATTTCCCACTGTGTGTTTAACTCTGCCTGTAACCACGCTGGATGATTCAGAATCCATTGAAGAGCTTCATTGACAAAAGATACTTACGAACTCAAGGAAACATGTCGCTGGTTTCGGAGGATTCAAGCATTGTTAAGGACAACCAACCCAATCAACACTAAACAAACCAAAACCAGGTTGGCCAATAGGTATCAACGATGGAACCAAACCATCCCCTAGTGTGGCGAGTAGGGAGAGGTTTACTGATATGGATGTGGACTTGTTAAACTCCATCAATGAAAGGCTTGCCAAACTTGATATATTGGATACACTACGAGAGGACGTCAATGCATTATGTGCCAGTCTAGAATTCAGCCAACGTCAGATTGATGATCTAAGGAAAGAGACACCGCGCTGGAAGGTACTGTAGACTCTATTCATAGCAAGGTGGAGGTGATGCAAAGGGAGAACAAACAACTTAAAGAAACTTTGCTTGATGTACCGTGTCGATCAATGCGGAACAATCTAATATTTTCAGGGATAGTGGAGAATGACAACAGCTGAGGCTGTGAGGACACAGTCCGAGACTTTATGTCAACTCAACTAAAACTGCCCACTGATGTTGTAAGTAATGCCACTTTCTCCAGAGTCCATAGAATAGGCAAGGCCTCTGGAAATAGGCCACAGGCTATTATTGCATGTTTTGACACTTCCCCACCGAGATCAATAAAAGGAGAAGGAGAAAAAACTATATCCCATCATGAAGAAAAATGTTGCCTGAATCAACGAGTCTCCATGGTGATGGATAAACTTTATATCAACGGGCAATTGTATCGGGACTCTGGAGTAACTCCCTGGCTATTTTAATTTAATGTTCAAATTTGAGTTTGTGTGTTGTAGTGTATCATGACAACTTCAACTATAACAAATACCTGCTCTATTGATCTTCACTTGATAAGGAAAGGGTTGCATATGGCTCAGGTTAATATATGTAGCCTTCCTAACAAAATACATGAGATTTTTAACTTGGTCAAGATAAATAATATTCATATTTTGGCTTTGACCGAAATACATTTAGATCCATCTGTAAATGAGAAGAGATAGGAATGGTGGGGGTGTAGCACTGTACATTCAGAATCATATACCTTTTAAGAGGGATGACCTTAATGTATGTAAGGTTGATAAGAGAATTATGTTCTCCAGGTACATATGCCAATATAATTATATTACTCTCAGTCTGCAAACCAGAATATGTAAGATCCTGGTCGAATGAAACAGACGGAGGCCCAGCTAAAACAGTCAAAAAGGTTTATTCACGGGAAAGTTCTAAAGTCAAGAATACAAAACAATTTGTTTTATACTGACTTCTCACGCCCACCCATACACACAACCATACGCACACACATACACACAAACAGACAGAGATTAGTGACCCTGTCCTTGAGACGTACTCCCCGTTCTCTCCCAAATCTCTAGTCAGGTCGGCACCAAGCTCAGACAGTCTGTGTTTAAAATACCACAAAGACATATTGTTTTCCCCTAATTCTGACTAGGACTACACATTTATTGATTATGATTTTATATTCTAATCAATTCCATACAATTATATGTTTCAGGGAGGAATATTCTAATCATTCAATTAACAGATAATTCTAAACTAACACAGGTAGAGGCACTATGGGCTCAGGTACATCTGCCTCACCAGGCACCCTGGTAGGATGTGTGTATAGACCTCCTAGCTCTAAGGTGTCCTATCTGGATAACTTATGTACTGGGTTTGACCAGGCCACAGATAGCAACAGAGATGTATTTATCTTGGGTGATTTTAATATAAATTGGAAGGATCATAATAATTGGAATAGAACAAAATTGATGAGATATGCAAAGAACTGTGGTTTGAAACAAATGGTTAATGATACTACAAGATCATCAATTAAGTTGGGTCATCGTTCAGACACATGTATTGATCTGATTTTCTGTAATATACCATTGCAATGCTTAAAAGCCAGATCAATGCCAGTGGGCTGGACAGACCATAATATTGTGACCATAACCATGAACACCAAGGTTCCAAAGAAACCCCCTAGGGTTGTGGTTAAGAGAAATGTTAAAACATTTCATAATGAGCAATTTCTAAATGATTTGGCTGCTGTACCCTGGGAGCTGATTTATCTAGAGAATTATTTAAATCACGCTACAGAATGTTTTATTGATTTGCTCACTGAGGTAATGGACCATCATGCCCCTATAAGAAAAAGTACAGTTGGTGCTCGTGCATCTCCATGGATTGATGATGAACTGGGTGAGGCTTTTTCTCAAAGAAATATGGCAAAAGTCTTAGCAGCCAAGTCAAAATTAGAAATTGATGAACAGAATTCTATAACATTATGTAATTATGCAGTTAAATTGAATCGAAAGAAAAAAAATATTTTACAACAATGGTTTTATTGATTGTAAAAATTATTCTAAAAAGGTATGGAACACAATTAAGGGCTTACTTGGTACATCTATCTCATCATGCCCATCTAGTGTGGAGGTTGACAGGAGAATAATAACAAAACCAGCTGATATTGCCAATCATTTTGCAGATTTTTTTTACAAATTAAATTAATTTACTGAGCAACAATGTAAACATACATTCTTCCAAACAAGCTATTGTCCAATGGATTGATGATCATATTATGAGCAACAAGATCTGCTCTTTTAGTCTGCAAACGGTGTCAGTGGAGGAGGTGTTGAACCTATTGAAGTCATTACCTGATGGTACATCTACAGGTTATGGTCTTATGGACAAATTTTTGCTTCGCTGTGCTGCTCCCCAGATTGCAGTTCCACTGAGATACATATTTAATTGGTCACTGGTAAAGGGGATGTTTGCAAATGAATGGAAGCATGTGAAACTGAGTCCTATTCCTCAAGACTGCAAAGAACCCATTACTCCTGCCAATAGTCAACCAATTAGTCTACTCCCTACACTCAGTAAGATATTGGAGGGTATTGTGAGTAGACAAATATGGGAGTACATGGAAAATAATGATCTGATTACAGCCAATCAGCATGCTTATCGCAAAAACCATTCCACTACCACTGCATTGGTTGACATGACTGACCAGTGGCTCAATTCTATGGATAATGGCAAGTTTGTGGGTGTGCTATTTTTAGATTTCAGTGCAGCATTTGATTTAGTGGATCATGAAATAATGTTGACAAAATTAATGTATTATGGTTTTAAGGAGGTAGTATTGAATTGGGTACAATTATATCTAACTGACAAGTAACAGTCCACCTATATCAATGGTTCATTTTCTTCCCCTTGTGTTAAACTGTGGAATACCACAGGGCAGCTGCCTTGGGCCACTTCTCTATTTAATATATACCAATGACCTTCCCTATGTCTGAGCTGAAACTCAAGCTACTATATTTGCAGATGATACTACAATTTATTTAGCAAGACAATCTGTTCGACAGGTACAGCAAGCTTTACAAGGAGATTTGGAGAATATTAGGGAGTGGGTTTGCCAAAACAAACTTGTTTTGAACACCAAGAAAACCAAAGTTATGTTAGTCTGTTCCACTAGGTAAATGCCTTTAACAGCATGGGATACAATTAAGTATGGAAGGAGTACAAATTGATGAAGTGGCAGAAACCAAACTATTGGGAGTGCAGCTAGACAGCTGCTTATCATGGTCGTCTCAAATAACTAATCTATGTAAAAAAAAAAAACATATTAAAACAGCATGCATAATCAGAAGGATAGCTAAATATTTACCAGGAACAATTATTCAGCAAATAACACAAGCATTCATTGAGAGTCAGGTGAACTACTGTTCTGTGGTCTGGGTAAATGCATCATCAAGTGAAGTTAGGAGGCTGCAGAATGCACAGAACAAAGCAGCAATGATTGTTTTAAGGTGGAGATATGGTTCTTCTGTTGCAGTCATGCGCAATGTTCTTGGTTGGTCATCAATCGATAAGATAATTGAAAGGAACATGCTTATTTTATTTCATAATATACATCATTTAAAATGGCCAAGTTCTATTCACAATGGTATTCAGTTGGTAAGAGACAGACATTCCGTAAATACTAGGAATAGATTGGCCAACGCATAGATGGTGGACAGACAAAAAAGAGAAATAGGCAAAATAACATTTCGATTTAGAGCAAAAAAGAAATGGAATAAATTAACTGAGCAAACCAGTAACCTTTCAATATATACATTTAAACATTATACATAGAAATGTTGTGGGACTATAGTAGATGGCAATCAATATTTTTTTAGTTTGAGTATTTATTGGGTTATTATGTTAGTATATATGTATGTTTGTAATAGTGTGTTATGTGGAAATATGTTTCGTATTATAAATTATATTTGAATGTTTAAGGACTCTTGGAAGATTAGTACAAATGGGGACTAAAAGAGATCCTAATAAAATAAAATAAAAAACCAGACCCTCCTGCAGAAAAGCACCCCCACAACATGATGCTGCCACACCCGTGCTTCATGGTTGGGATGGTGTTCTTCAGCCTGCAAGCTTCCCCCTTTTTCCTCCAAACATAACGATGGTCATTATGGCCAAACAGTTCCATTTTTGTTTCATCAGACCAGAGGACATTTCTCCAAAAAGTATGATATTTGTCCCCATGTGCAGTTGCAAACCGTAGTCTGGCTTTTTTATGGAGATTTTGGAGCAGCGGATTCTTCCTTGCTGAGCGGCCTTTCAGGTTACGTCGATATAGGACTCGTTTCACTGTGGATATAGATACTTTGTACCTGTTTCCTCCGGCATCTTCACAAGGTCCTTTGTTCTGGGATTGATGTGCACTCTTCGCACCAAAGTACATTCATCTCTAGGAGACAGAACGTGTCTTCTTCCTGAGTGGTATGACGGCTGAATGGTCCCATGGTGTTTATACCTGTGTTTGGTGTTTTGAAATTGCTACCAAAGATGAACCAGACTTGTGGAGGTTTACAATTTTTTGTCTGAGGTCTTGGCTGATTTCTTTTGATTTTCCCATTATGTCAAGCAAAGAGGCACAGAGTTTGAAGGTAGGCCTTGAAATACATCCACAGGTACACCTCCAATTGACTCAAATGATGTCAATTAGCCTATCAGAAGCTTCTAAAGCCATGACGTCATTTTCTGGAATTTTCCAAGCTGTTTAAAGGCACAGTCAATTTAGTGTATGTAAACTTCTGACCCACTGGAATTGTGATACAGTGAATTATAAGTGAAATAATCTGTCTGTAAACAATTGTTGGAAAAATGACTTGTGTCAAGCACAAAGTAGATGTTAACAAACTACAGTTTTGGCACGTCGGTTAGGACAAGAAATTTGTGGAGTGGTTGAAAAATTAGTTTTAATGACTCCAACCTAAGTGTATATAAACTTCCTACTTCAACTGTATATTTCCAATAATTTTTTCAACGGTACCGTAGGACCGTATCTGTTCTATGTCAAGACTAAGTTGCTTGGGCCGGAGAGAGGGGAGAGGTCAAGCGTGTATCTCTTGGCTCCACAATGTCTGTGTGCCAGTGAGTGTGTCTCTGTGATCTTGTCAAGATAGGATGGATTTGATATATGGCTGTTGATATGGAGGATTTGTTTGAGAAAATAACATAGTTTAGGAGACAAAGCTGAACGATAAATTATGCCTATGCTGTCTCACTATTTGTGTCATTGATAGACACTGAATCTGAGAGTCACAGGGTTGTGATAGAGCTCATATAATTAAAGATGGACTTTCGTGATAACTAACTCTGACTTGTGTGTGGTTTGCTCTCATGATTTGGTAAATAGAGGAAATTTCCACGACAGAGCATGCAGATCTTGGTGCAGATCCTCTCCACGCCACCTGGTAGGAGCGACCTGCCAGGTAAGATGCAATCCAAAAGTGTGCAGAACCTGAGATGCCCAGCCCTGAGAGGGTGGAGAGGAGGATATGGTGGTTCACGGTATCAAAGACAGTGGATCGATCTCAGAGGATATAGAGTCATCTTTTACAGAGCAGAGAGCCTCAGTGATGCAGATGAGAGTGGTCTCAGTTGAGTGAGCCATCTTGAAGCCTGATTGGTTAGGGTCAAGAAGATCATTCTGAGCGAGATAACAAGAGAGTTAGTCATTATTTTGGAATGAAAAGAAAGAAGGGATACTGGTCTGCAGTTTTTGACGTCAGATGAGTTGAGTGTTGGTTGACTAGCCAGTGGTTAGGGATGAGTTGATGAGGGAAGTGAGAAATGCGAGAAGGTGTCCAGAGATGGTCTGGAGAAAGGAGTAAGGGATGGGGTCAAGCATTCTCTCTCAGAATGACCTTCTTGATCCAAATCAGTCAGGTTTCAAGACTAGTCATTCAACTGAGACTGCTCTTCTCTGTATCACGGAGGCGCTCCGCACTGCTAAAGCTAACTCTCTCTCCTCTGCTCTCATCCTTCTAGACCTATCGGCTGCCTTCGATACTGTGAACCATCAGATCCTCCTCTCCACCCTCTCCGAGTTGGGCATCTCCGGCGCGGCCCACGCTTGGATTGCGTCCTACCTGACAGGTCGCTCCTACCAGGTGGCATGGCGAGAATCTGTCTCCTCACCACGCGCTCTCACCACTGGTGTCTCCCAGGGCTCTGTTCTAGGCCCTCTCCTATTCTCGCTATACACCAAGTCACTTGGCTCTGTCATAACCTCACATGGTCTCTCCTATCATTGCTATGCAGACGACACACAATTAATCTTCTCCTTTCCCCCTTCTGATGACCAGGTGGCGAATCGCATCTCTGCATGTCTGGCAGACATATCAGTGTGGATGACGGATCACCACCTCAAGCTGAACCTCGGCAAGACGGAGCTGCTCTTCCTCCCGGGAAAGACTGCCCGTTCCATGATCTCGCCATCACGGTTGACAACTCCATTGTGTCCTCCTCCCAGAGCGCTAAGAACCTTGGCGTGATCCTGGACAACACCCTGTCGTTCTCGACTAACATCAAGGCGGTGGCCCGTTCCTGTAGGTTCATGCTCTACAACATCCGCAGAGTACGACCCTGCCTCACACAGGAAGCGGCGCAGGTCCTAATCCAGGCACTTGTCATCTCCCGTCTGGATTACTGCAACTCGCTGTTGGCTGGGCTCCCTGCCTGTGCCATTAAACCCCTACAACTCATCCAGAACGCCGCAGCCCGTCTGGTGTTCAACCTTCCCAAGTTCTCTCACGTCACCCCGCTCCTCCGCTCTCTCCACTGGCTTCCAGTTGAAGCTCGCATCCGCTACAAGACCATGGTGCTTGCCTACGGAGCTGTGAGGGGAACGGCACCTCAGTACCTCCAGGCTCTGATCAGGCCCTACACCCAAACAAGGGCACTGCGTTCATCCACCTCTGGCCTGCTCGCCTCCCTACCACTGAGGAAGTACAGTTCCCGCTCAGCCCAGTCAAAACTGTTCGCTGCTCTGGCTCCCCAATGGTGGAACAAACTCCCTCACGACGCCAGGACAGCGGAGTCAATCACCACCTTCCGGAGACACCTGAAACCCCACCTCTTTAAGGAATACCTAGGATAGGATAAAGTAATCCTTCTCACCCCCCCCCCCCCTTAAAAGATTTAGATGCACTATTATAAAGTGGTTGTTCCACTGGATGTCATAAGGTGAATGCGCCAATTTGTAAGTCGCTCTGGATAAGAGCGTCTGCTAAATGACTTAAATGTAAATGTAAGCGGGCAGGTTGTCGGGCGTCAGGATTTCATCTGGTGAGATAGGGGAGAAAGAGGTAAAGGCATGTGGTCATTCTGTGAGAGTGGGATAAGTGGACTCAATTGGCTGATTGAATGAGGAGCGGATATCGTCAACCTTCTTTTCAAAGTGGTTGACAGTCATTCATAGAGAGGAAGATGGTGGACAATTAAGGAGGGAGGAGAAAGTGGAAATAAGTTTGTTAGGGTTAAAGGGAGAAGCTTGGAATTTAGAGTGATAGAAAGTAGCTTTAGTAGCATATACAAATCAATCAAATAAAATAAATATATATTTGTCACATGCCGAATACAACAAGTGTAGACCTAGCAGTGAAATTCTTACTTACAAGCCCTTAACCTACAAAGCAGTTAAAAAGAAATAGAGTTAAGAATATGTTTACCAAATACATGAAAGTAAATACAATTTTAAAAAGTAACACAAGAAAAAAACAATGAAGAGGCTATATACAGGGGGTACCGTTACCGAGTCAATGTGCAGGGGTACAATTAATTAATAAAATAATAAAATAATAATATATATATAATAAATGTGCAGGGGTACAGGTTAGTCAAGGTCTTTTGTACATGTCAGCAGTCTTATGGCCTGGTGGTAGAAGCTGTTAAGGAGCCTTTTGGACCTAGACTTGGTGCTCTGGTACTGCTTACCGTGCGGTAGCAGAGATAACAGTCCATGACTTAGGTGACTGGAGTCTTTGACAATTTATTTGGTCCTTCTTCTGACACCATCTTGTATATATGTCCTGGATGGCAGGAAGCTTGGCCCAAGGGATGTACTGGGCTGTATGCACTACCCTGTGTAGAGCCTTATGGTCAGATGCCGAGAAGTTTCCATGCCAGGCGGTGATGCAACCGGTCAGGGTGCTCTCGATGGTGCAACTGTATAACGATGTGAATGGGGGAGTGTTGGGCCCTCCTTTTCCTGTTGTCCACATTCATCTCCTTTGTCTTGCTCACAAGAAATTGTTGTCCTGACACCACACTGCCAGGTCACTAACCTCCTCACTATAGGCTGTCTCATCATAGTCGTTGATCAGGCCTACCACCATCATGTTGTCAGCAAACTTAATGATGGCGTTGGAGTCGTTTTTGGCCACACAGTCGTCGGTAAACAGGGAATACAGGAGGGGACTAAGCACGCATCCCTAAGGGGCCTCAGTGTTGAGGATCAGCATGGCAGATGTGTTGTTGCCTACCCTTAACACCTGTTGGCAGCCCCTCAGGAAGTCCAGGATCCAGTTGCAGAGGGAGGTGTTTAGTCCCAGGGTCCTTAGCTTAATGATGAGCTTCGTGGGCACTATGCTGTTGAACACTGAGCTGTAGTCAATGAACAGCATTCTCACTTAGGTGTTCCTTTTGTCCAGGTGGGAAAGGGCAGTGTGGAGTGCGATTGAGATTGCGTCATCTGTGGATCTGTTGGGGCGGTATGCGAATTGGAGTAGGTATAGGGTTTCCGGAATGATGGTGTTGATGTGAGCCATGACCAGCCCTTCAAATCACTTCATGGCTGCTGACGTGAGTGCTACGGGGCAGTAGTCATTCAGGATTAGGACTAGTGTCCCGCTCCTTGAAAGCGGCAGCTCTAGCCGGTAGATCATTGCGGATGTTGCCTGTAATCCATGGATTCTGGTTTCTGTACGTATGGTAACTTTTTCACACGTACTAACACACGGGTGTGATCATTCTACAGTCCCTGTAGCGTACTATCAAACCGGTGTGATTAGAACGCTTATTTAGAATGCTTATTTAAAAGTTTTGAATGACACAACAATCAGCATTAGAGCTGCCCACACTGTTTTTTTAGAAACATTTTGCACAAACACAGCAGCCCCTACAATGTTGTCCAGAATATGAGCAGTTTATTTTTGGATGCAATGTTCAGACATTCACAGAAGCATCTACAGCATTACAAAATCATCCAAACCCAAAAAATGTAAGTTACATTTGTCCTTGAGCTAACTGAGGAAAGATTGACGTAAAAATATGACCGCTTCTGTTATAACTCTCGGCTGACATAAACTACACTATGAATTAGCTAGTAGCAATTACTATTATAATTAATCATATCACTGTTGAGCTCACCATTGATCTAAATAATTGAGTAAAACACTTTCTAGAAATCGATTTAAGTCTGACGATTGGTAGTTTCTGCGTGCCGCCATGCTTTTTTTGTCTCACAGAAACCAAAGATAATAAGAGAAGACAAGATAAGTTTGGTCTGTTTATAATATGCATGTTGAAGGGGGTGTGTCGTCTACCATCGTTCACATCTCTCCATTCACTTCCAGAAGTTCTTAAAAAATGAGTGAACCCTTACTCACCTCATATTCATATAATATCTTTGGTCTGACAGACGATTACGTGACACCCAGAATGCATTGTATGTCAACAAACATGGCTCCACACATTAGCGTAGCTCATCATAATCAATACAACCTTTAAAAAAATGTGCCCATTACAATCTATGCAAGGATCGGAATGCATGATTTGTCACTTGCAAACATGTGAATAAAACAGTAAATATAGAAATAATTACCACACAAAACATTTTCTGATAGTGATTAATTGATACAAGTGGCATGTGTTGTTGTATATTTATGTATGTAGCTAGTGAGATAAGCTGTAGCATTAGCAATGTCTTTCAAAAGGAGACAACTCTCAAATGCGGGAATTCTGGAGATTTTTTCAATTCTGACAATGAGTCTGAGTATGAAAGTGAGGAATCAGATTCTGACAGCGAAGAGCTGTAGCCATTGAGCCATTGAGAACCCTGAATCTGAGATCTCACAGGTCCCTTTTAAGACGCTGGTGGTGATGGAGGCAGACCGACAGTGGATGAAGTACAGTGATTCTGTGGTAGCTGGAAGCTGCCAGCCATTTCACCCCTCCTGGCCCTGCAGTTTGCTTTGATGAGTCCCAGTCTGGAGTGCTACGCCCCTTGCCATTTCCATCTGAGGCAGAGTGCTTCAAGTTGTTTCTGACAGATGAGCTGGTAGGAGACATAGAGTGCCTTGCAAATGTATTCATCCATCTGGGTGTTTTTCCTATGTTGTTGCATTACAACCTGTAAATTAAATGGATCTTTATTTGGATTTCATGTAATGGACATACACAAAATAGTCCAAATTGGTGAAGTGAAATAAAATAAAAATCTGAAAAGTGGTGCGTGCATATGTATTCACCATTTTGCCATGGAGCCCGTAAATAAGATCTGGTGCAAACAATTACCTTACGAAGTCACATAATTAGTTAAATAATGTCAACCTCTTAGTGTCACATGATCTGTCACAGTATATATACACCTGTTCTGAAAGGCCCCAGAGTCAGCAACACCACAAAGCAAGGGGCACCACCAAGCAAGCGGCACCATGAAGACCAAGGAGCTCTCCAAACAGGTCAGGGACAAAGTTGTGGAGATGTGCAGATCAGGGTTGGGTTATAAAAAAATATAAAAAAATTTGAATATCCCACCGAGCACCCTTAAATGCATTATTCAAAAATGAAAAGAATATGGCACCACAACAAACCTGCAAAGAGAGGGCAGCCCACCAAAACTTACAGACCAGGCAAGGAGGGCAGTAATCAGAGAGGCAACAAAGAGATCAAAGATAACCCTGAAGGAGCTGCAAGGCTCCACAGTAGAGATTGGAGTATCTGCCCATAGGACCACTTTAAGCTGTACACTCCACAGAGCTGGGCTTTACGAAAGAGTGGCCAGCAAGAAGCCATTGCTTAAAGAAAACATAAGCAAACACATGTGGTGTTCGCCAAAAGGAATGTGGGAGACTCCCCAAACATATGGAAGAAGGTACTCTGGTCAGATGAGAGTAAAAGTATGCTTTTTGGCCATCAAGGAAAAGTATGGTGCAAACCCAACAGCTCTCATCAACCCAGAATACAATCCCCACAGTGAAGCATGGTGGTGGCAGCATCATGCTGTGGGGATGTTTTCCATCGACAGGGACTGAGATACGGGTCAGAATTGAAGGAATGATGGATGGTGCTAAAAACAGGGAAATTCTTGAGGGAAACCTGTTTCAGTCCAGAGATTTTAGACTGGGATGAAGGTTCACCTCCCAGCAGGACAATGACCCTAAGCATACTGCTAAAGCAACACTCAAGTGGTTAAAGGGGAAACATTGAAATGTCTTGGAATGGCGTAGTCAAAGTCCAGACCTCAATCCAATTGAGAATCTGTGGTATGACTTAAAGATTGTTGTACACCAGCGGAACCCATCCAACTTGAAGGTGCTGGAGCAGTTTTGGTTCAAAGTGGTAGGCAATGTTGTGTAAATCAAATGACACAAACCCCCCCACAATCTATTTTAATTCGGGGTTGGAAGGCAAAAATAGGAAACATTTCAATGGGGGCATTTGTAGCAAGCAACTGTAGTAGAGAAGACCAATCGCTATGCCTTGGATCTAAAGGAGAAGAGAGAGCCAGGAGTGAGGGAGAAACTCACTAAGTGGGTGACAACCATTATTAGTGAAATGTATACCTTCTTGGTTACAGTCCTTCTCAGGGGTATAGTAAAGAAGAATTCCCTAAGTAAATTCTGGAGCACAGATCTTATGTTTGCAACTCCCTTCTTTGCCATCCTCTTTTCCCAAGACGGCTTCCTAGTTTTGCTGTGATGCCTGCATTTCTTCAAAAATGATGAGTCCCCCCCCCAGGTAGGCTGGCGTTCTGTCAATATATTCCCTCCATAAAGCACAGGTTTGGGGTCAAGTTCTTTGTCATGTGCAACGTGAAGACAGGATTTGTCCAGGACATTATAGTTTACACAGGATCCACCATTGACATCCAACCTTATGAGGGGCATGGGGTGTCAGGGTCCGTGGTGATGACCATGCTGGCTTCTCATCTCAGCAAAGGGACACACTTCGCATGTGGACAAGTGATACAGCAGTCCCACACCCTTCCAGCATCTGCTCTCCAACAGCACAGTGGCCTGTGGCACAGTCAGATCGAACAGGAAGGGGATGCCAGCATTCGGATGCAGGAAGATGCAGAGAGGGGAGGTGGAGTTCAAGGAGAACGGTCAACAGCTGGCAGTAAAGTGTCATGACAATCGAGACGTCCATGTCCTCTCCACTGTCCATACAGCAACCATGTTGGCCACAGGGAAGGTGGACCACCTGACGGGAGCGAGAAAAATCAAACTCGACTGTGTGCTTGACTATAACCTCAAAATGGGGGCAGTGGATAAGGCGGACATGATGAACAGCTTTGTGGAATGAACACGGAAATTGACCAACTGGTACAGTATATGAAGATATTTTTCATCTGATCGACACTGCTGCCCTCAAGGGCCACATAGTTCACCGCCAACTAACAGGTGAGATGATTACTGAAAAAGGTATTTTATTGTAATTGGACGTACAGTTCAAGGACAGAAACTATTATAATGTAATAAGGCACTTACTTTGATAGAAACACACACATTTCCAAAGTTATTATTGGTCACGAAAACAACAAAGACTGCGATGTGGGCAACAGACTGAAAATGTGAACACTTGTGTGCAGATCCTGTTCTGACGGGAGATGTGCAAATGTCTGCACATCTTGAACTGCACAAACAATTTGGAAGTGCTTGGGGAATTTTGTCCGGGTCAGAAATGTAAAAAAAATGTATTGTCCGTAAAAGTAAAATGGACTACTTTGATGTGAATGAATGAGGAGGTGGAACACACCTCAATTCAAACTGTTCTTAGAAAAATTATTTGTTAGAAAATCATTTGAAATTGACAAGTTGAAAACAGCCTATAAATAAAAACAGGCTGCTTGCCTTGGTTTGAGGGCAGTGCGGATTAAATGTACTGTTGCGTAACAATCACATTCTGGAATGGAGAACATTCTAACATCACGTGCATAAAAAACTGAGGCGCTGAGGCGACCGTTAGATATATTTGGAACTCACGCATGAAAAGTTTGTTTGCCTGCATTAAAGTCCCCGTCCACTAGGAGCACCACTTCTGGATGACAATTTTCTTGTTTTCTTATGGATCCTTGAGTGCGGTCTTAGTGCCAGCGTCAGTTTGTGGTGGTAAATAGATGGCTACGGAAAATATAGATGAAAACTCTCTTGGTAGATAGTGTGGTATACAGCTTATCATGAGGTACTCTACCTCAGCTGAGCAATACCTTTAGACATTTGCGCGACAGATGTTATTGACAAATAGACAAACACCGCCACCCCTTGTCTTCCCGGACATAGCTGTTCTGTCCTGCCGATGCACAGAAAACCCTGTATTTTATCCATGTTGTCGTACAGCCACGACTCGGTGACACATAAGTTATCGCAGTTTTTAATGTCCCGTTGGTTGGATAGTCTCGAACGGAGCTCTTCCAGTTTATTCTCCAGTGATTTCCCATTGGCCAATAGAATGGATGGTAGAGGCGGGTTACCCACTCGCTGACAAATTCTCTAAAGACACCCTGATCTGCGCATCCTGTATTTTCATATTTTCTTCATGTCAATGACAGGGATGTGGGCCTTGACTGGGAGCAACATTATAGCCTTTGCATCAGACTCATTAAAGAAAAAATCTTCGTCCAGTTCGAGTTGAGTAATTGAGGCAGAATCAGAAGACAGTAGAGAGGATTTAGCAGAAGGTAGAGATTATAGGATAGAAGAGAGTGTAGTGGGAGAGAGAGTTAAGATTGAGATGGTGCATTACCATCTGGGTAGGGGCTGAGTGGGTAGGTTTGAAGGAGAGAAAAATAATCAAAGTAGTGGTCATAGACATGGAGGGGGATACAGTGAGATCAGTATGTAAACAGCCTCTAGTAAAGATGAGGTTAAGCGCATTGCCTGGCTTGTGAGTGGGAGGGGACTGGGAAAGGGTGAGGTCAAAAGAGGAAATGTGTGGAAATAAAGGAATCAAAGTCAGGCATCAGGAGATTGAAGTAACCCAGTACAATGAGTGGTGAGCCATTGTCGGGAAATGATCTTATCAAAGTGTCAAAGTCATTGAGGAACTCTCCAAGGGCACCTGATGGAGATGACAACAATGTAAAGCTTGAGTGAACAAGTGACAGTGAAATTCAAATGAGGAGATAGACAGGGGAAAAGAGAAAATCTCCACTTAGGAGAAATGTGTAGCCCTGTTCCACCACTGCGATGACCAGATGCTTTCGGACTATGAGAGAACACGTAGTCAGATGATGATAGAGCAGCTGGAGTAGCAGTGTTCTCTGGGGTAATCCATGTCTCCGTCAGGGCCAAAAGGTGTATGGATTTAAGGGCAGTTCCAAGCGCCGACAGAGACTAGGAATTCCATATGGGTTGTTAATTTGAAGGGTTGCAGCCATGGGGTGGGGAACATTTGTAAAACCCTTCTTAAAAATGCAGAGATATTTTCTTTTAAATAATAGGAAAATAATAACATGAGGAAAAAATAATGAGTAATGATAACTTTGCTATATAGATGGGGTACCAGTACCGAGTCGATGTGTAGGGGTACGAGGTAATTGAGGTAGACATGTACAGTACCTTCAGAAGGTATTCACACCCCTTTTACTTTTTCTACATTTTGTTGTGTTACAAAGTGAAATGTAAATGCATTTAAATGTATTTTTGTCAATGATCTACACAAAATACCCTGTAATGTCAAAGTGGGAGAAAAAATCTAACGTTTGAAGAATAATAATAAACGCTAACATGTTAGAATCACCTTTGGCAGTGATTACAGCTGTGAATGTTTCAGGGTAAGTCTAAGAGCTTTACACACCTGCGCAAGTAGTGAACAATTAACAGTTCAGACAGCAATGATTAACTAGGTAACTAGAGAGACAACACTTCAAATCACCAAGACTATACCAATAACAAGTTATTGAAACAAAAAGTATACTCCGCTATTATTGTAGAAACAGTTGAGGTACCTTTCCAGCTATAGATGGAGCTATACATTGAGTGTATAACATTAGGAACACCTGATCTTTCCATGACGTACTGTAGACTGAGCAGGTGAATCCAAACGACAGCCATGATCCCTTATTGATGTCACCTGTTAAATCCACTTCAAATCAGTGTAGATTAATGGGAGGAGACAGGTTAAGGGTGAATGGGCAAGACAAAATATTTAAGTGCTTTTCAACAGGGTATGGTAGTAGGTGCCAGGCCCACCGGTTTGAGTGTGTCAAGGAATGCAACACTGCTTGTTTTTTTACAAGCTCAATGGTTTCCCGTGTGAATTAAGATTGGTCCACCACCCAAAAGGTTTCCAGACGACTTGACACAACTGTGGGAAGCATTGGAGTCAATATGGGCCAGCATCTCTGTGGAATACTATCAACACCTTGTAGAGTCCATGCCTCAATGAATTGTGTGTTCCTAATGTTTTGTACACTGTGTAGATGAACACATTATAATACAAAAAAACAGTCTTGTGCTTCTATTGACAGTCTGATCCATTTATAAAGAAAATATGTCCCTTCATGTCAGTATCATTTGTTTTCATTTCTGATCCAGAAAATAACTTAGCCATGTCAGTAGCTTGTGTGCTTGCAGTCAGCCTTTGTAACAATGATTCTTCTTTTCTTTTTGACCTGAAAAGATGTCATCCTTGCATTCTACGGACAGAAAATGATATTGTTACCAAAAGACAGCACAGGTGTAGTGATAGACAAAAATGCTGTTGAGGCTTATTTAATGAAGCCTAAATGAGCATTATTATTAAGTTGTATGGTTAATGTGGAGACTTTGTGCAGATCTCACAAAGGCTATTGACACAATGGCTGGTCGCCATGGCAATAGCCTTGCGGCCGGCGTGGGCTCAAGGCCGAAGGGGCTTGATTATATACTGGCCAAACAGAGAAGGCAAATATAATATCTCTGGGTGTAAATGCCAGTCATTGATTAGATATGATTGAGCCACATCAGCAGGGCTGTATGTGCATGAGAACATACACCTGCTGCCAAGCGTGGATGCTACTCTAGGTTATAGGTGGGGAATGAGAAAGGTGAAGATTAAAAGCATTGCTCTGGAAGTAACAGTCCTAGATCCGCTTCTATACAGCACAGCCTCATGTTAAGTATTTCAATCTTAATTTCTTTTTAATTCACAGAAGGAACAGTGTTTATATAATTTCCAATCATGTCTGGCACATTATAGTTGTAATGTATTTTCCTCATTACATCACATGTTAATTAGAAATGCAAAACTGTATGTCCCAATATGCTTGTGTGTAGCTGTGAATGTAAAACATGAAAATCCCAAGCAGCCAGCCCATATGCATTGATGTGTATGATCAACTATTTTATGTTATAACAACCCTATACACTAAAACAATTGACATGTTAGACAACTGCAACCTCTAAAATGTTATGATCTTGTGGCTAGCAAGTAGCAACTAATGTTGTTCAGAAAGATTTGTTTTCAATTCTGAGCCAGAAAATATTTAGCATTGTTCAACATATAGAATGCCAGCCAATAACTTTAGTTTGCTAGCTATGAACTCGAAAATGTTTTAGTTATAAATTAACTAGTTTGCGAGCTAATAATAGGCTGAACATTTCCTTACCCCATTGAAGTTATTAATTTTCCTTCTTGGATGTCCTTTGTTCTACCCATGTTCACTTCTGGCAAGTTTCCTCCCTGCCCCCTAATTTTGGCAATGCATGATGTACCCTAAACATTAATAGATCATGGTCTGGCCCAAAAAGCTCACAATACATCATGTATGACCAACAAAACCAATCAAAATGTTTGCTCAGATTCTGAGCAAATATTGCATTTTACATGGCCTCCTGTAAACGTCAGTCATGCTACGAGTCTCTAGCCTTTAATTGGGGAATTATCTGCACTGCCAAACTACTTCTCCTCCATTAGCGATGTGCTGCGCATGGTGGATTGACACACTTGGTTTACACTATCCTCATTCACATTAGAGGCATCAGTGAAGGAGGGGTGAATGTCATAGCAAAAGGCTAGCATGAAATTAGCCATATCCAAGTAAAATGGGTACAAAGAACCACGTTCTTGGCTAGATATGACCAGCTAGCATGCTAGCATACAAAAGCTTTATTTCATGCAAAGTGCTAGGTACTATGTCAACTAATGCGCAATGATTATAAGCAATGGCTATTGGTAGGCATTAGCAATATTGGAAAGCACAGGTGTTTTTTTGATCAGGTACAAAGAAAATGAAGGCAATGGTTTTATACCTTTAATTGTGACTTGTTTCAGGAAACTAGGCATATGTTGCGGATACCTATTTCACAGGAGAGTCATTTGAATGCATTTTTTAATCCAAAATGCTTTTTTTTGGCAGAAATGCCTTCTTGAACATGTGAACTTTCATGTGCCTTATTAACGGACTTTGAATAAAATTGTTAAATTACGAGTCCAGTTGGTTTAGCCATAGAAAAAGTCAGCAACCTCCCCACTAGCGTTGATTGGCTGAGATGATGAGTGGGCTGGACATGCCAAGAGATGATGTCACGACTTCCACCGGAGGTGGCTCCTCTTCCTGTTCGGGCGACGCTCGGCGGTTGTCGTCGCCGGTCTACTAGCTGCCACCGTTCCTTTTTCAATTTGTTTTGGTTATGTCTGTTTTGTGTTTCACCTGGTTTAATTTTGGTTAATTAGGGGGCATATTTATCTTGACATTTCCTTTGTGTTTTTGTGCAGGATTGTTTTCATTTGACTGTCAGTTTGGGTTGCGTTTTCGTTAGTTCATGTTTAACAGGTGGTTTTTCCCTGGACTTTGTCTGAGTGGGGTTTTGTGGCTACTGTTGTAGTCCGGTGTCCTGTTATTTTTGAGCTGGTTAATTTAACGACCTTTTCATTCGGAACTTGTTTCCCCTGCACCTGACTCCACATCCACATCTCCTTGGGGAGTTCTGACAGATGAGTTCGTATTGGTCTGCATTATAACATGCTTCTGTCTACTTGAGCTGGTCAGTATGTGTAGGTAATCCTGTCTAAAGCAGCTTTATTTTTAATTTGTTATATATCTCGTAGTAGAACTGCATAAGTGTTGCTCTCCACTTTCTGGAGGACAAAGTTTTGAAATCAGTGTAATTAGAGTATGATAGCTAAGGAGATGGAGAAAACACCTGTCTCCAGATTGCATCTTCAAACTAAGGGCAACCATGGCATCTGTGACAGGGAGAGGCGTCCATCCACGATGTACAGTGGGGCAAAAAAGTACTTAGTCAGCCACCAATTGTGCACGTTCTCCCACTTAAAAAGATGAGAGAGGCTTGTAATTTTCATCATAGGTACACTTCAACTATGACAGACAAAATGAGAAAAACAAATCCAGAAAATCACATTGAAGGATTTTTAATGAATGTTTTTGCAAATTATGGTGGAAAATAAGTATTTGGTCAATAACAAAAGTATCTCAATACTTTGTTACATACCCTTTGTTGGCAATGACAAAGTCTTCACAAGGTTTTCACACACTGTTGCTGGTATTTTGGCCCATTCCTCCATGCAGATCTCCTCTAGAGCAGTGATGTTTTGGGGCTGTTGCTGGGCAACACAGACTTTCAACTCCCTCCAAAGATTTTCTATGGGGTTGAGATCTGGAGACTGGCTAGGTCACTCCAGGACCTTGAAATGCTTATTACGAAGCCACTCCTTCGTTGCCCGGGCGGTGTGTTTCATTGTCATGCTGAAAGACCCAGCCACGTTTCATCTTGCTGATGGAAGGAGGTTTTCACTCAAAATCTCACGATACATGGCCCCATTCATTCTTTCCTTTACACGGATCAGTCGTCCTGGTCCCTTTGCAGACAAACAGCCCCAAAGCATGATGTTTCCACCCCCATGCTTCACCGTAGGTATGGTGTTCTTTGGATGCAACTCAGCATTCTTTGTCCTCCAAACACGACGAGTTGAGTTTCTACCAAAGAGTTATATTTTGATTTCATCTGACCATATGATATTCTCCCAATCTTCTTCTGGATCATCCAAATGCTCTCTAGCAAAATTCAGATGGGCCTGGACATGTACTGGCTTAAGCAGGGGGACACGTCTGGCACTGCAGGATTTGAGTCCCTGGCGGCGTAGTGTGTTACTGATGGTAGGCTTTGTTACTTTGGTCCCAGCTCTCTGCAGGTCATTCACTAGGTCCCCCCGTGTGGTTCTGGGATTTTTGCTCACCGTTCTTGTGATCATTTTGACCCCACGGGGTGAGATCTTGCGTAGAGTCCCAGAACGAGGGAGATTATCAGTGGTCCCACAGTTGATTTCTTCAAACCAAGCTGCTTACCTATTGCAGATTCAGTCTTCCCAGCCTAGTGCAGGTCTACAATTTTGTTTCTGGTGTCCTTTGACAGCTCTTTGGTCTTGGCCATAGTCGAGTTTGGAGTGTGACTGTACGAGGTTGTGGACAGGTGTCTTTTATACTGATAACAAGTTCAAACAGGTGCCATTAATACGGGTAACGAGTGGAGGACAGAGGAGCCTCTTAAAGAAGTTACAGGTCTGTGAGAGCCAGACATCTTGCTTGTTTGTAGGTGACCAAATACTTATTTTCCACCATAATTTGCAAATAAATTCATTAAAAATCCTACAATGTGACTTTCTGGATATTTTCTGACTTTCTGGATATATTTGTCCCTCATTTTGGCTGTCATGGCAGACCAATGTATATGTGTAAGATAGTCTAGCTAGCTACATTTTCAGATATTACACATTTTTAATTTTGACGAAGTTGTTTTCATTTAGAGTTAAGGTGTACTGTTAACTAGCTAGCTAACATTAGCTGAATGGCTCGCAAGCTAACGTTAAGTGTATGATCTTATTATTCTTATCTCAGAGCCATTTTCTTTGCTAGTTATAGACTAATGTTAGCTAGCTAACATTGAACCTGGTTGGTTACATACCTGCAGATTCATGCAGGGTAGTAATGTCATGAGTTGCGATTATGGTTCATTGTTTACCTAGCTAGCTAGCTACATGTCCTGGCAAAAGACTCCACTATGCAAGTAACCATTTCAATAGAATGTCACTGCGACAACTGTTGATAGACGTAGCTGGTAAATTCGCTCTGGCTTTCTACTCCGATTTCAGAGCACTCTTTACATTTACATTTACATTTAAGTCATTTAGCAGACGCTCTTAACCAGAGCGACTTACAAATTGGTGCATTCACCTTATGACATCCAGTGGAACAGCCACTTTACAATAGTGCATCTAAATCTTTTAAGGGGGGTGAGAAGGATTACTTTATCCTATCCTAGGTATTCCTTAAAGAGGTGGGGTTTCAGGTGTCTCCGGAAGGTGGTGATTGACTCCGCTGTCCTGGCGTCGTGAGGGAGTTTGTTCCACCATTGGGGGCCAGAGCAGCGAACAGTTTTGACTGGGCTGAGCGGGAACTGTACTTCCTCAGTGGTAGGGAGGCGAGCAGGCCAGAGGTGGATGAACGCAGTGCCCTTGTTTGGGTGTAGGGCCTGATCAGAGCCTGGAGGTACTGAGGTGCCGTTTCCCTCACAGCTCCGTAGGCAAGCACCATGGTCTTGTAGCGGATGCGAGCTTCAACTGGAAGCCAGTGGAGAGAGCGGAGGAGCGGGGTGACGTGAGAGAACTTGGGAAGGTTGAACACCAGACGGGCTGCGGCGTTCTGGATGAGTTGTAGGGGTGTAATGGCACAGATAGGGAGCCCAGCCAACAGCGAGTTGCAGTAATCCAGACGGGAGATGACAAGTGCCTGGATTAGGACCTGCGCCGCTTCCTGTGTGAGGCAGGGTCGTACTCTGCGGAGTACGACCTGAGTGTGCCAGAGAGCAGAATAACTGTCAAATTTATGAGCGCTCAACACCGTTAAATATGGCCGGTGTCAGCAAACGTTGGCAAAAAAGCGTAAATATTTTCCAGCAGCGCAGTTGCAGTCACCAACGCTCTGGATAACATAAAAACAGCCTAACCAGCTCTGCTAAGGCGAGTAAAACGGTCAGTGAAAGGTTCACTCTCGTTAGCTTGAGTGCTTGACGTTAGGACAGAACACTCGGATTACCCTTAAAGAAATGGGTGGTGCTAAAGCTTAAGAGGGTGTGAGGTCTCTAGTAGGTACCAAAACATTCAAAGTTGATCAACTTTAAAAGCAGGATTACTTTCCCATTGTTCCTCAAATGCAGTGTATGATATACCATTTTGTAGCTCTGTGTCTCTGCTTTTATCCAATGTAAAAAAAAACAAAGTCAAGGCGGTCAGTCACTAATTGCACAGCTGTTCAAGACTTTTGAAAAAGTACCACCATTTATGTTTAATAATGTGAATATGGCTACAACTGTAGCTAGTTTCTGTAGGTCGATACAGTTGCAAAAACATTGAATTCAGGCAGCGTCAGTCCTTGAAGGGCAGACCTACTGGAACAACTATGAACTAATACACAGCCAGCCAGGTGTTTACAAAAAACAAGCAAATTCATCATGAATATTCATCATGGTGTCTCACGCACTTCCCGTATTAAAGGAATTATGGAAGAAAGCCTCTTACTGAGAGAAAAAGGATGACATTTCAAAACACTCACAATACTGTCAACTGCTAATCCCAGCCTAAACGGGAGATATTACAAATAGATTGGAGTGAATAGCATCCTATCCCGTTGTTAATACTGTACAATACTACAGATCACATCTAAGCTGTGTATTCACCCATCAGGGTTTCCTAAAGCCTGTGTTTGACAGCTATGGTTTCTCCCCTAGAGGCATCACACCAGTCTATCCAGCGCACTGTAGTTGTGCCACCTTAGGGGTTACTCAGGATTGTTGTCTCTCTCCGCTTCTCTTTCCTCTGCCACGTCCAGACCACCTAGGATTATGAGTATCTTTGCATCTTCGTTTGAGTGTGATATGGGTAGCCCAACCTCTATACTCTCTACTGTAAGGTATGACACACCTCGCCCTTTTTACTTAGCGATCAGAAGGGTGTCTATGTCACTTGGCCTGCCGTGAGGCCCTCTTTGACAGGGTATGTGTGAGGTTTTATGGGCTTCCTTCTCTCCCCCAGGTAACAGGGTTAAGTCAAATGTTGTATGCTTTCAAAAGCTTTTTGCAGAAATGTATATACAGTCAGTATTTGTCAACTTTATTTGCCCTATTTGGCCTTTCTAGGGAGCTTTTCCTAGCCACCATGCTTCTACACCTGCATTGCTTGCTGTTTGGGGTTTTAGGCTGGGTTTCTGTACAGCACTTTGTGTAACGGTTTTCTTTAGGTGAAGTAGAGGTGGACCAAAACGCAGCGTGGTGGTTATTCATGTTCTTTAATAAAAACACTAGACATGAATAAACTAACAAAAACAATAAATGTGGAAAACCAAAAACAGCCCTATCTAGTGCAAAACACAGAGACAGGAACAATCACCCACAAACACACAGTGAAACCCAGGCTACCTAAGTATGATTCTCAATCAGAGACAACTAATGACACCTGCCTCTGATTGAGAACCATACCAGGCCGAAACATAGAAATACCCCAAAACATAGAAAAACAAACATAGACTGCCCACCCAACTCACGCCCTGACCATACTAAAATAAATACAAAACAAAGGAAATAAAGGTCAGAACGGTACCCCCACCAAAGGTGCGGACTCCGGCCGCAAAACCTTAACCTATAGGGGAGGGTCTCGGTGGGCGTCTGTCCGTGGTGGCGGCTCTGGCGCGGGAAGCGGACCCCACTTCACCATTGTCTTAGTCCGCCTTATTGTCTGCTTCCGTGGCCTCCTAACCACGGCGACCCCTCTAAATGACCCCACTGGACTGAGGGGCAGCTCGGGACAGAGGGGCGGAAGCTCTGGACAGAGGGGCGGAAGCTCTGGGCTGAGGGGCGGGAGCTCTGGGCTGAGGGGCGGAAGCTCTGGGCTGAGGGGCGGAAGCTCTGGGCTGAGGGGCGGAAGCTCTGGGCTGAGGGGCTCTGGCGGCTCTGGGCTGAGGGGCTCTGGCGGCTCTGGGCTGAGGGGCTATGGCGGCTCTGGGCTGAGGGGCTATGGCGGCTCTGGGCTGACTGGCGGCACTGGCGGCCCCTGGCTGACTGGCGGCCCCTGGCTGACTGGCGGCACTGGAGGCCCCTGGCTGACTGGCGGCACTGGCGGTGCTGGAGAGGAAGGCTCTGACAGCGCTGGACAGAGTAGCTCTGGCGCCTCTGGACTGAGGGGCGGGAGCTCTGGTAGCGCCGAACAGGCGGGAGACTCCGGCTGCGCTGGAGAGGAGGAAGTCTCTGGCAGCGCTGGAGAGGCGGGAGACTCTCTGGAATGTACCGCACTGGGCTATGCACCCGCACTGGGGACACCGTGCGCTTCACAGCATAACACGGTGCCTGCCCGGTGTCTCCAGCCCCCCGGTAAGCACAGGACGTTGGCGCAGGTCTCCTACCTGGCTTCGCCACACTTCCTGTGTGCCACCCCCCAATACATTTTTGGGGCTGACTCTCGGGCTTCCATCCACGCCGCCGTGCTGCCTCCTCATACCAGCGCCTCTCCGCCTTCTTCGCCTCCAGCTCTTCTTTGGGGCGGCGATATTCTCCAGGCTGTACCCAAGGTCCTTTCCCGTCAAGGATCTCCTCCTAAGTCCATTTATCCAAATAGTGCAGCCTCTCCCACTGCTGCTGCTGCTGCTGCTCCTGCTGCTGCTGCTGTGCTGCTGCTGCTGCTGCCTCTGTTGCTTCTCCTGCTGCTGCTGTTGCTCCTGCTGCCTTTCACCACGCCGCTTGGTCCTGCTATGGTGGGTGATTCTGTAACGGTTTTCTTTAGGTGAAGTAGAGGCGGACCAAAACGCAGCATGGTGGTTATTCATGTTCTTTAATAAAAACACTAGACATGAATAAACTAACAAAAACAATAAACGTGGAAAACCAAAAAACAGTCCTATCTGGTGCAAAACACAGAGACAGGAACAATCACCCACAAACACACAGTGAAACCCAGGCTACCTAAGTATGATTCTCAATCAGAGACAACTAATGACACCTGCCTCTGATTGAGAACCATACTAGGCCGAAACATAGAAATACCCCAAAACATAGAAAAACAAACATAGACTGCCCACCCAACTCACTCCCTGACCATACTAAAATAAATACAAAACAAAAATAAAGAAATAAAGAAATAAGAAATACAGAAATAAAGGTCAGAACGTGACACTTTGAGATATTAGCTGATGTACGAAGGGCTATATAAATACATTTGATTTGATTTGATTTTGATTTCAAAATAGGATATCACATATCTCCGGATATTGAATGAGTCCATATCAAGCCATAGGAAATGTCCATGTGTGATACTCGGAGTAATCCCAAAATAATATATGTCTAAAAGACACATTTGGATTCAGAATTTGTCAGGAGAAAGTGCAAATCCAAAAAAACTCAATATGCATTGGAAATGGTCTGTATTCTCTAGAATATCAAAAGCATGGACCCTGTAACGAATTCCCCCTCCTGGATATTACAATAAATTCCTATTTATTTTTGGCTGGTGCCAAGTTGTCTAGGACTAACCCATCCTTATCCGCTCTTGCTCATCATGTGGCTTCTGGGAGTAGGAGCTACCTCACCTTATCAGAACTCAGGATAAGACCCAGATGCAGACAGCTAGAGTCACAGATGTTTATTGACCCAAACAGGGGACAGTCAAAAGACCGGTCAAAGGCAGGCAGAGGTCCGTAATCCAGGGTAGAGTCAATACAGTACAGAACAGCAGGCAGGCTTTGGGTTCAGGACAGGCAGAGGTTCGTAAACTGGTCAGAGTCATGCAGGTACAGAACGGCAGGCAGGCTCAGGGTCAGGTCAGGCAGAACAGGGGAAACAGCACTTGAGAAAGCAGGGAGACGGGAAAACATGCTGGTAAGACCTGACAAGATAAGACGAACTGGCAACAGACAAACAGAGATCAACATGTATTATTATAAATACACTTGGGATAATGAGAAGACACTTGCAGTGGGTGAAGACAAGCACACCTGATGGATATTACCATGCCACACTGATAAACGCCCACCAGTGTCGACTTGGATATTACCCCTGCTGATCTTCACATCTTTTGTGATGCCTTCGAGAAGACTTACGGCTCTGTGGCCTACCTATGTGTAACAGATGTGCAGGAACACACACACATTTCCTTCCTGCAGGCAAGATCCAGGGTGTCCAAAGAAGGAGCTCACTATGCCATGCCTCCAGCTGAATCTAGCTCTTACTTGGGCAGAGGTCTCTGACTCTGTACGGAGCTGTCTGTGCCCCTGGGGCAGATCACTCTATGGTCTGACTGAGCTGTGCTCCTGGAGGTATGTGGACACTGCTAACAATCCTGCCGACAACATCATCATTTAAAAGTAACTTCCTCACCATTTTAGATAAGCATGCTCCGTTCACAAAATGCATAACCAAGAACAGATACAGCCCTTGGTTCACTCCAGACCTGACTGCCCTCGACCAGCACAAAAACATCCTGTGGCGGACTGCAATAGCATCGAATAGCCCCCGTGATATGCAACTGTTCAGGGAAGTCAGGAACCAATACACGCAGTCAGTCAGGAAAGCTAAGGCCAGCTTCTTCAGGCAGAAGTTTGCATCCTGTAGCTCCAACTCCAAAAAGTTCTGGGACACTGTGAAGTCCATGGAGAACAAGAGCACCTCCTCCCAGCTGCCCACTGCACTGAGGCTAGGAAACACGGTCTCCACCGATAAATCCATGATTATCGAAAACTTCAATAAGCACTTCTCAACGGCTGGCCATGCCTTCCGCCTGGCTACTCCAACCTCGGCCAACAGCTCCGCCCCCCCTGTAGTTCCTCACCCAAGCCTCTCCAGGTTCTCCTTTACCCAAATCCAGATAGCAGATGTTCTGAAAGAGCTGCAAAACCTGGACCCGTACAAATCAGCTGGGCTTGACAATCTGGACCCGCTATTTCTGAAACTATCTGCCGCCATTGTCGCAACCCCTATTACCAGCCTGTTCAACCTCTCTTTCATATCGTCTGAGATCCCCAAGGATTGGAAAGCTGCCGCAGTCATCCCCCTCTTCAAAGGGGGAGACACCCTGGACCCTCACCAACTTCAAACATCAGCTATCCGAGCAGCTAACCGATCGCTGCAGCTGTAGATAGTCTATAGGTAAATAGCTCACCCATTTTCACCTACCTCATTCCCATACTGTTTTTATACTGTTTTTATTTATTTACTTTTCTGCTCTTTTGCACACCAATATCTCTACCTGTATATGACCATCTGATCATTTATCACTCCAGTGTTAATCTGCAAAATTGTATTATTCGCCTACCTCCTCATGCCTTTTGCACACATTGTATATAGACTGCCCATTTTTTCTACTGTGTTATTGACTTGCTAATTGTTTACTCCATGTGTAACTCTGTGTTGTCTGTTCACACTGCTATGCTTTATCTTGGCCAGGTCGCAGTTGCAAATGAGAACTTGTTCTCAACTAGCCTACCTGGTTAAATAAAGGTGAAATAAATAAAAAAAATTAAAAAAATCACCAGGGGTAAAACTCAGAGAGCTCTCCCTGCTTGGGCAGTGGAGCATGGGCCCTCTGTTCCTTACTCAGCCAAAAGATACTTGGCCTGATACACCGCTGCCTCCTGCCAAGGTTCCGTACCCAGAGGAACTTAAGAAGGAAATCTTCTGTAGCCTTTTCACTGTAGATAAGGATACTCCTCTGCCTGACCCGCTGCAGTACCAGACGTGGGGTGACTTGGTGGCGGTGACCTATCTCTCCCTGCACGGAGCGGCAGCGCCAGACCTGCCCCCTTACACTGACACTGAGGTGTTCCTGCTCAGAAAGGTGCAACAGGACGTTTTCCCTGAGGATTACAAGCTGCTGCATGCCAGTGAGTCTGTTCTCTCCTCCAGCCATCTCTCCTCTCTGTCAAGTCTTCCATACAGTTTTGTACTGGGGATCAGACCACGTCTGCGGAGGTGCTGCGCACCGTTCTTGTGGTGGTTGAGGGCATACTGAACTCTAAGCCACCAAGATATGTCTCCCTTGATGTAGCTGACCCAGAACCTGTCACCCCTAACCTTCTCCTGATGGGACGGCAGGATGCCACCCTCCCCCAGGCTGTGTATATGGACAGTGACCTGTTGGGGCGTTGGAGGTGGAAGCACAGCCAGGTGCATGCCGACCACTTCTGGTTCAATTTCCTGAAAGATTACTTACCCTCTCTGCAGGTGCGTTAGAAATGGTGTAACCCTTCTGTTAACCCGCTGAGTGTGGGTCAAGTGGTAATGAGTGGCCCAGATCCTCCGGGCCCTGTGGCAAGACGAGCGGTCAGATGTTAGGGTAGGCAACAAACTCTATAAGCGATCTGTTGAAAATCTGGTCGAGCTGCCTCAGCTCTCATCAGACCCTTAAGACATTGCTGAGTGGATTCTTTCTCTTGTGATGCATATGCTGCTCATATGCAGGGGCGGCCGTGTAAGGAATTCCCGCTCCTGGATGTTAGGAAAAGTTACAACTTGTCTATCTCATTTGGCTGGTGCCGAGTTGTCTAGGTCTCACCCATCCTTCCCCCCTCTTGCTCATCATGTGAGCGATCATTAGATTGGCTGGGCTGCAATCAGGGACTAGCCATGTGCCTAACCTCTGCCCATGCCCTGAGTATGCAGACGAGGAATCAGTGGTTAAGAATAAATGTAATACTTTACTGAGAAACACTAATGGAAAGATCACAGTAACACTGGGAAACCTCGAAAACTCACTCAGGAGGCAAACGCACACAATTCAAGCTTCAGCAAAGGACAACAGAAAACACACCTCTTTAACAGGGAAATCATAATGAGTAAATAGTACACACCTGAGTGTTGGTAATGTCTCTAGGATGGTCTCTGCCACCCTCTGGTGACAGGTGGAACCATGACAGGTAATAGGCTACATGAGGAGTCGGCAACCTTTGTCATGTGGAATGCCAATATATCTTACCATTTCTACCAATCTGAGTCCCAGTTATGGTTTTCATATGCACATTTATTTGAAACAGTTTAATTTAATTTATAATAACGTCTTCATATCTCAAAATCATTGTAATGTGGTTTATCAAAATTCAATCCAAATCTAAACTAAAATGATACAAACGTAAAAAGTTACTTATATTGCCATTGCCAACTACAGTGCCTTCGGAAAGTATTCAAGTCCCTTGACTTTTTCCACATTTAGCATCACAGCCTTATTCTTCAATTGTTTTCTCCCCCTCATAAATCTACACACAATACCCCATAACGACAAAGCAAAAACAGGTTTTTAGAAATGGTTGCTAATTTATGACAAAAATAAATTCACATTTACGTAAGTATTCAGCCACTTTCCTCAGTACTTTCTTGAAAAACCCTTGGCAGTGATTACAGCATTGAGTCTTCTTGGGTATGACACTACAAGCTTGGCATACCTGTATTTGGGGAGTTTCTCCCATTCTTCTCTGCAGCCCCTCTCAAGCTCTGTCAGGTTGGATGGGGAGCGTTGGTGCACAGCTATTTTCAGGTCTCTCCAGAGATGTTCGATCGGGTCCAGGCTCTGGTTGGGCCACTCAAGGACATTCAGAGACTTGTCCCATGCCACTGCTGTGTTGTCCTGGCTGTGTGCCTAGGGTCGTTGCCCAGGTCTGAGATCCTGAGCATGCTGGAGCAGGTTTTCACCAAGGATCTCTCTGTAATTTCTTCCGTTCATCTTTCACTCCTGACTAGTCTCCCAGTCCCTGCCCGCTGAAAAACATCCCCTCCGCATGATGCTGCCACCACCATTGTAAGGTTCTGTATGTATTTTCTTAGTCAACGTTGTGTTCTGTTTCGTTGTGTTCTTGAACGTAGCCCTGTCTTTCATTTTTGTTCATTGATTTCACCTGTGTTAGTTACTCACCTGGTCTCATCAGCTCCTTATTTTGTTCAGTTCATTCTGTTTGTGCCTTTGTGAGGTATTGTTCTTTTTGACTCTACTAAGCCTTTTCCTAGCTCGTTTGTGAGAACCAGTGATATCCTTCAGTCATAGTTTTGATTCACCTGCCTGTTTTCCTGCCTGTGTTCTTCTGCGAAGGCGAAATAAACACCTTCCACGCTCTACGAGTGAATCTACACCTTTTCTCTCCGAGTATTCATTACAACCATGCTTCACTGTTGGGATGGTGCCAGGTGTCCTTCAGATGTGATGCTTGGCATTCAGGCCAAAGAGTTCAATCTTGGTTTCATCAGACTAGAGAATCTTGTTTTTCATGGTCTGAGAGACTTTATGTACCTTTTGGCAAACTCAAAGCGGGCTGTCGTGTCAACTGTGGGACCTTATATATAAATCATGTCCAATCAATTTATTTTACCACAGGCGGACTCCAATTAAGTTGTAAAAAGATCAAGGATGAATGGAAACAGGATGCACCTGAGCTCAGTTTCGAGGCTCATTGTAAAGGGTCCGAATACTTACTGTATGTAAATAAGGTATTTCTGTTTTTTTATACATTTGCAAAGATTTCTAAAAATCTGTTTTTGCGTTTTTATTATGGGATATTGTGTGTAGATTGCTGAGGATTTAAAAAAAATGTAATCAAATTTAGAATAAGGCTGTAAAGTAACAAAATGTGGAATAAGTCAATGGTTCCGAGTACTTTCCGATGGCACTGTATGTAACAAATGACCTAAATAAAGCCAACAAATAAAAGCATTGCAGCCTGCAGGTAGAGAATAAATATCCTATAAATCATACTGGCTACACATGGCTTATCTGCAACGAACTTAAAACATTGTAGCAACTATTGGCGCATGGTCATTCTGACGTCTGCATTGGCCATGCAGCATTCATGGTGATATGGCCTCAGCAGAAGTCAGGGCATTCATACTTCAGATCTGTTGTCAAGGGAGTAAGTTTGTGTTTATACAGGATGTACCGTCTCCGCCTTCCGTCAACCAATCATGTCAATGCGGAGCTACACAGCACCCTCCGCATTGTTACAACATTTGGGAGGCGCATTGCTATGTGGTACAGAGCTCGATTTCCACTCTGCATGCTCCTGGAGGCTCTGCAAATGTATCACACCCTCTACATGGAGCCTCCAACCACATTTTCGAATCAAGCATAGATTGGCTTTTATTCTAGGCCTCCGCAATGGATTAGTTCACTGAGAAGTGTGCATATTTATAATTCAGCTCTACTAAAACAGCCTAACGACAAAGCAATCGACCAGTCGACTAATTGGGGTCAGCCCTAGCCCACAGATTGTCTAAAGAACATTTTAAATGTTTAATACCCTCAAACACTAAGTTAGGCATAGGCAAACTAATTTAAAAAATAGGCCATCACTGTCATTCGTGAATGATAATTCTTCACATTTTACCAGTGAAACGTCCAAGCAGCATCTCCATGACAAACCATTTGATTGATCTCAATCAGTGTCATGGGAATGTGCATTAAGATCTTCTTGAACTATGGTTTTGTGAGCGAATTAGAGTATATGGTGTTGACAAACTATTAGCCTTTCTTGTATTTTGTTTCAATCAGTGCCTATATCCTGACTAGTGGCGCGCTTGTTGAGCTTTGGGCTAACCATTCTAAAATCTAATTCGAAATGAGGTGTTTTTGATATAAAAGTAACGTTATAGGTCTACTATGGTATTATACTCTTATGTTAATGCTAATCAATCATAATGTGATATTGCAAGACATTGATTCAGCCTTGATCTAACTCTACTAAACAAGTGTCCTTGTGAGGAGTGATAATCTTCCATTTGTAATAATAATAATAATAATAATAATAAGTGATGAGTATGACGATTAGGATAGGCAACAAATCTTGATGAGATGTCATTTTAAGTGATCGTAGTGCCCGTTCTGGTGTTGAAAGGACAGCGTCAGGATCGTGCAATGACGTTAAAGAAGTTGAACCAACTTGTGGATAGCTCTGCCATTCAGCCCGTTCAGAAACAAACAACAATAATGTGCAGTAGGCCCATAGCCTAATAGGTCAATGACTATGTGGTATAGTCTAATGTAAATAGAAATACATGTACACTATATATACACAAAAGAGTGTGGAAACCCCTTCAAATTAGTGGATTCTGCTATTTCAGCCACACCCGTGGTTGACAGGTGTATAAAATCGAGCACACAGCCATGAAATCTCCATAGACAAACATTGGCAGTAGAATGGCGTTACTGAAGAGATCAGTGACTTTCAATGTGGCACCTTCATAGGATGCCACCTTTCCAACAAGACAGTTTGTCAAATTTTTACCCAGCTAGAGCTGGTGCTTTTATTGTGAAGTAGAAACGTCTAGGAGCAACAATGATAGGCCACACAAGCTCACACAGTTTGGGGAAGGCCATTTCTTGTTTGACATTGCTTGGCAATGCCGCCGTGCACAAAACGAGGACCATACAGAAACGGTTTGTCGAGATCGGTGTGGAAGAACTTGACTGGCCTGCACAGAGCCCTGACCTCAACCCCATCAAACATCTATGGGATGAATTGGAACGCCGACTGCGAGCCAGGCCTAACCGCCCAACATTAGTGCCCAACCTCACTAATGCTCTTGTGGCTGAATGGAATCAAGTCTCCGCAGCAATGTTTCAACATCTAGTGGAAAGTCTTCCCAGAGTGGAGGCTGTTATCGCAGCAAAGGGGGAACCAACTCCATAATATCATTGCACTGATTGCGAGGAGAGCTTTACTTCGAGTAGGCATTTCATTGTATTGTGTAGCTTACACTCGGTATCATAAATAAACGTTTGATTAGCTTGAACACATGGTTACAATAAACCATATTACTAAATATAAGAAAACAGAGGTGTAGGATCAATTCATATAATTTATTTGCATAGATAAAACATGCTATCAAATCAAGATCAAGTATTGAACAGAAATCATTACTATGTAGAATAGCAGGATATTTGTTTTATAAACAGTCATAAAATCAAGCTTTTGGTATGGTGTATTCATGCATCGCAATAAACTGTAACCTATATGCATTATTACCTCAAATGTGGCCCTCTTCATATTTCCAATTGCCCACCCTGACATACCAAGCTAGAATGGACACTGCTTCTCAACCAATAGCCGTTAAATATCCCAAGCAGGGTTACAGCAACTTCCAGAGAGGGTCACGATCCTTGGGCTTTGCGGTGTCTACTCAAGTTTAGGTGTCCTCGGCAAAACAGTGTTGCCATGGTCACATATCATTCTGGGTTTCACTGCAAAGAGGGGTCTGTAGAATTTTATGAACATCAAGACAGACGCACAGTGAACAGTTTTTTTTTTTTCAACGTTCTGATTGGCCAAAGTGGTCAAGCCTCTGACTAGCATCCACAGTGCACACGCGTAAGCCTATAGGTCTTCATCATTCTTGCCACCCAATGAGAGAAGACAGAGAGTGCCGCTCCACTGCGCTCCTGCAGCACTTCACCCTTTTTCATTCCCACCATGCCCTTAGAATAGGAAACAAAGTGAATTACTTCATGTTTACTGGATTAAGTTAGACTGGCATTCAGACCGGCCTTCGTGATTGAACTTTCGTAAACTACATTACATCCTCTCTGAGATGAGGACTCCCTGAGTAACCAATTATTGTGCAATTTATCTATGGAGCAAGGTTCACTCAACATCTCCACTTCAACACTGAGTATACCAAACAGTAGCCATCCAGACAGAAATCATTGATGAATGGTGGAACATGAATGACTGAAATAATTTATATTTGAGTAGCTTATATTATCTGGTTCAGAGAGGGACATTGGTGTGTGTGAGCATAATCGCTGAAGCTAACATGGCTTTTCAAGAGAATGCAGGCAATTACATTTTAATGCCAACTTTTGATACATGTCCCAAACAAAACCCGCTTTCGAGACAGAAACTCAGTTTCCTTAACCCAGTTATTAGAAATCATTCTACTATGAAACTTTTTCAAATTGTTAATAAGGCTACAATGCTCTGGGATCCTTGTTCCAAGCCTAGAGGAATATTGAATGTCATATGAATATTCCAATCATTATTTCTAAGAGTGAACAGGTAGAACATTTATTGAATGACTAATCTTGATTTTTTTTTCTGTTTCTCTGAGACATGGCTGAATAAATATTCTCCTATTTCTGCCTTTAATGTCCCTGGATATTCCATATTCAGGAGGGACAGGGGAGAGGGCAGAGGGGGTGGATTGCATATGTACATGAATGATAATTTTACATGCATAGCCCATCCAACTACCTCATCCCCATAATGTATTTATTTATTTATTTATTTATCTTGCTCCTGTGTACCCCAGTATCTCTTGCACATTCATCTTCTGCACATCTACCATTCCAGTGTTTAATTGCTATATTGTAATTACTTCGCCACCATGGCCTATTTATTGCCTTACCTCCCTTATCCTACTTAATTTGCACAAACTGTATATAGACTTTTTCTACTGTATTTATTGATTTGTTTATTCCATGTGTAACTCTGTGTTGTTGTGTGTCAAACTGCTTTGCTTTATCTTGACCAGGTCGCAGTTGTAAATGAGAACTTGTTCTCAACTAGCCTACCTGGTTAAATAAAGGTGAAATAAATCAAATAAAATGCAATGGTATCATATGGAAACATGCCATTGACCTTGAATGTATGGGGCTGAATGTCTTCCTCTCCCTTCATGTCTCTCACTATTAATGGATTGTATTGACCACCAACATCTGATATCTATTTTGTGAACATCTAAATGCCATGCTTAAAGGATGTGGTCATAAGATGAAGATCATCTTCATGAGCGATTTCAATATAAACTGGGAAAACAACCTGCAGGAAAAAACCTAAAGAGATCAACAACTATTTCAACCTGACTCAAATAATACAACGTCCAACCAGAGTAACACAGTCATCCCAGACTTAAATGTATCTTGTGTTTACAAACAGACCTGATCGAATAACTAAGTCCACTAACTTGCATATCTGACCACATTGGTTGTTAGAAAGCTCACTAAAAAGAGATTCAAGAATCATATTAATGCTCAACAGTATGATAAAAAAAATCTGAAAAGTGAGCAGAGTAACTATATCAAGCATGCTTACACCCAACGGAAGACCCCACTCTTGCCTCCTCTCTAGTGGGTTAAAATGGCAGACTTGGCACAGAGTAACGGTTGGAGTTCTACCCTGTTACTGTCATTTTGAGCTAGGGCTAGGTTAAGCAAAGCTACTATTTAATTGAGTTATAAGTCAAATTGACTGGTCTGATCTGTTAAGCAATGAAGACCCAGAGTCTGGATACAGAACATTTCTGTCAGCTATTGACAAAGGGTATACCTATTTTTCTACGAAACGTCAACGTAAGCCACCAGCTTCACATAATAAGTTGGGTTAATTTTGGCCCATTCCTCCTGACAGAGCTGGTGTAACTGATTCAGGTTTGTAGGCCTCCTTGCCCGCACACACTTTTTCAGTTCTGCCCACACATTTTCTATAGGATTGAGGTCAGAGCATTGGGAAGGCCACTCCAATATCTTGACTTTGTTGTCCTTAAGCCATTTTGCCACAACTTTGTAAGTATGCTTGCGGTCATTGTCCATTTGGAATACTCATTTGAGACCAAGCATTATCTTCCTGACCGATATCTTGAGATGTTGCTTCAATATATCAACATCATTTTCCAGCCTCATGATGTCATGTATTTTGTGAAGTGCACCAATCCCACCTGCAGCAAAGCACCCCCACAACATGATGCTGCCACCCCCGTGCTTGGGATGGTGTTCTTCGGCTTGCAAGCCTCCCCCTATTTCCTCCAAACATAACGATGGTCATTATGGCCAAACAGTTCTATTTTTGTTTTATCAAACCAGAGGACATTTCTCCAAAAAGTACAATCTTTGTCCCCATGTGCAGTTGCAAACCGGAGTCTGTCTTTTGTATGGCGGTTTTGGAGGAGTGGCTTCTTCCTTGCTGAGCAGCCTTTCAGGTTATGTCGATTTAGGACTCGTTTTTTTTGTGGATATAGATACTTTTGTACGTGTTTCCTCCAGCGTCTTCACAAGGTCCTTTGCTGTTGTTCTGGGATTGATTTACACTTTTCGCCCCAAAGTATGTTCATCTCTAGGAGACAGATATTCATATGGTTGCACTCACAAGACTCCCATTTACTCAATAAATGTTTGTTTTGTTCGATAAAGTCCCTCTTTATATCCACAAACCTCTGTTTTGTTTGTGTGTTTTCTTCAGTAATCTACAGGCTCAAACGCAGTCACAACAGGCAGACGAAAAATCCAAATAGTATCTGTAAAGTTCGTAGAGACATGTCAAACGATGTTTATAATCAATCCTCAGGTTGTTTTTAGCCTAAATAATTGATAACATTTCAACCGGACAATAACGGCACATGAAAAACCTCTGGGACACTGTAGGGTCCACTCATTCAGAGTAGTCTTACTCTCTCATTTTTCAGAATACAAGCCCGAAACAATTTCTACAGACTGTTGACATCTAGTGGAAGCCATAGGATGTGCAATTTGAGTCCTAAGTCTATGGATACTGTAATGGCATTCATTAGAAAACTACAAACATAAATCCATCCAGGAAGTGGGATTTTTCTTTCTCAGGTTTTCACCTGCCAAATCAGTCCTGTTATACTCACAGACATTATTTGAACCGTTTTGGAAACTGTAGATTGTTTTCCATCCAAATCTACCAATTAAATGAATATCCTATCTTCTGGGCCTGAGGAGCAGGTAGTTTACTTTGGGAATGCTTTTCATCCAGGCCCCCTACCCTACTGAAGGAAAAGCACCTTTAGTCAATCTGCTTTCTCTGTGAGAGCTCCCCATATTTGGAATACATTGCCAGACACACATAACTACACCACCTATCACACTTTCACAAAAACCTGAAGACATGGCTAAAGGTCAATCAGATTTGTGAACATAATCCCTAGTTGCTGCTTTCCATGTTGTCTGTTGTCTGCAGCTTGTGAGGTGTGGAAACACTTTGTTGCTTTTATGGATTTTGTCTTGTTTCTTTTGGTCCTACGTTGCTCTGTGTGTGCTCACTGCTCAATGAGTGTCTGTATTGTTATTGTAATTGTTTTTAATAACACGAGTACACGAGTTGTACACGAGTTATCTGTGGTTCCTCATATGTAATACAACAGTTGACGATAGTGTTGTTGTTGTTGTTAGAATGATGTATCATTGGATGTAATGTATTTGTATTTTGTATTGTTTTAGTGAGTATTTGTATAGTGGCTCTGTAAAGGCCCTTATCTGCCCAGGGACTACGGGTGCAAATTAGCTTTTGGCTAACCCCGGCACATTTACATGGCTTTTGCATTATTGTAATATTGATGTTGATTAATGTGCATTGTCCCCTATAAATTAATTAATTATTTAGCAACACCTTCCTAATAGAGTTGCACCCCCCTACCTTTTGCCCCCCCCCAAAAACGAGATTCGTCGGGGCATGAACTCTACAAGGTGTTGAAAGTGTTCCACATGGATGCTGGCCCATGTTGACCCCAATGCTTCCCACAGTTGTGTCAAGCTGGCTGGATGTCCTTTGGGTGGTGGACCATTCTTAATTCCTAATTTGTAAGTGTGAAAAAGCCAGCAGCTTTGCAATCCTTGACACAAACCGGTGTGCCTGACACTTACCCCGTTGAAAGGCACTTACATTTTTTGTCTTGCCCATTTACCTTCTGAATGGCAAATTTCACAAACCATGTCTCAATTGTCTCAAGCCTTAAAAATCATTCCTTAATAACCTGTTTCCTCCCCATCATCTACACTGACTGAAGTGGATTTAACAAGTGGCATCAATAAGGGATCATAGCTTTAACCTGGATTCCCCTGGTCTGTCTATGTCATGGAGAGAACAGGTGTTCCCAATGTTTTGTATACTCAGTGTAAGTTGTAGCTGCAGTATTGCACAAAATCATGATCCCAGAAGATAAGTTGAACTCTAAATCATTTGAGTCGTGTCCAGTCTATGCTTATGAAATCAGTACAGATGTGGGATCTTGAGCTTCCCACATCACTGCTTTTACAAAGCCAGTGGTGATTTCAAGGTGCTATACAACTATCCTCTAGATTTGTCCCCTAACAGTCTTAAGATGTTTTTCTTCAAGGATGTAGCTCCTTTTCCTCTTATAACCATAAATAAATGGTTTCTTTGCAAGATGTGCAGTAGGGCAAAGGAGACATGTTCTTGCAAGGCAAATGGATACAGTTGTTGTAGCTGCACGGATTATGGAGTGTGTTGCCCTGTCAATTACGGAGTGTGGTGCCATCTGTAGATTACAATGTGTGTTGCCGTTTTAATTACAGAGTATGTTTTCATCTGTAGCTGATCAGTCAAACTGCGCAAAAGTTAAACTGAAACCTCAACAATAAGTTCAGGCATTATTTTCAAGATTTTGGTTAAGTTTAGGCATAAGGGTAAAATGTAGCCATTAATTCCGACTGGTTTAGGTCAGGGTTAAGGTTTGGGTTAAAACTGAAAAACAAAAATTATGAAATGAGTTTCTAGCAGCACTGGGTATGATTCTGGGATGTTCAGAGACGTAGATTCAATTTTTAGCCTGTCCTCAACCCTATCCCAAACACCCTTGCTTGTTGCGAGCCTACTAGGTAACAGGCACTCACGTTGCCTCTAGTGGCCAGTTGGAAAATAAAATGGCAATAAAACAACGAGCCATTCCTTACCTTGAACATTCTAATAACTCCTGGACAGCATGTACTCTATTGGAGTTTGGGCTATCTTCTCAAAGTACCTCAAAGAAAAAAAAAATGATCCTGACATAATTCAAGTAGGTTTTTGAACAAGGTTTGAGGTTGCTCTTTTGTTGTATGTGCCATCTCTGAAATCCAGAGAACATCTGTGCCTGTAACTGTGGAAAGATGGAGCCCTCTCTAACCCTGTTGGAGTCCAAAAAGATGGGAGGCCCCTGGCACCATGCACGCACACAGAAAAATATGGTGCACCTACAGAGTGCTGTTGAGGCTGCTATAGACAGACCTGCATTGCAAAACAATGTGTTTTAATCAATTATTTGGTGACGTGAATACAATTAGTATGGTTTTATCTAAAAATGTAAAGTTTTTAAACTTTTAAAACTTGTAAAACTTTTTAAACCGTGCACACACACACATCTGAAAATGTTGATACAGATGTGATAACGCTGTTGAGCAGTGGAGGCGCCGCAGAGGAGGAAGGGGAGGACCATCCTCCTCAGTGAAATTCATTTTTTTTAAATAGTTAAACATTTAAAAAGTTTACATTTTTAGATAAAACCATACTAATTGTATACACGTCACCAAATAATTGATTAAAACACATTGTTTTGCAATGCAGGTCTGTATATAGCAGCCTCAACAGCACTCTGTAGGTGCACCATATTTTTCTTTCTCCTCTGGGTAACATTGACTTTAATACACAACCTATGAGGCTCATGGTTCTGATCCCCTTTCACAGACTTTCAAAGTAAGTATGACAACTTCCAGAGGATGTCCTGCAACCTATAAGAGCTTTTGCAGCATGAGCTGACATTTTGTCAACCCAATACAGCTAGCTAACAGGGCAGTGCACAATGTGTGGTGAGTTGTTGACTCAAAGAGAGAGAAAGACAATAGTTGAACAGTTTTGAACAAATACATTTCTTCAAAAATGAAGGAGGAACGAGAGAGCTATCTTTCTTTTTTGTATCACTTTCACATATAGCTAGGGAATGCAGCTAGCTAGTTTAACCTAGGGATGCTATGTTACTTAGCTGGCTATGGCTATCCAACAAGGGAACTCTTCCAAGTCAAGGTAAGCTTTTGGTTTCATAAATGTATTGCCACTGGGGCACACCGGTGTAACTGCTAAACTCTTTGCTGACTGGACTCTGGGCTACATGATAGTAGCGGGTTTACTAATGCATTAGTTCTAGTAGCTATTTTGACTCTGAAATTAGCTAGCTGATATGGTGACGATGTAGGCCGTATGTAGCGGTTATGATATGAAGGTTTGGCTTGGAAAGGATTTTTCACCTGGTCACAGACAGCTGATATGTTGTGCACGGAAGTCCACAAGTCAAGGGAAAAGGTGAGAGAGGAAGAGAGCGCATAGATGCAAGAAGGAATCATGCTGTTTGTATGTGGCTGTTATGAAAGTGAACTGTGTTTGCATGTGATCAGGGGTGTATTCTTTCCACCAAAAAACATTTTGGTCTCGACCATACTCCACGTGTTATTTTATTAAGATTTATGGAGTCAAGAAGCTACTAATACTAGCTAACTGGCTAGATTGACTGGCTAGGGTTCACAATGTAAACAAAAGCAACATGTTTACATTTAGTACAACCAGAAGCAACAATTTAATGAGTACTGCAAAAACAGGACCAAAGCTATTGTATGATCTGCTTCTCTCCACTCTCAAAACAAGCGCTCTGTGTAGCAGGTGGAATGTTGCTGATGGCAAAGCAACACAACGCTTATAGTGGAGCTGAAGTGTTAGGCAGCGTTTACTTTTATTTTGCCCAATTATCAGATGAAGTATTTTACCAATAATTGGGCAAAAGATCAGAATTGGGCTTTCTGTGTGAACTCAGCCTAAGCTCCCCCTGGCTAATGCTATTCATCTGGTCAGAAACTTTGCATGGTGTGTATTCGAGTAGGTCTGAGTAATTGATGGTCAAAGCAGAGAGGAGTGCACATGGGACTAAGCCATCCATGTTCTGCACTGGAGCCACATGCTTTGCATCCAAACTCAGATGCTCAGCCTCTGATTGGACACACCTGCCCTAATATAGTATAGGCATTAACCTGGAGGATATTGCAGCAAATTCAGCAGGGTAGTCTGACTGGCAATCAAACATTTAGTCAAACACCTTAGCCATTACACCAAGAGAACAGAACCTCTTGACGTGGTTGCTAGGTGTTGAAACGCTAACGGATAATATATTATTTAGAATAGTGTCACACCCTGATCTGTTTCACCTGTCTTTGTGTTCGTCTCCATCCCCCTCCAGGTGTCGCCCATCTTCCCCTGTGTATTTAGAACTGTTTGTCTGTTGCCAGTTTGTCTTGTTCGTAAAACCTACCAGTTTTCCCTGCTCCTGCCTGTTTCTTGCTCCTGTTTTCCCAGTTTTGACCCTTCTGCCTGCCTTGACCCTGACACTGCCTGCTGTTTTGTACCTTACCCCACCATTCTTGATTATTGACCGCTGCCTGCCCTGGCCCTGAGACTGCCAGCCGTTTTGGACCCTTTTCACACAGTCTCTAGATTATTGACCCCTGCCTGCCCTGACCCAGAGACTGCCTGCCGTTCTGGACCCTTTACACCGTCTCTAGATTATTTACCCCTGTCTGCCCTGACCCTGAGACTGCCTGCCGTTCTGGACCCTTTACACCCTCTCTGGATTATTGACCCCTGCCTTCCCTGACCCTGAGACTGCCTGCCGTTCTGGACCCTTTACACCGTCTCTAGATTATTGACCCCTGCCTGCCCTGACCCTGAGACTGCCTGCCGTTCTGGACCCTTTACACCCTCTCTGGATTATTGACCCCTGCCTGCCCTGACCCTGAGACTGCATGCCTTTCTGGACCCTTTACACCCTCTCTGGATTATTGACCCCTGCCTGCCTTGACCTGTCGATTGCCTGCCCCTGTTGTAAATAAACTTTAGTTACTTTGACACAGTCTGCATCTGGGTCTTACCTAAACGTGATAGAATAGCAAGTGTCTGATGGCAAGCGTGCTAGTTACTGATTCAAAATAAAGGCCCTTTCTTTCTAAAGTAATATGACGATTCTATGAATCTCATAAATCTAATGTTATATGTTTTGTCAAGTGATCTCTTAATGTGACAATTTGGGATTCAAACAATAACATAGCAGTAATCCCATCACGTTTTTGGTAAACAGCTAAAGGATGGGGCTGGAGAAATGTAACTACTCAAATTCATAGATGGAGCTATGGATGCAAGACCTGACCATCCATGAGATCAAAGTAATGTTTTTAACCATATTGTAAAGATATGGAGTAAAACAAGCATATATTTGAGGTTGTGATGGAGTAAGACAATCGAACTAAGCTCATCAGGCATTTAATTTATATTCTTCAAAAATCAATGATTATATATACTGTGCATTCGTACAGTATTTAGATCACTCAACTTTTTATACCTTGTTAAGTTACAGCCTTATTCTAAAATGGATTAAATTGTCCCTTAACAGTGTACACACAATACACCATAATGACAAAGCAAAACGAGGTTTTAAGAAATGTTGGAAGATGTATAAATAAAATTAAAACTGAAAAAAACATTAACATAACAATTCAGAGCCTTTCTTCAGTACTTTGTTGAAGCACCTTTGGCACCTATTACAGCCATGAGGCTTCTTGGGTATGAATACACCGGTATTTGGAGAGTTTGTCCACTTCTTCTCTGCAGATCCTCTCAAGCTCTGTCAGGTTGGATGGGGAGTGTCGCTGAACAGGTCCCTCCAGAGATGTTTGATCGGGTACAAATCCGGGCCCTGGCTGGGCCCCTCAAGGACATTCCGAGATTTATCCTGAAGCCACTCCTGCGTTGTCTTGGCTGTGTGCTTAGGGTTGTTGTCCTGTTGGAAGGTGAAGCTTTGCCCCAGTCTGAGTTCCTGAGTGCTCCGGAAAAAGTTTTCATCAAGGATCTCTCGATACTTTGCTCTGTTCATCTTTCCCTCGATCCTGACTAGTCTCCCAGTCACTGCCACTGAAAAACATCCCCACAACATGATGCTGCCACCACATTGCTTCACCGTAGGGATGGTGCCAGGTTTCCTCCAGTCGTGACGTTTGGCATTTAGGCTAAATAATGTAATCTTGGTTTCATCAGAGAAGATAATTTTGTTTCACATGGTCTGAGAGTCCTTTAGGGGCCTTTTGGCAAACTCCAAGTGGGCTCTCATGTTCCTTTTACAGAGGAGTGGCTTCCGAATGATGGAGGCCACTGTGTTCTTGGGGACCTTCATAGCTGAATGTTTTGGTACCCGTCCCCAGATCTGTGCATCGACACAATTCTGTCTCTGAGATCTATGGACCTCATGGTTTTTGAAAATGTTATTTTTATGTACAGTACCAGTCAAAAGTTTGGACACACCTACTAATTCCAGGGATTTTATTTATTTGTACTATTACTACTACTACTACTATTACTACTACTATGTAGAATAAAAGTGAAGAAATCAAAACTATGAAATAACACATATGGAATGATGTAGTAGCAACAAAGTGTTAAACAAATCAAAGTATATTTGAGATTCTTCAAATAACCACCCTTTGCCTTGCTGACAGCTTTGCACACTTTTGGCATTCTCTCAATCAATTTCATGAGAACCTGAAATGCATTTCAATTAACAGGTGTGCCTTGTTAAAAATGTATTTGTGTGTTTGAGCTATCAGTTATGCTGTGACAAGGTTAGGGTGGTATACAGAAGACAGCCCAATTTGGTGAAAGACCAAAGTCATATTATGGCAAGAACAGCTCAAATAAGTAAAGAGAAACAACAGTCCAACATTACTTTAAGACATGAAGGTCAGTCAATCTGGAACATTTCAAGAACCTTTTAAAAGTTTCTTCAAGTTCAGTCGCAGAAACCATCAAGCACTATTGCTGCAAAGTATGACTACTAAAGTACACCAACAAGAAGAACAGACTTGCTTCTGCCAAGAAACACGAGCAATGGACATTAGAACAGTGGAAATGTATCCTTGGTCTGATGAATACAAATTTGATATTATTGGTACCAACCACAGTGATTTTGTGAGACACAGAGTAGGTGAACGGATGATCTCCATGTGTGTGTTTCCCACCATGAAGCATGGAGGAGGAGGTGTGATGGTTCCTTGCTGGTGACATTGTCTATGATTTTTTAGAATTCAAGGCACACTTAACCACCATTGCTACCACAACATTCTGCAGCAATACACCATCACATCTGGTTTGCGCTTAGTGGGACTATCATTTGTTTTTCAACAGGACAATGACCTAAAACACACCCCCAAGCTGTGTAATGACAGCCTAGGAACAGTGGGTCAACTGCCTTGTTCAGGGGAAATACAACATTTTTGTTTACCTTGTCAGCTCGGGGATTCAATCTAGCAACCTTTCAGTTACTAGCCCAGCACTCTAACCTCTAGGCTAGCTGCCGCCCCAGACATATGCCTAGCTTCCTGAAATGGGTCACATATTGCCCCTTTAATGGCCTCAGACCGTGAAGGATTCACGCCACAACTGTTTAATAAACAGCATGATAGGTCTTCACAGTCAGTTAGAGAAGAAAACAAGTTTGTAAAATGATTTATATTCACTCACATGGCATGCCAGTTTCATAAACAGAAGTCATTGTTATAATACAAAGAACATTTTCTTGGCAGTACTAGGTGCTTAACAAAACATCAAAGTAATTTGGAATGTTTTAACCTTGTGATGAAATATATTGTGCCCATATTTGTGAGGGAGAAATTCCACAGCCCAAATGAAATACATTATTTTTTAAATGCTAACTGACACATCCATTACCTGCAGATCCATTAACACAGGGAAGCAAATCACACACAAAATTGTCTATCAAATTGCAGAGGAATCAGCTATGTGCCTCATAGGCTGATGCCAATGATATTGGAATTAACCCAATGCGTCCCACCGTATCGCTGGCGTGTTTGGACTTCTAATCACTTTTAAAGACTGTATGTATGAACTACAGACTGTTTATTTCTTCTACATCCATAGATACCAATCATTAGCCTATGTATTTTACAGGGGCTGAGCTAAAGTGGTGTTTGTGAGACAAGGGCGGATCCCACAGGGGCTGGGTCTTTTATACAAAAACGTCTGTCGAATCTGAATTGTTTGAGCTACACACTATTAAAAGCTATCTATGAAAAGCTGAGACTCTCACGAACATGCAGTTGTTGTTTTGCTCTATGACGCTCACAAGCTACACAAGATTCATTAGAAGGTAAGTATTTTTTCTACATAGAAGATGACTGGAAATCCCAGGACATAATGTCTATAATACTGTGATAAGCTCATATTTTCTGTCACAAAATCCAAACTCTACACAGTAGTCACTGACTAGTTGGATATTCATTTCCCAGTGAGCAAAAATGTCTGTACTTAGAGCATTCTTTAAAATTCATTTTTACCGGGTTTTTGCTTTGGCAGATCTTATTTTATTATTGACCTTTGTCAATATCAATGCAACTGTTTATGTAAAATTGTTTTGCGTTGTACTTGTATCCCTGGTTGTACATAAAAATTACATGGTAAAATACTTAATTGTGAGTCTAAATATTAGGTATGGACATGACAATAAATGAAAGCCAAATAAATTAAAATACAATTTTTGCTGGGATCTCAGGACTGGTAGGGTTAACTATTTGGGGATCGCTAATACGTTCTTAAAAACATCACAGTGAAAACATAATGCATGAATAAATGGTTTCGTGGTGATACACCAGAACAGCAATTTCGAGCCACTCCAAAAAGTTACAGGGTTTGAAACACATCTCATTTCAATAGTTATGTTAATTATAATCTTCTGAGACATTCGTTTTTTTCTGAGATTGACTCACTTATTTATAATTTCGACTTTGTATAATGTGTTTTTGAATGGTTTCTCTCACAAATATTTGGATGCCACCAGAATTATCCTTAAATGTAAATTTAATGTGCATCATATTTATGTTGCCAAAATGTAATTTGGGTTTTTAGTTCACATTGACAACTGTGAATCAACAGTAATGATATTAGTCTAGAAAGTGGGACAATGAAAAATATTTGTTTAAGTTTCAGTTTGATTTAATTTAGCTTCAGAAAGCCTCAAATTGCTCATTTAAAATGTGTAATGCATTATATTTGGGTGAATTAAAGTAGTGCATCCCCCTTAAATCAAAAGTACCCATTTCGGAACAGTTCTATGAAACAAAGTTTTGCTCCCATCTGAAACTACAAATTGTAAGGCTGAATAAATTCTTCACAAAACCGTCATAAAACCTTCAACAGCCTATATAGATGCTTCAGAAATCATTAATGTTTCAGTAATTTTTTGGCCCACTTCAAGTAATGGCTATAGCTCAACCCCTACCCTCATTAGCTCCCCCATCATTTGCAATTTGAGTTAACCTGTATTTATTTGAGTAAGCCTTCAGACTGCACACAGCACCACTATTTATCCTTGGCGTGCTCAGGATTATCAGTAAAATAGCATATACCCCACATCTCATATGGCCTTGCTGCTACAGGCGGCACAGATCAGAAAATAATGATAACAAAGCTCCGTAGCATTACACAGACCTACTATTGCTGTCTGATTTCACGTCTCCATAGAGTGCAGGAACTTGAAATACAACAGGCAGAGATTAACACATTTTTCAATGCATCTCATCCATAAGCGATACAAAAGACAAAAGATGGAAATAACTTGGGAGAATAGCTCTATGTGAACTCACCTATTACAATCCTATATAATTCATTCAAAAGGATTAGCCTGACTGCACTTCATTAATTGTCAAGGCTATTTGCTAAAGCCAATCCAACGGCATTCACAACGAGCCATCTTTTTAAAATGTGTTTCAAATCGATTTTTATTCTTTGTGACTGTTACGTCTTTGGCACCCACAATTATATTATTTTAGATTGGACGAAATATTGCAACTGGAAAATAAGTCTCATGACTTTTTAATCCTTGCCATAGCGGCTTTTATATGATGGGAATAGCAGCTTTAGGAAAACACAAAGAAAGAACCTGAAGGTTATGAACTTAATTTTCAAAAGAGCAAAGAGATATACTGTATGTTGTGCAAAAGCCATGGAAGTGACTATATTTTCTCTCTCAAGACTGTTTTCACTGTAAGATCTCTGTTGAGAATCTACTACCTGATAATGGTAGCAAATAAAGTTAATAATTATTGATCAACCAGATAATTCAATGAATTGAATAAGTTAGCATGTCTGTCAGACAGAACTCAGCAGACCAGCTGAAAAGAAACACCTTTAAAATAAACGTTTGCTTTAGGTTTATGGTCCCTTCAAAAACACATAAGGATAATAATGTCACATAGGATGACACTGGAGAGACGAAGCAGGTGCGGGGAGTAAAACATGTAATAAAGAATGGACATGGAACGAGACAGGAACACCATCAGCAAACTACTAAAACAAACAAAAATCTATTAATGCAGAAGCGGGGGAACAGAGCTGAGAAACTGAAAAATATAGGGGAGGTAATAACAGGTGAGTCCAATATCACTGATGCGCGTGATGATCGAAGGCAGGTGTGCGTAATGAATGATAGGAGTGTGTGATGCAGGGCAGCCTGGCGCCCTCAAGGGCCAGGGGGGGTTGGGAGCAGACGTGACAAATAACTCAATCTCCTGAGCTATATTACTGACAATAACTAACTCATTATGGCCAGAGCTGTTATTTCATACTTTTACAGTAGCACAGTATAATCTTGGCCAAATATAGCCTTCCATAAAAATAAAAAAATTCCAGGCAAGATGGTAACTAACTTGCTGAGAATAAAAACAGTACTGTAAATTACAGTTCTGATGAAAGTACAGTAATATAGAAGTGCAAATGTTTTCACAGCATATTTCCACAGGACTTGAGGATTCACTGTTTATCCATGGCTGTGATTTATGGTCACATAAATAGAAGCACAATGCATTCCGAAAGTATTCAGACCGCTTGACTTTTTGCACATTTTGTTATGTTACGGTCTTATTCTAAAATTGATTAAATACATTTCCCCTCATCAATCTACACACAATACCCCATAACAACCAAGCGAATACCTTTTTAAAAAAAACCTTTTTGCAAATGTATTAAAAAGGAAAACAGAAATATCTTATTTACATATGTATTAAGACCCTCTGCTATGAGACTCAATATTGAGCTCAGGTGCATCCTGTTTCCATTGATCATCCTTGAGATCTTTCTACAACTTGATTGGAGTCAAACTGTCGTCACATAGTTGACAGTGCACGTCTGAGCAAAAACCAAGCCATGAGGTCGAAGGAATTATCCGTAGAGCTCCTAGACAGGATTGTGTCAAGGCACAGATCTGGGGAAGGGTAACAAAAGATTTCTGCAGCATTGAAAGTCCCCAAGAACACAGTTGCCTCCATCATTCTTAAGTTTAGAACCACCAAGACTCTTCCTAGAGCTGGCCGCTCGGCCAAACTGAGCGATCGGGAGAGAAGGGCCTTGGTCAGGGAGGTGACCAAGTACCCGTTGGTCACTCTGACAGAGCTCCGGAATTCTTCTGTGGAGATGGGAGAACCTTCCATTAGGACAACCATCTCTGCAGCACTCTACCAATCGGGCCATTATGGTAGAGTGCCAAACGGAAGCCACTCCTCAGTAAAAGGCACATGACAGCCCACTTGGAGTTTGACAAAAACACCTAAAGGACTCTCAGAACATGGGAAACAAGATTATCTCGTCTGATGAAACCAATAATTAACTATTTGACCTGGATGCCAAGTGTCACATCTGGAGGAAAGCAGGCACAGCTCATCACCTGGCCAATACCATCCCTACGGTGAAGCATGGTGGTGGCAGCATCATGATGTGGACATTTTTTTCAGCGTCAAGGACTGGGAGACTAGTCATGATCGAAGGGAAAGATGAACGGAGTAAAGTACAGAGATATCTTTGATGAAAACCTTCTCAGACTCGGGTGAAGGTTCACCTTCCAACAGGACAACGACCCATAGCACACAGCCAAGACAATGCAGTCGTGGCATCAGGACAAATCTCTGAATGTCCTTGAGTGGCCTAGCCAGAGCCAGGACTTGAATTCGGTCGAACATCTCTGGAGAGACCTTAAAATAGCTGTGCAGCGATGCTACCCATCCAACCTGACCAAGCTTGAGAGGATCTGCAGAGAAGAATGGGAGAAACTCCACAAATACCGGTGTGCCAAGCTTGAAGCGTCATACCCACGAAGAATCTAGTCTGTAATCGCTGCCAAAGGTGCTTCAACAAAGTACTGAGAAAAGGATCTGAGTACTTATGTAAATGTGATAGTTTAGAATTTTTTTTAATACATTTGCAAAAAAAAAACATGTTTTTGATTTGTCATTATGGGGTATCCATTTTAGAATAAGGGTGTAACGTGAAAAAGTGAATGGGTCTGAATACTTAATAAATGCGCTGTCTCCTCTCTTTCTTTTCTGCTTATGATTTACGCTCATAAGATGAAATGCAGATGAAAAAGGAGAAACACATTTGTTTATATGCATTAGGTGGAGATAATAGAAAAAGGACTGGAGGTAAAAAAAAAAAAGAATACTGAAGAGAAAGAGTGAATCCAATGAGTGAGCGACGCAAACCTACTGCTGCTGCAGCCACCAACTACTGCAGATACCATGTCCTCCAATCTATGGTAGGAGATGAGTATCAAGGTGATCATAGAGCCTTCCTGTGTGCCGGATACATCGTTGGAACTATTTAATCATGACAGGAACACTGTGTCAAATTGCAGCCCTCCCATTGGCTTACGCTTGACTACTGTGACCAAATGGCGCGAAATGATATACCTGCCTGTTATGTTCCCTGAGTGATGTCCCCAGTAGAAATGATTACTTCATTTAGTCATGCATTATTGGGGTGGCTCTAGGGGGTAGGAGCTGTATAACAATTTTTATTGGGTCATTGTATGGCGCCTCCGCAGTGTATCACCTTTAGTGAGGCCATTTCCTTAGCTAGAAATGGAACTTGGTTAACCTGTTATGAACGGACATCAAAGCTAAACCTAAAATTATATGCTTTTGAGATGAGACAGTCATATTTTCATAAAGCTTCATACATTTTAGCATGCTTATAGGTAAACTTTCTGCGTGCTGTGTATGGGTTTAGTCTATGGTTATTTGGTGGGTATACTGTTACCATAGGCATCTCTTCTGTAATGCATAGCATATGCGCATACTGTATAAATTGTCTTGTGAAACATATTTAGTTCAGTAGCAATACTACCATGTATAGCTTCACAACACAGCAGTATAATATGCTTACATGGGTAATGCTTCCTAGGGGAAATACAGTTGAAATCGGAAGTTTACATACACTTAGGTTGGAGTCATTAAAACTCATTTTTCAACCCCTCCACAAATTTCTTGTTACTAAACTATAGTTTTGGCAAGTCGGTTAGGACATCTACTTTGTGCATGACAAAAGTAGTTTTTCCAACAGTCGTTTAACAGACATATTATTTCACTTATAGCTGTCACGTTCTGACCTTAGTTCCTTTATTTTGTCTTTGTGTTAGTATGGTCAGGGCGTGAGTTGGGGTGGGCAGTCTATGTTCGTTTTTCTAGGTTGTGTTTATGTGTTTGGCCTGGTATGGTTCTCAATCAGAGGCAGGTGTCGTTCGTTGTCTCTGATTGAGAATCATATTTAGGTAGCCTTTTCCCACCTGTGTTTTGTGTGTGAATATTTTCCGTTTCAGTGTTTGCACCATTCGGGAATGTTTGGGTTTTCATTTTGTTTCTCTTGTTCTTTTTTTGTATTTTGTATTCATTCTCATTAAAATACATTATGGATACGTAACACGCTGCGCATTGGTCCGATCTCTCCTACTCCTCCTCAGAAGAGAAAGAGGAAATCCGTTACAGATTCACCCACCAACCAAGGACCAAGCAGCGTGGTATCGGGCAGCAGCGAGTTCTGGACTCCTGGACATGGGAGGAGATTTTGGACGGAGAGGGATCCTGGACACAGGCTGGGGAGTATCGCCGCCCCCGGGAAGAGCTGGAGGCAGCCAAAGCCGAGAGGCGGCATTATGAAGAGCTCGCACGGCAGCGCAACAAGGACGAGAGGCAGCCCCCAAAAAATATTGGGGGGGAGGCACACGGGGAGTGTGGCTAAGTCAGGTAGGAGACCTGAGCCAACTCCCCGTGCTTACCGTGGAGAGAGGTGGACCGGGCAGGCACCGCCAGCCCAGTGCGGTCTGTTCCACCTCGCCGCACTGGCCGGGCTACGGGGAGTATCCAGCCAGGATTGGGTTGTGCAGGCTCAGTGCTCGAGACCTCCAGTGCGCCTCCACGGTCCGGTCTATCCGGTGCCTCCTCCACGCACCAGGCCTCCGGTGGCAGTCTCCGTCTCCTTCCTCTGAGTGCTCCCGCCTATCCAGTGCTGCCAGAGTCTCCCTCCTGTCCAGCACTGCCAGAGTCTCCCTCCTGTCCAGTGCTGCCAGCGTCTCCCTCCTGTCCAGCACTGCCCGAGTTTCCCGTCTGTCAGGAGCTGCCAGAGCCGCCCGTCAGTCAAGAGCTGCCAGAGCCGCCCGTCAGCAGGAGCTGCCAGAGCCGCCCGTCAGTCAGGAGCTACCAGAGCCGCCCGTCCGTCAGGAGCTACCAGAGCCGCCCGTCATTCAGGAGCAGCCAGAGCCGTCCGTCAGTCAGGAGCAGCCAGAGCCGTCCGTCAGTCAGGAGCAGCCAGAGCCGCCCGTCAGTCAGGAGCAGCCAGACCCGCCCGTTAGTCAGGAGCTACTCTGGCGCTGCCGGAGTCTCCCGCCTGTACATTCGGGGCCCGATGCAGGGGTCCCCAGTTCGAGGTCGGCGGCGGGGGTCGCCGCGCCAGGGGCGCCACTTAAGTGGGCCGAGACTATGATGGAGTGGGGTCCACGTCCAGCGCCAGAGCCGCCACCACGGACAGACGCCCACCCAGACCCTCCCCTATAGGTTCAGGTTTTACAGCTGGAGTCTGCACCTTTGGGGGGGTATTGTCACGTTCTGACCTTAGTTCCTTTATTTTGTCTTTGTGTTAGTATATTTTCGGTTTTCATTTTGATTCTCTTGTTCTTTTTGTATTTTGTATTCATTCTCATTAAAATACATTATGGATACGTACCACGCTGCGCATTGGTCCGATCTCTCCTAATCCTCCTCAGAGATGGCTTCCGGCGCCGACAGAGATGGCCGCCTCGCTTCGCGTTCCTAGGAAACTATGCAGTTTTTTGTTTTTTTTATGTGTTATTTCTTACATTGGTACCCCAGGTCATCTTAGGTTTCATTACATACAGTCGAGAAGAACTACTGAATATAAGAGCAGCGTCAACTCACCATCAGTACGACCAAGAATATGTCTTTCGCGAAGCGGATCCTGCGTTCTGCCTTTAACCCAGGACAACGGAATGGATCCCAGCCGGCGACCCAAAAAAACGACTTCGTAAAAGAGGGAAACGAAGCGGTCTTCTGGTCAGACTCCGGAGACGGGCACATCGTGCACAACTCCCTAGCATACTTCTCGCCAATGTCCAGTCTCTCGACAACAAGGTTGATGAAATCCGAGCAAGGGTAGCATTCCAGAGGGACATCAGAGACTGTAACGTTCTTTGCTTCACGGAGGAGAGACGCTATCGGAGTCGGTGCAGGCAGTTTGTTTCTCCATGCATCGCGCCGACAGAAACAAACATCTTTCTGGTAAGAAGAGGGGCGGGGGCGTATGCTTCATGGTTAACGAGACGTGGTGTGGTCACAACAACATACAGGAACTCAAGTCCTTCTGTTCACCTGATTTAGAATTCCTCACAATCAAATGTCGACCGCATTATCTACCAAGGGAATTCTCTTCGATTATAATCACAGCCGTGTATATTCCCCCCCAAGCAGACACATCGATGGCTCTGAACAAACTTTATTTGACACTTTGCAAACTGGAATATATCCTGAGGCTGCATTCATTGTAGCTGGGGATTTTAACAAGGCTAATCTGAAAACAACACTCCCTAAATTGTATCAGCATATCGATTGCGCAACCAGGGCTGGAAAAACCTTGGATCATTGCTATTCTAACTTCCGCGACGCATATAAGGCCCTGCCCCGCTCTCCTTTCGGAAAAGCTGACCACGACTCCATTTTATTGCTCCCTGCGTACAGACAGAAACTAAAACAAGAAGCTCCCGCACTGAGGTCTGTTCAACTCTGGTCCGACCAATCTGATTCCACACTCCAAGACTGCTTCCATCACGTGGACTGGGATATGTTACGTATTGCGTCAAACAACAACATTGACGAATACGCTAATTCGGTGTGCGAGTTCATTAGAACGTGCGTTGAAGATGTCGTTCCCATAGCAACGATTAAAACATTCCCAAACCAGAAACCGTGGTTTGATGGCAGCATTCGCATGAAACTGAAAGCGCAAACCACTGCTTTTAATCAGGGCAAGGTGACCGGAAACATGACCGAATACAAACAGTGTAGCTTTTCCCTCCGCAAGGCAATCAAACAAGCTAAGTGTCAGTATAGAGACAAAGTAGAATCTCAATTCAACGGCTCAGACACAAGAGGTATGTGGCAGGGTCTACAGTCAATCACGGATTACAAAAAGAAAACCAGCCCCGTCACGGACCAGGATGTCTTGCTCCCAGGCAGACTAAATCACTTTTTTGCCCGCTTTGAGGACAATACAGTGCCACTGACACGGCCCGGACTCTCCTTCACTGCAGCCACCGTGAGGAAAACATTTAAACGTGTCAACCCTCGCAAGGATGCAGGCCCAGACGGCATCCCCAGCCGCACCCTCAGAGCATACGCAGACCAGCTGGCTGGTGTGTTTACGGACATATTCAATCAATCCCTATCCCAGTCTGCTGTTCCCACATGCTTCAAGAGGGCCACCATTGTTCCTGTGCCCAAGAAAGCTAAGGTAAGGTAGGGTAAAAGGTAGGGTAAAAGCTAAGGTAGCTAAACGACTACCGCCCCGTAGCACTCACTTCCGTCATCATGAAGTGCTTTGAGAGACTAGTCAAGGACCATATCACCTCCACCCTACCTGACACCCTAGACCCACTCCAATTTGCTTACCGCCCAAATAGGTCCACAGACGATGCAATCTCAACCACACTGCACACTGCCCTAACCCATCTGGACAAGAGGAATACCTACGTGAGAATGCTGCTCATCGACTACAGCTCGGCATTTAACACCATAGTACCCTCCAAGCTCGTCATCAAGCTCGAGACCCTGTGTCTCGACCCCGCCCTGTGCAACTGGGTACTGGACTTCCTGACGGGCCGCCCTCAGGTGGTGAGGGTAGGCAACAACATCTCCACCCCGCTGATCCTCAACACTGGGGCCCCACAAGGGTGCGTTCAGAGTCCTTCTACTGTACTCCCTGTTCACCCACGACTGCGTGGCCACGCACGCCTCCAACTCAATCATCAAGTTTGCGGACGACACAACAGTGGTAGGCTTGATTACCAACAACGACGAGACGGCCTACAGGGAGGAGGTGAGGGCCCTCGGAGTGTGGTGTCAGGAAAATAACCTCACACTCAACGTCAACAAAACTAATGAGATGATTGTGGACTTCAGGAAACAGCAGAGGGAACACCCCCCTATCCACATCGATGGAACAGTAGCGGAGAGGGTAGTAAGTTTTTAGTTCCTCGGCGTATACATCACAGACAAACTGAATTGCTCCACCCACACAGACAGCATCGTGAAGAAGGCGCAGCAGCGCCTCTTCAACCTCAGGAGGCTGAAGAAATTTGGCTTGTCACCAAAAGCACTCACAAACTCCTACAGATGCACAATCGAGAGCATCCTGGCGGGCTGTATCACCGCCTGGTACGGCAACTGCTCCGCCCACAACCGTAAGGCTCTCCAGAGGGTAGTGAGGTCTGCACAACGCATCACCGGGGGCAAACTACCTGCCCTCCAGAACACCTACACCACCCGATGTCACAGGAAGGCCATAAAGATCATCAAGGACAACAACCACCCGAGCCACTGCCTGTTCACCCCGCTATCATCCAGAAGGCGAGGTCAGTACAGGTGCATCAAAGCTGGGACTGAGAGACTGAAAAACAGCTTCTATCTCAAGGCCATCAGACTGTTAAAAAGCCACCACTAACATTGAGTGGCTGCTGCCAACACACTGACTCAACTCCAGCCACTTTAATAATGGGAATTGATGGGAAATTATGAAAAATATATCACTAGCCACTTTAAACAATGCTACCTAATATAATGTTTACATACCCTACATCATTCATCTCATATGTATATGTATATACTGTACTCTATATCATCTACTGCATCTTTATGTAATACATGTATCTCTAGCCACTGTAACTATGCCACTTTGTTTACATACTCATCTCATATGTATATACTGTACTCGATACCATCTCCTGTATCTTGCCTATGCCGCTCTGTACCATCACTCATTCATATATCTTTATGTACATATTCTTTATCCCCTTACACTTGTGTCTATAAGGTAGTAGTTTTGGAATTGTTAGCTAGATTACTTGTTGGTTATTACTGCATTGTCGGAACTAGAAGCACAAGCATTTCGCTACACTCGCATTAACATCTGCTAACCATGTGTATGTGACATATATTTTTGATTTGATTTGATTGATTTGAGAAGAGGAAATCCGTTACAATAACTCACTGCATCACAATTCCAGTGGGTCAGAAGTTTACATACACTAAGTTAACCCTGCCTTTAAACAGCTTGGACAATTTCAGATAATATTGTCATGGCTTTAGAAGCTTCTGATAGACTAATTGACGTCATATGAGTCAATTGGAGGTGTAACTGTGGATGTATTTCAAGGCCTACCTTCAAACTCAGTGCCTCTGCTTGACATCATGGGTTAATCAAATAAAATTAGCCAAGACTTCATTAAAAAAACTGTAGAACTCCACAAGTCTGGTTCATCCTTGGGAGCAATTTCCAAATGCCTGAAGGTACCACATTCATCTGTACAAACAATAGTACGCAAGTATAAACACCATGGGACCATGCAGCCATCATAACGCTCAGGAAGGAGACACGTTCTGTCTCCTAGAGATGACTGTACCTTGGTGCAAAAAGTGCAAATCAATCCCAGAATAAGAGCAAACAACCTTGTGAAGATGCTGGAGGAATCAGGTACAAAAGTATCTATATCCACAGTAAAACGAGTCCTATATCGACATAACCCGAAAAGCTGCTCTGCAAGGAAGAAGCCAGACTACAGTTTGCAACTGCACATGGGGACAAAGAGTGTACTTTTTGGAGAAATGTCTTCTGGTACGATGAAACAAAAATAGAACTGTTTGGCCATAATGAATATCGTTATGTTTGCAGGAAAAAGGGAGCGGCTTGCATGCCGAAGAAGACCATCGCAAACGTGAAGCACGGGGGTGGCAGCATCATGTTGTGGGTGTGCTTTGCTGCAGGAGGGACTGGTGCACTTCACAAAATAGATGGCATCATGAGGCTGGAAAATTATGTGGATATATTGAAGCAACATCTCAAGACAGTCAGGATGTTAAAGCTTGGTCGCAAAAGGGTCTTCCAACTGGACAATGACCCCAAGCATGCTACCGAAGTTGTGGCAAAATGGTTTAAGGAGAACAAAGTCGAGCTATTGGAGTGGCCATCACAAAGCCCTGACCTCAACCCTAAAGAACATTTGTGGGCAGAACTGAAAAAGTGTGTGCAAGCAAGGAGGCCTACAAACGTGACTCAGTTACACCAGCTCTGTCAGGAGGAATGGGTCAAAATTCCCCAACTTATTGTGTGAAGCTTGTGGAAGGCTACCCAAAACGTTTGACCCAAGTTAAAAAATTTAAAGGCAATGCTACCAAATGTTAATTTAGTGTATGTAAACTTCTGACCCACTGGGAATGTGATGAAAGAAATAAAAGCTGAAATAAATAATTCTCTACTATTATTCTGACATTTCACATTCTTAAAATAAAGTGGTGATCCTACCTGACCTAAGACAGGGAATATTTACTAGGAAAAAATGGCAGGACTTTTGAAAAACTGAGTTTCAATGTATTTGGCTAAGGTGTATGTAAACTTCCGACTGTAAGTGTAATTGAATAACAATGTTACACATGTTATTACATTAGTACACATAATACACAATAACAAAATGAGAGTTTACAGGCTAACTACAATAGCTTTCATAGCATTTATTTTCTCAAATTCGAATACGTTCTTCTAAAAACTGATTCACAAGCTGTGCAGGCTAATCTGTTGCTTCTCTCAAATTACCTAGTTTGTGGGAAAGGTCTTAATTGAGAAACACATTGGTGTTTAGTGATATTTAGCAGGACAATTGTACAGCGATAGGGAAGTGTCATTTACATACCACCAATATAGCATTGGCAGAGCCACCCGCATATGTGGCATTTAGGTAAATGTCAGCCAACGGAATAAACAATTTTGATGTTGCATTTTACCTCCATTCATCCATTAATTAAAACATAATGTCATTGTGTGCATTTACAGCAATTAACCAACTTTTTCCTTAACAAAGCCACCGATTATGAAATGTTAATGTTCCTAGGCGTCGGCAGCCGTGTCAAATAATGGCAATATAGGATGTAATTTAGAAATGATCATGATATATTCCACGTTAATTTGGAAGCATGCACACTATTTCCTAATTTAACCATTAAATCAGCAAATCTAATATTGTGCTCATAATGCTCGGACTCGTGGAAGTTTATGTGGTACTGATTGGATGACATCCTGGAGCGCAGAGACAAAATCATGTCGCAAAATTGAGTTATCACAGAGCATGTTGCCTAAGTGAATCCCTAAGACTATAATTAAATTACCCATTGGCCTGTAGATATGTGTTGCGATAAACTGAATATTAAGTAGTGTGTGATTAAATCAGAGAGCTGTGGGAATTGACAGAGATGATTTAATATTGTGACTGGAGACAAAAATTGGGACATTACTGATTGTGTTACACAACTACTACACATAGAATCTGGGAAATCTTTTGGCATAATTGTATTAGAGATACGAATAATAAAATGGAATACGTTCTTAATTTATCAAACCAGGCTGATTTGACTGAAACATGGTATGTCACTGAGAACTAATTTCCTCAACATATTCTAAATCATTGTCTTGTAACCAAATCCTCTACTGAAATTATTACATGCAATTCTAGACGATTGTATCCTAAGAAACATGACATTTTCTGCAGCTTTGGCATCAAATGGGCAGCAGAATGTTTGATTGTGTCACGCCCTGGTCTTGTGTGTTTATATATCTATTTGGTCAGGCCAGGGTGTGACATGGGTTTATTTTGTTGTGTTTTTGTATTGGGGTTTTAGTAGGCATTGGGATTGTAGCTGAGTAGGGGTGTCTAGCATAGGCTATGGCTGCCTGAGGTGGTTCTCGAACAGAGTCAGGTGATTCTCGTTGTCTCTGATTGGGAACCATATTTAGGTTGCCTGGGTTTCACTGTGTGTTTTGTGGGTGATTGTTCCTGTCTCTGTGTTTGTTGTCACAAGATAGGCTGTATAGGTTTTCACGTTTCGTTTGTTGTTTTGTAGATTTAAGTTATTTCATGTATCGTTCATTTTTTCATTAAAGAACATGAGTAACCACCACGCCACATTTTGGTCCGCTTCTCCTTCTACAGACGAACGTCGTTACAGAATCACCCACCACACCCAGACCAAGCGGCGTGTCAACAGGCAGCGACAGCAGAAGCAGCGAAAGAAGGAACGGACATGGGAGGATGAATTGTTCGGAGAAGGACCCTGGGATCAGCCTGGAGAATATCGCCGCCCCAAAGAAGAACTGGAGGCGGAGAGAGCTGAGAGGCGCTGGTATGAGGAGAAGCAACATGGCACCTGGGTCAGCGCTCCATACTCGTCCTGAGGTGCGTGTTAGTCGGCTGGTGAAAATTATGCCAGCCTCACGCACTAGGCCTCCTGTGTACCTACCTAGCCTTGCACGTCCTGTGCCAGCCCTGCTCTCAGGCTCTACAGTACACCTTCACGGTCCGGTCCATCCTATGCCACCTTCACACACCAGCCCTCCGGTGGCAGCTCCCCGCACCAGGCTTCCTGTGCGTGTCCTCGGTCCAGTTCCAGCACCACGTACCAGGCCTTCAGTGCGCCTCGCCTGTTCAGCGCAGCCAGAGCCTTTCTCCTCTCCTGCGCTGCCGGAGTCTCCCAACTGTTCAGCGCAGCCAGCGCTTTCCTCCTCTCCTGCGCTGCCGGAGTCTCCCGCCTGTTTAGTGCAGCCAGAGCCTTCCTTCTCTCTAGCGCTGTCGGAGCCTCGCGCATGTTCAGCGCTGCCAGCCTGCATGGAGCAGCCTGAGCTGCCAGCCTGCATGGAGCAGCCTGAGCTGCCAGCCTGCATGGAGCAGCCAGAGCTGCCAGCCTGCATGGAGCAGCCAGAGCTGCCAGCCTGCATGGAGCAGCCAGAGCTGTCAGTCTGCATGGAGCAGCCAGGGCTGCCAGTCTGCATGGAGCAGCCAGGGCTGCCAGTCTGCATGGAGCAGCCAGATCTGCCAGTCAGCCAGACTCTTCCAGATCTGCCAGTCAGCCAGACTCTTCCAGATCTGCCAGTCAGCCAGACTCTTCCAGATCTGCCAGTCAGCCATGATCTTCCAGATCTGCCAGTCAGCCAGACTCTTCCAGATCTGCCAGTCAGCCAGACTCTTCCAGATCTGCCAGTCAGCCAGACTCTTCCAGATCTGCCAGTCAGCCAGACTCTTCCAGATCCACCAGCCAGCCAGGATCTGCCGGAGCCAACTACCTGCCTGAGCTTCCTCTCAGTGCTGAGCTTCCTCTCAGTGCTGAGCTTCCTCTCAGTGCTGAGCTTCCTCTCAGTGCTGAGCTTCCCCTCAGTCCCGAGCTTCCCCTCAGGCCCGAGCTTCCCCTCAGTCCCGAGCTTCCCCTCAGTCCCAAGCTTCCCCTCAGTCCCGAGCTTCTACCTCAGTCCCGAGAGGCCCCTCAGTCCAGTGGGGTCCTTGGTGAGGGTTATTAGGCCTAGGTCGGCGGCGAGGGTCGCCAATCAAAGGACGCGTTACACGGGGACTAAGACTTGGTTGGAGTGGGGTCCACGTCCCGAGCCGGAGCCGCCACCGTGGACAGACACCCACCCGGACCCTCCCCTATGGGTTTTGGTGTGCGGCCGGGAGTCCGCACCTTGGGGGGGGTTCTGTCACGCCCTGGTCTTAGTATTTTGTGTTTATATATTTATTTGGTCAGGCCAGGGTGTGACATGGGTTTATTTTGTTGTGTTTTCGTATTGGGGTTTTAGTAGGCATTGGGATTGGGACTCAGTAGGGGTGTCTAGCGTAGGCTATGGCTGCCTGAGGCGGTTCTCAATCAGAGTCAGGTGATTCTTGTTGTCTCTGATTGGGAACCATATTTAGGTTGCCTGGGTTTCACTGTGTGTTTTGTGGGTGATTGTTCCTGTCTCTGTGTTTGTTGTCACAAGATAGGCTGTATAGGTTTTCACGTTTCGTTTGTTGTTTTGTAGATTTAAGTTATTTCATGTATCGTTCATTTTTTCATTAAAGAACATGAGTAACCACCACGCCGCATTTTGGTCCGCTTCTCCTTCTACAGACGAACGTCATTACAGTTTGTCTTTATATTGAAATACAGCATCTACAAATTGGTATCTAAATCCACTATCAAGCTGCACTGATAAAACCTGAGAAGAAGAGACCGATCTGCAGATGCAATGGAAAAATACAAGGCGTGTATGGCATTCAGCATGGCCAATGGACCCGTCCCAAATGGAACCCTATTCCCTATAGTGCACTACTTTTGACCAGAGCCCCATTGGCCCTGGTCAAAAGGGACTGGAACAATTATATTCAGCCATATCTCAGGCATGACACCTACTGCGCTAGAATAGACAATCATGTCCAACTTTAATCTATACATTTAGCATTTATACACATATTGACTTTAATTGTTTATACTTAAAGGCTTTTCCCACACCTAAATCACTCAAAGAAACATCAACTTTGAGGCATGTGCTCATTTCCAAGGGAGAAATCACTCTTATTCTACACATTTCTCAAATGGGACAATTTATGGAAGGCTGCTTAGATTCCTTTGGCAAATTGAGTTTGCCAAATAAACCCCTTGTAGAATGACGCAAAGCAGATAGTAAAGCCAATGAAATTATGTGACAACATCACCATTGTCAAAGCAAAAAATATTCAAAAGATTGTTTCTCAAAGACTGTACTGAAATTAGAAAATGTCCAAATAACACACCAGTCTGATAATAATTCTCAAAGACTGTACATAGAACTGAGAAAATGACCAAATAACACACCAGCCTAATAATAGACCAATGTGTGACCGACTGGCTCGATTTAGTCATATGTAGCTAAATTTGAAATTGAATAAAAGTAGAGACCCAGAGCTAGAAAATAGTACATCTCACATTACAGTTGAGGAACAATTGTAAAGTAATTCTGCTTTGAACGTTGTAACCCTACTTTTAAGAATATGGCCCTTGTTTGCTACATGTACTGGAGAGCTCGTCTTTGTCAATACCCATTCAGCATTATTCACAACCTCTTAAGCCTTAGCCCCACCCATCTCTTTAAGGATTCACATGCATGACATCAGCAGCCTTGTGGTCCAAAATAGCATAAGTGGTGTATTTTAATGCCAATGAACCTATCCGTTTAAAAATGAAATTAACATGTGGTGGCAAGTTAAAAAATTTAAAGGCAATGATACCAAATACTAATTGAGTGTATGTAAACTTCTGACCCACTGGGAATGCGATGGTAGAAATAAAAGTGAAATATATCATTCTCTCAACTATTATTCTGACATTTCACATTCTTAAAATAAAGTGGTGATCCTAACTGACCTAAAACAAGGAATATTTACTAGGATTAAAAGTCAGTTCAGAACAAATTCTTATTTTCAATGATGGCCTAGGAACAGTGGGTTAACAGCCTTGATCAGGGGAAGAACGACAGATTTTTACCTTGTCAGCTCGGGGATTTGATCTTGCAACCTGCCGGTTACTACTCCAACGCTCTAAAAACTAGGCAACCTGCTGGCCCAAAAGATATAAGTAGCAATATTTTTAAGGATTTTGAAAAATGTTGTAGATTAAATATTTCACAGGTCTTTGATTATATTTAACAGGTCTTTAAAATATCTGCTGATAATCTACCAAAATCAATATCTGCTGATATCCTATCAGTGATATCCTTCCAAAGTACTTGTAAACTCAGCAAAAAAAGAAACATCCCTTTTTCAGGATCCTGTATTTCAAAGATAATTCGTAAAAATACAAATAACTTCACATATCTTTATTGTAAAGGGTTTAAACATGGTTTCCCATGCTTGTTCAATGAACCATAAACAATTAATGAACATGCACCTGTGGAACGGTCATTAAGACACTAACAGCTTACAGATGGTAGGCTATTAAGGTCACAGTTATGAAAACTTAGAGCACTAATGAGTCCTTTCTACTGACTCTGAAAAACACCAAAATAAAGCTGCCCAGGGTCCCTGCATTAACGTGCCTGGCATGCTGCAAGGAAGCATGAGGACTGCAGATGTGGCCATGGCAATAAATTGAAATGTCCGTACTGTGAGATGCCTAAGACATCGCTACAGGGAGACAGAATGGACAGCTGAACATCCTTGCAGTGGCAGACTACGTTTAACAACACCTGCTCACGATCGGTACATCCAATCATCACACCTGTGGGACAGGTACAGGATGGCAACAACAACTGCACGAGTTACTCCAGGAACGCACAATCCCCCCATCAGTGCTCAGACTGTCCGCAATCGTCTGAGAGAGGCTGGACTGAGGGCTTGTAGGCTTGTTGTAAGGCATGTCCTCACCAGACATCCCCGGCAACAACGTCGCCTATGGGCACAAACCCACCATCGCTGGACCAGACAGGACTGGCGAAAAGTGCTCTTCACTGACGATTCGCGGTTTTGTCTCACCATTTTTGTGTTTATCGTTGAAGGAATGAGCGCTACACCGATGCCTGTACTCTGGAGCGGGATCAATTTAGAGGTGGAGGGTCCGTCATGGTCTGGGGCGGTGTGTTACAGCATCATCGGACTGAGCTTGTTGTCATTGCAGGCGATCTCAACGCTGTGCATTACAGGGAAGACCTCCTCCTCCCTCATGTGATACCCTTCCTGCAGGCTCATCCTGACATGACCCTCCAGCATGACAATGCCACCAGCCATACTGCTCGTTCTGTGTGTGATTTCCTGCCAGACAGGAAAGTCATTGTTCTGCTATGGCCAGCGAAGAGCCCGGATCTCAATCCCATTGAGCATGTCTGGGACCTGTTGAATCGGGTGAGGGCTAGGGCCATTCCCCCTAGAAATGTCCGGGAACTTGCTGGTGCCTTGGTGGAAGAGAGGGGTAGCATCTCACAGCAAGAACTGGCAAATCTGGCGCAGTCCATGAGGAGGAGATGCACTGCAGTACTTAATGCAGCTAATGGCCACACCAGACACTGTGTTACTTTTGATTTTGACCCGTCCTTTGTTCAGGGACACATTATTCCATTTCTGTTAGTCACATGTCTGTGGAATGTTTTAAGTTTATGTCTGTGGTTGAATCTTGTTATGTTCATACAAATATTCACACATTAAGTTTGCTGAAAATAAATGTACTGTAGTTGACAGTTTCTTTTTTTTGCTGAGTTTATGTCTGAATATTAAGAGCTTTGAGTTACTTGCAGAGAAAAGATACAGCCACCATACCCAATCTAAAGTGAGCCAAGGTTTCTGTTTCATAGAGCACGTTTAGGCCCTCAAATGTTGCACACTATGCCAGATCAGTTAGATGCATACTGACTGCACAGTGCTAGAGGCCTATGCTGTAGTCCACAGTGTAGAATTGCAGAGATACAGTAGGTTGTTCATGTGTGTTGTGTGATGTTCTAATTCAACAGTATCAAACTAGAGTGCACACAATTATAGATGCTCGCTCATCCGAGGAGTAGCCATGCAGATAAGTGTGCCTGAAACGTGGCTAGACTTTCAAAGACGCATGGTTTCCATAAAGAGGAAAAGCAAGGTGTGGTTTCATCCAATGCGATTTGCATGGCTTCAAATGTTTACTTCCTCGCTGTGTCTGTTTCTCCCTTCTCATTAGTATTCTCAACCGCACAGGCAATTTGTTTGTTTCCATTCCTTTAGTTTAATAAAGCTGCTAATATCAATTGCACCAAAGATTGCCTTGTGTCTCTATGTCTGCAGCTCAGGGTGTGTACTCGGGAGAGATCATGGCGCGGGGGAGAGGTAAACTCTAAACACAGGATCTCTAATTGCTCTGACGTTGCTCATGCCATTGGGCCTAATTTGAATATTAAGGTGAAGGAGCAATTTTGGTAAAATCCATTGACACAGATCATTTCCCCCACCTTTCTCCTTCTCTCTTTTTACCTCACTTCATCAGCAGTAGGTGGATGGGGAGAGAGAGAGTCATATACTTAACCCATCTGTTCATCTGTCAGACAATTCTCCCCGCAATTTATGAAGTGTGTCTATTTGTTGAAGTGAGTGTGTCTATTTGTTGAAGTGTCTGGCCTCCCACGGAGACAGAGAGAGAGGCTGGGAAGGGAAGTGAACGATTCTGGTGTTGGCTTGAGCTATGAGGGCTGTATCATTTGCGGTGGAGGTTTCTGACAAATCCTGGACTAACGGGGAGTCAAGGCTACAAATTGCATCCACTCAGACCCACTGGGCAAGCCTGTCATCTGAGTCAATGTATAGCAGAAGAGATGGTCCAGTTGAGCTTAGTTTGGGCGAAGACTAACCTTACCTGAGACCGGGAAGCTCATAGAGCAATTGCCTAAGCTTTAGTTCAAAGGCATGGGATCGATGTGCGGGGGGATCGCATCTGTAAGCAGGTTTGTATGGGTGCTAGGAACCTTTGTCATTGAACCCTTCTCAGAAGCTTTCTAAAAGATGGGGGAGTGTGTGATTTTGCTTCCCCCAACCAGCAGTTGCCTTTGATCTACTTGAAAGGCTCAGTTAGTTTGCATTATGAAGCCATCTTTATCCATACAGGCCCATATTTTATCCAGCAGGAAGCCAGAGGCTCTGCCATCTGACATGAGCCCTAAAACCCTGCTGATTAGCAAAAGAAGGGCAATCAATTCCCACCAAGGGCTTGCTCAGGCTCCAGCGTCACTCCTATGGCAGACATATGGGGAAACCTTCAATTAACATCAATTACATCACGTCCCACTTATACAAGCAACAAATGCTGTCACTACACATCCAAGTAAATCTGACCAAATTATGAAAGAGAGGCATTGTAATTTTAAATTCTGTAAAGTTAGTGTGGAAGAGGTGAACAAATTATTGTTGTCTATCAACAATGAAAAGCCACTGGGGTCTGACAACTTGGATGGAAAATTACTGAGGATAATAGCGGACAATATTGCCACTCCTATTTGCCACATCTTCAATTTAGGCCTACTCGAAAGTGTGTGCCCTCAGGCCTGGAGAGAAGCAACAGTCATTCTGCTAGAATAGTAAAGCCCCCTTACTGGCTCAAATAGCTGACCAATCAGCCTGTTATCAACCCTTAGTAAACTTTTGGAAAAAATTGTGTTTGACCAGATACAATGCTATTTTAATGTAAACAAATTGTCCACAAACTTTCAGCATGCTTATAGAGAAGGACATTCAACAAGCACAACACTTACACAAATGACTGTTGATTGGCTGAGAGAAATTGATGATTAAAATATTGTGGGGGCTTTTTTGTTAGACTTGTGCGGCTTTTGACATTATTATGTAAAATGTAAATGTAAATCGATCATAGTCGGCTGCTGGCAAAAATGATGTGTTATGGCATTACACCCCCTGCTATATACAAAGGGTGTTACTTAATGTAAGCCTATTCAACATAATCCAGGTACAATCAGGAATTCCCCAAGGCAGCTGTCTAGGCCCATTACTTATTTCAATCCTTACTAATGAATTGCCACTGGCTTTGAGGAAAGTCAGAGTGTCTATGTATGACTCAACACTATACATGTCTGCTACTACAGTGACTGAAATGACTGCAACACTAAACAAAGAGTTGCAGTTAGTTTCTTGGAATTACCCTACTGCTTGGAATTACCCTAAATTGTAAAATGTCATGTTCAAAACGTATTGATACAACAGTAGCTAAGATGGGGAGAATTATGTCCATGAAAAAGGTCGCTGCTCTACCTTCTTGACAGCACTGTCAACAAGGCAGGTCCTACAGGCCCTAGTTTTGTCACACCTGGACTCCTGTTCACTCTTGTGGTCAGATGATACAAAAAATGACTGAATTGCAATTGGTTCAGAACAGGGAAGGCTGGCCCTTGGATATACACAGAGAGCTAATATTAATGATATGTATGTCAATCTCTCCTGGCTCAAAGTGGAGGAGAGATTGACTTCATCACTGCTTGTATTTATGAGAGGTATTAACATGCTAAATGCACGAGCTGTCTGTTTGAACTACTCGCGCACAGCTCAGACATCCATGCATACCCCACAAGACGTGCCACCAGAGGTCTCTTCACAGTCACCAAATCCAGAACAGACTTTGGAAGGCACACAGTACTGAACAGAGACATGACTACGTGGAACTCTATTCCACATCAAGCAACTCATACAAGCATCAAAATAGATAAAAACAACACCTTATGGAACAGTGGAGACTGTGAAGAAACACAAACATAGGCACAGACACACTCACGATAGCATACACACACGTACACATGGATTTTGTACTGTTTACATGTGGTAGTGGTGGAGTAGGGGCCTGAGGGCACACATGTATTGTAATGTTTTTAAAGTTGTTTAAACTTCCTTCATTTTGCAGCTAATGGGGATCCATAATACAAATACTTGATATGGACCAACAATACCACCACTCTTGACAAGTGGGCACAAACCTCTACTTCCTTAGGCAGCTGAAGAAATGCTGCATGCCACCTCTCCAAATTCTACCGCTGCACCACCGAGAGCGTCCTGACCAGTTGCAACACGGCCTGGTACGGGAATTACTCCATCCAGTAGATCACTGGGACCATGCCCCCCCCCCCCCATCCAGGACATCTACTTGAAATGGTGCCAGAGGAAATCTCTCAGCGTCATCAAGGACCATACACAGCCCAGCCACTGTTCACTCCCTTATCATCGGGCAGACCTATCAGAGTATGAGGTCTGATACCAAAAGGTTCAGAGACAGTTTCTATCTACAAGCCATCAGACTGCTGGACACTTGAACTGGACTGACCACCTGCACTGAATCTCCGCACCCCCCACCACTAAGTACAATCCAGGACTACATCTCCAATGGCACAAAAACATTATATCATTTTATCAACCGCCCTTTAAAGTCAGGTGGTTTTTAATGATCCCCTTTTGAAACACTGCCCCACCCTTGGTAAGTGAATAGGCTCTTGTCTTTAAAGTTGTAGTTCAACACTGTGACACATCCACTTTTACTGACGGTTCCCAGTTCCCGGTTCTGATTTTGGGCTAATAAAACAATGACTTCCATTTCCCTGCCTGACAATCCGCATACAGGGGGGAGGGGGATGCAGGAGGAGCAGAAATGTATTTCTTCAAAAGGGGTCACTTGTATGTTAAATAATTAATCCGGCATCTGTCGAGCTGTCCGTTATTTCCACTTTGATTAAAAGCTGAGCCTGTCTATCGTGGAGCCATCAGTTTCCTCTGAAAGCGTGGGGACTTTCAGCAGTGCGCATCTGCAAGGGAAATGCCAAACATGCTTTATTCCCACACATGTTTACACTCACGGTTTTCACTAAAATTATCTTAGCTGAAATAACGTCTTAAAAGGTATGCCACTACGGTCCAGGGAGAAGTTAGCTTTCAAATTATATTGATAACATTATCATGTTATCAGTAGCTTTGGCCTTGCACTATAAGAAACTAGAGCCTTTGCATTTGTACAATACATGTTCAAGGACAACTCAAGTAGTACCCCCCTTTCTGCCCTCATACAGCCTCAACTCGTTGGGGCATGGACTCTACAAAGGTGTCGAATGCGCATGTGGTATCACAAATACATAGCCATGTTTCTATACCTTAGAGGCCCAAATAAGTAAAGCACATGTGGTATCGCATTGTGCAATATGTTGTTTTTTCTATATTTACTTAAAATTAAGTTCAGTATTTACACCCAGGGTGTTTTTCAATGAAAAATAATTTAAAACAAGTTGATTATGCTAATGGTGGGCAAATTGTACACATAATTACCTCATGAAAGTAAAAAGCAATACAAAATATGTTTTGTTTTATTTTAGGCAATCTAGTCTATTATCAACTGCTTGCCTACCTCCAACTCAGAATCTTTCCTCAAGGTAAATCTAATCAGAGTTAATACGAAAATATAACACTTACTGAGAATTCAGCAATTACATGTCCACATCTGGCTATATTTTCATGCGCCGCATTCATGTCCTGTCAGCTTTCATTAATTAATGAGTTGTCCTTCTTTCTACTTAATGAATGGAATCTAACTATTTGCATTAGTGCACAGCGGGCCTTTGATTGATACAGTCCTTAGTGGGTAATATGGGACTATTGAGTGCCTCATAGCACAAAGGGAAATCACCTGGGCGCCTTGAATGACAAATCAGAATCGATTGTGATCCTTGAGATTTACATCAGAGGAAATCAGGAGAACACCCAAGAGGGTTTACATGCTCTTAAACAAAGCACAGCCGTCAGGCAACCTCAAGAGGGAACACAATCTCAGTAGGAACAGATCAGATTGGTTCTGTTAACAAAAATCACTGCTTAAATCTCATACACAAATATCACCAAAACATACAAAATCCCATGAAATCCACACAGCTACATGTATGACAGTCTGTTAAAAAAAGCACCCAAGCTATCCTCCCGTGCTCTGAAATGTGTATGAAAACCACTAAATTGACTGTCAAACCCAGCCTGTACTCTGTTTGCCTTTCACCCCTGTAAAGTGTCGTTATTTTTCTTGGGTGTCTTGCTGAGTTATGGCCGGGCCATTGTCAGTGGAGAATAGTGGTGAGAATGCACCAAGGGAGAAGGCTGTTCACCTGGTGCCCTGCTTCACTGCTGCGAATAATGAAGTACAGCAGGATTGTGCCTCAGGGAATCCTCCCTCCTCACAGTAGTCAATCTCCCATGGATAACCCCCTCCAAGCAACTCCACACAGCCATTCATTCTACCCCACAGTCTAATAAGCTATAATTTACCTCTGAGCAAACTAAGAGCACTTAGTGTCAACATAAAACCTGTTCGTTTTAGAAGATGCCGTTGGCAAAACCAAAGTCAATGTCCCAGGCCCCTCTCTAGCTTTTTTCCACAAGCACTTTGGTGCCCCTTAGGGGTTGACTTAGAGAGGGAGTGAAGGCAAATACAGCAAAATAAAAGGTCATACTCTGTACACCATGCAGCAAGACTTATAGGATATCTACTGTAGGGGTGTTTCATAATGTTTCAAAGACAACACTTTAAACTAAAACCAATAGTGAAAAAAAAGAGAAGATAACAAAATCAAATCTGCCAGTATGTTTTATAATGGTTTCTTTACTGACTTTAACCTTCCACCACTTATAGTTACACACATCATTATAATTGCTTTACCAGTTCATTTTCACTGGATCGTTGTCCCATGTAATTCGTTTAAATGACCCATGAAGAAGAACATTCTGAGCAGAATGATCCGAGTGTTTCTCCAGGGATTTCACATAGCCTATCTAGAGTTAAATATCCCCAGTGAAAACGCTTGGTTTACTCCCAGATGGAGGGTTGTGGGACAGTACTAGAGCTCTATAAAAACCTATACAGTATGACTATTTCCACAGTCATCATAACACATATGATAAATACATGATGTTCAAGGGTGGATACATATAGTCGTACAGGCATTCTTGGGAATGTGTAATGCAACGATAATGTGGCGTTCAATGCAGCTGTTACAGTTTCCCCATGTTTTTTTTTACAAGATGATCTCTTTATACCCCAACTAAGTCATCTTGCAACACATACCTTGTTCATGATTTTTGGCAATATTTTTAAGTAATCTCTGAAGACAATATCGGAAGGAAAGGAATGTAAAATAATCTCTTTAGTGTGGAAAACACAGAATCATTGGATAGCGAATTGGACCGCTCTGTAGGACTTCAGCCTATACCAGCTGATGAGTACCGATATGATAGACGGAACCACCCCTAATTACTTAAGTTGTCATGAGATAAAAATGTATATAATGAAGAAGTGCTTAACTCAAAAGGTTGCCGGAATCTTATTTGTGGACGTACAGGAAAAAGTTAATAAGCGAGACAGCACTTAATCGTGGACAAACTGAGCCAACTTTTCTGTGAAGTGTCCTCTTTATCATCCTCTTATCAGGGATTAAAGGAATGCTAATATATGTGTTTTAAGTGCTGACCTGTGATGCATGGCTAAAAGCGGGACATTTATGGGAACGGGAAAAGTTGCGCAAGGTCCTTTGAGCGGATTACTGTACTGTATTTTCCCATTAGGGGGCCTATAACCCAGGTGCCTCAGTAACCCAGGTGCCTAAGCCTCTCAAAAGCCTCTGAAGCCTCGGCCATTCTTTCCTCTGATTAAGTCATTGTTGCCTGCTTCTCCACTTCGAGCACTGGCAATTTAGCGTTAAAGCAAAGAAGCAAAACTTTTTCTCCCTTTTTAAAGGAACTAATACGCATAGATTAACGTTGCACATCCAGAGAGTCAGCAGATGACGGGAGTATTGTTTCTGGCAGTGCCCCTGTGCTACTGCTATATTCTCCCTCCCCTTCACATCAGAAAATGTATTAGCGGATTTGTTTTCCTAATGACACCTGGCCCCTGCCACTGGAGCATTGTAAATAATCCCATCACAGAGCCCAACCTCATCAGCGACAGGGTAATCCCTTGTTTAAGGCAGACCCCACCCATTAATTCCTCCTTCATAAGGACACAGCTTAGCATACATTACCCAGTTATGATTTGGCGAAGGAAGGCGAACACTCACAGCCAGGTTGGGGGAGCTAGCTCTCTCTCCTCTCTCTCTCACTTTGTTCCAGGCAGAACATGTTACCTCGCTTCGACTCTGCCACATGATATAACAGTCACATGATATCATGGCATCGACGGCCCTTTTCAAAAAAGGCAGAGAAACGGCAGAGTTAAAAACATATAACTTTCCAGACGGTGACTCATTGGGACAGAGTTAATGCCCCCCCTCCACTCGCTGTTTATCATCTATGCATAGTCACTATACCCCTACCTACATGTACAAACTACCTTGACTAACCTGTACCCCACACATTGTTTCAGTGCCGGTATCTCCTGTATATAACCTAGTTATTGTTATTTTAATGTGTTACTTTTTATTACATTTTTTACTTAAGTTTATTTAGTAAATATTTTCTTAACTATTTCTTGAACTGCATTGTTGGTTGAGGGCTTGTAAAGTAAGCATTCCACATTAAGGTTTACACCTGTTGTATTTGGCACGTGGCAAATAAAATGTGATTTTATTTGACATTGTACCATCAAGACAGAGCCGTGCATCTGAGAAGTCTGAACAGCATGATGTTTCAAATGAAAGTCTATTGACCTGGTAACAATTTACATGAATTGCTCTGATTCTTATACCTACATAGTAACACTGTAACCACTACAGTGTCAACATTGGTGTTACATACTAGTTTAGTAATGGAAATGGAATAAGGAACTGGAATAGGTATGGACTTGGAACAGTGTCAATTCATAAATACGTATCATACGTCAATCTCAAAGAGTATCCAAATGGGCCAGAATTGAAATAGCTAGCTAAGAGATACAGGTAGCTGCCAAAACAAAGGAAACACTTGAGTAAATGAGGGATACAAAGTGTATTGAAAGCGGATGCTTCCACACAGGTTTGTTTCCTGGGTTAAAGAATTAACATCCCATTATGCTTAGAAGAAGACATCTCAGTGACTTTTGAAAGAGGGGTCTCAAAGGCACATAGTGGGTTTAAAGGCTGTGTGTATTTTGTTGTTGTTGTTATTTTACCTTTATTTAACAAGGTAAGTCAGTTAAGAACAAATTCTTATTTACAATGACGGCCTACCAAAAGGCAAAAGGCCTCCTGTGGGGACAGGGGCTGGGATAAAAAAAAACATTTAGGACAAAACACACATCATGACAGGAGAGACACCACCACATAAAGAGAGACCTAAGACAACAACATAGCTTGGCAGCAACACATGACAACCCAGCATGGTAGCAACACAACATGACAACAACATAGCAGCACAACATGGAACAAACATTATTGGTCACAGACAACAGCACAAAGGGCCAGAAGGCAACGATGCAGATAAAACTGTCCAGTTTGAGTGTTTAACTGAAAAGAGGAGCGAGCCAGGGATGTGTGTGCTTTGGGGACCTTTAACGGAACGTGACTGCATGTGTTGTATGTGGAGATGAGAGCTGCAGCAGGTATCTCAGATAGGGGGGAGTGAGAGAGTTTTATAAATGAACGTCAACCAGTGGGTCTTGAGACGGGTATACAGAGACGGCCAGTTTACAGAGGAGTATAGAGTGCAGTGATTTGACCTATAAGGAGCATTGGTGGCAAATCTGACGGCCGAATGGTAAAGCACATTTTGCCGCTCGAGAGCACCCTTACCCGCCGTTCCAAAAATGATGTCTCTGTAATCTAGCATGTGTAGGACGGTCATCTGAATCAGGGTTATTTTGGCAGCAGGGGTGAAAGAGGAGCGATTACAACAGAGGAAGCCATGTCTAGATTTAATCTTAGCCTGCAGCTTTGATATATATGCTGAGAGAAGGACAGTGTACCGTCTAGCCATACTCCCAAGTACTTGTATGAGGTGACAAACCCAAGCTCTAAACACTGAGGTAGTACTCACTTCCTACTGCCTGAGCTATGTTGTTGATGTAAATTGAGAAGAGCGTGGGGCCTCGGATCGAGCCTTGGGCTACTCCCTTGGTGACAGGCAGTGGCTGAGCCAGCAGATGTTCTGATTTTATAAACTGCATTCTTTGAGAGAGGTAGTGAGCTAACCAGGCCAAAGACCCCTCAGAGACACCAATACTCATTAGCCGGCCAACAAGAATGGAATGGACAAGTCAATAAAATAGCAGCACAACATTGCTTAGAATAAAGGGCAATGGTGACATCATTTAGGACTTTTAAGGTTACAGTGACACATCCATAACCTGAGCGGAAACCAGATTGCATACCAGAGAGAATACTATAGACATCAACAAAGCCAGTCAGTTGATTATTGACAAGTTTTCCAACACTTTTGATAAACAGGGCAAAATAGATATTGGCCTATAACAGTAAGGATCAGTTTGACCTCCCCCTTTAAATAAAGGATGCACTGTGGATGCCTTCCAAACAATGGGAACCTCCACGAGAGAAGTGACAGGTTTAAACGTTTAGAGATAGGCTTGGCGATGATAGGGCAGCAACCTTAAAACCTCTTAAAGATTTTGTTAAAAATCGCGCAAAATTTCAACGTCCTGCTACTCATGTCAGGAATATAGTATATGCATATGATTAGTATGTGTGGATAGAAAACACTCTGAAGTTTCTAAACCATGTCTGTGACTAACAGAACGTGTTTAACAGGCAAAACCCCAAGGAAAACTGTTCACCAAAAACAAAAAAACAAAAAATCAATCCGCCAGTTGGCTGTATTGTCTATGGCAAGGGAAATAGATAGCTCCCAGTTTACAAGTCCTTCAGCTTCCACACGATGTCGCCAGTCTTGGCAATTGGCTTGAAGTTGATCCTTGGTGAAATGAAGAAGAGGCACTTCATGTCATCCAGTACACGAGAGGAAGTTTTGAAAGGGAGAATATCGACCATCATTTCAAGACGTGGAGCTATTGAATACACATCGCCCCGTGATCAATTTGATCAATTATTAACGTTTACTAATACCTAAAGTTGGATTACAAAAGTAGTTTGAAGTGTTTTGTCAAAGTTTATAGGCAACTTTTTTAATTTTAAAAAATGACGTTGCGTTTTGTAAAGCAGTTTTTTCCTGGATCAGACGGGCTTCATAAATGGACATTTTGGGTATACATGGACGGATTTAATCGAAGAAAAGACCCAATTGTGATGTTTATGGGACATATAGGAGCGCCAACAAAGAAGCTCGTCAAAGGTAATGAATGTTTTATATTTTATTTCTGCGTTTTGTGTAGCGCCGGCTACGCTAATTCTTTTGTTTACGTCCCCTTCAGGTATTTTGGGGTGTTGCATGCTATCAGATAATAGCTTCCCTGACTTGTTGGCTAGATTCACAACGAGTGTAGCTTTAATTTAGTACCCTGCATGTGTGTTTTAATGAAAGTTTGAGTTTTAGCGAGTACTATTAGCATTTGGCGTTGAGCATTTGCATTTCCTGTTGGCTACCTTGCTCTATTATTAAAGAAGGAAGGGTCTAAACCATCTGACCCAGATGCTTTTTGAGTGTCAAGTTTAAGGAGCTCCTTTAGCACCTCGGAATCAGTGACCGCCTGCAGCAAGAAACTTTGTAGCGGGGCAGTGGAAAAAGAAGGAGGAGCATTGGGGCTAGTCGCATTAGGGATGGGTGATGAGGAAATGTTGGACGGGCAAGGACGTCCCACGTCTTGTCACCCTGCTACTCTGTCCTGGATTCCCCCACGGACCTGCTTACCCTGTCTCAACCCCTTTTACTTCAGCCTGAGCCTCCGCACCTGGTCTCTAGCAACCCACCCAAGCTTCCCCTGACCTGCACCCCATCTTCCCCCTGGTTACCTCATCCCGTCTTCTTGTCCGTCTGCTCTTGGGTTCACCCGTTCTGCTCCGCCTAACAGACCAAAGAGATGAACCCAGCAGACTCTGCTACTCTCCACCAAACCCTTGTCGGCCAAGGCACCCTGCTCGAGCAACATGACCAAGCCCTGAAGACCCTTCTGGAGCACATCGATGAGTTTTCACAAGACCGAACCCCCTCGCTCAGAGCTCACCACCAGTTCCTAGTCCTTCTCCTCCACTCCGGGAGCCATTTGTTTCCGACCCCCGAGCATTACAATGGCAACTACGTAGCTTGCAGAGCCTTTTTGGTACAATGGTCACTAGTATTTGAGCAACAGCCCTACTCTTATGTTAGAGAATAAGCCAAGATTTCCTTTCTGATTGGCTGCCTTCGTGGAGAAGCTCTTTCCTGGGCCACAGCGGTGTGGGAGAGACAGTCCCCCATCACCTTCTCCTACTCCAGATTCACGGAGGAGATGAAGGTCTTTGACCATCCGGTCTGCGGTAAGGATGCCGCTAAACTACTCCTGTCCCTCTGTCAAGGCCCCCATAGTGTTGCTGAGTTTTGCACCCTCACCACTGAGAGCAGCTGGAATGAGGAGGCCCTTCAGGGAGCATTCCGGAGTGCACACACTGAAACCCTCAAGGACGATTTGGTGTCCAGGGATGAGCCTGGTGGACTTGATGAACTCATCTCTCTCGCTATCCGCATCGACAACCGTCTCAATGAGCGTAGAAGGGAGAGGGTAGGTAGGGATGCATGTCCCATAAAATCTGCTTCATCCTGCATCCCATCCCCAGGCATGTCCAGACCCTGAAACCATGCTGCTCGGCCGGGCCTGTCTCTCTCCAGAGGAGAGGCAAAGACGAATTGGCACTTGGAGCTGCCTATGCTGTGGCCAGGTTGGTCACTTTGTCTCCACTTGTTCCCTGCATCCAGCAAAAGAGAGGGCTCGGCGGTAGTGAGGGATATACTGTTGATCCAAACCGCTTGCCCATCTTCACCCAGAACCCTGCTTGAAGTCAACCTTGTGTGGCAGAGCCAGGCGTTTCCTCTGTCTGCTCTCATCGATTTGGGCGGCGACGAGAGCTTCCTGGACCGAGGTGTCGTTACCCAGTTAGGCCTGGACACTGTTCCACTCGATTCCCCCCTCGATGCCAATGCTCTCAATGGAAACCTCCTCGCCTGAAGAACTTCGGATGTTTTCAATGAGGAGACTCTCAGTTAGATAGCAAATGTTCAGTTTTTCCAAAAATATTATTTGTGTAGGAGAAATCACTCCGTTTTGTTCATCACGTTTGGCTGAGAAAACCACCCGAAAATTCAGTCATTAAAACGCAAACTTCTTTCCAAATTAACTCCATAATATCGACAGAAACATGGCAAACGTTGTTTAGAATCAATCCACAAGGTGTTTGTCACATATCTATTCGATGATAAGTCACTCGTGGCAGTTTGGTTTCTCCTCTGTTCAAAATCGGAAACATGCATGCACCTGGAGATTACGCAATAGTTTCGACGGAGGAGACCGAGCGGACACCTGGTAAATGTAGTCTCTTATGGTCAATTTTCCAATGATATGCCTACAAATACGTCACAATGCTGCAAACACCTTGGGGAAAGAACAGAAAGTGTAGGCTCTCTCCTTGCCCATTGACAGCCATATAAGGAGACATTGCAACACAGCGCCTCAAAAATCTGGCTCACTTCCTGTATGAAATGTCATCTTGGTTTCGACTGTAGCATTAGTTCGGTGGCACTGACAGACAATATCTTTGCAGTTTTCGAAACGTCAGAGTGTTTTCTTTCCAAAGCTGTCAATTATATGCATAGTCGAGCATCTTTTCGTGACAAAATATCTTGTTTAAAACGGGAACGTTTTTCATCCAAAAATGAAATACTGCCCCCAGAGGTTCAAGAGGCTTATATCCATAGTTTTTATGATGATTTATTTGAATTGCGTGCCCTCCAGTTTCAACGCTAGCGGGACACCTAGCCTTAAGTTAACCGTGATATTATTCAGCCCACGGAAGTCTATGCATGCCCTCAGGGATCCATCCTTCTTCTTCACAAAGAAAAACCCAGCACCCTCCAGGGAGGAAGATGGCTTGATAAGTGCTGCAGCCATAGAATCTTGGATGTAACTCTCCATAGCCTCTTGCTCGGGACGAGAGGTTATACAACCGGCTTCTGGGGAGAGGAGCTCCAGACTGGAGGTCAATGGCGCAGTCATGCGGCCTATGAGGCGGCAGCGACAGGGCATGGTGCTTGCTGAACACAGGAGCTAGATTGTGATACTCGGGAAGATCAGATGACAGGTCCGGAGGTTCTGGAATGAACTGAGGCACATACAAGGCAGGGGGAAAGGCAGAATGTAAACAATTAGAGTGACAAAATGAATCCAAGTGGTTACCTTTCCGGACCAGTCAATCTGTGGGTTGTGGAGCTTTAACCTGTTTGGGGTAGGGGGCAACATTTTCACTTTTGGATAAATAGCGTGCCCAAACTGAACTGCCTCCTACTCTGTCCCAGATCCTAATATATGCATATTATTATTAGTATTGGATAGAAAACAAACTGAAGTTTCGAAAACTGTTTGAATCATGCCTTTGAGTATAACACAACTTATTTAGCAGGTGAAACCCAGAGGATAAACCATTCAGATCTTCTTTTTTTTTAAGTCACTGTCTTTTCAATGAGGTTTCATGGGGAATCCAGAATTCTAATCGACTTTCCTGCAGTTCCCACCACTTCCACTGGATGTCACCAGTTTGTAGAAATTGGTTGAGGTTTTTCCTTTGTGTAATGAAGAAGTACCATAGCTCAGAACGAACGTCACTTCATGTGTACCTTTTGATAGAGAAGCGTAACCAGAAAAGTAGAGTCAGTTTGTTTTGCTCCTGTATTGAACACAGATCATCCCGTCTTCAATTTGATCGATTATATACGTTTAGATAAAGTTGTATTACAAAAGTAGTTTGAAATGTTTTGGCAAAGTTTACAGGTAACTTTTGAGATATTTTGTTAGAAGCGGTGTTTTTCTGGATCAAACGCGCCAAATAAATTGACATTTTGGATATATATCGACGGAATTAATCGAACAAAAGGACCATTAGTGATGTTTATGGGAGTGCCAACAAAAGAAGCTCGTCAAAGGTAAGGCATGATTTATATTTTATTTCTGCGTTTTGTGTCGCGCCTGCAGAGTTGAAATATGCTACTCTCTCATTGTTTACTGTTGTGCTATCATCAGATAATAGCATCTTATGCTTTCGCCGAAAAGCCTTTTTGAAATCTGACATGTTGGCTGGATTCACAACGAGTGTAGCTTTAATTTGCTATCTTGCATGTGTAATTTAATGAAAGTTTGATTTTTATAGAAATGTATTTGAATTTGGCTCTCTGCATTTTCCCTGGCTATTGGTCATGTGGGACACGTCCCACCTACCCCTGAGAGGTTAACCAAGGATGACCAAGAACCAGGGGAGAGTAAGGACAGTCGATTATGTGGAAACTGATATTTTCCTGGTGATTTCGAAATTATTTTATTTGAATGCTTTTCTTGTTTTTGTGAAAATGTTGCCTGCTGAATGCTAGGCTTAATGCTATGCTAGCTATCAATACTCTTACACAAATGCTTGTGTAGCTATGGTCAAAAAGCATTTTTTGAAAATCTGAGATGACAGTGTTGTTAACAAAAGGCTAAACTTGTGAGCCAATATATATATTTAATTTCATTTGCGATTTTCATGAATAGTTAACGTTGCGTTATGGTAATGAGCTTGAGGCTATAATTACAAGTCAAAACATATTTCTATTTAATCCTCAGATACACTACAATTTAATTTAACTATAGGAAAACGATATTAGCAGGTGTGTGTCCTCTTCCTCGCGCTCGCACACAAAATTTTCCAAGTCTGTATCCATGTGGTAAAACGTATCTTGTTTTGGAAGAAATAAGCCTGAAACCTTGAACATTGAATGCTGACACCCAGTGGAAGACATAGGAATTGCATCATGAGAGCTAGATTTCAGAATGCCCCTATACTTTCCATTGTAAGAGCATGGGCTCTCCATAAAAAAACAGGTTGGTTTTTCTTTGGATTTTCTCCTGCCATATATATTGTGTTAGAGTCTCCTACATTATTTTAACATTTCTACAAACTTCAAAGTGTCTTCTTTCCAATGGTACCCATTATATGCATATCCCAGCTTCAGGGCCTGAGCAGTTTACTTGGACATCAGTCAGGCGGAAATTGACGCCTCTGACACCGGGGTAGGTGCTGTTCTGTCTCAACATGCCCCACCCATGTGCATTCTTTTCCCGAATTTTCACATCAGAAACCGGGAACTCCTGGCAGTTAAGATGGCTCTGGAGGAATGGAGTCACTGGCTGGAGGGCTCTGTAACCCCCTTCATCGTGTGACTAACCATAAAAACCTGTCCTACATTCAGACCGGCAAACGTCTGAACTCCCGACAAGCCAGGTGAGCCTTGTTCTTCGGTAGATTAAATTTCACACTCACTGATCGCCCCAGTTCGAAGAAAACCAAGCCTGATGCCCTCTCTGGCCAGTTCACCACCAACAAAATGGGTCCTGAGCCACCTGCATCATTGCCGCCGTCACTCCCGTATCCGCCAGCCTCAGTAGAACCAGCCTGACCTGAGGAACAGTTCTAGTAATGCTCTGTTTGTTCCAGATTGTATTCATTCTGATGTTCTTCAGTGGGGCCATTCTACCCACCTCATCTGTCACCCTGGTATGAACCGGACCCTCACCTTCCTGCATCAGCACTTTTGTTGGCCCACCATGGAGAGTCCGGGAGTTTGTATCAGCCTGTTCGGTTTGTCCCCAGAACAAAACCTTCACTAATCCCACTTCCGGTCTGCTCCGGCCTCTTCCCATATCCAGTCGCCTCTGGTCACACATAGCTCTGGACTTCGTCACTGGCCTTCCCCCATCTAACGGTAACTCCATCATCCTCACCATTTGTGATAGATTTTCCAAAATGGCTCACGTCATTCCCCTCTCCATGCTACCGTCCTCCAGGGTGACAATGGACCTGTTAGGATCCCATGTATTTCATCTGCATGGCATCCCCACCGACATCGTTAGCGGCAGAGGACCTCAGTTTACCCATGAGCAACACCAATGATGATGATTAAGGTGTTCCCCCCGTACCTCTCTGATTCAGAGGGATTGGGTCAAATGCGGAAGGCACATTTCAGTTGAATGCATTCAGTTGTACAACTGACTCGATATCCCCCTTTCATTTTCCGTTCCAAAAATGTCCTTTTTCTTCTTCATTCAAGTGGTATACACAGTAGAAATTTCGTTTTTCCTCAGTTGCTTAATGACTCTAAAACCTAATTAAATGTACAATATTTGAACCAAAATGAATACTGTATTTTAATGTATCAGGCAGATGGAGTTGAAAGTTTATGGTTCTGACCATGGTGATTCCAATATTGTTTGTTTTAAATTCAACAAAAGTTGAGAACTTTACAGACCGTGAGTGGTCTTGCTTGATTATAAACATCGTTTGACATGTTTCTACGAACTTTACTGATACTTTTGGGATTTTTCGTCTGCCTGTTGTGACCGCCTTGGAGCCATTGGATTACTGAACAAAACGCTCCAACAAAACAGAGGTTTTTGGATATAAAGAAGGACTTTATCTAACAAAACAAACATTTATTGGGTAACTGGGAGTCTTGTGAGTGCAACCATATGAAGATCATCAAAGGTAAGTGATTAATTTTAGCGCTATTTCTGATTTTTGTTACTCCTCTACTTGGCAGGTAACTGTTTGTAATGTTTTGTGTGTTGGGCGCTGTCCTCAGATAATCGCATGGTATGCTTTCGCCGTAAAGCCTTTTTGAAATCTGACACAACGGTAGGATTAACAAGAGGTTAATCTTTAAGCCGATATATAACATTTGTATGTTTTTTGAATTTTTATTATGAGTATTTCTGTTTTTTGAATTTGGTGCTCTGCAATTTCACTGGATGTTGGCCAGGTGGGACACTAGCGTCCTATAGAGGTTAATAAATAGCGCAGCTCATGAAGATTTAAGAAAATATTTACCAAATAAACTAAAGTAAAAAATTATAAAAAGTATGTCACGCCCTGACCGTAGAGAGCCTTATGAGTATTCAAGAGTACTTCTTGATACTACCCATCCCGCATGCGGGAGCGTAATCATCGCCTCAAACTAATTAGCATAACGCAGTGGACATAAATATCCCTAGAAACTGTTCCTATTCATGAAAATCACAATTTAAATATATTGAGACACAGCTTAGCCTTTTGTTAACACTGTCATCTCAAATATGCTTTACAGCCAACATTTTCACGAAAATAAGAAAAGCAATCAAATTAAATAATTTAACTTTGAAGAACTTCGGAAGTTTTCACTCAGGAGACTCCCAGTTAGATAGCAAATGTTCCTTTTTTCCAAAAATATTATTTTTGTAGGCAAAATAGCTCCGTTTGTTCTTCACGTTTGGCTGGGAAATTGACCGGAAAATGCGGTCACTACAACGCCAAACTTTTTTCCAAATTAGCTCCATAATATCGACAGAAACATGGCAAACGTTGTTTAGAATCAATCCTGAAGGTGTTTTTCACATATCTATTCGATAAAATATCCACCGGGACAATTGGTTTCTCATAAGAAGCGATTGGAATAATGGCTACATCAGTACTTTACGCAAGATTTTCTGCGGGAGCCATCATGTGACCACTTGCTCAATGTGGTCCCTTACGGTTATTCTTCAACATAAATGTGTAAAAAGTCACAATGCTGTAGACACCTTGGGGAATACGTAGAAAGTGTAAGCTCATTCGTTGCCCATTCACAGCAATATAAGGAGTCATTGGCATGCAGGGCTTTCAAAATATGGGGCACTTCCTGGTGGATTTTTATCTGGGTTTCGCCTGTAACATCAGTTCTGTTGCACTCACAGACAATATCTTTGCAGTTTTGGAAACGTCAGAGTGTTTTCTATCCAAAGCTGTCAATTATATGCATAGTCGAGCATCTTGTTGCATCGTTTAAAACGGGAATATGAGTGGGTACATGTAGGCAGGGGTGAAGTGACTATACATAGATAATAAACAGGGATTAGCAGCAGTACAAAACAAATGGAGCGGGAGTGGGGGTGGTTAATTTAAATATTCGGGTGGCCATTTGATTAATTGTTCAGCAGTTTTAGGGCTTGGGGGTAGAAGCTGTTAAGAAACCTTTTGGTCCTAGACTTGACGCTCTGGTACCGCTTGCCGTGCGGTAGCAGAGAGAACAGTCTATGACTTGGGTGACTGGAGTCTCAGACACTTTTTAGGCCTTTCCTCTGACACCACCTATTATATAGGTCCTAGATGGCAGGAAGCTTGGTCCCAGTGTTGTACTGGGCCATACGCATTACCCTCTGTAGCGCCTTACGGTCAGATGACGAGCAGTTGCCATACCAGGAGGTGATGCAACCAGACAGGATGCTCTCGAGGGTGCAGCTTTTTGAGGATCTAGGGACCCATGCCTAATCTTTTCAGTCTCTGAGGGGGAAAAGGTGTTGTTGTGCCCTCTTCACAACGGTCTTGGTGTGTTTGGATCATGATAGTTGGTTGGTGATGTGGACACCAAGGAACTAGAAACTCTCGACCCGTCCCACTACAACACCCGTCAATGTTAATGGGGGCCTGTTCGGCCAACGTTTCCTCTAGTCCACGATCAGCTCCTTTGTCTTGCTCAGATTTATGGAGAGGTTGTTGTCCTGGCACCACATTGCCAGGTCTCTGGCCTCCCTTCAGGCTGTCTCATTGTTCACAACCACTGTTGTGTCATCAGCAAACTTAATGATGGTGTTGGAGTCGAGTTTGGCGACGCAGTCGTGGGTCAACAAGGACTACAGGAGGGGACTATGTACACACCCCTGATGGGCCCCCGTGTTGAGGATCAGCGTGGCAGACGTATTGTTGCCTACCCTTACCCCCTGTTTAGTCCCAGGGTCCTTAGCTTATTGATGACCTTCGTGGGGACTATGGTGTTGAACGTTGAGTGGTAGTCAACGAACAACACTCTCACCTAGATGTTCCTTTTGTCAAGGTGGGCAGTGTGGAGTGCAATTGAGATTGCATCACCTGTGGATCTGTTGGGGCGTTATGCAAATTGGAGGGGGTCTAGGGTATCCGGGAGGATGCTGTTGATGTGAGCCATGACCAGCCTTTGAAAGCACTTCATGGCTACCGACGTGAGTGCTACGGGGCGGTAATCATTTAGGCAGGTTACCTTCCCCTCCTTGGGCACAGGGACTATGGTGGCTTGCTTGAAACCTGTACAGTACCTTGCAAAAGTATTCATCCCCCTTGGCATTTTTCCTATTTTGTTGAATTACAAACTGTAGAGTTTTATTTGGATTTCATGTAATGGACATACACAAAATAGTCCAACTTGGTGAAATGAAATGAAAAAAATAACATTGGCAAAATAAATAAAAAAATTGAAAAGTGTCAAAAATGTCAGAAACTTCGAACATCCCACGGACCACCATTAAATCCATGATTAATTAATGGAAAGAATATGGCACCACCACACACCTGCCAAGAGACCAAAACTCACCTACCGCCCACCAAAACTCACGGACCAGGTAAGGGGGGCATTATAATCAGAGGCAACAAAGAGCCCAAAGATAACCCTGAAGGAGTTGCAAAGCTCCACTGCGGAGAATCTGTCCATAGGACAACTTTAAGCCGTACACTCCACAGAGCTGGGCTTTACGGAAGAGTGGCCTGAAAAAAAGCCATTGCTTCAAGAAAAAAATAAGCAAACAAGTTTGTTGTTTGCCAAAAGGCATGAGGGAGACTTCCCAAACATATGGAAGAAGTTACTCTGGTCTTATGAGACTTATGAGACTAAAATGTAGCTGTTTGGCCATCAAGGAAAATGCTATGTCTGGTGCAAACCCAACACCTCTCATCACCTTGAGAACAATATCTCCACAGTGAAGCATGGTGGTGGCAGCATCATGCTGTTTTTCCATCGGCAGGGACTGGGAAACTGGTCAGAATTGAAGGAATGATGGATGGTGCTAAATACAGGAAAATTCTTGAGGGAAATCTGTTTCAGTCTTCCAGAGATTTGAGACTGGGACGAAGGTTCACCTTCCAGCAGGACAATGACCCTAAGCATACTGCTAAAGCAACACTTGGGTGGTTTAAGGGGAAACATTTTAATGTCTTGGAAAGGCCTAGTCCAAGCCCAGACCTCAATCCAATTGAGAATCTGTAGTATGACTTAAAGATTGCTGTACAACAGCAGAACCCATCCAACTTGAAGGAGCTGGAGCAGTTTTGCCTTTAAGAATAGGCAAACGTCCTAGTGGCTAGATGTGCCAAGCTTAGAGAGACCTACCCCAAGAGACTTGCAGCTGTAATTGCTGTAAAATGTGTCTCTTGGGGGTGAATACATTTGCAAGCCACTGTAAGTGACCCGATTCAGGTAACTAGGCATATGTCTCAAGTCACAACATCACAGGAGAGACGTTTTAACTTAAACATATATTTTTTATCAAACTTTCATGTTCCTTAATATCAAACTTCTGTGCCATCTGTAAATACGAATAAAATTGTTAAATAACGAGCCTAGCTGTTTTTGCCACAGAAAAAGCGAGCAACCTCGTTAGCCATGAATGGTTGAGATAAAGAGTGGGCTGGACATGCCGACAGTTGAGTTTAGATTGGTCTACCATATAGCATGCATCTGTCTAGTGGAGCTGCTCGGTATGTTTAGGTAATCGTGTTGAACGCGGCTTTAAAAAAACTATGCATTGCGTAGTAAAACTACATGAACCTAATGTATAGTTGAAGTGCACGGTTAGCTAGCTAACATTACGTGAATGCGCTCCACTTTCTGGAGGACCGAGTTTTGAAATCAGTGGAATGTCGAGTATGATAGCTAAAGAGGTGGAGAAAACACCAGTCTGGAATACATCGTCAAACTAAGGCAACCGTGCATGGCATCAGACCGGAGACACATGATGTATACTGGTAAGATTATCAGATATTACACATTTCTAATTTTGACAGGAAGTGGTTTCATTTCCAGTGTAGCTAATGTTACCTGGCTGGGTCACTCTAACGTTATGTGTAGGATCTTATTCTTCATATCTCAGGACACATTTGCTTGACTAGTTATTGACTAGTTATATCAATAGAACCTGGTGGTTAGGTACCTGCAGATTCACGCAGGGTAGTAACCTCATATGTTGTGATGACGGTCTATTGTTTAGCTAGGTAGCTACATGTTTTAACAGAATATTCCACTCTAAATTTGACAAAGTATTTCAAGTTAAAGTGTCCTGTTAGCTAGCTAGCTGGCTCGCTAACTAACGTTACGTCATGTATTAGGATTCATTGTTTACTTAGCTAGCTATCTAGCTACATGTCTTAATTTGCCAGAGCACAGAATAACTGATGCATTTTTAAATGCTCAACACCCGTTGAACATGTCCTGTAAACGTCAGAAACAAAGTGTAATTAAAATGTTGCCAGCAGCACAGGTATAGTCACCAACTCTAGAAAACGTGAAAAAAGCCTAACCAGCTCTGCGAGTAAAATGGTCAGAGTGGGGTGCTCTCTCATTATGTGTCTGGAAGTAGCTAGCCAATGTTTTCCAATGTTTTCCTCACAACGGTAGTTGTGAGGTCAGAGCTTTTGGAACAACCCAACATATTGGCCAGAGCTTCCAGTGTGCACTCTGAACGAGAAACCACAATGTTCAGTGAGCTGTTCTCTCTCTCTTAGATATCTGGAAGTAGCTGGCAAGTTAGGACAGAACACACGGCTCAACCCTTAAAGAGCTGAGTGGGGCTAAGGCTTCAGAGGGTGTGAACAATGCTGAATGGGTGTAGACAAGGAAGGGCTTGCCAATAGTAGTACCAAAACATTGTAACACGGTTTTCTCAAAAGTGAGTTTACAAGTTGTTCAATTTTCAAAGCAGAATTACTTTCCAATTGTTTCCTCAAATGCAGTGTATGATATACCCTTTTGTAGCTCTGAGTCTCTAATTTCATCCAATGTATAAAAATAAAATAAAAATAAAATGTTGCTACGTAAGACCGAATCCAGGTGGTGAGTCACATATGACTGGACAATAATCAAGATTAGATAAAAACCAGAGCCTGCAGCCCTTGCTTTGTGGAGTGTGGTGTCAAAAAAGCTGAGTATCTATTACAGAAAGACATCTCCCCATCTTTACAACCATTGAATTTACATGTTTTGACCATGACAGTTAACAATATAGTAATTGTAATTTAGTCTCCTCAAATTGTTGAATAGCCACACCATTCACTGTCAGATTCAGATGAGATCTAGAACTTAGGGAATGATTTGTACCAAATACAATGCTTTTAGTTATGTTCAGGACCAGTTTATTATTGGCCACCCATTTGAAAATAGACTTCAAGGGGGGCAAGGGGGGCAGTATTCGGAAGTTTGGATGACTGACGTGCCCAAAGTTAACGACCTGTTACTCAGGCCCAGAAGATAGTATATGCATACGGAGTTACACATGAAGAAACAAAACATACAATCAATAATACAGTAGAAAAATCTATATCCAGCATGTGCAAATGAGGTAGGATAAGAGAGGCATGGCAAAAAATAGGCCATGGTGGTGAAGTAATTACATTATAGCAATTAACCTTTTTGGCACAGGCGTTCCTCTAGCGACCCACCTCGACAACATCCAATGAAATTGCAGAGCGCCAATATTCATAATAAACATTCATAAAAATACAAGTTTTATACATCGGCTTAACCTCTCTTGGGTAGGGGCAGTATTTTCACGTCCGGATGAAAAGCATGCCCAAAGTAAACTGCCTGTTACTCAGGCCCAGAAGCTAGGATATACATATAATTGGTAGCTTTTGATAGAAAACACTGATGTTTCTAAAAATGTTAAAATAAGGTCTGTGAGTATAACAGAACTGATATGGCAGGCGAAAACCAGAGGAGAATCCATCCGGATTTTTGTTGTTGTTGTTGAGGTCACCATCATTCAATTGCTTATCTATGGGATATTAAAAGGAATTCCTCCCATATTGCAGTTCCTATTGCTTCCACTAGATGATAACAGTCTTTAGAAAGGGTGTCAGGCTTGTTTTTTGAAAAATGTGTTCGTAATTGTAGTTTTTTAAGGTGTCTCTCATTTTGGACTGTAGTCTTGTGGCGTGTGTGGATGAGGGTGCTCACTTCATTATTTATCTCCGGCATTGAGCATACTACATTCCGTCTTACATTTGATCGTTTATTTACATATTTGGGTACCTGAGGATTGATTAGAAACGTTGTTTGACTTGTTTGGACAAAGTTTATTGGTAAATTTTGGGATTCCTTTGTATGCATGAAAGAGTGGAACATGTGGATTACTGAATCAAACGTGCCAACTAAACTGCATTTTTTGGGGGATATAAAGAAGGACTTTATCGAACAAAACTACCATTTGTTGTGTAGCTGGGACCCTCGGGATTGCAAACAGAGGAAGATCTTCAAAGGTAAGTGATTTGAAATCTGACAATGCGGTTGGATTAACAAGAAGTTAATCAGTGGCAAGCCATTGCTAGCTAGCTTCAGCTTGGCTACACAAAAGGTCAGTACAGTCTTTAGCCTACACATAATACTGAATTATATATTTTATTTATTTATTTCACCTTTATTTAACCAGGTAGGCTCGTTGAGAACAGAGACCTGGCCAAAATAAAGCAAAGCAGTTCGACACATACAACAACACAGAGTTACACATGGAATAATAATATATAATAATAATATATAATAATATACAAACCTACAATCAACAATACAGTAGAAAATCTATATACAGCATGTGCAAATGAGGTAGGATAGGAGAGGTAAGGCAAAAAATAGGCCATGGTGGCGAAGTAATTACAATATAGCAATTAAACACTGAAATGGTAGAATGTGCAGAAGATGAATGTGCAAGTAGAGATACGGGGGTGCAAAGGAGCAAGATAAATAAATAAATAAATAAATACAGTATGGGGATGAGGTAGTATGGATGGGCTATTTACAGATGAGCTATGTCCAGGTGCAGTGATCTGCTCTGACAGCTGGTGCTTCACCTTTCTGGCACAGGCGTTCCGCGAGTGACCCACCTCAACGACATCCGGTGAAATTGCAGAGCGTCATATTCAAAGAACAGAAATAGTCATAATAAACATTCAGAAAAATACAAGTGTTATACATCGGCTTAACCTGTTACTCCTACCCCCTACTTTTTTGAACATTCTGTTAAAAATCGCGCAACATTTCAGCGCCCTGCTGTTCATGCCAAACACTCAGACATTTATAAAACTGGTTAAATCACGGCTGTGACTATAACAGAACGTGCGTTTCATTGAAAAGTGCAGGAAAATCTGATCACTGAAAATGGAAAAATATATCCATGCGCGACTTGAACCCATTGATAAAGGTGAACCACATTTAATGGGGCTGAGGTTGCAATACCTACAGCTTCCACGCGATGTCTAGAGTCTTGTCATTTGCCTACTATTTGTTTCTTGGTCAAACAGACGCAAGGCAGCGCAGTTCTTCCGGTCTCCGACCGGATATTTTGGTTGAGATTTACCCGGACATTATTTCCAGACGGACAGCTAAAGAATATACATCGCCTCGTGATCAATTTGGTCGCTTATTATTGTGTACTAATACCTAAAGTTGCATTACAAAAGTATTTCAAAGTGTTTTGTGAAAGTTTATCGTCAACTTTTTTAATTTTAAAAAATGACGTTACGTTATAAGACACTATTTTTTTTTGTTTATGACACAGTCTTCATAGATCGATATCTAGGCTATATATGGACCGATTTAATTGAAAAAAAGACCCAATAGTGATTATGGGACATATAGGAGTGCCAACAAAGAAGATGGTCAAAGGTAATGAATGTTTTATATTTTATTTGTGCGGTTTGTGTAGCGCCGACTATGGTAATTATTTTGTTTACGTCCCCTGCGGGTCTTTTGGGGTGTTACATGCTATCAGATAATAGCTTCTCATGCTTTCGCCGAAAAGCATTTTAAAAATCTGACTTGTTGCCTGGATTCACAACGAGTGTAGTTTTAATTCAATACCCTGCATGTGTATTTTAATGAACGTTTGAGTTTTAACTAGTACTATTAGCATTTAGCGTAACGCCTTTGCATTTCCAGATGTCTAGATGGGATGCCTGCGTGTCAGGTAGTAGCAAGAGGTTAACCTCTCCTGGGTAGGGGCAGTATTTTCACGTCCGGATGAAAAGCGTGGTAGATTTGGAAAGAAAACACTCAAAAGTTTCAAAAACTGTTAAAATAATGTCTGTGAGTGTAACAGAACTGATATGGCAGGCGAAACCCCGAGGACAAACCATCCAAAAAACATTTTAAAAATCAGCCTACCACTGTTTCCAATGGCTTTCATGTTTATTATGAAGTCCTCCCAGATTGCAGTTCCTAGGGCTTCCACTGTCAACATTCTTTAGAAAGAGTTTCAGGCTGTTTTTTGGAAATACTAGCTAGAAGTTGTAGTTTCTCTAAGTGGCTCCCATTTTGGCATTAGTGTTTCCATACGTGTGGATGAAAGCCCGTTCTTTGTTATTTTTCTCCAGTAATGAACATACTATTCTCCGTCTTAAATGTTATCGTTTATTTACGTATTAGGGTACCTGATTATAAACGTTATATGACTTGTTTGGATAAGTTTATTGGTAACGTTTGGGATTAATTTTGTATGCATTTTGGAGGAGGGAAACCGGTGGATTATTGAATGAAGTGTGACAGCTAAACTAAGTTGTTATGTATATAAAGGACTTTATCGAACAAAAGGACCAATTGTGATGTAACTGGGACATTTTGGAGTTCCAACAGAAGAAGATCTTCAAAGGTAAGTCATTTATTATATCGCTATTTCTGACTTTCGTGTAAATCCAGCTGCTTTGTCACATTTCAAAAGGCTTTGGGGCGAAGACATACCATGCAATTATCTGAGGACAGTGCCCCGCTTACAAAAGCATACAAACATTGCCAACCAAGTAGAGGAGTCACGAAAGTCAGAAAGAGCGATAAAATTAATCACTTACCTTTGAAGATCTTCATCTGGTGTCAGTCACAAGAATTCCAGCTACACAATACATGATTTGTTTGATAAACTCCCTCTTTCTAACCCAAAAACTCTGTTTTGTTGGTGCGTTTTGTTCAGTAATCCACTGGCTCAAAGGCGGTCAAAACATGCAGACGAATACATCCTAATAGTACCGGTAAAGTTTGTCGAAACATGTCAAACGATGTTTATAATTAATTCTCAGGTTGTCAATTGTCTAAATAATCAATAATATTTCAACCAGACAATAGCGTATTCAATAGAAAGAAAAAACAACGAAGCGTGTGCACTTGGTCATGCACGCAAACCAGCACTGCATGATTCTACAGTCCACTGACATTAAGGACTCAATCTTCTTCATTTCTCAGAAAACAAGACTGAAACAATGTCTAAGGACTTTGACATCTAGTGGAAACCATAAGAAGTTCAATCTGGGTCCTAACCCATTAAATACTCAATAGACATTCAATTGAAAACTACCCACAACAAAAATCCCACTTCCTGGATGGATTTTCCTCAGCTTTTCACATGCCATATCAGTTCTGATATACACACAGACATTATTTTAACAATTTTGGAAACGTTAGAGTGTTTTCTATCCAAATGATATGCATATCCTAGCTTCTGGGCCTGAGTAACAGGCAGTTTACTTTGGGCATGCTTCTCATCCAGAAGTCGAAATACTGCCCCCAAGCCATAAGAAGTTTTAAAGCTAATAAGAGTATCATGCTTTAGTAATTTTTACACTTCGTTACAGTCATTGACAGTAGAGAACTAGAAGGAGAGGTGGCCGAAGGAAGAATCGGTTTTGGGGGTGACCAGTGAGATATACCTGCTGGAGCGTGTGCTACAGGTAGGTGCTGCTATGGTGACCAGTGAGCTGAGATAAGGCGGGGATTTACCTAGTAGAGACTTGCAGATGACCTGGAACCAGTGGGTTTGGCGATGAGTATGAAGCGAGGGCCAGCCAACGAGAGCGTACAAGTCGCAGTGCTGGGTAGTATATGGGGCTTGGGTGACGGATGGCACTGTGGTAGACTGCATCCAATTTGCTGAGTGGAGTGTTGGAGACTATTTTGTAAATGACATCACAGAAGTCGAGGATCGGTAGGATAGTCATTTTTAGGAGGGTTTGTTAGCCATCTTGAGTGAAGGATGCTTTGTTGCGGAATAGGGAGCTGATTCTAAATTTAATTTTGGATTGGAGATGTTTAATGTGAGTCTGGAAGGAGAGTTTACAGTCTAACAAGACACCTAGGTATTTGTAGTTGTCCACATATTCTAAGTCAGAACCGTCCAGAGTAGTGATGCTGGACGGGCGGGCAGGTGCGGGCAGCGATCGGTTGAAGAGCATGCATTTAGTTTTACTTGCATTTAAGAGCAGTTGGAGGCCACGGAAGGAGAGTTGTGAGGCATTGAAGCTCATCTGGAAGTTAGTTAACACAGTGTCCAAAGAAGGGCCAGAGGTATACAGAATGGTGTCGTCTGCGTAGAGGTGGATCAAATAATCACCAGCAGCAAGAGCGACATCATTAACATATACAGAGAAGAGAGTCGGCCCGAGAATTGAACCCTGTGGCACCACCATAGAGACTGCCAGAGGTCCAGGATAGCAGGCTCTCCGATTTGACATACTGAAATCTATCAGAGAAATAGTTGGTGAACCAGGTGAGGCAGTCATTTGAGAAACCAAGGCTGTTGAGTCTGCCAATAAGAATGTTGTGAATGACAGAGTCGAAAGCCTTAGCCAGGTCGATGAATACGGCTGCAAAGTAATGTCTCTTATCAATAGCGGTTATGATATCGTTTAGGACCTTGAGCGTGGCTGAGGTGCACCCATGACCAGGTCTGAAACCAGATTGCATAGCGGAGAAGGTACAGTTGGATTCGAAATTGTCGGTAATCTGTTTGTTAACTTGGCTTTCGAAGACCTTAGAAAGGCAGGGTAGAATAGATATAGGTCTGTAGCAGTTTGGGTCTAGAGTGTCTCCCCCTTTAAAGAGGGGGATGACCGCAGCAGCTTTCCAATCTATGGGAATCTTAGACAATACGAAAGAGAGGTTGAACAGGCTAGTACTAGGGGTTGCAACAATTTCAGCAGATAATTTTAGAAAGAGAGGGTCCAGATTGTCTAGCCTGGCTGATTTGTTGGGGTCCAGATTTTGCATCTCTTCCAGAACATCAGCTATCTGGATATTGGTGAAGGAGAAGTGCGGGAGCTTTGGGCGAGTTGCTGTGGGGAGCGCAGGTGTCACGTTCGTCATAATGATCGGACCAAGGCGCAGCAAAAACAACAAACAACCAAATGAAACATGAAGCTGTACAAACTAGTTCTGACAGGCAACTAAACATAGACAAGATCCCACAACGAACAATGGGGAAATGGCTACCTGAATATGAGCCCCAATCAGAGACAACGATAAACAGCTGTCTCTGATTGGGAACCATATCAGGCCAACATAGACATACAAAAACCCTAGATGACAAAAACCCTAGACATACAACAACTAGAGTACCCACCCTAGTCACACCCTGACCTAACCAAAATATATAAAAAAAAAACAGAATTTAAGGTCAGGGCATGACAGCAGGGCTGTTGACCGGGGTAGGGGGAGCCAGGTGGAAAGCATTGCCAGGCGTAGAAAAATGCTTCTTGAAATTCTCAATTATAGTGGATTTATCGGTGGTAACAATGTTTCCTAGCCTCAGTGCAGTGGGCAGCTGGGAGGAGGTGCTCTTATTCTCCATGGACTTCACAGTGTCCCGGAACCTTTTTGAGTTTGTGCTACAGAATGCAAATTTCTGCTTGAAATAGCTAGCCTTAGCTTTCCTAACTTCCTGTGTATATTTGTTCCTAACTTCCCTGAAAAGTTGCATATCACGGGGGCTGTTTGATGCAAATGCAGAACGCCACAGGATGTTTTTGTGCTGGTCAAGGGCAGTCAGGTCTGGAGAGAACCAAGGGCTATATATCTGTTCCTGGTTCCACATTTTTTGAATTGTGCATGCTTATTTAAGATGGCGAGGGAGGCACTTTTAAAGAATAACCAGGCATCCTCTACTGATGGGATGAGGTCAATATCCTTCCAGGATACCCATTAGAGAGGCCTGCTTGCTGAAGTGTTTTTGGGAACATTTGGCAGTGATGAGTGGAGGTTGTTTGACTGCAGACCCATTACGGATGCAGGCAATGAGGCAGTGATCGCTGAGATCTTGGTTGAAAACAGCAGAGGTGTATTTGGAGGGCAAGTTGGTTAGGATGATATCTATGAGGGTGCCCGTGTTTACAGATTTGGGGTTGTACCTGGTGGGTTCATTGATAATTTGTGTGAGATTGAGGGCATCAAGCTTAGATTGTAGGATGTCCGGGGTGTTAAGCATGTTACAGTTTAGGTCACCTAGCAGCACGAGCTCTGAAGATAGATGGGGGGCAATCAATTCACATATGGTGTCCAGGGCACAGCTGGGGGTAGAGGGTGGTCTATAGCACGCGGCAACAGTGAGAGACTTTTTTCTGGAAAGATGGATTTTTAAAAGTAGAAGCTCGAATTGTTTGGGTACAGAACTCGGCAGGCTATCTCTGCAGTAAATTGCAACACCGCCCCCTTTGGCAGTTCTATCTTGTTTGAAAATGTTATAGTTAGGGATGGAACCTTCAGGGTTTTGGGTTTAGATGACCATCTTGAGATTGTGAATGGGTCAGGAGGGACTTCGAAACGTTGTTCTCTCCATAGCAAAGCTATTTTAGCAAACATTGCTGTACTCACTACTGGCCTTGTTTGTTGTGAGTGAATGACAAAGACACCCAAGAAACAACCACATCAATCCACACCCCCAAGACAACTCTTGTTTTCCTTCAGTCATGGCCGATAGCTTTTCTTAATGAGCATTGATGAAAAACAAAGCCAAATCAGGAAGTGCAGCCACCCTTTAACTTCTTGTGTCGAGCCATCCCGGATCCGGGATCGTGACTACAGCCTCAAGCCCATTACCATAACGCAATGTTAACTATTCATGAAAATCGCAAATGAAATGAAATCAATATGCTAGCTCTCAAGCTTAGCCTTTTGTTAACAACACTGTCATCTCAGATTTTCAAAATATGCTTCTCAACCATAGCAAAACAAGCATTTGTGTAACAGTATTGATAGCTAGCGTAGCATTTAGCATAGCATTTAGCGTTAGCATTCAGCAGGCAACATTTTCACAAAAAACAGAAAAGCATTCAAATAAAATAATTTACATTTGAAGAACTTTGGATGTTTTCAATGAGGAGACTCTCAGTTAGATAGCAAATGTTCAGTTTTTCCTGAAAGATTATTTGTTTAGGACAAATCGCTCCGTTTTCTGTGTCATGTTTAGCTATGAAAAAAACCTGTATCCAGGATTGTGTAAATCTATCCGCAAGCTCAGTAGCATAACACAACGTTAACTATTCATGAAAATCGCAAATGAAATGAAATCAATATGCTAGCTCTCAAGCTTAGCCTTTTGTTAACGACACTGTCATCTCAGATTTTCAAAAATATGCTTCTCAACCATAGCAAAACAAGCATTTGTGTAACAGTATTGATAGCCTAGCATAGGATTATGCCTGGAATTCAGCATGCAACATTTTCACAAAAACCAGAAAAGCATTCAAATAAAATAATTTACCTTTGAAGAACTTCAGATGTTTTCAATGAGGAGACTCTCAGTTAGATAGCAAATGTTCAGTTTTTACAAAAAGATTATTTGTGTTGACAAATCGCTCCGTTTTCTTCATCATGTTTGGGTAAGAAAGAAAACGAAAATGAAGTCATTAAAACGCGAACTTTTTTTCCAAATTAACTCCATAATATCGACAGAAACATGGCAAACCGAATCAAGAATCAAGAATCAATCCTCAAGGTGTTTTTCACATATCTATCGACGATAAATTCTTCGTGGCAGTTGACTTTCTCTTCTGAAGAAATGGAACGCGCATGGACCTAGAGATTACTCAATAATTTCGACACAGGACACCGGGCGGACACCTGGTAAATGTAGTCTCTTATGGTCAATCTTCCAATGATATGCCTACAAATACGTCACAATGCTGCAGACACCTTGGAGAAACGACTAAAAGGGCAGGCTCATTCCTGGCGCATTCACAGCCATATAAGGAGACATTGGAACACGGCGCCTTCAGAATCTGGGGCATTTCCTGTATGAAACTTCATCTTGGTTTCGCCTGTAGCATTAGTTCTGGGGCACTCACAGATAATATCTTTGCAGTTTTGGAAACGTCAGAGTTTTTTCTTTCCAAAGCGGTCAATTACATGCATAGTCGAGCATCTTTTCGTGACAAAATATCTTGTTTAAAACGGGAACGTTTTTTATCCAAAATTTAAAAGAGCGCCCCCTATCTCGAAGAAGTTAAACATATTCCCCCTATAGCTCTTGATCAGCGGCAACTCTATACCCAAACTGGAGACAACCATCTCTAACCTAACTCTCAGGCCTCCCGGCCTGTAGACAGCTCACTTGTCTGTGCTGGAGGCACGGGGGAAATTCATAGGGAGTGACAAGGTCTGAGAGTGCAGGGGAAGGTATGCTCTATTGGATTAGGTTGTAGATATGCTGATCCACTGTCCTTGGCCCAGACCTTACAGGGCCGTCTAATTCGATTTCCACCTCCGACTCGTCTGTTAGACCCCTGGAGAAGTTATCATGAATGAAAGCGTTTTGAGGAAAGGGAAAAGGAAAGGAGGGAGAGAAAGATTACCATTTAAAAAAAACATGTACAATGTGCAGTTTCACATGTGAAATAGCTGTTTTCACATGTTGAGCTTAAATTTCACGTGAAACCATATTTTCATGTATATTACATTTAGAGTTTACATGTTAACACCACCTTTTCACATGTGAGAAGCAAAACATGTTTTCATCTCACGTGAATTGCAGTTGCACGTCAAATTTGCAGTTTGTAAAATCACATTTGCAGTTTCACATGTAACTAAACTCCACATGCGTTCACAATTGGAATTGCAATTTCCCATGTGAATACATTCATAAAAGAAAACACCACATGTGAAAATTTCACATTCACATGTGAGAATCGAATTTGCAGTTTCGCATGTAAGAAACATTCACTTGAAAACCAATGTGATGGTGGAACAGTGTTATTCTCCTCACATGTGAAAAAGTGGTGTTAACATGTTGCAGTAGCAATATTTCCACAAATGGAATTGCTAATTCGGTAATGCAATTCTGTAAAAAGGTAACTTAGCCTAACTGAGTATAATAATGAAAGTGTGGTAAAAATGTATTATTTCTTATTTCTGAGCCATCCATTCTTGGTCCATACGTTGGTCAGTGACCGATGGAAGAAGCCCAGTGAAAATAATAGAGATGAAAAGAACAGAGAAGCTAGCACTCTGTGTCTCTTTATTTATTTATTGTTAACATGTTAAAATTTGCGCTTGGAGAGTTATTAATCAGTTAACTCAAGTTAGCTTTTTGTCATTTAAATGCATGATTTTTTTATTGTTTCAGTCAGGAGACTTGATTTCAAAAGCATCTCTTCTGCCCATATGTAGAAAAAACGAGGAAGAGTTGATGAGTGACATGTATTCCCTTACAAAAGAACATATGTAAAACAGCTGTTTTCACATGTCCAGCTTCAATTTCACATCATATGAAATGTAGAGTTTACAGGTTAACACCACCTTTTCAGTTGCAAGAAGATAAACATGTTTTCACCTCACTTGTGATTACAGTTGTACATGTGAAAGTTGCGGTTTGACATGTAAAAAAACTTGAAAATCATATATGCAGTTTCACATGTGAAAATCTCTCTTTCACATGTGAAATTGCAAGTTCAAATTTGCAGTTTCACATGTAAGAAATCTCCACGGGTGAAAATCTTGCGTTCACATGTGAAAAACAAATTTACAGTTCACAGTTTCACAAGTAAGAAACATTGCATGTGAAAGTTCACGTGGTGAAACATCATTATTCACCTCACATGTGAAAAGGTGGTGTTAACATTGCTGTAGCAATGTTTCGACATATGGAATTGCAAAATTCTGTAATGCCATTCTGTAAAAAAGGTAACTTAGCCTGCCTGAGCATAATAATTCAAGTGTGTTTATTTATTATTTCTGAGCCATTAATTCGGAGTGTTACTGCTACAGGCACACATCTATTTCCTTCATACATTGGTCAGAGACCGTTGGAAGAAGCCCAATGAAAAGAACAGAGAGCTAGTGCTTTGTCTCCTCATTTATCCTTTCTGATATGTTTTAATTAGCACGGTCAAGAGTTAACCAATTAACTCAAGTTAACTTGTAATTTTAGTGCACCTTCACACCCTGATCTGTTTCATCTGTCTGTGTGCTTGTCTCCACCCCCCTCCAGGTGTCTCCCATCTTCCCCATTATCCCCAGTGCATTCATATCTGTGTTCTCTGTTTGGCTGTTGCCAGTTCGTTTTGTTTCGTCAAGCCTACCATCGGTTGTCCCGTGCTCCTGTCTCTCTCTAGTTCCTGTTTTCTAGTTTTCCCGGTTTTGACCATTCTGCCTGCCCTGAGCCTGCCTTCCGTTCTGTACCTTGTCACACCACCCTGGATTACTGACCTCTGCCTGCCCTTGACCTGTCGTTTGCCTGCACCCCTTGGCTCCCGAGTGGCGCAGCGGTCTGAGGCACTGCATCTCAGTGCAAGAGGCGTCACTACAGTCCCTGGTTTATATCCAGGCTGTATCACACCCGACTGTGATTGGGAGTCCCATAGGGCAGCACACAATTAGCCATCATTGTAAATTTGAATTTGTTCTTAACTGACTTTCTGAATTAAATAAAGGTACAAATTTTACTTTTATTACTTTGAAACTGTCTGCATCTGGGGCTTGACAGTGCACAATTGTTTTCATTGCATTGTCTGAAAGCCTTCAAAATACACTGAAAACAACAATTCGATATCAAAACAAGTTACGTGTGTTGATCAATTTACCAGAGCTTGCTAACCGTTACTTTGAACAAAATCAAAACGGCAATATTCTTGTAAAACAGATCTTAAATTAAAGCTCAATTTGAGCAAATTATGAATTTGCTATTATTCGTGATTAATCACAGCAAATCTTGCAATAAACTCTAGATTTTTTTTATCGTTTGACTGCACTCATTTACATTAATGTGAAAATACACATGTTAAAGTGAAGCGGACATGAGTCAGTCGTGGTCGCTCATGAGGTAGCCCCGCCTGCGACTTCAAACTTAGTGTTGTTCCTATTGGGAAAATGGTCAAGACTTTGTCTTCTTCCGGGTTCTAATCCCGCCAGTAACAAAAGCACACATGTGATACCCTTAATATAACGTGACATTTTGGGAAACCATGGGTCATGAACAATGTCCATGTGAAAATGTGTCTGAAAACCCTGTCTGGTTCTTCAAAAAACACACAAAATATAATTACATTTTTGTGATTTATTCACACGGGTTATTTCACATGTTCATTTTTTTAGAAGAGTGGAAGGGGTGCTGTGTTGACTGTCCATGTGATGATGGGGTCTGGTAAGGTCCCATGGGTTGGAGTTGAGCTCAATGGCTGATCTGCATGTAGGGTAGACAAACATTGTAGGTGCAAGAACTCTTTATATTCCATGTGGAGGCAAAGGCTTTGTGTCACATTGCTTGTTGCATCATGCTATTGTAACAAAAGAGTTTAAAAAATACATCATCTGTATGCTATATTGTCTATGAGATCACTTTCTCGCATAGCCCACCCCATAATTTGACATAATTGTGTTCATTGTCTCTCTTATTGATAAGTAGAGCAAGGGTGTGCTTATTTTAGATGCAATATATTGAATATGCGAATGGGATATTTACCATTAGTCAGGGTTCTTCTACAATTGAGAGACACTTGCATCAGATGTTTGAGAGAGAGAGAGAGAGAGAGAGAGAGAGAGAGAGAGAGAGAGAGAGAGCTTTGGATAATCAATATTCATGTCTTCCTGGCACCTTAAGCTAATATAAATCTGTCAGGAGGAGCCAGACTGCTTGGCGCACCGAGTACTTACAAGGGAAATTCTCTGCAGTAAATACGCATTAGAATGTGTGTGCAGTTGCCATTATCCATACTGTATGTTGGTAGTCTTGGGTTTTACAGGCTTCCTATGGTCAATACTAATTATCACAGACTGGAGATTTTGCTAAAGCTTGTGGTGAATGCATGGGATTGTACACAGAGAATAAAGTGTCTCCCAGTGTTTGAATTTCAAAAGACGAACTGTTATGCATTTCATATAGTTTCAATATTTACAAGTTTGTGGTTCCTGCCTCAAATATTAGCTGTGTTTCCCCTATATTAATTTAGTAGCGATGCATTGCAGTTGTATGGCAGGGAGCCACCACTGCAAAAAATGTATAAATATATCTATATACATACAATACCATTTAAACGTTTGGACACCTACTCATTCCAGAGTTTTTCTTTATTTTTACTATTTCCTACATTGTAGAGTAATAGTGAAGACATCAAAACTATGAAGAATCTCAAATATAAAATATTTGGTTAACACTTTTTTGGTGTATTATTTCAAAGTAGCCACCCTTTGCCTTGATTACAGCTTTGCACACTCTTGTCATTCTCTCAATCAGCTTCATGAGGTAGTCACCTGGAATTAATTTCAATTAACAGGTGTGCCTTGTTAAATGTTAATATGTAGAAGTTCCTTCCTTTTTAATGCCAATCAGTTGTGCTGTGACAAGGTAGGGGTGGTATACAGAAGATAGTCCTATTTGGTATGAAATTAAATGAAATGCCAGTCAAGGCGGGAAATTTCAAGAACTTTTAAAGTTTCTTCAAGTGCAGTCCCAAAAACCAACACGCGATATCTGGCTCTGCTGCAGAGGACAAGTTCATTCGAGTTAAATATATGTAAGCCTCAGATTGTACCAATAATAAGAGGAGACTTGCTTGGACCAAGAAACACGAGCAATGTACATTAGACCTGTGGAAATCTGTCCTTTGGTCTGATGAGTCCAAATTTAAGATTTTTGGTTCCAAACGCTGTGTCTTTGTGAAATGCAGAGTAGGTGAACGGATGATCTCTGCATGTGTGGTTCCCACCGTGGAGCATGGAGGAGGAGGTGTGACGGTGTGGGCGTGCTTTGCTGGTGACACTGTGTGATTTGTTTAGAATTCAAGGCATACTTAACCATCATTGCTACCACAGCATCTCATCTGGTTTGGGCTTAGTGGGACTGTCATCTGTTTTTCAACAGGACAATGACCCAACACACCTCCAGGCTGTGTAAGGGCTATTTGACCAAGAAGGAGAGAGATGGAGTGCTGCATCAGATGACCTGGTCTCCACAATCATCTGACCTCAACACAATTGAGATGCTTTGGGATGAGTTGGACTGCAGAATGAAGGAAAAGCAGCCAACAAGTTCTCAGCATAGTATGTGAAATTTTAAAATGGAGTGTTTTTCTAAATGGCAGGATGTTATACTAATTTCAGCTTTTTTTAAATATAGTAGAGTTCGCTGCACACTTGAGGAGGAGAATGGTCTTTTGAGACCATGTGTGTTTGACAACAGCTGATAATCACTTAAGATGACGTAATGTACCAACCGTAATAAATGGCAACGCAATTGCTCATTGGCTTCTCAGTATGGATGAGCCTAGAATGTGGATATGTGTTGCTTACTGAATTTGGTATGTAGTACGATTAGTATATCGTTTTACTAAGTAGTAGACAGATTTCAGACACAGCCAGAGAGAGTGCGAGAAAGAGAGACCTTAGGGCTCCATACTTCATTAGAGAGGACTGAGAAAGGTGATGTTACATTTTGTTGCCAGATTCAAATGCACTGCACCAAATACCCTAGTTTCAGACTCCTAATTATTCTTACACCTGTGAAGACTCTAGTCACTTTCATGCCAGTCGGAAGAACTTGTGTTTTATCACTGAACACTCAAAAGATGTTTTTTTTCAATCTACTGTTAGATAAGGGAAACCATAGGGTGTTAACAACGCTCAGTGGAGACTAGAGATCCTGACTGCCAATTTGTCCAGCAAGAGGCATGCCATATCTATGAAATACAAATTAATAAAAAGAAGCGGACAAAATAAGCCAAAACATAAGTAAGTAAAAAAATTATGCCGAAACCCCCTTCCAAAAACGAAGTAATGAAATAAGTTAAATAATAAAAATAGTAAGTAGGTCTGTTCTGTGTAGGGCTGCTGTGGACTTGGATGTGTCACGTCCTGACCTTTGTTCCTTTTTTTATGTCTCTATTTTAGGTTGGTCAGGGTGTGAATTTGGGTGGGCATTCTATGTTTTGTTCTATGTTTGTATTTCTAGGTGTTTGGCCTGGTATGGTTCCCAATCAGAGGCAGCTGTCAATCGTTGTCTCTGATTGATAACCATAATTAGGCAGCTTTTTTCACCCTTGAGTTGTGGGTAGGTTTTTTCTGTCTCTGTACCAGACAGGACTGTTTCGGGTGTTCTAGTGGTGTGCTAGTGGTGTTGCTCTAGTGTTCAGTGAAATTAAAAGATCATGAACACGTACCACGCTACACCTTGGTCCTCTCCTTCTTCCACCTACGACAGCCGTTACAGGATGGTTGTTCCAGTTTCATTCTGACTGAGCTTTTTCTCCCGATAAGTGCCCTTGACCCTTCTTCTCCGGTCTGCTGACACAATCAGGTTCTCAAAATCAGGGGAGCTAGGGTGGGGAGGTTATTAAAAATGTTTCCTCTTCCATCCTATCTTCTCTTCCCTCTGCTCAAACTTTCTCCAACCTATCTCCTGATTCTGCCTCCTCAACCCTCCTCTCCTCCCTTACTGCATCCTTTGACTCCCTATGTCCCCTATCCTCCAGGCCGGCTCGGTCCTCCCCTCCCGCTCCGTGGCTCGACGACTCATTGCGAGCTCACAGAACAGGGCTCCGGGCAGCCGAGCGGAAATGGAGGAAAACTCGCCTCCCTGCGGACCTGGCATCCTTTCACTCCCTCCTCTCTACATTTTCCTCCTCTGTCTCTGCTGCTAAAGCCACTTTCTACCATTCTAAATTCCAAGCATCTGCCTCTAACCCTAGGAAGCTCTTTGCCACCTTCTCCTCCCTCCTGAATCCTCCCCCCTCCCTCCTCCCTCTCTGCAGATGACTTCGTCAACCATTTTGAAAAGAAGGTCGATGACATCCGATCCTCGTTTGCTAAGTCAAACGACACCGCTGGTTCTGCTCACACTGCCCTACCCTATGCTCTGACCTCTTTCTCCCCTCTCTCTCCAGATGAAATCTCGCGTCTTGTGACGGCCGGCCGCCCAACAACCTGCCCGCTTGACCCTATCCCCTCCTCTCTTCTCCAGACCATTTCCGGAGACCTTCTCCCTTACCTCACCTCGCTCATCAACTCATCCCTGACCGCTGGCTACGTCCCTCCCGTCTTCAAGAGAGCGAGAGTTGCACCCCTTCTGAAAAAACCTACACTCGATCCCTCCGATGTCAACAACTACAGACCAGTATCCCTTCTCTCTTTTCTCTCCAAAACTCTTGAGCGTGCCGTCCTTGGCCAGCTCTACCGCTATCTCTCTCAGAATGACCTTCTTGATCCAAATCAGTCAGGTTTCAAGACTAGTCATTCAACTGAGACTGCTCTTCTCTGTATCACGGAGGCGCTCCGCACTGCTAAAGCTAACTCTCTCTCCTCTGCTCTCATCCTTCTAGACCTATCGGCTGCCTTCGATACTGTGAACCATCAGATCCTCCTCTCCACCCTCTCCGAGTTGGGCATCTCCGGCGCGGCCCACGCTTGATTGCGTCCTACCTGACAGGTCGCTCCTACCAGGTGGCGTGGCGAGAATCTGTCTCCTCACCACGCGCTCTCACCACTGGTGTCCCCAGGGCTCTGTTCTAGGCCCTCTCTTATTCTCGCTATACACCAAGTCACTTGGCTCTGTCATAACCTCACATGGTCTCTCCTATCATTGCTATGCAGACGACACACAATTAATCTTCTCCTTTCCCCTTCTGATGACCAGGTGGCGAATCGCATCTCTGCATGTCTGGCAGACATATCAGTGTGGATGACGGATCACCACCTCAAGCTGAACCTCAGCAAGACGGAGCTCCTCTTCCTCCCGGGAAGGACTGCCCGTTCCATGATCTCGCCATCACGGTTGACAACTCCATTGTGTCCTCCTCCCAGAGCGCTAAGAACCTTGGCGTGATCCTGGACAACACCCTGACGTTCTCAACTAACATCAAGGCGGTGTCCCGTTCCTGTAGGTTCATGCTCTACAACATCCGCAGAGTACGACCCTGCCTCACACAGGAAGCGGCGCAGGTCCTAATCCAGGCACTTGTCATCTCCCGTCTTGATTACTGCAACTCGCTGTTGGCTGGGCTCCCTGCCTGTGCCATTAAACCCCTACAACTCATCCAGAACGCCGCAGCCCGTCTGGTGTTCAACCTTCCCAAGTTCTCTCACGTCACCCCGCTCCTTCGCTCTCTCCACTGGCTTCCAGTTGAAGCTCGCATCCGCTACAAGACCATGGTGCTCGCCACGGAGCTGTGAGGGGAACGGCACCTCAGTACCTCCAGGCTCTGATCAGGCCCTACACCCAAACAAGGGCACTGCGTTCATCCACCTCTGGCCTGCTCGCCTCCCTACCACTGAGGAAGTACAGTTCCCGCTCAGCCCAGTCAAAACTGTTCGCTGCTCTGGCCCCCAATGGTGGAACAAACTCCCTCACGACGCCAGGACAGCGGAGTCAATCACCACCTTCCGGAGACACCTGAAACCCCACCTCTTCAAGGAATACCTAGGATAGGGTAAGTAAGGGTAAGTAATCCTTCTCACCCCCCTTCTCCCCCAACAAGATTTAGATGCAAGTGGCTGTTCCACTGGTTGTCATAAGGTGTATGCACCAATTTGTAAGTCGCTCTGGATAAGAGCGTCTGCTAAATGACGTAAATGTAAATGTTTCCGGCTCCTCTGGGTCTGACTCCGCATCAGACATCATGTCTTCAGTTTCCTCTGCAAATCGCTGCTTCTCTTTAGCAGAGAGTTCTTTTGACCGACTGGCCAGAACCTGTGAAAATATAGAAGACAATAAGTTATTTTGCCCATGTCTTGACCACGGGACTATCAAAGCAAAAAAGCACACTCTAAAATCTGTGGATCAAGTCTCAACTTTTTGTATCGGAGCACCGCTATCAATATTATCTGTAACAATTTCCAAGGTTTGGTGCGACAGGTAAAAATTATGTGAGTGCTTTATGAATATGTGGTAGGTTGTAGCAAGCTATGTACTTAAACATTTCGAGAGGATCGATCCCTGTCGAGGGAGGAGTTGGTTTTTAGATATGTATTTATTCTGAACACATATTAGTTTGTTGGCAATGTGAATTCTTGGAATTTCTTCTAAATACTTACCAAAGAAGTATTTGAAACTTGTGTACTATCTCTGCTAATCACATGTGCCAATTACTTTATCGGTATCTAAGGCAGTAGACAGCTGATGTTACCTTGATATACTTATTTTTTATTTATTCGTAATCTAACTATTTAGTTATAGAAATGTGATACCATCAATTTAAGCTGTAAAATGACTCCCAACTTAGAACACAACATCCTAGGCATGTAGCTAGCTTGCTATTTAGAAGAAGTATGTATCTTGCTAGGTAGCAGGAGCAGATAGCTTTAGCACTAGTTAGCATGCAATTCCGGGACAAGAAGCATTTTAGCTATCAGTTTATTCCAAGTTATACTTTAAGACCACAACAAATCTATAGGACAAGTGATGTACATCTAATACAGTCATCAAAGCTAATTTAATGAATACTGACAAATAAGAAATGCCACATTATCCCTGTCAATAGTTGGAGTAGGATGATTGCAAGCACCCTGCCTCCAACTTTCAGGATGTTCATTTTCTAGCTTACAAACTACATTCCTTTGCTGTGATGATTTATTTAATTAATTTGTGTCTCTCACTTTTGTCTCACATGATCTATTCAGCTCTCCTGTGTCCTGCTCCCTGAGATCAATCAAGTGCAATTCATCAAGCATGGGCTGATTCGCTCACAGATACTGGTGTGCAAAAGAGCAGAAAAGTAAATAAATAAAAAGAGTATGGGGATGAGGTAGGCTATTGGGTGGGCTATTTACCGATGGACTATGTACAGCTGCAGCGAACGGTTAGCTGCTCAGATAGCAGATGTTTAAAGTTGATGAGGGAGATTAAAGTCTCCAACTTCAACGATTTTTGCAATTCGTTCCATTCACAGGGAGCAGAGAACTGGAACGAAAGGCGGCCAAATGAGGTGTTGGCTTTAGGGATGATCAGTGAGATACACCTGCTGGAGCGCGTGCTACGGGTGGGTGTTGCCATCGTGACCAGTGAACTGAGATAAGGTGGAGTTTTACCTAGCATGGACTTGTAGATGACCTGGAGCCAGTGGGTCTGGCGACGAATATGTAGCGAGGGCCAGCCGACTATACAGGTTGCAGTGGTGGGTGGAATAAGGTGCTTTAGTAACAAAACGGATGGCGCTGTGATAAACTGCATCCATTTTGCTGAGTAGAGTATTGGAAGCTATTTTGTAGATGACATCGCCAAAGTCGAGGATCGGTAGGATAGTCCGTTTTACTAGGGTAAGTTTGGCGGTGTGAGGTGAAGGAGGCTTTGTTGCGAAATAGAAAGCCAATTCTAGATTTGATTTTGGATTGGAGATGTTTCATATGAGTCTGGAAGGAGTGTTTACAGTCTAGCCAAACACCTAGGTACTTATAGATGTCCACATATTCTAGGTCGGAACCATCCAGGGTGGTGATACTAGTCGGGCATGCGGGTGCAGGCAGCGAACGGTTGAAAAGCATGCATTTGGTTTTACTAGCCTTTAAGAGCAGTTGGAGGCCACGGAAGGAGTGTTGTATGGCATTGAAGCTTGTTTGGAGGTTAGATCGCACAGTGTCCAAGGAGGGGCCAGAAGAATACAGAATGGTGTCGTCTGCGTAGAGGTGGATCAGGGAATCGCCCGCAGCAAGAGCAACATCATTGATATATACAGAGAAAAGAGTCGGCCCGAGAATTGAACCCTGTGGCACCCCATAGAGACTGCCAGAGGACCGGACAACATGCCCTCCGATTTGACACACTGAACTCTGTCTGCAAAGTAGTTGGTGAACCAGGCAAGGCAGTCATTCGAAAAACCGAGGCTACTGAGTTTGCCGATAAGAATATGGTGATTGACAAAGTCGAAAGCCTTGGCCAGGTCGATGAAGACGGCTGCACAGTACTGTCTTTTATCGATGGTGGCTGTGATATCGTTTAGTACCTTGAGCGTGGCTGAGGTTCACCTTTGACCGGCTCGGAAACCAGATTGCACAGCGGAGAAGGTACGGTGGGATTTGAGATGGTCAGTGATCTGTTTGTTGACTTGGCTTTCGAAGACCTTAGAAGGATATAGGTCTGTAACAGTTTGGGTCTAGGGTATCTCCCCCTTTGAAGAGGGGGATGACCGCGGCAGCTTTCCAGTCCTTGGGGATCTCAGACGATATGAAAGAGAGGTTGAACAGGCTGGTAATAGGGGTTGCGACAATGGCGGTGGATAGTTTCAGACATAGAGGGTCCAGATTGTCAAGCCCAGCTGATTTGTACGGGTCCAGGTTTTGCAGCTCTTTCAGAACATCTGCTATCTAGATTTGGGTAAAGGAGAAACTGGGGAGGCTTGGGCAAGTAGCTGCGGGGGTGGCGGAGCTATTGGCCGAGGTTGGATTATCATGGATTTATCGGTGGTGTTACCTAGCCTCAGTGCAGTGGGCATCTGGGAGGAGGTGCTCTTGTTCTCCTTGGACTTCACAGTGTCCCAGAACGTTTTGGAGTTCGAGCTACAGGATGCAAATTTCTGCTTGAAAAAGCTGGCCTTTGCTTTCCTGACTGACTGCGTGTATTGGTTCCTGACTTCCCTGAACAGTTGCATATCGCGGGGACTATTCGAAGCTATTGCAGTCCGCCACAGGATGTTTTTGTGCTGGTCGAGGGCAGTCAGGTCTGGAGTGAACCAAGGGCTATATCTGTTCTTAGTTCTGCATTTTTTGAACGGAGCATGCTTATCTAAAATGGTGAGGAAGTTACTTTTAAAGAATGACCAGGCATCCTCAACTGACGGGATGAGGTCAATATCCTTCCAGGATATCCGGGCCAGGTCAATTAGAAAGGCCTGCTCGCAGAAGTGTTTTAGGGAGCGTTTGACAGTGATTAGGGGTGGTCGTTTGACTGTGGACGCATAGCGGATACAGGCAATGAGGCAGTGATCGCTGAGATCCTGATTGAAGACAGCGGAGGTGTATTTGGAGGACCAGTTGGTCAGGATAACATCTATGAGGGTGCCCTTGTTTACAGATTTAGGGTTGTACCTGGTGGGTTCCTTGATGATTTGTGTGAGATTGAGGGCATCTAGCTTAGATTGTAGGACTGCCGGGGGTTAAGCATACCCCAGTTTAGGTCAACTAGCAGAACAAACTCTGAAGCTAGATGGGGCGCAATCAATTCACAAATGGTGTACAGGGCACAGCTGGGAGCCGAGGGGGGTCGGTAACAGGCGGCATCAGTGAGAGACTTTATTTCTGGAGAGATTATTTTTTTAAATTATAAGTTCGAACTGTTTGGGTATGGACCTGGACAGTATGACATTACTTTGCAGGCTATCTCTGCAGTAGACTGCAACTCCTCCCCCTTTGGCAGTCCTATCTTGACAGAAAATGTTATAGTTGGGTATGGAAATCTCAGAATTTTTGGTGGCCTGCCTAAGCCAGGATTCACAGCAAGGACATCGGGGTTGGCAGAGTGTGATAAAGCAGTGAGTAAAATAAATTTAGGGAGGATGATTCTGTTGTTGACATGCATGTAACTAAGGCTTTTTCGATAAACAGAAGTCAACAAATGAGGGTGCCTGGGCACATGCAGGGCCTGGTTAGCATCTGGAGGTTCTTGAATGTGTTCTAACATTTCAAATAATAGCTATTCCGTATCACATTGGGTGAGGCAGGTTACCGGAAGGTATAATTGAATTAAAAATCGAAAAGAGTTTGAAAATGAATTGAAATATATATATATATACAAAAAATACAAAAAATACAAAAGTACACGAGAGGACAAAACAAACACGTCTTCACTGCTACGCCGTCTTGGACTTAATCAGGCTGTTGATTGTGGCCTGTGGAATGTTGTCCCACTCCTCTTCAATGGCTGTGTGAAGTTGCTGGATATTGGCGGAAACTGGAACACGCTGTCGTACACGTCAATCCAAAGTATCCCAAATATATTCAATGGGTGACATACCTGGTGAGTGTGCAGGCCATGGAAGAACTGGGAGATTTCCAGCTTCCAGGAATTGTGTACAGATCCTTGCAACATAGGGCCGTGCATTATAATGCTGAAACATGAGGTGATGGCGGCGGATGAATGGCACAACAACGGGCCTCAGGATCCCATCACGGTATTTCTGTGCATTCAAATTCCCAACGACAAAATGCGATTGTGCTCTTTGTCCGTAGCTTATTCCTGCCCATACCATAACTCCACCGTCACCGTGGGGCACTCTGTTCACATTGTTGACATCAGCAAACTGCTCACCCAAATGACTCCCTATACACGTGGTCTTCGGTTGTGAGGCCTGTTGGACGTACTGCCAAAATTTGCTAAAATGACAATGGAGGCTTATGGTAGAGAAATGAACGTTAAATCATCTAGCAACAGCTCTGGTGGACATTTCTGCGGTCAGCATGCCAAATGCGCACTCCCTCATAACTTGAAACATCTGTTGCATTGTGTTGTGAGACAAAACTGCACATTTTAGAGTGGCCTTTTATTGTCCCCAACACCTATGTAATGATCATGCTGTTTAATCAGCTTCTTGATATGCCACACCAGTCAGGTGGATGGATTATCATGACAAAGGAGAAAAGCTCACGAACAGGGATGTAAAAATATTTGAGAGAAAAAAGCTTTTTGTGCATATGGGAAAATATATTTTATTTTAGCTCATGAAACATGGGACCAACACTTTACATGTTGCATTTATAGCTGGCTAGGCTAGTCAAACTGCAACATTGGCTTTCAAATGTTGGCTAAATGGTCAGCGGAGTAACTCCTCATACGATCAGACAATTCGTATTGCATGCTGGTTTCAAATCATGTTCATTTGATTGATCATTTTCAACCACCATGATCTTACTTCTGGTTTTGTCCATTTGATTAACCTTTCAATCACTAAGCCCATCCTTCAATTCCCATGTATTTGATTGGCTGATGAGTTTGTGCAGGTGTTACTTAAAACTACACTTCCACTCCCATCAAAAGAGCTGTATAATGTCTCTCCGGCAGAGATGGAAGAGGAAGCGAGACATCTCACTGACTCATTTTTTTCTGGTTAATATACAAGTAAAAATATACAAGTAAACCAAACCCAGGTGCTATTGCATTGGTGTCTATCTCACATGTTATTTATTGACAATTGACTGTAAAAATATTGTGTCGCTATCATGTCAAACCACAAGGCAGATGATCTCAAACTCAGGACTTGGCCCAAGAAAGAGTGTGGTCACTGCTGCAGACATTTGGGAAAGACAGCATACTATGGACATAAAGATAAGTTATTCACTGAGTGTACAACACATTAGGAACAACATGCTCTTTTCATGACATAGCTTTCATCTGGATTCACGTGGTCAGTCTATGATACCTTATTGATGTCACTTGTTAAATCCACTTCAATCAGTGTAGATGGAGGGAAGGTTACAGGTTAAAGAGGGATTTTTAAGCCTTGAGACAATTGAGACATGGACTGTGTGTGTACCATTCAGGGGGTGAATGGACAAGACCAAATATTTAAGTACCTATGAATGAGGTATGGTAGTTGGTGCCAGGCGCACCGTTATGAGTGTATCAGAACTGCAATGCTGCTGAGTTTTTCACGCTCCACAGTTTCCTGTGTGTATCAGGAATGGTCCACCACCTAAAGGACATTCAGACAACTTGACATAATTGTGGGAAACAATGGAGTCAACATGGGCCAGCAACCTTGTGGAATGCTTTCAACACCTTATAGAGTCCATGCCCCAACAAATAGAGGTTGTTCTGTGGGCAAAAGGGTGTGCAACTCAATATTAGGAAGGTGTTCCTAATGCTTTGTACACTTAGTGTATCCCAAGATGTACTCTTAAGGAGCCTACCATTACTCTTTAAAGGTCCAAGGATCGTTCGTATATAATATCTTCAGAGGTAGACTGGCTCTGGCAGCCAAAACAGCCAGAAACTCCATCTGTCTTCCGTAAACACACTGCAACGTGAAGATATGGCCGTGTGGAAACACTATCCCCAACCATGGAAATGGGGTGAAAAAGAAGATTACTCCATCATGCACTGGACGGACAACCATGTACTGCAACGTCAGAATGAAGTTCACAAAATGCAAGGGAGTATGTGGACACAGACGAAGACCAAGGCAGAGAGGAAAACAATAGAGACTTAAACTGGGGCCAGATTCTCTGAGCTATTTATATTGCCATATATCATGCCCATAGACATGGCTGTAGAGGACCCAATGCATAATATTTTACTAGGGACAGCAACAACAAAAACGTTTTTATCATCTTGAATAATATTGGTGTGCCTGGATGATGGAATATTAAGAAATATTCAGCTTGAAGTTGATGGACTGAAGACACCTACAGACATGGTGCCAACTACCCGCTAACATATCATTCTAATTTCAATGCACAAGAATAGAAAAATTGGACGTGTTTAGTCCTTATTCGCTGTTAAGGGACTTGTGGAGGATTCCCATTAGGATTGTATCAAAGCCTGTTCCATCTTATGTACAACATGTGTCACAATGTAGCAAGTGGAAGATTCTCATAGCCACATGCAACAGTTCTGTGAGAGCTTTGCAAAGTTGAATGGGAAAAAGTATTGCACACGCTGCTCTTTAATTACTTGTTACCTTCATCTCTTATTCTTATCCGTATTTTTTAAAACTGCATTGTTGGTTAGGGGCTCGTAAGTAAGCATTTCACTGTAAGGTCTACACACCTGTTGTATTCGGCGCATGCGACTAATAACATTTGATTTGAAATACGCACCTTCATAGCCACTTGAAGAAATGTGTTTTGGGCTTTGATTTCATACTTTAACAGAAGTTTAACAATCACAGCATCTCATCTCAGTTCAGTTAATGAGAGCAGGTTTAACTGCCCAAGTGGTTAAGAGCATAGTCTGGCCAACTGACTTTGATGATATGAGAAACTTGTTAGCAGGAGGTCATGAGAGAGATCACATACATGCAGGTCCTAATGGTAGCAAGTACTTACATGCCATTGATCAGTGAGAATTAGGATCTGAACAGTGTTGAATTTGCAGTGAGCTCAGACATTATTTGCTTTCCCCCTAAACAGCTACGTGTCATAGCTAGTGAAGATAGGAATGATCTGTATTGTGTCTTCACATTGTTGTATCTAAACAAAGATCTCACCATTGTACAGCTGACAGAACAACATGATAAGATAGACATGCTGGTAGAGGTTATAAGCACTGATCAAAGTAGACGTTTTCACTGATCGTGTGTACTTGCAAAGTGGTCCGTCAAAGACAGACAGGCCTTCCACGCATTCTACCAGATGCAGAGCTAACAACAGGCAGAGTAAGACATTAGTTCTCTTGGGATGTGCTTGTTTGTTCAAAACATTACAACACACACATTTCTCATGTCATAGTTCATGTAAATTGGTTCCAGGACTACAGAGACAGTAACTATGGTACTACCAGTTTCAAGCAGGGCTGCTGTTTAGGCATTAGGCTACTGGGAGGTGAAACTATAGGACATCAAGGGCCCTAGCATGGAGAATTTGACAGCAAAGCTATGGTTAATGTCTTAAATTCTAGTATCAATTTTGGGGGGATTATTTATCATTTATGTTGATTTTATAAAGTGCATCATACTTTTTAGAAATGTTATTATCTGTTTTTTTCTTCTATTAAACGTTGGATTGTACTGTGAAACCCCTTTAAGGTGTTAAAATACCATTTATCAACCAGCCTTTTATTTTTGCCTTTAATCATTGACACCTTTGTATTTTATGTTCTTTAATAACATTTGATTCCCAATTGTCCCCATGTTGGGGAATAAGAGATTTGAAAATCTAGGTTTGAAATAAAATATGTCACCAATTAAGGTTATAAAAGGATTCAAAAAATAAAAGTCAGACCTTTTACCTAACGGTAGCTCACTAAACATTTGTAAATTCCCATAGGAATACAGCCATTTTAAAAGTGTAGGGCTTGTGCAATGTGCCACATGTTCATTTGTTGGTCTTAAAGGAATGATATACTGTACATATGAAGAGAAAGCTGAAGTCTCTACCTATCCATCCCTGTCTGATTCCCAGTTCATCTACGAGATAGCAGTAGGAGATAACGTTTCTTGGGCTCTTGAAACCAGTTGAGTCTGGTTTGGGTAGTGAGTCTTTGCCAAAATGGCTGAACAGATTTTCAAGACTGACATCTTAAAATCACCTTAGCAATCAAGTTCTGGAGTTAAATTATTTTTTTTTAGTAAGAATACACAGACAGATGAGGAAACTTCAAACCTCTTTTCCCATTCACGTTTTCTATTGTAAACTATGTGCTATCTCAATGGTGCATGTGGAGGATGCATACAATGGGGCGATCCTTATGACAATGCCAGCAGTAAGATTTTAGTTTGATTTCCAAAGAATGACCAAAACAACCGCTCAGAGTTTCACAGGTCATTGTATGTAGAGGATATTGCGTAGATGTGCAAATCAATGTTAAGTAATTGTATAAATCCCAATGCATAGTTCACTGGATATACTCTTAGAAAAAAGGGCACAAAAGTGTTCTTCGGTTGTCCCCATAGGAGAACTCTTGTTGGTTCCAGATAAAACCCTTTTGCATTTCAAGTAGAACCCTCCATGGAAAGGGTTTTAAATTGAACCCAAAAGGGTTCTACCTGGAACAAAAAAGGGTTATTCAAAGGGTTCTCCCATGGGGACAGCAGAATAAACCTTTTAGGTTCCACATAGAACTTTTTTTCTGAGAAAGAGGAAAGAAAGAGAGACATTGACAATGTTTTCAAGTAAAACATTCAACAAGACCAATAACACATGTCTAGACTAGCAGAAACACTGGAGGCATATTAACAGCATTGAATATTCAACTCCCCAGTACCATGTTACAGATATCCAGTATGTTTATTACAAACAGCCCTATTACCCCCACCAATGACGGATGGAGTGTGTCATCCCATTCTCTCAAAAAAACACACTATAGCAGGGACAGTACATTACTACCATTGATGGCATAAAGAAGGGAAGTCAAGAGGCAGTCTCCCAGGAATTCAGTGTGCTAAACGAGAGAGCATGGGGTAACATCCTTCTTAAACGAACCCAACTGTCCTGCAGCATGGGCATGTAAATGGAACTCCTTGCCTGGGCAGACGCTTCCAGACACGTTGCTTGCCTCTGCTGATTTGCCACTGCAGAGGGAAAAGGGGAGTAGGGGTCGGGGGGAGTGAAGACCAATAATCCATCACCCCAAACCCTAGACATCTGGTGCAGACTCTGTGGAGTGCAAACCGGGCAAGGGGGGCACAGCTCAATGTGGAGTGCACCACCGTCACTGACTTCACCGACAACCAGCGTCTCTGTCATCTACAGTTGAAGTCGGAAGTTTACAAACATCTAGGTAGGAGTCATTAAAATACGTTTTTCAAACACTCCACAAATTTCCTGTTAACAAACTATAGTTTTGGCAAGTCGGTTAGGACATCTACTTTGTGCATGACACAAGTAATTTTTTGATGTCAAAAATGAAAATGATGTCATAGCTTTAGAAGTTTCCGGTAGGCTAATTGACATAATTTGAGTCAATTGGAGGTGTACCTGTGGATGTATTTCAAGGCCTACCTTCAAACTCAATGCCTCTTTGCTTGACATCATGGCGAAAATCTAAAGAAATCAGCCAAGAATTCAGATTTTTTTTTAGACCTCCACAAGTCTGGTTCATCCTTGGAAGCAATTTCCAAACACCTGAAGATACCACGTTCATCTGTACAAACAATAGTACTCAAGTATAAACACCCTGGGACCACGCAGCCGTCATACTGCTCAGGAAGGAGACACATTCTGTCTCCTAAAGATGTACGTACTTTGGTGCGAAAAGTAAAAATCAATCCCAGAACAAGAGCAAAGGACCTTGTGAAGATGCTGGAGGAAACGGGTACAAAAGTATCTATATCCACAGTAAAATGAGTCCTATATCGACATAACCTGAAAGGCCGCTCAGCAAGGAAGAAGCCACTGCTCCAAAACCACCATAAAAATGCCAGATTATGGTTTGCAACTGCACATGGGGACAAAGATTGTACTTTTTGGAGAAATATCCTCTGGTCTGATGAAACAAAATTAGAACTGTTTTGCCATAATGATCATCGCTATGTTTGGAGGAAAAAGTGGGAGGCTTGCAAGCTGAAGAACACCATCCCAACCGTGAAGCACGGGGGTGGCAGCATCATGTTGTGGTGATGATTTGCTGCAGGAGGGACTAGTGCACTTCACAAAATAGTTGGCGTCATGAGGCTGGAAAATTACGTGGATATCTTGAAGCAAAATCTCAAGACATCAGTCAGGAAGCTAACATTGACTCCAAGCATCCTTACAAAGTTGTAGCAAAATGGCTTAAGGACAACAAAGTCAAGGTATTGGACTGGCCATCACAAAGCCCTGACCTCAAACCTATAGAAAATCTGTGGGCAGAACTGAAAAAACGTGTGGAGGGAGGAGGCCTACAAACCTGACTCAGTTACACCAGCTCTGTCAGGAGGGGTGGGCCAAAATTCACCCAACTTATTGTTGGAAGCTTGTGGAAGGCTACCCAAAACATTTGACCCAAGTTAAACAATTTAAAGGCAATGCTACCAACTACTAATTTAGTGTATGTAAACTTCTGACCCACTGGGAATGTGATGAAATATATCAAAACTGAAATAAATCATTCTCTCTACTATTATTCTGACATTTCACATTCTTAAAATAAAGTGGTGATCCTAACTGACCTAAGACGGGGAATTTTAACTAGGATTAAATGTCAGGAATTGTGAAAAACTGAGTGTAAATTAACTTTGCTATGTAAACTTCTGACTTCAAATTTTGGTCTGTAGGGAATAGGGTGCCTATAGGGATACAGACCTAGACTCACTGAGAAATTGACTCATCAACTCACTGCTGAGTGCCGGCAGTCTGACCATGCATTATTCAGAGCTTGGGTGGGCGCCAGGCTTGTCACGCAGGTGGGCAGGGGTTTCAGGGGGCCTCAAGAGGGGGTTAGGAACCAGGACGGGCAGTGGTGTAGTGGAGGGTGTACCTGCGTATACCCTCCACCACCTGGGGCGGTAGATAGCCTGGTGGTTAGAATGTTGGACTAGTCACCGAAAGTTTGCAAGATCAAATCCTCGTGCTGACAAGGTAAAAATTGGTCATTCTGCCCCTGAACAAGGCAGTTAACCCACTGATCCTAGACTGTCATCGAAAATAAGAATTTGTTCTTAACTGACTTGCCTAGTAAAAAAAAAAAAACTTTTTTGGAAGGTGGGCATTGCGAATACTCAGTTTTTATTTCACAAATCAAATTGTATTTGTCGCATGCGCCGAATACAACAGTGAAATGCTTACTTACTTAACCAGCAATGCGGTTTTAAGAAAAATGTCTAAAAACAGAAATAAAAGTAACAAATAATTCAAGAGCAGCAGTAAAATATCAATAGCGAGGCTACATACAGGGGGTACCGGTACAGAGTCAATGTGTGGGACACCGGGTAGTCAAGGTAATTGAGGTAATATGTACATGTAGGTAGCGTTATTTAACTTTAAGGAATACCTAGGATAGGATAAGTAATCCTTCTCACCCCCCCCCCTTTAAGATTTAGATGCACTATTGTAAAGTGACTATTTACTACTACTACTTGATGTCATAAGGTGAATGCACCAATTTGTAAGTCGCTCTGGATAAGAGCGTCTGCTAAATTACTTAAATGTAAATGTAAATGTTATTAAAGTGACAATTCATAGATAATAACAGAGAGTAGCGGCAGCTAAAAAGAGGGGGTGGCAATGCAAATAGGTAGCCATTTGATTACATGTTCAGGAGTCTTGTGCTTGGGGGCAGAAGCTGTTTAGAAGCCTCTTGGACCTAGATTTGGCGCTCCGGTTCCTCTTGCCGTGCGGTAGAGAGAACAGTCTATGACTAGAGTGGCTGGAGTCTGCCAATTTTTAGGGCCTGGTATAGAGGTCCTGGATGTCAGGAAGCTTGGCCCCAGTGATGTACTGGGCCATACGCACTACCCTCTGTAGTGCCTTGCGGTCAGAGTCCAAGCAGTTTCCATTCCAGGCAGTGATGCAACCAGTCAGGATGCTCTCGATGGTGCAGCTGTAGAACCTTTTGAGTATCTGAGGACTGATTCCAAATTCTTTCAGTCTCCTGAGGGGGAATAGGTTTTGTCGTGCCCTCTTCATGACTGTCTTGGTGTGCTTGGACCGTTAGTTTATTGGTGATGTGGAAGCCAATGAAGCTTTCAACCTGCTCCACTACAGCCTTGTCGATGAGAGTGTGGGCGTGCTCGGTCCTCCTTTTCCTGTAGTCCATATTCATCTCCTTTTTCTTGATCATGTTGAGGGAGAGGTTGTTGTCCTTGCACCACACGGTCAGGTCTCTGACCTCCTCCCTATAGGCTGTCTCGTCGTTGTCGGTGATCAGGCCTACCACTGTTGTGTCATCAACTTAATGATGGTGTTGGAGTTGTGCCTGGCCATGCAATCATGAATGAACCAGGAGTACATGAGGGGACTGAGCACTCACCCCTGAGGGGCCCCCGTGTTGAGGATCAGCGTGGGGGATGAGTTGCTACCTACTCCTACCACCTGGGGGCGGCCCAGGTGATGAGCTTTGAGGGCATATAGACCCCTTGTCTTACCAGAGGCTGCTGTTCTATCCTCCGATACAGTGTACAAACCTCTGACTCTTTCTCCTGCGAATGATGAAGGCCTGTTCGGGTGTCTAGAGTAAATCCCTCTCGTCCGACTCATTAAAGAAAGATCTTTGTCCAGTTCAAGGTGAGTAATGACTGTTCTGATGTCCTGAAGCTCTTTTCGGTCATAAGAGACGGTAACAGTAACATTATGTACAAAATAAGTTACAAACAATATGAAAAAACAAACATAATAGCACGGTTGGTTAAGAGCCCATAAAACTGCAGCCATCCCCTATGTCGCCCTTGTGTCTACACAACAGTGTGCACACGATGCGTATCAAAGTAGTGTAGTGGAGATATACACTGTAACACTTAATACGGCTGATGGAACAGATGAGAATGTTTAGCTTAAAATGTTGATAAACTATTATTTCTTCACATTTTAAACACAACAATGTGCACACGGCTATACGCCTATGCACAAAGGTTGCAAAATTCAATTTGCGGGAAAAATGATTGTTCTAAAATGCGCACATGCGAGGTTTCATGGACAGAGATATAGATATCAGTACAACATTTTTGAAAGAGGGGAGATCTACAGCTTTGCTAATATGACTAGGATAATGCCTTTATCTGCTAGACACTAAAAGAAAGTTGAAAAACAATAGAACAGGAGAATTCATGTGAGGAAGTCTTCGTAAAATAATTGCCTCCATGTTTCTATGGTGGGATTTGTCTATTTGCTACTTTGAAGCAAGGAAAGACATGCCTCATTATATGAAGTAAAGCGTCCAGGTTTCAAACAGTTAAGAAAGAAAAACTATAGCGATGCTAATGATGGAATAGCAAACTTCTGGTAGATGTTAGATGTTTACTAAATGCCTTTCCGAAAGTATTCATACCCCTTGACTTATGTGTGTTGTGTTGTGTTACAGCCTAAATTCAAAAATGACTAAATTGATTGTGTTTTTCAACCATCTACACACAATACCCCATAATGACAGTGACAACATGTTTTTAGTAATCTTCGCAAATTTTGTGAAAAATTAAATTCAGAAATATTTCATTTACTTAAGTATTAACATCCAATACTTTATAGAACCACATTTGGCAGCAATTACAGCTTTGAATCTTTCTGAGTAGGTCTCTAAGAGTTTTTGGCCATTTTTCCCGTTTTTGCCCAAAATTCTTCAAGCTCTGTCAAATTGCTAGACAACCATTTTCATGTCTTTCCATTGATTTTCAAGTAGATTTAAGTCAAAACTGTAACTCGGTAACTCAGAAATATTCTATGTCTTCTTGGTAAGCAACTCCAGTGTAGGTTTGGCCTTGTATTTTAAGTTATTGTCTTGCTGAAAGGTGAATGCATCCATTCATTCAGTTTCCCGGTCCCTTCCGATGTAAAACATCCCCACAGCATGATGCTGCCACCACCATGCTTTATTGTGGAGATGGAGTTTTCAGGGTGATGAGAGGAATTGGGTTTGCGCCAGACAAAGTGTTTTCATTGATGGCCAAAAAGCTGTACTTCTCCACAACTTTATCCCTGACCTGTTTGTAGAGCTCCTTGGTCTTCATGGTGCCACTTGCTGGGTCCCCTGGGGCCTTTTAGACCAGGTGTATATATACTGAGATCATGTGACAGATCATGTGATACTTAGATTGCACACCGGTGGACTTTATTTAATAAGTAATTTCTTTCATTTCACTTCACCAATTTTGACTATTTTGTGTATGTCCATTACATGAACTCCAAATGACAATTTGCAATGCAACACAATAGGAAAAAGGCCAAGGGGGATGAATACTTTTGCAAGGCACTGAATATGAAGCAAGCGATGGAACCATTTTTGGTTCTGCAAGGAACCTTTTTTCTTAAGTGTGTAGGCTGTCTGTGAATTAATGCTCTCGCGCATGCAAATTCACACCATTGACAGACTTCCCCAGTGTGATTTTGGCTCTACTGTGCTCTCCTTCTTCCTCTCTCTCTCTTTTCCCCTCCCTCTCTTCTTTCCTCCCTCCCCCTCCTCGTCCTCTCTCCTTCCATACCCCCTCTCCCTCCCACCCCTTAAATAGCTACTTTTTCCCACAGCGATTTAGCTTTAGCTGTAATACCTGGAAGGGCTAGGCATTCAAGGTGGTAATGGAAGGCCTGACCTGTCCTGCCTCTTCATGCCACCCCAAGGGACGGGCTGGTGAGAAAGTATGAGCCGAGGCTGCCAGATTTGGCCGTCATTTCTAATCAATTGTGTCGCGGTCACTCTGGCTGTATTGATCCCTCCTTATGTGAAGATCCCAAGCGGCCCAAACAGGCCCCCAACCTCCATTGGTTCCTGCCAATCTGACGCAAACAACTATCTTTTCCTCATCGACTCGCCTGACAAACAACTCCCCATGTGGTGGTAGCTGGGGTGGCTGCGCCTGGGCCAAGTTAATCATACTGTGGTGTGTGTATCTAGGTGAGGAAGACATGAGCAGTGGAAAATGAGATGCGACAGGGTCACGGGGGCTCCCGTCTTCCTATAGGAATCTCTGGAAGCTGTTTGTTGTGTGTGTGTTTATTTTTCTTTTATTTAACCTTTATTTATCTAGGCAAGTCAGTTAAGAACAAATTATTGTTTACAATGACAGTGTGTGTATGTGTGTGTGTGTCTGCTTGCATTTGTCTTTGGTCGCTCGCAGTCAGACTGATTTGTAAACCGATTTACAGTCATAGATTATGAGATTGTGAATGCATGTATATCTTCAATAATGTAAAAAAAGGATGATTGTTTGTGTGCATTCACTACCAGTCCATCTTAATTTCTTCTGGTTAGAAATAACTAAATTTTTTCAGGGAAAGGCTTACTGTAAACCATACAGATATTGGATCTTAACTTGAACCAGTTTGCTACAGCAGGAAATGTGAAATATTGTGTTGATCATAATTAATGGAAATGTTTTTTCAGGAGTTGATACATTTGTCGTTAGGGCAAATCAAAGTCTGACATTTTTAAGTGGAATTCGCGAACTTTTACAAGCCTTTTTAAACCTTGAATACACTACATGTTTGCATTTCCAGGATGATCAAATTAAGATACGGCATCTGTAGATAAGTGGACACTATACTACAAAACCCGTTTACCCTGCACTTTATCTTACTCAACAGCAATGCATTCTGGCTCATGTAGTTAGGTGGAAGTCAAGCTTTGGCTCCTGGCTCTTTCCGTCTTCATAGATCCCCAATGCAGGGCCCTGGCTTTATCGTTTATTTGCTAAGGCCATGGGGGCTGACTACTACTGGGTCATAACTCATAATGAGGAATGAATCCTAACGTGGATTCCCCCACCACCACCGGCTGGGCAGGAGGAAGATGACAAAGAAGGGAGGTTCTGTCAAGGACAGTGGTGGAAAAAGTATACAATTGTGATCCTTGAGTAAAAGTAAAGATACCTTAATAGAAAATTACTCAAGTTAAAGTGAAAGTCACCCAGTAAAATACTACTTGACTAAAAGTATATGGTTTAAAATGTACTTAGTTAGAGTGGTGGAAAAATTACTACATGTCACACTACATTTAAAAGTAAATGCCAGACATCACATTTCTTATTTTAAGCAAACCAGACAGTATGATTATCTTGTTTTTACTTTATTAATGGACAGCCAGGAGCACACTCCAACACATCATTTACAAACACAGCATTTGTGTTTAGTGAGTCAGCCAGATCAGTGTCAGTAGGGATGACAATGCATTATATTGATGGGTGCGTGAATTAGAGCACATTGTTGTCCTGCATGACCAATCGAAAAGTACATATTTTTTTCAGGACTATCAATAGTAAAGTACAAATAGCCCCCGAAATTTTAAGAACAAAGTACTTTTACTTAGATGCTTTACACTGTGGGGAACAGAATCATCTCAAGCCGTAGATTTTTAGGACTCAAATATTTTACCATCAGATCTGATTAATAACCCTTAATAGAAGTTTGTCTTCTATCCCCTATTTAATTTCAGCTTCTTTGAAAGGTCTTTAGGGTGGAACTGAAATCATTCTCAGTTTTTTTCATAGATTTCATAGCGGCTGTCAACATCTTAAGACATCGGTAGTTATTTCTTTATGTAAAGAGTCAAATGTCAGGCTGTGGCATTTTCATGCACTATAACTGTTCTACGTGTTAGCCATGAGGAGTGTCTAGGTGTGGAAGGAAAGGGGAAGGAAAAGAGGAGAGACTTTATCCACAGGATTTGTGATAGCGATGGGCCTCGTTTCCCTGAGAACATCATGTCGACAAATCCCCAAGAATCCCTTCATGGCGGAACAAAGATGTTGTCAATCGGCGGCTCGTCTTAAGTCGCCGCAAACCATGTATATAAAAGACGCCAGCTCCACCACTTTCTTGCCTTCTTTGTGGAGGGAAAACAGAAACCGACGGCCAAAGGCTCTATTAAAAAGAACAGTCCACCCTGGGTAAAAATTGTGGAGGCTAATTTTTTTTTACAAACTGTCAGATTTGTCACTTTTCAAACGACATACCTGTTAGAGGCTAATAAAACCCCTCTGAGCTGAGTGGAGTCAGTCTGCACACATCAAGGCTGAGAGTTAGATGAAGGATGAGATGTCAACCAGAGAAAATAGGAGGAGATTTCTATGCATCTCTGTGCTTCTTTCTATAAGCTGCACCGTTTGCAAAGACCTGCCAGTTTTGGCTCATATCGAGGAGCGCCGCTGTGGTTCCTCCTTGGGAACTTATTCAATAGAACAAATTGCCAAAGCCAGGGTTTTGGAGGAGTTGTAGTGTAGGTAGTGGCCATCTTCTGAGGGTATCATACGAAGAAAGTTTAGCGAGGTAACTTTGGTCAACTCAGAGTTCAACTCGGGATAACCGGTCTTTGGAAATTGGCTCACCATTTAGTGAGGTAAATTTCTATGGCATCAAATCCTTTAGAACTAACCTGCTCCGGGGCAGTCCAACTCACGACTAACCCCACTTACCCTGAATTAAATTACTTACATGTCGACCAAACAGGCTCTGCATGTGTGCCATCGTGCACATGTTGCTTTTGTCTATAGCCACCAGATGCATTCATGACACACAGGTTAAAATACCAAAGCCAACTGTGAACCAACTATATATTAATTTGGGGACAGGTCGAAACATTCTTGGACATTTAGCTAGCATGCTTTGCATATGGTCCTTTTTTTTATTGGATCTTTGTAGAATTTGGACCAATTTGGATTCAAATCAAATCAAATTATGTCACATGCGCCGAATACAACGTGTAGACATTAACGTGACAAACTTACTTACAAGCACTTAACCAACAATGCAGTTCAAGAAAGAGTGAAGAATATATTTACTGAATAAACTATTGTAGAAAATAATCAAAAGTAAAACAATAAAATAAAAAATAATGAGGGTATATACAGGGGGTACTGGTACCGAGTCAATGTGCGGGGCTAGAGTTTTGTCGAGGTAATTTGTACATGTAGGTATGGGTAATGTGACTATGCATAGATAATAGACAAATGGGGGAGGGGGGGGTTGTCAATGTAAATAGTCCGGGTTGCCATTTGATACATTTTTCGACAGTCTTATGGCTTGAGGGTAGTAGCTGTTAAGGAGCCTTTTGGTCCTAGACTTGGCGCTCTGGTACCTCTTGCTCGTGCGGTAGCACCCCATGACTAGGGTGACTGGAGTCTTAGACAATTTTCTGTGTCTTCCTCTGACACCGCCTAGTATATACAGTAGGTCCTGGATGGCAGGAAGCTTGGCCCCAGTGATGTACTGGGCCGTACGCACTACCCTCGGTAGCACCTTACGGTCAGGTGCCGAACAGTTGCCATACCAGGTAGTGATGCAACCGGTCAGGATGCTCTCGATGGTGCAACTGTAGAACCTTTTGAGGATCTGGGGACCCATGCCAAATTTGGACTCATACAAAATCATGTGTTCTCTACTCTGACAATTAATTAGACGGGATGAATAGGGGAAACATAGTTCTTTGATTCATCTCTCCTAATTCTTCTTCTGTGGATTTTATGTGGCAGTTGGCAACCAACTTCAAGGTGCATTACCGCCACCAACTGGACTAGAGTGTGTACCTCATCTTTCAATCACCCATGTGGGTATATGTTTGGTAAAAAACAATGAGTAGATTAGAGTGGTGGAACTAGTAGTGTTTTAAGCATCTAAAATAGAACCAAGTTCTATTTTAGCGCCTGGCTATGAGACGCATGTGAGCAATGTGGATGAAATGATTGAATAATGTATTTTCACTCACTCAACACAGCCGGCTTGGTCAGCATGTTAGCCGTGAGTTGAGGACCAATGAAATAATATTCCCTACCTCTTGCAAAGATTGTGTCATCATCCCCTTCATCTGAAGAAGACGACTGATTAAATATTGTATTTAAAAAATAAAATAAAATTGTAATGTTAAAATATATCACATTACACATTTAGTACTGAATTAATTTTAAATGTAACACTTTTGTATGACTTAATTAAACCAAATATTGATAAGGGTGAGAAAAGTGTTTTTGCATTGATACCAAAGACAGTACACCAAAGACAGTAATAATAAAGTAATAAAATAAAGACGGCACTTCTAAAAACCTATTTCACACCATCGCCTGCTGAATTTGCAAGATGACTTTCATTTTTGGTTTCGGCACAAAAGAAATGTGGCACTCATTCGCCCATGGATTGAAGTTTCAGCATTCCCTCAATGAAGAGTTCAGCGTTCGACTAGCTACTGTATGTGCAACAAACACGTGCAATTACAAGCCTGCTAGAGCTAGGGTCAGATGGACAAGCAATATCCACCATTGTAGTACGGATGGTTAGCTTTAAAAAACCCTGAGCAGATCTAGCTTGCTTCGTAGGATACCCTTCAGGTGTTGTTATCTGCTTTGCAGAGACTCATCCTGCAACACTTTTCTCTAGTTTAAAACCTATCATTCCCTTCCTAATCAAAGAGGTATTTTTAGTTGGATGTACCCATCTAGAGTCGATATGGCTGCCAGAATGTGTGGTACCTTTGATTACAGACATCTTGAAATACAAAAGTTGTTTTTCTAGCAATGATGACAGATGTTTAATCATAACTGTTAGTGGAGTTTACAGTGTTGGACCATGGACTAATACTTAGGTGTCTGACAGTTGCACTTACTGAAATGAGCACATACAAAAATCCATGCAGACAAGCACAGACACGGGCACACACCACCCAGGTCACCTGTGTTCCATGACTGAGGACGCCAGGATATGATGTGGAAACCAGCCACTAGGGGCAACAGTGAGCACTTACCTTCAAGTAGGTTTTGGTTTTACTAGGCCGTTGTGGACGAGGATGGTGGATGGGCGTAAGCATCTTCCTCTGAATCCAAAGGCTGTAAGTTCCAATCCTGTGACAGAAAGTTGCTTTTTAGATATTTGTTTAAAGCCTATCCCAAACCTTAACCCTTACCTTAATTAACCATTCATACTTAATGCCTAAACTTAAGATTTCTGAGTTAATGCCAAAACTGAACCCTAACCTTAAACATTCAGAGTTAATGCCTAAAATAAACCTTAAACACTTAGAAATTTCACATTTGCTAAAACGTATAAATTGGAAGTTTGAGCAACATGGATGAACGTCTAATTCTGAAGTGAGACTGTGAGAGCTAGTTGCACACACACACACACACACACACACACACACACACACACACACACACACACACACACACACACACACACACACACACACACACACACACACACACACAAACTTATAGTTTGGGACCCCCTAAGTGATGGGTCATTGGCTACAGTCAGAAATGTCCCCTGAGTAGCATTATGGTGTACACTAAAAGTATAGTAAAACACATACAGGCTGCTTTTAATTGGCTCCCCTGCTGAAACTTTTTACAATGTAGTCTACCATAGATTGCATCCCCAAATTACATCTTATTCGCTACATAGTGCACTAATTTTGACCAGAGCCCTATGGTCTGTGGTCAAAGTAGTGCACTATATAGGGAATAGGGTGCCATTTGAGACACTGCAATAGTATTGGAGGATCAACAATTAATTTCCATGCCTGCTCTATAGCGATGTCATGTTCCCTATATTGTGACATATTTATCATTGCCTTGAAGGCAGTTTAGTCACACAGTACGATTTCCAATGGCAATTAAAATGTAGTCCCAAATAAAATACATCTAAACGATCAAGATATTTATTGTTCAAGCTATCCATCCCAAATTAAATTGTCACTTGCATCACAATTCCACAGTCATTTCAGAAACAAATTGAACATCTCCAATCATCATGCTCCTGATCTCTAGTTTAAGCAAGAGTTTTTCTCAATAGTCTAAAGGCTTCTCTCCATGGGCCTGTCCTGTAATGAATGCCTTATTGCCCAACATCTGACCTTCAGACCACCCTACCCTGTCCCCTGCCTGTCCTCAGTGGTATAGTGGTGCCTGGAGTAGTGGGTATACTCTAAATTTGCCAAACATTTCCCAAAAGGCCTGCCTGGCGAAGTAAAGGCAGCCTGTGTGAAAAAAATCCAATGACAGTGTCATACACTCTGAATGACCTAAAATTATCAATCCCATATTGGTCTTTCACAGTCAGGCCAACCCAAGCTGTACTGTGCAAGTAAGGTAATATTACATTTACATTTACATTTAAGTCATTTAGCAGACGCTCTTATCCAGAGCGACTTACAAATTGGTGCATTCACCTTATGACATCCAGTGGAACAGCCACTTTACAATAGTGCATCTAAATCTTTTAAGGGGGGGGGTGAGAAGGATTACTTTATCCTATCCTAGGTATTCCTTAAAGAGGTGGGGTTTCAGGTGTCTCCGGAAGGTGGTGATTGACTCCGCTGTCCTGGCGTCGTGAGGGAGTTTGTTCCACCATTGGGGGGCCAGAGCAGCGAACAGTTTTGACTGGGCTGAGCGGGAAATGTACTTCCTCAGTGGTAGGGAGGCGAGCAGGCCAGAGGTGGATGAACGCAGTGCCCTTGTTTGGGTGTAGGGCCTGATCAGAGCCTGGAGGTACTGAGGTGCCGTTCCCCTCACAGCTCCGTAGGCAAGCACCATGGTCTTGTAGCGGATGCGAGCTTCAACTGGAAGCCAGTGGAGAGAGCGGAGGAGCGGGGTGACGTGAGAGAACTTGGGAAGGTTGAACACCAGACGAGCTGCGGCGTTCTGGATGAGTTGTAGGGGTTTAATGGCACAGGCAGGGAGCCCAGCCAACAGCGAGTTGCAGTAATCCAGACGGGAGATAACAAGTGCCTGGATTAGGACCTGCACCGCTTCCTGTGTGAGGCAGGGTCGTACTCTGCGGATGTTGTAGAGCATGAACCTACAGGAACGGGCCACCGCCTTGATGTTAGTTGAGAACGACAGGGTGTTGTCCAGGATCACGCCAAGGTTCTTAGCGCTCTGGGAGGAGGACACAATGGAGTTGTCAACCGTGATGGCGAGATCATGGAACGGGCAGTCCTTCCCGGGAGGAAGAGGAGCTCCGTCTTGCCGAGGTTCAGCTTGAGGTGGTGATCCGTCATCCACACTGATATGTCTGCCAGACATGCAGAGATGCGATTCGCCACCTGGTCATCAGAAGGGGGAAAGGAGAAGATTAATTGTGTGTCGTCTGCATAGCAATGATAGGAGAGACCATGTGAGGTTATGACAGAGCCAAGTGACTTGGTGTATAGCGAGAATAGGAGAGGGCCTAGAACAGAGCCCTGGGGGACACCAGTGGTGAGGGCGCGTGGTGAGGAGACAGATTCTCGCCACGCCACCTGGTAGGAGCGACCTGTCAGGTAGGACGCAATTCAAGCGTGGGCCGCGCCGGAGATGCCCAACTTGGAGAGGGTGGCCTACTATTTAAATAAATCAATGAGGCAAGAAATTCAAATGTTTCATTTTCTGTAAAAGTTTAGGTTTTCAAGTGAAACTTGTTTAATAGAAAAATAACAAAGTCCACAACAATGCTTGAACCTTATCAGGTCACCATTTTTGAGGTATGGGATGAATCTAAGACATTTTGATATACAGTGCAGTACCAGTCAAACCTACTCATTCCATGTTTTTTTCTTTATTTGTAGTTTTTTCTACATTGTAGGATAATAGTCAAGACACCAAACCTTGAAATAATACATATGGGATAATATAGTAACCAAAAACGTGTCACAGGAAGGCACCCGATGTCACAGGAAGGCCAAAAAGATCAAGGACAACAACCACCTGAGCCAATGCCTGCTCAACCCGTTACCATCCAGAAGGCGAGGTCTGTACAGGTGCATCAAAGCTGGGACCGAGAGACTGAAATACAGCTTATATCTCAAGACCATCAGACTGTTAAACAGCCATCACTAGCACAGAGAGGCTGCTGCCTACATACCGACTTGAACTCATTGGTCACTTTAATAAATGGAACACTAGTCACTTTAACAATGCCATTTTAATCATGTCTACATATATTGCATTACTCATCTCATATGTATATACTGTATTCTATTCTATCTATTGCATCGTAGCCTATGCTGCTCCGTCATTGCTCATCCATATTTTCATGTTTTATTATTATTCCATTCCTTTACTTAGATTTGTGTGTATTAGATATTTGTTGTGGAATTGTTAGATAATGCTGCACTGTCGGAACTAGAAGCACAATAATTTCGCTACACACCCAAAGCATCTGCTAACCTTGAGGTGTGAGCAATAACATTTTATTTGAAGTGTTAAATGAATACAAATGTATTTTACATCTGAGATACGTCAAAGTAGCCACCCTTTGCCTTAATGACATATGTGCACACTTGGCATTCTCTCAACCAGCTTCATGAGGTAGTAACCTGGAATGAATTTCAATTAACAGGTGTACCTTATTAAAAGTTAATAAGTGTAAATGTAAATAAGTGGAATTGCTTTCCTCCTTAATGCGTTTGAGCCAATCAATTGTGTTGTAACAAGGTATACAGAAGATTAAGCGCATATTATGTCAAGAACAGCTCAAATAAGCAAAGAGAAATGACAGTCCATCATTACTTTAACACATGAAGGTCAGTCAATGTGGAACATTTCAAGAACTTTGAAAGTTTCATCAAGAGCTGTCGCAAAAACCATCAAACGCTATGATGAATCTGGCTCTCGTGATGACTGACACAGGAAAGGAAGACCCAGAGTTACCTCTGCTGCAGAGGATAATTTCATTGGAGTTACCAGCCTCAGAAATTGCAGCCCAAATAATTGCTTCATAGAGTTCAAATAACAGACACATCTCAGAGGAGACTATGTGAATCAGGCCTAAATGGTCAAATTGCTGCTGCAAAAAAACACTACAAAAGGTCACCAATAATAAGAAGAGACTTGTTTGGGCCAAGAAACACGAGCATTGGACATTAGACCAGTAGAAATCTGTCCTTTGGTCTGATGAGTCCAAATATGAGATTTTTGGTTCCAACCGCCTTGTCTTTGTGAGATGCAGAGTAGGTGAACGGATGATCACGCGTGTGTGGTTCCAAACATGAAGAATGGAGGAGAAGGTGTGATGGTGTTGGTGCTTTTCTGGTGACACTGTCTGCGATTTATTTAGAATTCAAGACACACTTAACCATCATGGCTACCACAGCATTCTGCAGTGATACACCATCCAATCTGGTTTTCACTTAGTCCCACTATCATTTGTTTTTCAACAGGACAATGACCCAGCACACCTCCAGGCTGTGTAAGGGCCATTTGACCAAGAAGGAGAGGGATGGAGTGCTGCATCAGGTGACCTGGCCTCCACAATTACCCGACCTCACCCCATGTGAGATGGTTTGGGATGAGTTGGACTGCAGAGTGAAGGAAAAGCAGCCAACAAGTGCTCAGCAAATGTGGGAACTCCTTCAAAACGGTTGGAAAAGCAATCCAAGTGAAGCTGGTTGAGAGAATGCCAAGCGTGTGCAAAGCTGTCATCAAGGCAAAGGGTGGGTACTTTGAAGAATCTAAAATATATTTTTTACTTGTTTAACACTTTTATGGTTTCTGCATGATTCCATATGTGTTATTTCAGAGTTTTGATGTCTTCACTATTATTCTACAATGTAAAAAATTTAAAAAATAAATTAAAAACCTTTGAATGAGTAGGCGTGTCCAAACATTTGAAAGGCACTGTATGAGTATAGTTACCCTGTAATTCAACCGTGTAGCCACTTAGCAGTCTTTTGGTGTAGCGTTCAAGTGATGGAGTTTGCTAAACAACTGACCACTTGTTTGATAAAAATAATCCTGCTGTAATTCTACTATATAGGTATGCATAGGCTACTTTGTATCTACAGTGTCTTCAGAAAGTATTCACACTTCTTGACTTTTCCCACACTTTTTTGTGTTACAGCCTGAATTTTAAATAATTAAATTGAGATGTGTTGTCAATAGCCTACACTCAATACCTCATAATATCAAAGTGGAATTATGTTTTTTGAGATTTTTACCATTTAAAAATGAAAAGCTAATATGTGACCCGTTTCAGGAATGTCGCAAGTCAAAACTTCACAGGAGAGCATTTTGAATGCTTAAAAAAAAAAATATTCACACAAGTCACAAGCTCACAGGAGAGCTATTTGAAGTTGTTTTCGTTTTTTTTTAATCAAAATGTGTTTTTTGGGGGGCCTTCAGAAATGCCTTCTGGAACATGTTAACTTTTTTTTAAATAACAAAGTTGTATGCCATCTGTAAATACAAATAAAATGGTTTAATTTCAAGCCTTGTTGGTTAAGCCACAGAAAAAGTAATCAACCTTCCCACTAGCCACGATTGGCTGAGATTATGAGTGGGCTGCACATGCCGAGAGAGGAGCTCGAATTGCTCTGCCATATAGAGGGCTTCTGTCTATTTGAGCTGGTCAGTCTGTGTTGGTAATACTGTCGAACGCTGCTTTTTTGTATCATGTAGTGGAGCTGCATAAGTGTTGTTCTCCAATTTCTGGAAGATTTGAGTTTTGAAATCAGTGGAATTGAGTGTTACAGCTAAAGAGATGGAGGAAACATCTGCCTCCGGATTACATCTTCAAACTAAGGGCAACCGTGGCATGTCATCAGTGACAGGGAGACACGTCCATCATGCAAGATAGTCTAGCTAGCTACATTTTCAGACATGGCACATTTCTGATTTTCAAGCTAAAGTGTACTGTTAGGATGCTGGCTCCCTAGCTAATGTTACGTGTATGATGTTATTATTTGTATCCCAGAGCCGTTTGCTTTGCTAGTTAAAGCCTAATATTAGCTAGCTAACATTGAACCTGGTTGGCTAGCTCCCAGCAGATTCATGCAGTGTAGTAACTACCTGATTTGGCACTATGATCATTGTTGTTTAACTAGCTAATGTTAGCTGGCTGGCTCGTTAGCTAACATGATGTGACATGTGTGATCCTACACATTGTTTACAAAGCTAGGTTCATTGTTTACCTAGCTAGCTAGATACATCTCTTAAGCTAAAGTGTACCACACCCGTTGAATATGGCCGGTGTCAGTAAAAGTCGGCAAGAAAGCGTAATGAAATTGTTGCCAGCAGAGCTGGTTTCACTGTTTTTATGTTGTCCGGAGATAAACACATCATTGGCCAGGGCGTCAGGTGTGCTCTCTGAACACTCTGAGCAAAATGAGATGGGTGGGGCTAAAGCTTAAGAGGGTGTGTATGATGCTGATACCAAAACATTCAAAGAACAATTTCTCAAAAGTGAGTTTACAAGTTTATCAACATTCAAAGCAGGCCTTCCGAGTGGCGCTGTGGTCTAAGGCACTGCATCGCAGTGCTAGCTGTGCCACTAGAGATCCTGGTTGGAGTCCAGGCTCTGTCGCAGCTGGCCGTGACTGGGAGACCCATGGGGGGGCGCACAATTGGTTCAGCGTCGTCCAGGTTAGGGGAGGGTTTGGCCGGCCAGGATGTCCTTGTCCCATTGTGCTCCAGCAACTCCTGTGGCGGGCCAGGTGCATGCACCCTGACACGGTCACCACGCTGTACAGTATTTTCCTCCGACACATTGGGTGAAGCTGGCTTCGGTTTAAGTGGGCATTGTGTCAAGGAGCAGTGTGGCTTGGCTGGATCGTGTTTCGGCGGACGGACGGCTCTCGACCTTCCGAGTCCGTACGGGAGTTGCAGTGATAGGACAACACTAACTACCAATTGGATACCATTAAAAAACTGTCAAAGCACAATTACTTTCCCATTGTTCCTCAAAAATGCATTGTAAGATATACAATATAAAAAACACACTTTCAAAATATTCTACATAGACCAAATCCAGGTGGTGAATCACATATGAAAACTGAAAATCCTAGAGGTTTTTCTTCACTGAACAATTAATGGTTCCATAAAGAAACCTGCATAGTGCCATTTATGAATTATGGCTACCACTTTCAAGTAGTTATATTTTCATGAACATTTAAATAATGGACAAAATAATATCAACATCGTTTTTAGATTTGGTCATTATTTGAAAATATACACTGAACAGAAATATAAAAGCAAAATGCAACAATTTCAAAGAGTTTACTGAGTTACAGTTAATAAAAATAAATACATTTGGCCCTAATCTATAGATTTCACATGACTGGAAATACAGCAACTGTTAGTCACAGATAATTTTTTAATAAAATAGAATTGGTCATGCTGTTGATTGTAGCCTGTGAAATGTTGTCCTACTCTTCTTCAAGGGCTGTTGCTGGATATTGGAGGGAACTGGAACACGTTGTTGTATACGTCGATCCAGAGCATCAGGATCAGTATCAGGATGTCGTTACGGTATTTCTGTGCATTCAAATTGCCATCAATAAAATGCAATTGTGTTCATTGTCCTTAACTTATGCCTGCCCATACCATAACCCCACCTCCACCATGGGGCACTCTGTTTAAAACGTTGAAATCCTCATCACACAATGTTATACATGCTGTCTGCCATCTGCACAGAACAGTTGAAAAAGGGATTCATCCATGAAGAGCACACTTCTCAAGCTTGCCAGAAGCCATCAAAGGTGAGCATTTGCCCACTGAAGTCAGTTACAACACCAAACTGCAGTCAGATCAAGACCATGGTGAGGATGACGAGCACTCAGATGAGCTTGCCTGAGATGATTTCTGACAGTTTATGCAGAAATCCTTCAGTTTCATCAGCTATGGCTGGTCTCAGATGATCCCGCAGGTGACGAAGCCAAATGTGGAGGTTCTGGGCTGGTGTGGTTACACGTGTTCTGCGGTTTTGCCAAATGAGCTAAAATGACATTGGAGGCTGCTTATGGTAGATTTTAGATTAGGGCTATATTCTAAGAGTTGATTGGGGTTGGGCTGGCCCCGGTTTATGGTTTGTGCAACATTGTAACCTACTGTATGTGTGAGACCAACGGGTGGCCGTGGCTGTGTGAGAAGCATGCCTGTAACTCTCACATAATTAGAATGAGATTCACTTTCTATGATCTCTCTGCTCTGATAGACATGAGCCTGCAAATCTTCTCTCCAACGTTACAACTCAAGTATTTGCCTTATGAAATAATCGCCGTGCGAAGGATTCTGAAGGAACTGCAGAATCCCTGATGTATTAAAATACATTTGACAAAGTTATAGATTCACTGTTGTCTGTTCAGAAATAACTTAAATCATTCAGAGTAGCCTACAACATTAAGAAGGAAATACATTCCAAAAATGAACTTTGAACAAGGTACACCTGTTAATTGAAATTATTACCTCATGAAGCTGGTTGAGAGAATGCCAAGAGTTTGCAAAGCTGTCATCAAGGCAAAGGGTGGCTACTTTGAACAATGTAAAATATATTGTGGTTACTACATGAGTTATTTCATAGTTTTGACGTCTACACTATTATTCTACAAATGTAGAAAATAGTAAAAATATAGAAAAACCATGGAATGAATAGGTGTGTCCAAATTTGACGGGTATATTATGTATGTACACACAGGGACACATTATTCCATTTCTGTTAGCCACATGTCTGTGGAACTTGTTCAGTTTGTCTCAGTTGTTACACAATCGAATAGCTAAATGATCCTTGGAGAACTTCCTTTAGCAGTAACCCATGGGGAGGGGATCACACTTGAACAATCAGAGAGGGGGCAAATTATTGTGGTCCTGGCGGCACAAAATAATCAAAAGATCTGACTGCTCGGAGATGCTTGGGAAAATGGTCACACCGGGGGACCAGCGTGTGTTTTTCAGGGGAAAGGGGTGTATCTGAGCTCCATCAGCTAGAACTTGACATTGGTTATTAAGCAAATCTACCCATTCTTGCTTAATTGTGCATGCCTTCTCAAACAGCTACAGCTGTATATGAATTTGCATATCAGGTCTTCTCTTGAGTTGGGCTCAGGATGGAACAACTGTTGAACATCTAAACTTGAGGTTGAATGTGGGGGAAGGGTGGGGAGAGTGTGTGTATGTATCCCACAACTGTTGTTAAGGGGTCATGATGTTAGGGACAGTTTCGGAAGAATCACAATAATTGCTTCCAACACAATAATTGCTTGCCAAAAATATATATTTTTGTAATGCCAGCCCGGGTTATAGATCATTTTCTGTATTAATCATATTATTTGTTAATTGTGGAAATAAATGAATATATGCTAGATTTGTTTGTATTTACCGTACCAGTCAACATTTTGGATACACTGACTCATTCAAGGGGTTTTCTTTATTTGTATTATTTTCTACATTGTAGAATAATAGGGAAGACATCAAAACTATGAAAAAACACATATTGAATCATGTAGTAACCAAAAAAGTGTTGACTTTGAGACTGGTGTTTTGCAGGTACTAATTTATTAAGCTGCCAGTTGAGGACTTGTGAGGCATCTGTTTCTCAAACTAGACACACTAAAGTACTTGCACAACTGAGCAAGAGGACAATAGAGCCTCCCACTCCTCTTTCTACTCTGGTTGGAGCCAGTTTGTGCTGTTCTGTGAAGGGAGTAGCAGACAGCATTGTACGAGATCTTCAGTTTCTTGGCAATTTCTCGCATGGAATAGACTTCTTTTCTCAGAACAATAGTAGACTGACAAGTTTCAGAAGGATTTTGTTTCTGGCCATTTTGAGCCTGTAATCGAACCCACAAATGCTGATGCTCGAGATACTCAACTAGTTTAAAGAACTGTTTTATTGCTTCTTTAATCAGAACATAGGTTTTCAGCTGTGCTTACATAACTGCAAAAGGGTTTTCTAATGATCAATTAGCCTTTTAAAATGACAAACTTGGATTAGCTAACACATTGGAACACAGGAGTGATGGTTGCTGATAATGTGCTTCTGTATACACAATATGTAGATATTACATAAAAAAATCAGCCGTTTCCAGCTACATAGTCATATACAACAATAACAATCATGATCATTTGATGTTATTTTAATGGACAAAAAACGTGCTTTTCTTTCAAAAACAAGGACATTTCTAAGTGACCCCAAACTTTTGAACGGTAATGTATATTATGATAAATATAATTGAAATGTGTATCTTTTTATGGTAAATAGTGAAATAAGTATAGCCAGTTATAATTGTAACAGTTTAGCAGATAATAAGAAAATATATTCAGTCTTTACCTAGCTAAAATAGAAGGAATATAATATCTATAATAACAATTTCAGATTAAGTTTTTAGATGAAGTGTGGAAAAAGGACTGGGGGAGGGGCAAAATATACTTCTCTCATGAGCAAAGAAACTTGGGGAGGGGATGGCATTAATTAACAATAAGGTAGACAGATTATTTTACATGCACTATTGTGACGATCCTCCCACTTGGTGAAATTCTCTCTCTTTGCTCTTGTTTTTCTTAAAAGTATGTCGGTGGGCACAGCTGGGAGGGTCATCAGCGAAATGGGACAAACCTTCCCCCCCATACATCGAAGAGACTCTCCACGCAGACATACTTTTGTTTTTTTTGTTGTGACATTGAGGTTTATTTGTGTTAGTTTGTTTTGGCAACTATCAACACTACTGATTACTGACTACTGACTTACTACACCATTGTTGCTTTTATATAGTTCACTTTATTTAATAAATATGTTTATTTCTTTATCTCCGCGTTGTCTTCCTCTTTGTTACGGGCTACGAGATGGTTAGTAACACTGTTTTTACAGATGTATGTGGACACCCCTTCAAATTAGTTGATTCGGCTATTTCAGCCATACCCATCGCTGACATGTGTATACAATCGAGCACACAGTCATGCAATCTCATTAGACAAACATTGGCAATCGAAGGGCTTTACTGAAGAGTTCTGACTTTCAACGTGAAACCGTCATAGGCTACACTAGCTTACAGAACGGGACCGCTGAAGTGTGTAGCGCATAAAAATGGTCTGTCCTCGCCGAGTTCCAAACTGCCTCTGGAAGCAACGTCAGCCCACAAGAACTGTTCGTCGGGAGGTTCATGGAAATTGTTTCCCTGGTCGAGCAGCTGCACACAAGCCTAAGATCACCATGCTTATTGCAAAGCGTCGGCTGGACTGGTGTAAATCTCGCCACCATTGGACTCTGGAGCAGTGGAAACGCGTTCTCTGCAGTGATGAATCATATTTCACCATCTGACAGTCCGATGCATGAATGTGGGTTTGGCGGATGACCGGAGAACACTACCTGCCCCAAAGCATAGTACCAACTGTGAAGTTTCATGGAGGAGGAATAATGGTCTGATGCTGTTTTTCATTGTTATTAAATTGTAACGAGTGGAGGACAGAGGAGCCTCTTAAAGAAGAAGTTACAGGTCTGTGAGAGCCAGAAATCTTGCTTGTTTGTAGGTGACCAAATACTTATTTTCCACCATAATTTGCAAATAAATTCATAAAAAATCCTACAATGTGATTTTCTGGATTTTTTTCTAATTTTGTCTGTCATAGTTGAAGTATACCTATGTTGAAAATTACAGGCCTCTCTCATCTTTTTAAGTGGGAGAACCTGCACAATTGGTGGCTGACTAAATACTTTTTTGCCCCACTGTATATGGTTAAAATAATGATGATCCACACTTCTTTGAAAATATATAATAATTGATCGAGCCTACAAGCAATACAATACTCTATTATTACGGTAGGAGATATGGTTTTAAATACCTCAATGGATCATAAAGGAAATCACATTACAAATTATCACCCTAATGCACTTAAGGAAATAATGAATATCATGGACATATTGGAACTAGTGGATACAGTTGTAGTTGGAAGTGTACATACAGGGTAAACTTAGGTTGGAGTCATTTAAAACTTGTTTTTCAATCACTCAACAAATTTCTTGTTAACAAACTATAATTTTGGCAAGTCTATTAGGACATCTACTTTGTGCATGACACAAGTAATTTTTCCAACAATTGTTTACAGACAGATTATTTCACTTATAATTCATTGTATCACAATTCCAGTGGGTTAGAAGTTTACATACACTAAGTTGACTGTGCCATTAAACAGCTTGGAACATTCCAAAAATGATGTTATGGCTTTAGAAGCTTCTTTTAGGATAATTGACATCATTCGAGTCTGGGAATGTGTTGAAATAAATAAAAGCTGAAATAAATAATCCTCTCTACTATTATTCTGACATTTCACATTCTTAAAATAAAGTCTTGATCCTAACTGACCTAAGACAGGGATTTTTTTTACGAGTATTAAATGTCAGGAATTGTGAAAAACTGAGTTTAAATGTATTTGGCTAAGGTGTATGTAAACTTCAACTGTATATGGAGGCTTAAATATCCTCCTGACCTGGTGAGATATACACGGTGGAGGCTCAATCAAGCTATTTTTCTTGACTACTTATGTAATTCTCAGTGGCACCAAAAGTGTTGATAGGAGACAGAATGCGGTTCGACCATTAAATAATTGCCATATACAGTACTCTTTCCACATAGGCGCAGATATTGGAAATGTAATCAAAGCCTATTGGATGACAAGTTGTTTATAAGCAGGACAGACGAATTTACAACTGACATTTTCCAACGTAAGCTACAGCAGATCCCCTAATTCTATAGGAAACTTTTAAATGGGCCTTTAAAGGCAATGCAATTCAATAATCGTCTTTAAAACAAAAGCAATTTAGGTCAAAATAGTTCATATTGACAAAGGGATCACAGGGAATAACAGTGCAGACATCTATAGAAACGACCATAGAGGCACAGAATAAGTTAGAGGAAAAACAAAAAGAACTGGAGGAATGTACTCAATATATTCTAAAAAACTGGATGGATTCTAGCAAACATTCTAGCAAAATGCATAGAGCATAGAATTCATGTATTGTCGGATATTTTCATCCTAATCAGACTGTCACCGTCACCCCGGTGCTGTTCGTCATTCCGTGCACCAGTTTCGGAGGTCTACGTCACCGGCCTTTAGGAACTGAACTGTGTCATTACGCACACCTGGTCGCCATTTCTACTGATGATAATTGTATAAAAGTGTCCTTTGGTTCACCATTGGGCTGTCGATTATTGTTCCAATGTCTGTTGTGCCTGTGAGTACCTGTGCCTTGTTGTTTTCGCTTTCTTGCTGCTTGTATTGCGTAGATGATTACGGGTCTCACCCCGTGTGGTATCATTGTGTGCTACCTGGCAGGCAAATAGAGTATTTTTGAGAATATCAGGACTTTTGCAATGAAAAGGACTACTACCTTTAGCACTTAAAGTTAATAAAGTATTTCAATGTTGAAGTAGTTTCTTTTTTTTTAGGCAATAACTCACTGCTTTAGCACATGGCCATAGTCATGTGTTGCAATGTGAATTCTTTAAAAGATGATTGGGTCTTAATGGTTTTCCTAATGGGGAACTTGATGAGAAAATGTTCAAAGAATCCATTTTGGTGAAATGGTTGCTTTTCGAAATATCTGTTTCCCAATGATTAATGCAGAGCAAGTGTGAAAATCGCATCAAAATGTTTGAAAACTGTGGCAGATGGCAGGGAGAGGTGAGGGGAGTGGTTATCGAGGGGAGATATCTTGCAGCCCACTGGCTCCACCGAGCCTTCTATGGACTTCCTGCCTCAACGAGGCGAGGCTGTTGATCATTAAGCCAGGGAGTGCTTGGGGATAAAAGAGGAAGTGGCTGAGAATGGAGTGAAAAATGTGTGTTATGGAGAGTGGGAGAAGAGAGAACAATATCTGTGTGACTACCCGGTGTGAGCTGGACTGTCAGGTTACCCCCTTTGTTTACTGGATTGACTGAGGACCCGAGTTTCAGGATTACCCCTGTAGACCGGAACAGCCAACGAGAACTTCATTGGTGAATTCCCCCTTCTTCCCCAGTGTACAAAAATCCTGAATAAACTCCCCATTTGAATTCTAGTTATGCTTCTGCTGCATATTTTGTTATTGAACTTGGTGACGTGGAAACCCCACACCCTTGCCTGCTACAATACATGTTTCTCCTAAATGGGGTTATACGTTTTATAAACTTTTAAAGCAGCAATACTTCCCTATTTTTTTCTCCAACTACAGTGTATGATATACCATGTTGACGCTTTGAGTCTATACTTTTATCCAAAATAAATTAGAGCATTCAAATTGTGGATTGCAACACTGAAAAAAGATGGTGAGTCACATTACATTTATAGTATAGTTAAATCCTTCCTTCTCCCTCTCACTGGCTAATGTAAGAAATAAACGAACACAAAAAAATACTGCGAAGTTTGCTTAGAAGCTAGAAGCAGAGCTGGTCGGTGGTCGGCACCATCTAAAGAAAAAGTTCTACAGAGAGAATGGGGTCCATCTGAGTCATCTTGGTGCCTGGACTCTGTCCTCGTATTTCAAGGCTGCTCTGAGACATTGACTTATGAACACCCTAAAACCCACTCAGGTAATCTGGAAAGTGATCAGATCTTTGAAACTGAAGATCTGCATCTTTTCACAGCCTCTAGACCCATGCTAGATTAAAAAACAACATTTGTGATGCTTTTATTAACCATTTTGCTTCAGATGGCCACCTGATTGAAAGGATCATCTCTGGAAATGTATCTCGTCTCACTAGAGGGAGTCCTTTAGTTACCTCAGAAAATATTTTAGAGCATGAAACAATAACAGAATCGTACACATACTTTATTTTCATTTCAACCATTTGATGGACTAAGGTTTTATGCTAAAAACAACCATAAGGGCGGATTCACTTGATCCCTTCTTACTGTAGCTCTCTGACTCACTTATTGCAGAAACACTGACCAATATGTCTTACTTGTTTCTGATGTTATCCCTAAGATCTGCAAAGCGACACATGTCCTCCCCCTATATAAAGGAGTAGATCCTTCTGACTTAGATAACTACCGTCCAATTTCCAAATGACCTTTTCTTTCCAACGTTTTAGGATCCCTGACTAACCTTCAGCTAAAAACTTTAACTCCTCACTCAATTCTTAACGTGCACCAATCCGGTTTTAGACCTGGACATGGCACAGTATCAGCTGCTGCGCTTGTTTTACATGTGTTCGATTGCTTGTTTCATATAAAAACTTTGTATTGCCTTATTTATAGACCTTTGATACCATTGATCATCACAAACGTATTCAAAGGTTGACTTAGGCCTTTAACAAGCTTCTTGCAAGTGGTTGGAAAATTATCTATCAGTCAGGTGTTCATTCCAGTTTCCTGGATATTACAAAAGGTGTACAGCAGGGGTCGGTTGTTAGAGCTACAATCTGACCTTGTTATGTTACAGGAAGCCCTGGTTGTTTTAATGGTACCAGTTGTACCAGTTGTGCCAGTTCTTTATTATGGTGACACCATTTACCAGATTGCAGCAGCCACTACTCCTAAACCTTTGCATATGCCTTCTACCATAGCACCATTCCCTTTAATCACTGGTGACAGTTTTAATATTCAAAAGGTTGGCTAGTTCTCAATAGTCCCGTAGATCAATTCATTACTCTCTTTTTGTTTACAAAGACCCCCACATAAGCTTGGAAATTACCTAACTTTGTTGCTAATGTATAAAAGAATAATCTACCAAAACTGTTTGCAGGATTTGGTTAACTTTTGAGGTCCCTCTAGTCTTCACCAATTTAGGAAAATCGTCCTTTAGTTTTAGTGCTCCCTCATTGCTGGGATAACCTATCTTGATTCCCTGGTGTCGCTAGGGCAGTTTAGTACTCTGGCGTTAAATTAATTCATTGAGGATTGCAGTTGTTTCAATTGATTGTAGTGGCTTATTTGTTGAAATTGTGGTGTTGTGCTTTGTGGTTATTTGTATTCTTCTCGTTTTAATTGTAATGTAAATTGTTCTTCCTGATGTGAGAAAATGTTTGTACTCAGGGCACCATTGGGAATGAGACCATGGTCTCAATTGGGTTATCTGAATAAATGTGTTTTTTTTTTAAATCTCAATTTTCTCAATATTTACAAATCCTTTAACCTTCTGCAACCTGTCTCCTCCCCTTCATCTACACTGATTGATGTGGATTGTGACATCAATAAGGGATCATAGCTTTCACCTAAATTCAGCTGGTCAGTCTATAGTGTCACAGAAAGAGCAGGTGTGCTTAATGTTTTGTGTAATCAGTGTATACTGAACAAAAATATAAACACAACATGTAAAGTGCAATTGGCATGCTGACTGCAGGAATGTCCACCAGAGCTGTTGCCGGAGAATTTAACGTTAATTTCTCTACCATAAGCCGCATCCAACATTTTGGAGGATTTGGCAGTACATCCAACCGGCCTCACAACTGCAGACCACATGTACGGTCTCAAGTGGGTGAGCGCTTTGCTGATGTCAACGTTGTGGAACGTACTGGAATGTACTGTATATGTCAAAGTGGGGTTATGGTGTGTGCAGGATTAAGCGAAGGACAACGAAAACAATTGCATTTTTATCAATAGCATTTTCCATGCACAAAGATACCGTGATGACATCCTGAGGCCCATTGTCGTGCCATTCATCCACCACCATCACCTTATGTTTAAGCATGATTATGCACAGCCCGATGTCCCAAGAATCTACACAATTTTTAGAAGCTGAAAATGTCAGTTCTTCCATAGCCTGCATACTCACCAGACGCAACCCATTGAGCATGCTTTGGGATGCTTTGGATCGACATGTACGACACCGTGTTCCACTTCCCACCAATATCCAGCAACTTTGCGCAGCCATTGAAGTGGAGTGGGACAACATCCCACAGGCCACAATCAACAGCCTGCTCAAATCTATGTGAAGGAGATGTGTTGCACTGCACGAGCCAAATGGTGGTCACACCAGATAGTGACTGGTTTTCTGATCCACGCCCCCACCTTTTTTAAGGTATCTGTGACCAACAGACACATACCTGTATTGTGAAATCCATAAATTACCAACAGACGCATACTCATAGGGCCTAATGAATTTCAATTGCCTGATATCCTTCTATGAACTGTAACTCAGTAAAATCTTATTTTGTTTCATGGTGCATTTATATTTTTGTTCAGTTTAATCTCATCCAAATAACCAAAAGGTTCTAAATAGAACCTCAAATAGTGTAACGTGCGCCAGCTTAATTGTCATGAAAAGCTATTATAAACAGACTATTCTCTCTTGAAATCGGACTTACATCATTCCTCGAGTTTTCAAACCGTAAACCTAAGGACTATGTGCCCACGATCGAAATCAACCCAGGTAGGCTGCTGCATTGTTCTCAAATAGGCAACCGATTTGTCAAATAAACCAAAGCATACAGCCAATATATTTTTTCACCACACAACTTGACTTGCAAAGTAGGGGGTCTCATAACAATTCATTGAATGTCCTTTCAACAAACAACCCTTCTCAAACTCTAGATTTGATTCATTTGAACCAAGGCACATTCTAACCATGCACTGTTTGAACTGTATCAATCAAATGGTCTCTAAGCAACAACTGTGATACTGTCAAGAAATGACATTGACAACATTATATATGATTCCGAACACAATACAGTTTACTGTAGTGGAAAAAGTACCCATTTGTCATACTTGAGTAAAAGTAAAGAAAGATACCTTAATAGAAAAGAACTCAAGTAAATGTGAAAGTCACCAAGTAAAAGTCTTAGGTTGTAAATATATGTATGTATATCAAAAGTAAATGTAACTCCTAAAATATATTTATATAGTAAAAGTATAAATCATTTCAAAGTCCTTATATTAAGCAAACCAGATGGCATCATTTTTTTATATGTATATTTTTTACAGATAGCCAGGGGCACACTCCATCACTCAGACATTTATAAATGAAGTATGTGTGTTTTCTGTCCTGCCAAGCATTCAAAATGTAATTAGTACTTTTGGGTGTCAGGAAACATGTATGGAGTGAAAGGTACATTATGTTCTCTTGGAATGTAGTGTAGTAAAAGTAAAAGTTGTCAATCTACTTAAATAGTACTATAAAGTATGTTTGCTTAAGTACTTGACACCACTGCCAGTTTGTAAATGTAGAATTTTGTTGCATTCTGTCATTGCTACACCGTTTTTCATAAACACTAGCCTATACATAATGTTGGCTTGCAGTGAAACTAGACACTTTTTAAGTATACATTTCACAATTCCAGAGGTAACAACAATGCACAGTCTATTTTCCGACAATTTATAGGCTCATTTTACCAGCATTGCCTGATGAAGACGGATTAAACTCTGTTGACGCTCGTGGCCTATATGTTTTCTTTCATTCACTCCCATGCATTCTATTTCCAGCAGTACGGTTGTTCATCCACTTATAAAAAATGCTCCTCATGTTATTTGGGCTTAGGGAGGGAAGAAGAGACTGAGAAAGAGATGGGGAAAAGAGAGTGAGAGCACTGTGGGAGGGAGCACAGGTGTTCAGCACAACACGTCTCAGAGATACCCCACCGCCTCTCTCAAGAGGTAGTTGAGTTCTCCATCTACAGTGTGTGTGTGTGTGTGTGTGTGTGTGTGTGTGTGTGTGTGTGCGTCAGTGCACCCTCTCAATAATATACACACTCTCCATTCCTTGTTATTAACTCTTGCATTGTGCAATATCTGACCTCAATCAAAACCCTGGCATGAGGGCCTGCATGTCAAAGGCAGACGGACATAAAATAAGTAGGATGACTCAACTGACATGGTTGATGTTTGTTCATCTTCCCAGGCAAAATACAAGATGCATATTTGCTGTGCGGAACAGCGTGAAAACCATCCATTCAAAGATGCACTACAATGGAGGCCATAATAAACAGGAGCTCATTTTGCTATCAGGAGGCTTTGATTGCAGATGGAGGTCACAGGGAACTTAAACAACTCCTATTATGGGAGGTGGCACGTTCACGCCACGATAGCGGTTGTTATCAAATTATTTGAAAGACATCAAGTGGAAAATAATAGTCTTGTTTGTTTTTCGTATACAGAGGCCAAAGAGTTGACACTGTACCTTGTACTTGGGAACGCATCTGGTAAAATGATTATTTTAAAAAGGGTTTCTAGGAATAGGGTATATTTGATGGCTGTCAATGACGATCCATAACTTTGTGTTGTTTCCCGTAAGAAAGGGGAATTAAAGGAGAACTACATATAGACACACAATGTCGCTGCATTAGATTGAACAATCCCCAGTTTCTGTCTGTCCCTTTTCTCAGGACTTAATCTGGCTAAATCACTTAATGCCTCCTCCCTGGAGAAGGACCTCCACATTGCCACCTGCAATTCAGTTACTGTATTGTTGGTTAATAAGTGTGTGTGCATGTGTGTTCACACCCAGTGATGGACAGTTTTCTTTCTTCTCAATCTCGGATCCAGTTAATGCACTTCAGAGCGAGCAGGACAAGCTGCAGACTCAGCTGCAACGGGTCATCAAAATGATTCAAAGAGAGCAATCCCATTTAACCTTAACCCCCCAAAGCCAGTGTTCCAGAGACTCCGTTTCAAATAGCCTCTATCCTCACCAATCTGTTACAATCAAAGCAGCCACGGCTCAGCGACAAGACACATTCAAGCTCTCCTCCATCTCCACCACACGAGGGAGAGATAGCAGAGAGACAGGAAAAAGAAGACAGCAATAGCAGAAAGAGAGAGAGGAAAAAAAGAAAGAGGTAAGAGAAAGAGAGGGACAGAAAGAGAAGAGGAAAAGAGAGGGAAAGACAGTCACTAAGATGCCCAGGTGGCAAGCCTTTACCTGTCCGGCTACCGACACAGCCTGCAATTACTAGTAAAAAAAATAATTCTAAGAGCAATTGACACAAAGGATGCACTGTGGCTGCTATAATTTGTAACAGGGGTATGCTGGAAAGGATTAATTATCATATCTCGAGTGCTCTGACAGCGTTGAGGTGTGCATTATCTCTCGGGTGTACGCTCAATCATAGACATTAATTAGCCCTGGTGTGATGGATATACCTCTCCCCTCAACACTCTTAAATGAAGGAGATACTGTAGTTGTGAATAAAATAACGGTTCTTAGGTGACATAGTACACACGGGTACACAGTATGCACTCTCCGGAGATGTGTTATTTAGGGTGATGATGACAGGCAGAGAAGTGACAGTTTTTTCTGTGGTTCCTATTAGTGATAATTATGTTGTATTGACAACATTGCATTGACAAGCTCCTGGTGATTTGTGTTTGGCGGTGCAAAGGGCAAAAAAACTGAACAAGGGAACAATCTCCAAGTTATGTGTGGGTGTATATGTGTGACAGAGAGAGATAATATAATAACAATATATTGAGATGGTGTGTGTGTAGATATGCATTTGTACGTCTGTCGGTGTGTGTGTAGATATGCGTTTGTACGTCTGTCTGTGTGTGTGTGTGTTCCTCCCACCCGCGGGAGCAATAGGGGAGAGTGGGGTAAGGAGAGCTCTTTTTTACATTCAGTATCACTCCATCAAGGGACATATAGTAGCTATTCTTTCTAACAAAGAAATCTACATATATTTCAAGATGTTGTGTATCCCTAGAAATAATCAGAATTCATGTAAACATGACAGTTTTGAAAATGTAGCTTGTCCCCCCAAAAAAGTGGCCTCTTGGCACAACTTAGATAGTTAAGCTGCATACAAAAGTATGTACTGAATGAAATACGACCACCTTTAAAAAACTATTTTCACCACAATCACTATCGCTTTTTTGGCTTACAAGCATATTTTATTGATACAAGCTGTTATGATTCCCAATGTACCCTACTCCCTTTGAGTTTTAAAGGCTTCCCAGCCCAAGAAAAAGAGTAGCTTTTTAATGCTGATTAAAGAAATGCAGATTAGATGACTTCGGTTAGAATCAGGAAATAAATTGTGTTCACTTTGTACCTTTTTTTTAACACTTTAAACATAGGCCAGGCCCTTTTATTACCTCATATCCCAGTGATAATGCCTTGCATTACACCTGTGAAGAAAACACTTAAATTTGCTCAACTTGCCATTGGCTCAACTTACCTCATGGCAAACATTTGGTCTATATTATCCCACACTGCCACAAGGATGCACTTTCATACTTGGTTTAGGACCTCAAATTGAAGCTTATAGAGACCCTAACTGATGTATAGAACAATATTAAAATGATTTGCTTTGATTTAGATACAAGCATCATGAAACCTCTAACACAATAACTTAATTTGACTTTGTGAAAATATGTAGTTTTTTTTTAACCTAACTTGCTTATTACATGTGGTTTCTTCCATCACAGACTCCATGAAATGATTACCTCTTCCTAAATATTTGTTCAAATAATTACTTTTGTGTATGGTTTCCCAGAAACAAGGCTGGCTCAATTTACCCCACTCTCCCCTATTAACTCTAGGAGATTGTCCCTATTATGGTGGTTGATATGCGCCTGTCAGCGAGGGCCGAGCTTGCTAACTAGAATGCTATCAATCCAGCGGGTTGTCACCTTGGATAAATCATCACTCTGTACCCATCTGTAGTTGACAGTAAACAATGCATTTATATCTCATTTGTTTCAACATAAAGTTGCCATGGGCACCGTATTTAAATCAGTTAGTTGGCCGAGGCATCTCCCAGAGTCCACATACTCGACGACGCACACAGTCCACATGCTCGCCGAAGCACACAGGAACGGTGAATGGGGGTAGATCTCAGGCAAAATATACTCTTTCTCTGCCTGGACTGAATGCAAAAAACGTGATCCCATTCCAAACTGCTATCAGCCAACACCATGGTAGCTATACCAGCTAGCAATGTCACTAATTTGATCACAAATCAAAGGTCACTCTCGGAAATGAGAAGGTATCTGATGTTGTGCTGCTGTTCTGTGGTAGGAGCCTGGGGTTGACATATTTACTCTGTTTTCTGGAGTCTCCACAAAGCAAATTGCATGAGTAAGATTGTGTGTGTGTGTGTGTGTGTGTGTGTGTGTGTGTGTGTGTGTGTGTGTGTGTGTGTGTGTGTGTGTGTGTGTGTGTGTGTGTGTGTGTGTGTGTGTGTGTGTATGTAAGCGTGTGTGTGTGTTTGTGTGAGTGTGCATAAGGGCATGTGTGTGTGTGTTACATTAGGGCACATGGGGCAACAGTATGTTTTACCCCATTTGAACTGGCATACACTGATCCTACATACTAATCAATATTCCCCAACACACATCTGGTACGTGAGACATTGGAGGTGAGATATCTTCTCCAGTGCCCAGGGGGACCTCTGATGAGTCATGTTACCACACCGACACAGCACTGCTGGTTAAAAAAACCTGCGATGAACCCACCATCATCCCATCAACCATGGAAACAGCAACCACTCGACCAGCTCCGACGTGGGCCCATGCTGCTCCATGTCGCCGGCAGAAGAGTTCGTTTTTTATTTCACCTTTATTTAACCCGGTAGGCCAGTTGAGAACATGTTCTCATTTACAACTGCAACCTGGTCAAGATAAAGCAAAGCAGTGTGACAAAGTGTTACACATGGGATAAACAAAAGTACAGTCTATAACAAAAATAGAAACATCTATATACAGTGTGTGCAAATGTAGTAATGAGAGAAGGCAAAAAATTAGGCCAATAGTAGCAAATTAACATGGGAGTGATAGATGTACAGATGATGATGTGCAAGTAGATAGCTACAGTGTGTGTATGTGTTGGTGGCGTTTTTTGATAGATACCTTGGGAGGTGAGGAGCCTGTAATGACGGGGAGGCATTTAACTCAACCTACCTCTCCCCAGGCTAGGTGAAAAAGCTGTTTGAGTCACCCAGACATGGAGTGCTGAGAGTGCTGCGGTACCGACAGCTTGGATAGCCTCCGTAAAACGTATTCGTCCCAAAAAGACACTCTTTAATGTCATGCAAAAACTTTTTTGGGCACATAACGCCTTTTAACCGCTTGATTGCTAAGTGGGGAAATTCTAGTGCACTTATCGTCATTCGGAGATTGGCTGGATATTGTCGATGAACAATAGCTAGTGTTTCAATTGGACCAATTGCACCATTGATTTCCGCGTACCTGTGGCAAAGTGAGCACCGGTTTTGTGAAAACATTGAGTAATTACAGTTGAAGTCGGAAGTTTATATACACCTTAGCCAAATACAACTCAGTTTTTCACATTTCCTGACATTTATCATAGTAAAAATTCCCTGTCTTAGGTCACTTTATTTTAAGAATGTGATATAATAGTAGAGTGATTTAATTCAGCATTTATTTATTTCATCACATTCCCAGTGGGTCAGATGTTTACATACACTCAATTAGTATTTGGTAGCATTGCCTTTAAATTGATTAACTTGTGTCAAACGTTTCGGTTAGCCTTCCACAAGTGTCCCACAATAAGTTCGGTGAACTTTGGCCCATTCCTCCTGACAGAGCTGGTGTAACTGAGTCAGACTTGTAGGCCTCCTTGATTGCGCACGCTTTTTCAGTACTGCCCACAAAATTTCTATGGGATTGAGGTCAGGGATTTGTACCTTGACATTGTTGTCCTTAAGCCATTGTGCCACAACTTTGGAAGTATGCTTGGGGTCATTGTCCATTTGCGACCAAGCTTTAACTTCCTGACTGATGTCTTGATATGTTGCTTCAATACACTCACAGAATTTTCCTCCGTCATGATGCCATCTATTTTGTGAAGTGCACCAGTCCCTCGTGCAGCAAAGCACCACCACAACATGATGCTGCCACCCCAGTGCTTCACCGTTGGGATGGTGTTCTTCGGCTTGCAAGCCTCCCGCTTTTTCCTTCTAACATAACGATGGTCAGTTCTATTTTTGTTTCATCAGACCAGAGTCCAAAAAGTATGTTCTTTGTCCCAATGTGCAGTTGCAAACCTGAAGTCTGGCTTTTTTATGGCGGTTTTGGAGCAGTGGCTTCTTCCTTGCTGAGCGGCCTTTCCGGTTATGTTGATATAGGACTCGTTTTACTGTGGATATAGATACTTTGTACCTGCTTCCTCCAGCATCTTCACATTGTTCTTTGCTGTTGTTCAGGGATTGATTTGCACTTTTCGCACCACAGTGCGTTCATCTCTAGGAGACAGAGCGCGTCTCCATCCTGAGCGGTATGATGGCTGCGTGGTCCCATGGTGTTTATACTTGCGTACTATTGTTTGTACAGATGAACAGGGTACCGTCATGGCGTTTGGAAATTGATCCCAAGGATAAACCAGACTTGTGGAGGTCTACATTTTTTTCTCTGAAGTCTTGGCTGATTTCTTTAGATTTTTCCATGATGTCAAGCAAAGAGGCACTGAGATTGAAGGTAGGCCTTGAAATACATACACAGGTATACCTCCAATTGACTCAAATTATGTCAATTAGCCTATCAGAAGCTTCTAAAGCCGTACCACCATTTTCTGGAATTTTCCAAGCTGTTCAAAGGCACTGTCAACTTAGTGTATGTGAACTTCTGACCCGCTGGAATTGTGATACAGTGAAATATAAGTGAAATAATCTGTTGTTGGAAAAATGACTTTGTGTCATGCACAAAGTTAATGTCCTAACCGACTTGCAAAAGCTATAGTTTGTTCACATGAAATTTGTGGAGTGGTTGAAAAACAAGTTTTAATGACTCCAACCTAAGTGAATGTTAACTTCCGACTTCAACTTAAAATGCCTTAATCAAACATTTAATCAGAGATTCTCGGTTGGAGAAATATCGGATCTAAGGTGATGCACAATACATTTCATATGAACCTTTCATATGAACCTATCAGTTAAAATGTATGTGGGGAATAATAAACTCAACATACATTTAAAAAAAAAAATATCATGTTTAATCTTAATTACAACAGCAAGAACATGTGCATCATTATTCATTGCTTACATTTGAAATCACTAAACATGTCTTTTGTGTTCTCTCTCTAGTCTAGAAATGTGCAACTTCATTATTAGCGCTAGCTGTTTGATCTTGCCGGGGTCACAATAAAAATTATGTTTTTGCCAAAGGCAGAGGACCGGGTCACTGGGGACCAAGTGCCCAAGTTATGGAGAGCCCAGCTTATCTCTCTCTCTGAATCCACCTTACCCCCCCAGCCACGAGCGCTCCAGCTGGCCAAAACAAACTGCATGCTCTTACCGAAGCTCAATCTCAGCAAACTGGGGGAGACATTCATAGAGCAGTCATTCGGGTAATCCAAGAATGAAGATCCGTTTCATACATCACAAATCGCTGCATGCATCTACACTATGTCATGTTCAAACAAGCTTTTGAGGCAATTTCTCCCAGTGTTGTATTTTATGCTATCTGACGACAAAACTAAACTGTGTGGCAAATGTGGACCGAATTGTACAGTTGTGTAAATATAGCGTATACTAAGGCTGCGTCCCAAATGGCACCCTATTCACCATATAGTGCATATACTGTGCCAAACACAGTCAGGATGCTCTCGATGTTGCAGCTGTAGAACCTTTTGAGGATCTCAGGACCAATGCCAAATCTTTTCAGTTTCCTGAGGGGGAATAGGCTTTGCCATGCAATCTTCACGACTGCCTTGATGTGTTTGGACCATTCTAGTTTGTTGTTGAGGTGGACACCAAGGAACTTGAAGCTCTCAACCTGCTCCACTACAGCACCGTCGATGAGAATGGGGGCGTGCACGGTCCTCCTTTTCCTGTAGTCCACAATCATCTCCCTAGTCTTGGCTACGTTGAGGGATATGTTGTTATTCTGGCACCACATGGCCAGGTCTCTGACCTACTCCCTATAGGCTGTCTCGTCATTGTTTGTGATCAGGCCTACCACTGTAGTGTAGTCTGTAAACGTAATGATGGTGTTGGAGTCGTGCCTAGCCATGCAGTCGTGGGTGAAAAGGGAGTACATGACGGGACTGAGTACTCACATCTGTGGAGCTCCAGTGTTGAGGATCAGCGTGGCAGATGTGTTGCTACTACCTACCCTCACCACCTGGGGGTGACCCGTCAGGAAGTACAGGACCCAGTTGCAGAGGGAACTGTTTAGTCCCAGGATCTTAGTGATGAGCTTTGAGGGTACTATGGTGTTGAACGCTGAGCTGTAGTCAATGAATAGCATTCTCACATAGGTTTTCCTTTGGTCCAGGTGACAAGGGCAGTGTGGAGTGCAACAGAGATTGCATCATCGTATGCAAATTGAAGTGGGTCTAGGATTTCTGGGATAACGGTGTTGATGTGAGCCATTACCCAACTTTCAAAGCACTTCAGGGCTACGGACATGAGTGCTACGGGTCTGTAGTCATTTAGGCAGGTTGCCTTGCTTGAAACATGCTGGTATTACAGACTCAATCAGGGACATGTTGAAAATGTCAGTGAAGACACCTGCCAGTTGGTCAGCACATGCCCAGAGCACACGTCCTGGTAATCCATCTGGCCCCGCAGCCTTCTATATGTTTACCTGTTTAAAGGTCTTACTCATGTCGTCTACGGAGAGAGTGATCACAGTAGTCTGGAACAGCTGATGCTCTCATGCATGCCTCTGTGTTGCTTGCCTCGAAGCGAGCATAGAAGTGATTTAGCTCGTCTGGTAGGCTCGTGTCACTGGGCAGCTCACAGCTGTGCTTCCCTTTGTAGTCTGTAATAGTTTGCAAGCCCTGGCACATAAGACGAGCGTCAGAGCCGGTGTAGTAATCTTCCGGGTTAGAGTCCCGCACCTTGAAAGTGGCAGCTCTCCCCTGTAGCTCAGTGCGAATGTTGCCTGTAATCTATGGCTTCTGGTTGGGGTATGTACGTACAGTCACTGTTGGGACGACGTCCTCGATGCACTTATTGATAAAGCCAGTGACTGATGCATCCGGAAGATTCCCGGAACATGTTCCAGTCTGTGACAGCAAAACAGTCCTGTAGTTTAGCATCTGCTTCATCTGACCACTTTTATAGACCGAGTCACTGGTGCTTCCTGCATTAATTTTTGCTTCTAAGCAGGAATCTGGAGGATAGAGTTGTGGTCGGATTTACCAAATGGAGGGCGAGGGAGAGTTTTGTACGCATTTCTGTGTGTGGAGTACAGGTGATCTAGAATTTTTTTCCCTCTGGTTGTACATTTAACATGTTGATAGAACTTTCCCTGCATTAAAGTCTCCGGCCACAAGGAGCGCCGCCTCTGGGTGAATGGTTTCCTGTTTGCTTATTTCCTTATACAGCTAACTGAGTGCGGTCTTAGTGCCAGCAACTGTCTGTGGTGGTAAATAAACAGCCAGGAAAATTATAGCTGAAAATTCTCTAGGCAAGTAGTGTGGCCTGCAATTTATCACAATATACTCTACTTCAGGTGAGCAAAATCTAGAGACTTCCATAGATTTCATGCACCAACTGTTGTTTACAAATATGCACAGACCCCCCCCCCGTCTTACCAGAGTGTGCTGTTCTATCTTGCCGGTGCAGCGTATATCCCGCTAGCTGAATATCCGTGTCGTCATTTAGCCATGGTTCCGTGAAATATAGGATATTACAGTTTTTGATGTCCAGTAGTAGGTTATTTGTGAACGTACCTCATCTAATCAATTGTCCAATGGTTCCACGTTGGCGAGTAGTATTAACGGAAATGGCAGCTTTCCAAGTCACCTTTGCTGGGTCCTGACCAGGCATCCAGCTCTTTGTCCTCGGTACCTAAGTCGCTTCCTCTTGCATATAACAGGGATGTTGGTCCTGTGGAGTGTTGAGAGAATGTATTGTGTGTCGTCTTTGTTGTAGAAAGAATCTTTGTCTAATCCGCTGTCCTGATATCCAGAAGCTCTTTTTTGCTGTAAGATATGGTTGCAGAAACATTATGTACAAAAGAAGTTACGAATAACGCAAAAATATAATAGCACAATTGGTTGGGCTCCCGTAAAACTGCTGCCATTTCTTCCGCCGCCATTTTAAAAGATCACTACACTAGTTAACTATTGCAAAATGACAACCCAGTCAAAACTGGGATGACTATGTAGAGATCATATAATATGTTACAAATTGCAATTCATAGAATGTTACGAATTAGCAAAATATACAACATCTTAGAAATGTGCTAAACTTTTACGAATTCCAATTTGTTGATGCTAATGTTAGCTAGGTGGCCAACGCAATCATTAGCTAGCTCTACAGTTTACGGGTTAAGGTTGGGAGTTAGCTAAAAGGGTTAAGGTTAGCTAACATGCTAAAAGTTGTAAGTAGTTGCTAATTAGCTCAAATACTAAAGTTGTCCATGATGTAATTTGAACACGCAACCTTTGGGTTGCTAGACGTTTGCTTTATACACTACCATTCAAAGGTTTGGGGTCACATAGAAATGTCAACAGTGAAGAGGTGACTCTGGGATGCTGGTCTTCTAGGCAGAGTTCCTCTGTCCAGTGTCTGTGTTCTTAGTCTTTTCTTTTTATTGGCCATTCTGAGATATGGCTTTTTCATTGCAACTCTGTCTAGAAGGCCAGCATCCTGGAGTCACCTCGTTGATGTTGAGAATAGTGTTGTGCGGGTACTAATTAATGAAGCTGCCAGTTGAGAACAAGTGAGGCATCGGTTTCTCAAACTAGACACTAATGTACTTGTCTTCTTGCTCAGTTGTGCACTGGGGCCTCCAACTCTTTTTTTCTATTCTGTTTAAAGCCAGTTTGCGCTGTTCTGTGAAGGGAATAGCAGACAGCATTGTACGAGATCTTCAGTTTCTTGGCAATTTCTCGCATGGAATAGCCTTAATTTCTCAGACTAAGAATAGACTGATGAGTTTCAGAAGAAAGTCTTTGTTTATGGCCATTTTGAGCCTGTAATCGAACCCACAAATGCTGACACTCCAGATACTCAGCTTGTCTAAAGAAGGCCAGTTTTATTGCCTCTAATCAGAACAACAGTTTTCAGCTGTGCTAACATAATTGCAAAAGGGTTTTCTAATGATCAATTAGCCTTTTAAAATTATAAACTTGGATTAGCTAACACAATGTGCCATTGGAACACAGGAGTGACGATTGCTGATAATGTGCTTCTGTACACCAATGTAGATATTCCACTAAAACAAAATCTGCCGTTTCCAGCTACAATAGTCATTTACAACATTAAACATGTCTAAACTGTATTTCTGATCAATTTTATGTTATTTTAATTGACAAACACATGTGCTTTTCTTTCAAAAACAAGGAAACTTCTATGTGACGGTAATGTTTTTTGAACGGTAGTGTATGTCTTCCCATCCACCACCCTACTTTTGTTTTCGCCTCAAGTAACTTTCTATCTCATGTAACTATACCATAAGAATACAATCTCTGACCTGCCCTTCTATACAGCACATACTGCTTGGTATTGTGCCGCATGTAGGAACTTTGGCCTTGTCAGAAAGAGAGGAATCAGTAATGGTTGACAGATCTTGATGTCTGATAATCGGCTCTTCACCATTAACACTTCCAACAATTGCATGATTCAAGGCCTAGAAGCTGCACTTACATGACATTGGTTTACATCACTGAAAGAGCTAGCAGACTTCTTGAAAGAGAAAGGCACTCTAACTGTTAACCTTAAAGAAAAAAACAGGCTTCTGGCAAACAGTTGTGGCAAACCTTTGGTGAATTTGCTGCAAATTTGAACTCATATTTTCACACAAATTAGTTTTCTGGCAGTTGCGGCAACTTGTGACAAACAATTGAGAAATTTGCGTCAATTTGTGAACTGGCAAACAATTCTGGGAAACTTGTGACGAACATTCTGTTTGCTGCAACTGCAAATTGGATCAGGTTTTTGGTTACTGTGTGTTAAAACCGGTTACAGCTAGACGTTCCGCTAGTGGTGAAAGCAAACCATGCGATTATCTGAGGACAGCGCCTCATCATACAAATGCATAACAAATCATTTTCAACCAGGGAGGTGTGACACGAAGGTCAGGAATAACTGACTATAATAACTAACTATAATAAGATATAATAAGATATAATTCATGCCTTGCCTTTGAAGATGTTCTTCTGTTGGCACTCCAAAATGTCCCATAAACATCACAAATGGTCCTTTTGTTCAATAAATTCCTTTGTTATATCCCCAAAATGTCAATTTATTTGGCTCGTTTGATTCAGAAAAACACCGGTTCCAACTCGCTCAACATGACTACAAATGATCAAATAAGTTACCTGTAAACTTGGTCCAAACATTTCAAACAACTTTCCTAATCCAACTTTAGGTATCCTAAAACGTAAATAATCGATCAAATTTAAGACGGTATACACTGTGTTCAATAGCGGACAAAGTCAAAGTGAAGCGAGTTCCAGGTCACGTGCCCCAAACAAAAGAGTCCACTTGGCTTGACACTCATTCTGAACTGCCCTACTGTTGACATCTAGTGGAAGCCATAAGAACTGCAACCAGGTGCCTCAAGTCTAGTTTCACATTGAAAACACTGAAAACACTCAAAAAATAAATTCCTGGATGGTTTGTCGTCGGGGTTTTGCCTGCCGAATAAAGTTCTGTTTATACTCAGACATTATTTTAACAGTTTGAGAAACTTTAGTGTGTTTGCTATCCAAATCTACCAATTATTTGCATATTCTGGCGTCTGGGCTTGAAAATATTGAAAATACATAACAGAGAAAAAAATGAAATATACTAAATATACTAAACAACATGTATTAAATGTCTTTAACAGATACAAATCCAATTCAACTTGAAATCATCAGCATGGTAATGATGAAAATAGCAATGACTGGATATTTCCAAAATAAAATGTTATGTTTCGTCTTTATATTTACAGTGGGGCAAAAAAGTATTTAGTCAGCCGACAATTGTGCAAGTTCTCCCACTTAAAAAGATGAGAGAGGCCTGTAATTTTCATCATAGGTACACTTAAACTATGACTGACAAAATGAGAAAAACAAATCCAGAAAATCACACTGTAGGATTTTTAATGAATTTATTTGCCAATTATGGTGGAAAATAAGTATTTGGTCAATAACAAAAGTTTATCTCAATACTTTGCTATATACCCTTTTTTGGCAATGACAGAGGTCAAACGTTTTCTGTAAGTCTTCACAAGGTTTTCACACACTGTTGCTGGTATTTTGGCCCATTCCTCCATGCAGATCTCCTCTAGAGCAGTGATGTTTTGGGGCTGTTGCTGGGCAACACAGACTTTCACAGACTCCCTCCAAAGATTTTCACTATATAAGTTCAAAGATTTTTTAAAAAGCTGGAAGGAGGAGAGATGAAACGATTCGGGTGACCGTTTTATGTGTGGATTAATTGTCAGGGTAGAGGACCTTGTCCATTTCAGGTAAAATAAATCAATGTTCATATACAAATTAAATTGCCATACATGCTTAATGCTTTTTGACCTGTCCCCAAATTAATGTCAGAGTTTGTTTTGATATTTTAACCTGCATGTCGTGATCGCGTTTGGTGTAGGGGGGACAACCAAATGGCGCACGCGCGCAGCAGGTTTGGGTTCCGTGTTAGACTATTTTCAGTGTCATCGTAATTTCAATTTCACTTTCATATTTTTGCTTTGTCTACCATTCCGCCTCTTCCTTTCCTTTTTCTACAGACTCAATCAAGATTGAATGTTGAACTTCAGAACATATGTCACATCAGATAATGTACAGGAAACAAACCCTATTGTCTAAATAAGCATCATTTCACAAGATAAGACGTCATAAAATAGGTTTGATTATTATAATTTATTTATATTATTTCATGAACCAAACAGTCCAAAAATCAGATTAAAGCCTCAATTGAAATTGATCAATCTGCAATCTGAGACAAACAAATCGTGCGTGCATGTGACACTGTCTGTCTTAAGTGGTATTAACACAGATCTGTCTACCAGACAGTGCCGGAGCTAATCAATAGATATTCACTTTCACTGACAACTTAGGTGACACACACACCATGCTGTTTTGCCATAAAATAATGATATACATTTGGGTCTAATTAAAGTATAAAATATTACATTTGAAGGTCACTGGACTAATGACTGTATTTCATTCATAAAGCACTTTCCACAATGCCCAAAATGTAACATTTGTATTTAAAATACATTTGTGATAGAATGTGTCATGACTTTACTTTCATTCACCCGATTACTGTAATTTATCTAATCAACTATGTTTAATTGTTACCCGATTGAATTAGTCATGTAACAATTTAACTCAATAGGAGTTGGGGCACCACAAGAATGGTTCTCTAATAAAGAGTTACCGTCTCCAGAATTAAAAGTCTCTGGTTTGTCCACCAGAGATCAAAGTCTTTCGGAGTTGTAGCATGTTATAATGGATACGTCAGAGTACCATTAGGTTGTTCTTTGGACGAATGTGTTTACCAGACTAAAGTATTTAAACAGCGTCACCGAGCATGTTTTGGTCTAGAGTAGTAGCTATTTCAACGGGGAGGACCCTGTCCCAGCGTTATCTTGATTAAATGTACATTTTGTCATGAGTCCTTTTATTCTGGAGTAGAAAAGGGGGCGTTCCATGACGCCGATGTAAATGTCTGTGCTCACGGGTGTGGTCACTGGCTCGTTAAAACTTTACTCTCATTTAGAAGGCTAACATCACATTTCATCTTTTCAAAAGTAGTCCGATACTCAATCATTCATTTTATACAACATTCAGATGTAAATCCTGTAACTAGAAAATATACACATTCTGAGAAACAGTTATGTGTTTCTGCTGTGGTAGTAACATTACAAATTAGTAAGAAATTCGACATGATTGTTCTTTAAGTTCCCACGGACAACCCACGCGCAAACGCTAAGCGGCCTAGAGGCTGTGCTCTTTTGGACAATGTTTACCTAGCGAACCAACATGACATTCACACCCAGCTGATGTATAACCTAGCACACTTGAAGGGTGCCAAGGTGTTTGCTAGGAAACTGAAAGAAACTGCTCTGGGACAAAGCAACAACCGAAATAAGAGGAACTCTGCCATACATCCTCCAAGATCACGACCACCGGCCCCCACCCAGAGAAACAAGCACCACCCTACACCACCGGGCCATATCCAGAGAGGTCAGCTCTACCCTGCACCAACAGGCCCCGTCCAGTGCGGCCAACACCACCCTGCACCATCGGCTCCTTTCCAGAAAAGCCAGCTTGACCCCATACCACCAGGCCTCTTCCAGATAGGCTTGCTCCATCCACTCTACAATATCGGGCCACTTCCAGAGTAGACAGCAGCACCACACGACACTAACAGGACAACAACCCAATCAGAAGAGACCAATAGTCCAGCAAGACCGCTACAGTGCAGTCAGAAAGTATTCCCTTGGCTTATTTCACATTTTGTTGTGTTACAGCCTGAATTCAAAATGGATTTAAGATATTTTTCTCTCTCACCATTCTACACACAATACCCCATAATGACAAAGTGAAAGCATGTAAATGAAATACATAAATATGTAATTTACATAAGTATTCACACCTCTGAGTCAATACTTTGTAGATGCATCGTTGACAGTGATAACAGCTGTGAATCTTTCAGGGTAAGTCAATAAAGAGCTTTCCACACCTGGATTGTACAACATTTGCCCATTACTTTTTTTCTAAATTATTTAAGATTTGTCAAATTGGTTGTTGATCATTGCTAGACCATAATTTTCAAGTCTTGCCATAGATTTTCAAGATTTAAGTCAGTGTAGCTCGGCCATTCAGGAACATTCCTTGGCCCTGTTTTAGGTTATTGTCCACCCAGTGTCTGGTGGAAAGCAGACTGAACCAGGTTTTCCTCTAGAATTATTCCTGTTCTTAGCTCCATTATGTTTATTTTTTATCCTGAAAAAGTCCCCAGATTATAAGTATACCCATAACATGATGCAGCCACCGCTATGCTTGAAAACATAGACTCAGTAGTGTGTTGTATTGGATTTGCCCCAAACATAACGCTTTGCCACATTGTTTTGCAGTATTAATTTAGTGCCTGGTTGCAAACCGTTTGCATGTTTTGGAATATTTGTAGTCTGTATAGGCTTCCTTCTTTCCACTCTGTCAATTAGGTTAATATTGTTGATCCATCCTCAGTTTTCTCTTGTCACAGCCATTAAACTCTGTAACCATTTTAAATTCATTATTGGCCTCATGGTGAAATCCCTGAGCGGGTCCCATCCTCTCCGGAAACTGAGTTAGGAAGAACGCCTGTAGCTTTGTAGTGACTGGGTGTAGTGATACACCACCCAAAGTGTAATTAATAACTTCAACATGTTCAAAGGGATATTCAATGTCTGCTTTTTATTTTACCCATTTACCAATACTTTAGGTGCCCTTCTTTGTGAGGTATTTGAAAAAACTCCCTGATCTTTGTGTTTTGAAATTCACTACTCGACTGAGGGACCTTACATATAATTGTGATTGCATACAGAGTGAGCCCATGCAATTTAGTATGTGACTTGTTAAGCACATTTTTACTCCTGAACTTGAGCTTGCAATAACAAAGGGGTTGAATACTTATTGACTCAAGGAACTTAAGTTTTTAGTTTTTAAACATTTGTAAAAGTAAAAAGCAACCATAATTCCACTTTGACATTATGGGGTATTTTGTGAAGGCCAGTGACAAAAACAAAATCGCGATTTAATCCATTTTAAATTCAGACAGAAGTCAAGGGGTGTGAATTCTTTCTGAAGGCACTGTATGCAGAAGTGGTACAAAGAATAGAGCACCCTGCTGCAGCCAAACTAAACCAGATATGGCATCTGCTGAACATAATTTGCCAAAAAATCATTTTTTTTATTATCAGAAATAGAATTATTAGAAATAGATCCTGTTATGAGTTCAGTTTTATATATGCTACACAGGAAATATACTGAACAAAAATGTCAAAGATTTTACTGTTACAATTCATAAAAGGAAATCAGTCAATTCAAATTAATAAATTAGGCCCTAATCTATGGATTTCACATGACTGGGAATACAGATATTCATTTGTTAGTCACAGAAATAAAGGTCAGGGATCAGAAAATCAGTCAGTATCTGGTGTGACCCCCATTTTCCTCATGCAGTGCAACACATCTCCTTCACATAGAGTTGATCAGGCTGTTAATTGGGGACTGTGGAATGTTGTCCCACACCTCTTCAATGATCGTGTGAAGTTGCTGAATATTGGTGGGAATTGGAACACTTTGTTGTATACATCGATCCAGAGCATCCCAAACATGCTCAATGGGTGGCATGTCTGGTGAGTTTGCAGGCCATGGAAGAACTGGAACATTTTCAGCTTCCATGTATTGTTTGCGACATGGGGCCGTGCATTATCATGCTGAAACATTAGGTGATGGCGGTGGATGAATGGCAAGTAAATGAGCCTCAGGATCTTGTCATTGTATCTCTGTGCATTCAAATTACCATAGTGTTCATTGTCTGTAGCTTATGCCTGCACATACCATAACCCCACCGCCACCATAGGGAACTATGGCCTGCGGTTGTGAGGCCATACATGCACATGGCCTGCGGTTGTGAGGCCGGTTGGACATACTGCCAAATTCTCTAAAACAATATTGGAGGCGGCTTATGGTAGAGAAATTAACATTTCTTGTGGACATTCCTGCAAACAGCCTGCCAATTGCACAATCCCTCAACTTGTGACATCTGTGGCATTGTTTTGTGTGGCAAAACAGCACATATTAGAGTGCCGTTTTATTGTCCCCCGCACAAGGTGCACCTGTGTAAGGATGATCATGTGGTTAATCAGCTTCTTGATATGCCACACCTGTCAGGTGGATGAATTATCTTGGAAAAGGAGAAATGCTCAGTAACAGGGATGTAAACAAATTTGTGCACAACATTTTAGAGAAATAAAGCTTTTTGTGCCCATGGAATATTTTTTATATATTTTCATTCAGCTCATGAAACATGGGACCAACACTTTACATGTTGCATTTATACTTTTGTTTGGTATAGTTAAATCTAGCTATACTTGTATGTAGCCCCAGAAACAAAGTTAATGAGATTAGTAATTTGACGATATTAATACTGAATATTAGCCATTTCTGAGACTCACATTAGACAGCATCTTTGAAGATGCAGCAGTAGGAATTCAAGTAAATATTATCTAGGTGGCAATTAAGTCTGGCTGCTCAGCTGATTGGTTGACATACTGTCAATTATTTTATGACTAAACGTTTCAAATCAAATAATAAATTATATTACCAGAACAAGATAAATGACATATAAAAACATGGGAAAGGACTTCGGTGCATATGATATTATGGGCAGAAAACACAATTGATCTCCATTGTTCATTGAAGTTGATGGGTCATTAATAACAAAACCTTTCGATATAGCCAATAATTTAAATTACTATTTTACCAGTAAAGTGGAAAACTGAGTAGTGAAATGACAACATCGCACAGTGAACCATCAAATTTGTGTATTGAAGATCTAGTAATTAAAGAGAAGGATTGCAGTTTTGAATTTGATCAAGTTTCTGTGGAAGAGGTAGAAAAATTGATGTTATCCATCAATAATGAAAAGCCACCAGCCATAGAAAGGGGAATACCTAGTCAGTTGTACAACTGAATGCATTCAACCCAATCTGTATCAGAGAGGTGTTGAGGGCTGTCTTTATCGACATCCACGTCTTTCTGCGCCTGGGGAACAGTGGGTTAACTGTCATATTAGAATGTGTAGGAATGCAGGATATGAGCTTTAAATGCCCCCACAAATTCTGAGTGAGGAGCCCCAGACCCCTCACCAGTCCCCCCACACTTCTATATCCAAAGTTACACCACTGCATCTTAAGCAATAATTCTACAGTGGTGGAAGATTTTAAAATTGAGCGTTGGTTGGACTTCGTTTACACAAAGACTTGCAATATGTCCTTACACCAATTACATAGATCTATCACTATTGTAACTACTGTGTAACCAATTTGTATCTACACACAGTAAGTACATAGCACATGTGAATATTCACTCACATAATGTGATGTGGTAAACTTCTCAATGCCATCGGATGAATCCCGGAACATATTTTGTCTGTGCTAACAAAACAGTCCTGTAATATCTTGGTACATGCATGTGAAGTAGATACATTTCAATATCTAGGTGAATGTATGTGCAGTTGGTACAATGTTATATATAGGTACATCTCTTACATAGATGAAGATAGACCAGTAGTGTTTTGTTAGCACAGACAACATATGTTCTGGGATTCATCCGATGGCATTGAGAAGTTTACCACATAAGTCACCGGCTTCATTAATTAATAAGTGAATCATCGACAACGTCGTCCCCTGTAATGCTTCAGGTGTCGTAGGTGTGTGGAGTCAAACGCAGGAGACAGTGAGTGCAAAGCTGTGCGTCTTTAATAGCACCAACGCACCACAGGGTGCTCACAATAGTAACGGCCCCAAACACAGGGAATGAGAATGTACAACGGAAAAGTAACGACCAGGCACTAACACGTACCTCTACAACAGAGCCGAAGGTTACACTGAAATAATCCCGCACAACAACCAGGCGGGCCGGCTGTCTAATAAAGACAAACTAATTAACTAATCACACATGAACAGGTGCTACCACTAAACATACAAGGAGGGAGAGGAAAAACAATCAGTGGCAGCTAATAGGCCGGTGATGACGACCGCCGAGCGCCACCCGCCCGGGAAGGGGAAACACCCTCGGTTGGACTCGTGACAGTACCCCCCTCCTGACGCGCGGCTCCCGCAGCGTGCCGACACCGGCCTCGAGGTCGCCCCGGAGGACGAGGTGCAGGGCGATCCGGATGGAGGCGATGGAAATCCCTCAACATGGATGGATCCAAGATGTCCCTCACCGGTACCCAGCACCTCTCCTCCGGACCGTACCCCTCCCAGTCCACGAGGTACTGCAGGCCCCTCACCCGGCGTCTTGAGTCCAGAATGGCCCGGATCGTGTACGCCGGGGTCCCCTCGATGTCCAGAGGGGGGGAGGGACCTCCGGTACCTCACTGTCCTGCAGGGGACCAGCTACCACCGGCCTGAGGAGAGACACATGAAACGAGGGGTTAATACGATAATAGGAAGGGAGTTGTAATCGATAACACACCTCGTTTATTCTCCTCAGGACTTTAAAGGGCCCTACACACTGCGGACCCAGCTTCCGGCAGGGCAAGCGGAGAGGTAGGTTTTGGGTCGAGAGCCAGACCCTGTCCCCCGGTACAAACACGGGGGCCTCACTGCGGTGGCGGTCAGCACTCCTCTTCTGCCGTCCACTCGCTTGTCGTAGAGATTCCTGGACGGCCCTCCAGGTCTCCTTGGAGCGCTGTACCCATTCCTCCACCGCAGGAGCCTCGGTCTGGCTCGGATGCCATGGTGCCAGGACCGGCTGGTATCCCAACACACACTGAAAAGGGGACACGTTAGTAGAGGAGTGGCGTAGTGAGTTCTGAGCCATTTCAGCCCAGGGAATGTATCGTGCCCACTCCCCTGGCCGATCCTGGCAATATGACCGCAGAAACCTACCCACCTCCTGGTTCATTCTCTCCACCTGCCCATTACTCTCGGGGTGATAACCGGAGGTCAGGCTGACAGAGACCCCCAAGCGTTCCATGAACGCTCTCCATACCCGAGGCGTGAATTGGGGGCCCCGATCAGAAACGATGTCCTCCGGCACCCCGTAGTGCCGAAAGACATGGGTAAATAATGCCTCCGCAGTCTGCAGGGCTGTAGGGATACCGGGCAACGGGAGGAGACGGCAGGACTTAGAAAACCGATCCACAATCACTAGAACCGCGGTGTTCCCCTGAGACGGCGGAAGATCGGTCAGGAAATCTATGGACAGATGTGACCATGGCCGCTGTGGAACGGGGAGGGGTTGTAGCTTCCCTCTAGGAAGGTGCCTAGGAGCCTTACTCTGAGCGCACACTGAGCAAGAGGAGACATAACCCTTAACGTCCTTAACCAACGTAGGCCACCAATACCTCCCTGAAGGCTCCCCACTGTCCTCGTCACCCCAGGGTGACCCGAGGAGGGTAGGACGTGAGCCCACCGAATCAGCTTGTCCCGAACATCAAGCGGCACGTACCTTCGCCCCGCTGGACACTGAGGAGGCGCGGGTTCAGCCCGTAACGCCCGCTCGATGTCCGAGTCCACCTCCCATACCACTGGGGCTACCAGCTTTGAGGCGGGAAGGATGGGAGTAGGTTCGGTGGACCCATCCTCGGTGTCGTAAAGGCGGGACAGTGCGTCAGCCTTCACGTTCTGGGAGCCCGGTCTATAAGACAAAGTAAACCGGAACCGGGTGAAGAATATGGCCCACCTTGCCTGACGTGGGTTAAGTCTCCTTGCAGCCCGAATATACTCCAGATTCTGGTGGTCGGTCCAGATGAGAAAAGGGTGCTTAGCCCCCTCAAGCCAGTGTCTCCACACCTTCAGAGCTCTAACCACCGCTAGCAACTCCCGGTCCCCCACATCATAGTTACGCTCCGCTGGGCCGAGCTTCCTTGAGAAGAAAGCGCAGGGGCGGAGTTTTGGTGGCGTACCCGAGCGCTGTGATAGCACGGCACCCACCCCAGCCTCGGACGCGTCCACCTCCACTATGAATGCTAGAGAGGGATCCGGATGCGCCAACACGGGCGCATCAGTGAACAGCGCCTTCAACTTGTTGAATGCTCTGTCCGCCTGTGCTGACCACTGCAATCGCACCGGGCCCCCTCAGCAGTGAGGTAATGGGAGCCGCTATCTGGCCAAAACCCGGATAAACCTCCGGTAGTAGTTGGCAAAACCCAAAAACCGCTGCACCTCCTTTACCGTGGTTGGAGTCGGCCAATTACGCACGGCCCTAATGCGGTCACCCTCCATCACCACCCCGAGGTGGAAATGCGATATCCCAGAAAAGAGACGGCTCGTTTAGAGAACACGCATTTCTCAGCCTTGACGTATAGGTCATGCTCCAGCAGTCTACCAAGCACTTTGCGCACCAGAGACACATGCGCGGTGTGAGTGGCCGAGTAGATCAGAATGTCATCGATATAAACAACCACTCCCTGCCCGCACAGGTCCCTGAGAATCTCGTCTACAAAGGATTGGAAAACGGCTGGAGCATTCTTTAACCCATACGGCATGACGAGGTACTCATAGTGGCCGGATGTAGTACTAAATGCGGTTTTCCACTCGTCTCCCTTCCGAATACGCACCAGACTATACGCGCTCCTGAGATCCAGTTTTGTGAAGAACTGCGCTCCGTGGAACGATTCCACCGCCGTAGCGATGAGAGGTAGAGGGTAACTATACCCCACTGTGATGGCGTTTAGACCTCTATAATCGATACACGGACGCAAACCTCCCTCCTTTTTCCTCACAAAAAGAAACTCGAGGAGACGGGTGAAATGGAGGGCCGAATGTACCCCTGTCCCAGCGACTCCGTGACATATGTCTCCATTGCCAACGTCTCCTCCTGGGACAGCGGGTACACGTGACTCTTGGGAAGCGCAGCGTCTACCTGGAGATCTATCGTACAATCCCTTCCCGGTCGATAAGGTGGTAATTTAGTCGCTTTCACTTTACTGAAAGCGATTGCCAAATCGGCATACTCGGGGGAATGCACACCGTGGAACCCTGGTCTGGACTCTCCACCGACGTGGCACCGATGGAAACTCCCAAACACCTTCCAGAACACTCCTCTGACCACCCCTGGAGAACCCCCTGTCTCCACGAAATTTTAGGATTGTGCCGGGCCAGCCAGGGAGTCCCCAGCACCACTGGAAATGCAGGCGAATCAATAATAAAAAAACTGATACGCTCCCTATGATTCCCCTGCGTCACCATGTCCAGTGGGACCGTGGTCTTCCCGACCATCCCTGACCCTAATGGCCGGCTATCTAGGGAGTGCACGGGGAAAGGAGAATCTATCGGCACCAGCGGAACCCCTAACTTAAGGGCGAGTCCGCGATCCATAAAGTTCCCAGCTGCGCCTGAATCGACTAGCGCCCTATGCTGGGAAGAGGGAAAAAAGTGAAGGAAAGAGATTAAGACAAACATATGGCCAACAAGGGATTCTGGGTGAGTCTGATGCTGACTCACCTGGGGTGACCGAGAAGCGTTCCGCCTGCCATCTCTACTCCCAGACGGACCCCCCCAGCACCGATCAGACGTGTGTCCTCTCCGACCACAGTTGGTGCAGGGAAGGCCTCCTCCTCCGGTACCCCTCGGCGCAGCCCCTCCCAACTCCATCGGAATGGGAGCGGAGGGGCTGGGTGGTGGAACGCACAGGACCCTCTCTGAACGCCCGCGGGCAGCCAGCAGATTGTCCAGTCGAATGGACATGTCAATCAGCTGATCCAGTGACAGAGTGGTGTCCCGACACGCTAACTCCCGGCGGACGTCCTCTCGGAGACTACACCTGTAGTGGTCCATAAGGGCCCTGTCGTTCCACCCAGATCCGGCTGCCAAGGTCCGGAACTCCAGCGCGTAATCCTGGGCGCTCCTCCTCTCCTGCCTGAGATGAAAAAGTCGTTCTCCCACCGCTCGGCCGTCTAGAGGGTGATCAAACACGGCACGGAAGCGGCAGGAAAACTCTGGGTAGTGCTCCCGCGCTGAGTCTGGGCCATTCCAGACTGCGTTCGCCCACTCCAGAGCACGACCCGTGAGGCAGGAGATGAGGACACTCACCCTCTCCGCTCCTGAGGGAGTGGGTCTAACGGTGGCCAGGTATAGCTCCAGCTGAAGCAGAAACCCCTGGCAACCCGCCGCCGCTCCATCATAAGCCCTCGGTAGCGTCAGACGGAGGGTGCTGGAGTCGAGTGATGGGGAGTCCGGAGCCGGGGTGCCGAAGGTGGAGAGAGGAGACCACTCCTCTCCCATCGGTCCATTCTCTCCATCACTTGATCCATCGCGGATCCGATCCGATGGAGAACGGTGGTGTGGTGGAGAACCCGTTCCTCCATCGATGGGAGAGGGTTGGCTGCTGCTCCTGCTGACTCCATTCAATTTGATTTAGGTGCGGGATTCTGTAATGCTTCAGGTGTCGTAGGTGTGTGGAGTCAAACGCAGGAGACAGTGAGTGCAAAGCTGTGCGTCTTTAATAGCACCAACGCACCACAGGGTGCTCACAATAGTAACGGCCCCAAACACAGGGAATGAGAATGTACAACGGAAAAGTAACGACCAGGCACTAACACGTACCTCTACAACAGAGCCGAAGGTTACACTGAAATAATCCCGCACAACAACCAGGCGGGCCGGCTGTCTAATAAAGACAAACTAATTAACTAATCACACATGAACAGGTGCTACCACTAAACATACAAGGAGGGAGAGGAAAAACAATCAGTGGCAGCTAATAGGCCGGTGATGACGACCGCCGAGCGCCACCCGCCCGGGAAGGGGAAACACCCTCGGTCGGACTCGTGACATCCCCACACGTACATATCCCAACCAGAAGCCATGGATTCACACAGAGCTAAAGTCTAGAGATTCCACTTTCAAGGACCGGACACTAATTCGGACACTTATAAGAAATCCTGCAACAACATCCGACGAGCCATCAAAAAGGCAAAGCTTTAATACAGGACTGAGATCGAATCCTACTATGCCGACTCTGACGCTCTGATCACAGTAGAGGGTGTTCTTTATTCACCTCGAGCCAGAATGCAGAGAAGGATACATTCCTCATTTTAACCATTTGATGTCTATGATGTACTAAGTGCCTTACTGAAAATTGATGTAACAAAAACATCCAGTTGGGCCGACTCACTTGATCCCTTTTTGCTGCAACTTTCTGCCCCAGTTATTGCAGAATCATTAACGTATATGTTTTACTTGACAATTGTTTCTGGGGTTATCCCGAAGATCTGGAAAACGGCACAAGTCCTCTCTGTATCCAGGCTGTATCACATCCGATTGGGAGTCCCATAGGGTGGCGCACAATTGGCCCAGCGTCTTATGGGTATGGCCGTCATTGTAATTAAGAATTTGTTCTTAAATGACCTGCCTAGTTAAATAAAGGTTAAATAAAAAATGAAATACTAAATGAAGAGATCCTACTGACTTGGATAACTACCGTCAAATTTCCAAGCGGTCTTGCCTTGCCAAAGTTTTAGAGTCCCTGGCCAACTCTCAGCTTAGAACTTTTTTTGACCTTCTCATTCCATTCTTAATGAGCACCAATCTGTTTTAACACCTGGACATAGGCCCCTTTCAGTGGCTACACTTGTCTTAGATTATGTGCTATATTGTTTAAAGCATAAAAGTGATTTTGTCGCCTTATTTGTTGACCTGTCGATGGCGTTTCATACAGTTGACCATTTCTTACTTGTTCAAAGGTTGTCTGAAATAGGCCTAGATCAGGCATCTTGCAATTGGTTCATTAACTATCTAACGGAGAGGACACAATGTGTGCTTACTGATGGTATCAGATGTAGTTTCCTCAATATTACGAATGGTGTGCCACAGGGGTCGATTTTAGGCCCTGTTCTCATACTTATTTATATAAATAATGTTTGTCTAGCTGTTAAAATCTGTAACATTCATCTCTGTGCAGAGGACACTGTTATTTAGTCGAGCAGGGCATTCATGATCTTCAACATGGTTTTGACTCAACTCAAAAATAACTTACTGACCTAGTGATAAATGCTAATAAAAACAAATTGATGATGCTCTCTAGGTCTCATAATATTGATCCCGAGGACCAGCATATTAAAGTGAGCCCAAATTGAGCAAGTTCCCCATTATAAGTACTTGGGGATAAAGTCTTAAAACACCCCTTGAAAAAGCTGAGATTTAAGATTGGTTTCTTTTATAAAAAGAAAACCTGCTACACTTTGGAAAGTATAAGGAAGATTGTTCTAGCGATGCTTCTCCCAGTAGTTGATTATGGTAATATAATCTACATGCATGCGTCAGAGTCTGTTTTAAAACCTTTAGACTCAAAGGAAGGGACATTTAAACTAAGTTGTTTTGGAGACTATGCAAGACAAGATAAAGGCACTTTCTGCCCAGCGGTCATCTTCTTCACCTTCTAAACCCTTGTCAGAAAATAACGAGACAATATGGCTAATGGCTAATAATAACTTAACCAATATGGCTACCATTGCATTCTGCAGCGATGCGTTTTCCTGGACAATCATTTGTTTTCCAAAAGGACAATGACCCAACACACCTCCAGTCCTTGACCAAGAAGGAGAGAGATTGAGTGCTGCATCAATTAACCTAGCCTCCATATTCACCCGGCCTCAACCAAATTGAGATGGTTTGTGATCAGTTAGACTGCAGAGTGAAGGAAAAGTAGCCAGCAAGTGCTCAGCATATGTGGGAACTCCTTCAAGACTGTTGGAAAAGCTGGTTGAGAGAATGCTGTCATCAATTCAAAGGGTGGCTACTTTAAAGAATCTCAAATATACATTATTTTGATTTGTTTAACACTTTTTTGGTTACTACATGATTCCATATGTGTTACTTCATAGTTTTGGTGTCTTCACTATTATTCTACAATGTAGAAAATAGTACAAATAAAGAAAAACCCTTGAATGAGTAGGTGTGTCCAAACTTTTGACTAGTACTGTACATTTTGCGGGCACAGTATATTTCACAATAGTGTCGTGTCTGTGACTATCATTAAATGTGAAGACTTATTTATATCAAATCAGTTCTCTAGGTCTTAAGTATTACGTGATTAAACTAACCATGTAAACATTAATTAACTAGGAAGTCGGGCACCACTGAAAATGTTGATTAAAGTTATAATTTTCCGGTATTTTAATATATAATATGAATTATTAATCGTTACCTCATTATGCTCAATTCAAACATCATAAAATTATTGTTTATCTGCACGAACCCTAGTTTCATAGTGAGTCAGCAATATACGAATTGTCTTGATTATTAATTTACTAACTAACTAAATAAACACATAGAATTACATAACAAACAAACAGTAGACATTGGTTACTAAAAATGATAGAAAAGTCCCTAGTGGGCTAAGCCGATATGATGGATTGGTAGTCAAAGGAAAGGCTTGGGGACTGAGAACGGGAAAGACAACATGGATTCCCACCACACATTCTATAATTATATTAATTGAAATGCTAATCTTTTGCACATGAACGGCCGCTCTTTCGAGAATAATTGCAATGCATATATATTTACACCCGTATGTCGTTGTTGGAATCCTCAAACGTCCTATAGGGTTCATCAGAGTCTCTGCTTAACTTTCCGAGAAGTCACAATGTCTTTTGTGGTTGAAAGAATGAATACTTCAGAATACCATTATGCGGTTGTTGGTATTCTCGTTCTAGGTTTATGTAAATTCTAGCTGCAGACTAGTAATTCATGCCTAGAATTTGCTCCTTCTTTTGTAGTGATCGATAGTCTCTGACTACTTAACCATTTGAGATGTCCAGCTTAGCATGGGTCTCTTTGGCATAGTTGTAGTAAAAAACCACTTCACACACCACTGTCATCCGGCATGTTTTGGTCTCATGTGAATTTAATCAGGAGTGGGTTTTATACACTTCAGTAGAAAAGGGCGGTTACATGACGCCGACGTAATGTTTCACGTGAGCGTGGCCATTTGATTTGATTAACTTTATATGAAAAACCTAGACTCTCATTTAGAAGGTTAACATCACATTACATCTTTTCAAAAATAGTTTCAGGTTAAATCAAATATGTTTCACAATATGTAAATGTAAACCTGATAGCTGGGAAATGTACACTTTAAGAGATAGTTATTTGTGTTTCCCGTCCGTCATGAGATCACCAACTGAAACACACTCATAACTGTCCCCTAAGTGTCCAAGGACCATTGTCACATTTTCAAAAGTAGAAATATTGTTTAATTCTCCCATTTTGGGGATTATGAGTTTGGCCAAGAGAGGTTCTTTGTTCTCTTAGACTCAATCAATACTGCATGGCAGTTTCTACCAGATATTTATGACCTGTCGTAAAGTCATAAAACTGTGGAGAGAGAGAGGGGGCTATGATCCTCCGTCATGACAATAGTTATCTTTTGTTTGTTTTTATTCCCATCCTTCAGCTCCACTCAACCCCTCCCGTCTATCTCTGAACACAATCCAGTTCTAGTTGACATTTTTTTTTCAACTGTGCTGTTTCACAAAAGTTCTGAAACGTTCTATTCTCATAGATTCTCCATATTGTACGTTTAACATTTTACTAAGAGTATTATTATATTATTGATCGATTGACTGAATTTTTAAATCACCCAGCAGTGCTATTTGCAGAGGGGGACATAACTTGGCAGGGTGTGTGGGGTCCCTCCCATTTTTTTGGGTCATCTAAAGCACTTTTCCTGCATTTCTACATAATCTAATATGACACATGGCCTTTAGAGCCATCACTAATTGTAAGCAAAAATGCCCACAGTAAGAGATGCTTAAGTGAATAATAAGACTGAACTAGATCTATGATAATTCAATAATCAATACTGTGTAGCACCTTTAACCAATCGCCTAAGAAATTAACAACTCTTACAAATAAAGTACAAAGACAACTTAATGACATCCTCTATACCAAATTTCAGCCGACCTCCACCAGTCTAGTCAATAACTAACACAACTTTCTTCCCATCTTTTTTGCATTTTATTTACTTCTGAAATGTGACAAAACAAAGGGTACAAAACATGTTCATAAACAACTGCTGCTAGATAGCGTAATAAAGTGGCTATTATTACTATCTGACTGATAACTAGAGAGTAGAGCTGACCTGGTGGTGGCAGCTACTCACTACTCACCTCAGTTGAGAGGGGATGAAACATTAGCTAACGTTACATGTCAGTTACGATACTAGCTTAGCACTGAGAATAAACACACGATTGGTTATTTTTCTGTGAGGTTAAGCAGCAGTTACCTTGCCAGCTTCATGTCAACTAAAGAATAGACCGTTTCTGTTCCATTTACAACTCGGTGAAAGAGCACGCTTACACTGATCTATGATCGACTCTCCCGTGCTGGTCCAGCCAGCCTTCCGGAAGCTTTGCCTTCACACTGTCTGTCAGCCCGCTCTATGGTGTTCGCATGGTCCTAAATCCAGTCGAATAAACACTCCAAACAGCCTACACAACTGCTCTGAGGTGTCTGCATGGTCCTAAAGCATCCCTTTACTAAAGCATACCATTGCTTTGTTTTATATCACATTCCAATGATAAAACTGGAAGGGACAAAAATACATTTTAGAATGTCAGGGGTACATGTCCCTCCCCCCGTCCCCAGCTGCACCCCTGACGGTAACTGCCAAAATAAAAGGAACACTTGAGGGATACGGTGTGGGATGAATTTTCCTGGCATGGTTTAGGTCCACCTATAGAATCTATAACAAGGCACATTCAAGCTGTTCTGGCAGCTAGTGGTGGTCCAACACCCTTTTAAGATACTTTATGTTGGTGTTTCCTTTATTTTCACAGATATTGGACCTGTATGTGCTGGTGATAAAACTGAATGCACAGCTATTTCTTTTAAACGATTGATCCTCTATAGCTAAAATATGTTCTCTGGTGTATTTTGAACATAGAGTGCAGGCTCCTGTGGTTGGACAAAAAATTGAAATAATAATTTAACAATTTAAATACAATAATTTAAAATAATCTGTTGATTTGTATCTCTTTGGGCCCATACGGGCTTGGGCTCATCCCCTGACTCACACAATTTATAAATCACTTGTATTTATTATGCAGTTTATATATTTTTCCATAAATTATTTGCGCAATTAAGGCAGGGCCCCCCAGTTACCCATGTGGGCAACCTACCTCATCATCTTCCCCCGTCTGATGATTAGAAGAGCGGCAGTCTTTGAGAGTTCTACTGTGGTTGGCGGTTGCAACAAAAAAAAAAATGCAAAAAAAAAAGAAATGCAACATATACTACGGTTCAAAAGTTTGGGGTCACTTAGAAATGTCCTCCTTTTTGAAAGAAAAGCACATTTTGGTCCATTAAAATAACGTCACATTGATCAGAAATGCAGTGTAGACATTGTTAATGTTGTAATAAAAATCGTTTACGGAATATCTACATAGGCATACAGAGGCCCATTATCAGCAACCATCACTCCTGTGTTCCAATGGCACGATGTGTTAGCTAATCCAAGTTTATCATTTTAAGAGGCTAATTGATCATTAGAAAACCCTTTTGCAATTATGTTAGCACAGCTGAAAACCTATGTTCTGAATAAAGAAGCAATACATCTGGCCTTCTTTAGACTAGTTATCTGGAGCATCAGCATTTGTGGGTTCGATTAGAGGCACAAAATGGCCAGAAACAAAGACCTTTCTTCTGCAAAACACCAGTCTCAACTTCAACAGTGAAGAGGCAACTCTGGGATGCTGACCTTCTAGGCAGAGTTGCAAAGAAAACGCAACATCTCAGACTGGCAAAAACAGAGAAAATATCAAGATGGACAAAGGAACTCTGCCTAGAAGGCCAGCATCCAGGAGTCGCCTCTTCATTGTTGAGACTGGTGTTTTGCAGGTACTATTTAATGAAGCTGCCGGTTGAGGACTTGCGAGGCATCTGTTTCTCAAACTTGACACTCTAATGCCAGCAGCATACCACCCTGCATTCCACTGCTGGCTTGCTTCTGAAGCTAAGCAGGTTTGTTCCTGGTCAGTCCCTGGTTGGGAGACCGGATTCTGCTGGAAGTGGTGTTGGAGGGCCAGTAGGAGGCATCTTTCCTCTGGTCTAAAAAATATCCCAATGCCCCAGGGTAGTGATTGGAGACACTGTGCTGTGTAGGGTGCTGTCTTTCAGATGGGATGTGAAACAGGTGTCCTGACTCTCTGAGGTCATTAAAGAGCCCATGGCACTTATCATAAGAGTATTGGTGTTAACCCTGTTGTCCTGGCTAAATTCCCATGCTGTCCCTCATACCATCATGGTCACCTAATCATCCCTAGCTTACAATTGGCTCATTCATCACCCTCCTCTCCCCTGTAACTATTCCCCAGGTTGTTGCTGTAAATGAGAATGTGTTCTCAGTCAACGTACCTGGTAAAATATATATATAAAAAAATGTGCTTGTCATCTTGTGCAGTTGTGCACTGGGGCCTCCCACTCCTCTTTCTATTCTGGTTAGGGCCAGTTTGCACTGCTCTGTGAAGGGAGTAGTACACAGTGTTGCATGAGATCTTTAGTCTCTTGGCAATTTCTCGCAACAACAATAGACTGATGAGTTTCAGAAGAAAGGTCTTTGTTTCTGGCCATTTGAGCCTGTAATCGAAACCACAAATGCTGATGCTCCAGATACTCAACTAGTCTAAAGTAGGCCAGTTTTATTGCTTCTTTAATCAGAACAACAGTTTTCAGCTGTGCTAACATATTTGCAAAATGGTTTTCTAATGATCAATTAAAATGATGAACTTGGATTAGCTAAAACAACTTGCCGTTGGAACATAGTGATACTTGCTGATAATGGGCCTCTGTAGATATTCCATTAAAAATCTGCTGTTTCCAGCTCCAATAGTCATTTATAACGATGTTGACACTATTTTTCTAATCAATTTGATGCTATTTTCATGGACAAGAATGACCCCAAACTTTTGAATGGTAGTTTATACAGTATATATTTCCCTTATTATTATTTCTTAAAAACATACATACAGTGCCTTGCGAAAGTATTCGGCCACCTTGAACTTTGCGACCTTTTGCCACATTTCAGGCTTCAAACATAAAGATATAAAACTGTATTTTTTTGTGAAGAATCAACAACAAGTGGGACACAATCATGAAGTGGAACGACATTTATTGGATATTTCAAACTTTTTTAACAAATCAAAAACTGAAAAATTGGGCGTGCTAAATTATTCAGCCCCTTTACTTTCAGTGCAGCAAACTCTCTCCAGAAGTTCAGTGAGGATCTCTGAATGATCCAATGTTGACCTAAATGACTAATGATGATAAATACAATCCACCTGTGTATAATCAAGTCTCAGTATAAATGCACCTGCACTGTGATAGTCTCAGAGGTCCGTTAAAAGCGCAGAGAGCATCTTGAAGAACAAGGAACACACCAGGCAGGTCCGAGATACTGTTGTGAAGAGCCAAGAGGCCCATGATCACTCTGGATGAACTGCAGAGATCTACAGCTGAGGTGGGAGACTCTGTCCATAGGACAACAATCAGTCGTATATTGCACAAATCTGGCCTTTATGGAAGAGTGGCAAGAAGAAAGCCATTTCTTAAATATATCCATAAAAAGTGTCGTTTAAAGTTTGCCACAAGCCACCTGGGAGACACACCAAACATGTGTAAGAAGGTGCTCTGGTCAGATGAAACCAAAATTTAACTTTTTGGCAACAATGCAAAACGATATGTTTGACGTAAAAGCAACACAGCTCATCACCCTGAACACACCATCCCCACTGTCAAACATGGTGGTGGCAGCATCATGGTTTGGGCCTGCTTTTCTTCAGCAGGGACAGGGAAGATGGTTAAAATTGATGGGAAGATGGATGGAGCCAAATACAGGACCATTCTGGAAGAAAACCTGATGGAGTCTGCAAAATACCTGAGACTGGGACGGAGATTTGTCTTCCAACAAGACAATGATCCAAAACATAAAGCAAAATCTACAATGGAATGGTTCAAAAATGAACATATCCAGGTGTTAGAATGGCCAAGTCAAAGTCCAGACCTGAATCCAATCGAGAATCTGTGGAAAGAACTGAAAACTGCTGTTCACAAATGCTCTCCATCCAACCTCACTGAGCTCGAGCTGTTTTGCAAGGAGGAATGGGAAAAAATGTCAGTCTCTCGATGTGCAAAACTGATAGAGACATACCCCAAGCGACTTACAGCTGTAATCGCAGCAAAAGGTGGCGCTACAAAAACTTAAGGGGGCTGAATAATTTTGCACGCCCAATTTTTCAGTTTTTGATTTGTTAAAAAAGTTTGAAATATCCAATACATGTTGTTCCACTTCATGATTGTGTCCCACTTGTTGTTGATTCTTCACAAAAAAATACAGTTTTATATCTTTATGTTTGAAGCCTGAAATGTGGCAAAAGGTCGCAAAGTTCAAGGTGGCCGAATACTTTCGCAAGGCACTGTATATAGTATATATTTTTACTTCTTCTTGGGCACCCCATGGGTCTGTGCCCAGACAGAGACAGAGGGGTAGACACAAATCATTCAAACAGTTTTATATATCGCCATTTATAACCCTGATCATAAACATCAACATTTACAGCTGGCTATGTCTAGCGAAAGAGCTTGTGGAAGATAGTGATGCGCAGTGACACATGTTAGATGACCATCAAAAAATACATTTAATCTATGCACTTATTAGCGAATGGAGGACACTTTTCCCGTGGTTAATTTTCATGCCAGCCTGGTGGGCTATACTCCTGTTGTAAAGATGAGCAATGTGCTTAATATTATGAAAGTTGAGAAATATATATACCCGGCCTAGCCTATAGAAAGCTGATGAGATCCTCTTCTTTTTAATAGAGGCCATCATTCTGTTTTCTCACGCAACTGCATAGCCTATAGAAATGTTCTGCAACATGAGTTCATGGGCTCTGAAGTGTTTGATTAGATTTTTCGAAAACATTTGCATTGATGTCAGAGTGATTAAAGGGACAATAGAGTGCTTAGTACCAAGCAGTTAGCAGGACTACCTGACATGATGACTCCTTGCTGTCCCCAGTCCACCTGGCCATGCTGCTGTTCCAGTTTCAACTGACCTGAGCCCTAGGACCATGCCCCAGGACTACCTGACATGATGACTCCTTGCTGTCCCCAGTCCACCTGGCCATGCTGCTGCTCCAGTTTCAACTAGGACCTGAGCCCTAGGACCGTGCCCCAGGACTACCTGACATGATGACTCCTTGCTGTCCCCGGTCCACCTGACTGTGCTGCTGCTCCAGTTTCAACTGTTCTGCCTTGTTATTATTCGACCATGCTGGTCTTTTATGAACATTTGAACATCTTGGCCATGTTCTGTTATAATCTCCACCCGGCACAGCCAGAAGAGGACTGGCCACCCCACATAGCCTGGTTCCTCTCTAGGTTTCTTCCTAGGTTTTGGCCTTTCTAGGGAGTTTTTCCTAGCCACCGTGCTTCTACACCTGCATTGCTTGCTGTTTGGGGTTTTAGGCTGGGTTTCTGTACAGCACTTTGAGATATCAGCTGATGTACGAAGGGCTATATAAATAAATTTGATTTGATTTTGATTTGATTTGATTTGATGTATGGTAGGCTACTAATGACCATCAGAGCTTGAAGAAGAATAATATCTGTGACTAAATGGTCAAGTCGAATTTGACTGCCTTCATGACTCGTGAACGCTGGTAGATGAACCCTGGTAGCCATCCATACACACGCCTCATATAGCGTTACCTGTAAGGATCAACGTTGAGGTAAGTACAGAGATTGAACATTTAATTATCACCAGACATGGAACAGGACCGCGTCTGGACATAACGACATTAATGCAGACGGAGGAACAGACAGATATAGATTGGGCAATCAACAAAGTGAAGGAGTCCAGGTGAGTCCAGTGAGCGCTGATGCACGTAATGATGGTGTCAGGTGCGTGTAATGAAGGGCAGCCTGGCTTCCTCGAGCACCAGAGAGGGAGAGCGGGAGCAGGCGTGACGGTACCACGCCCCCTCTAGGGGCGCCACCCGACATCCCACCCAGGCGAGCCTGACAGGCCGGCCAAGGCGTAGGCACTGGACAAGCCGGCTGAGGGGTAGAAGCCCGGCGATCAAGCTGAGACGTGAAAGCCTGATGATCCCGCTGAGGCGTGGAAGTCTGATGAAGAGGCTGAGGCATAACTGTCACGAGAATTATGTTCTCAGTGTTCATAAACCCAATTGAATTGATTACTCAGCCTGAAACCCAGAATTTGTAGGAAACTGGTTGGAATGAATCAGACGGAGGCCCAGCTACAAAGTCATGAATGTTTATTTAGAGAGCTCTGCCATGCATAAACAAAGATGGGATGGGTGCCTGCCGAGCCAACCGAGGCAAAAAAAAAACTATCAAGCCAGCTAAGCCGTAAAAGCCCGACGAGCCAGCTAAGGCACCCTGGTTCAATCGGCTACTGCACCCGGACCCGATGTCACCAACTAAAACCAAGGACAAAAACCCCCTGATGCTTCACATGGTGGTGTCAGCATTCAGGACAGATGCTGGTAGACCAGAAGCAAGTTCAGGGAGTGAACATTTTATTAACAACGGACATGGAACAGGACAGGACAGAATCTGGACATGAAAACATAGCGACAGTATGAACAATGCCTTTTCCAGCATGATTGAGCACCTTGCCATAAGGCAAAAGTGATAACTAAGTGGCTCGGGGTACAAAACATCGATATTGTGGGTCCATGGCAAGGAAACTCCCCAGACCTTAATTCCATTGAGAACTTGTGGTCAATCCTCAAGAGGCGGGAGGACAAACAAAACCCCACGATCTCCAAGCATTGATTATGCAAGAATGGGCTGCCATCAGTCAGGATTTGGCCCAGAAGTTAATTGACAGCATGCCAGGGCAGATTGCAGAGGTCTTGAAAAAGAAGGGTCAACACTGAAAATATTGACTCTTTGCATCAACTTAATGTAATTGTCTATGAAATGCTTGCAATTATACTTCAGGATTCCAATGTAACATCTGACAAAAATATCGAAAGACACTGAGGCAGCAGACTTTGTGAAAATTTATATTTGTGTCACACAGGGCTCCGGGCAGCCGAGCGGAAATGGAGGAAAACTCGCCTCCCTGCGGACCTGGCATCCTTTCACTCCCTCCTCTCTACATTTTCCTCCTCTGTCTCTGCTGCTAAAGCCACTTTCTACCATTCTAAATTCCAAGCATCTGCCTCTAACCCTAGGAAGCTCTTTGCCACCTTCTCCTCCCTCCTGAATCCTCCCCCCCCCCTCCCTCCTCCCTCTCTGCAGATGACTTCGTCAACCATTTTGAAAAGAAGGTCGATGACATCCGATCCTCGTTTGCTAAGTCAAACGACACCGCTGGTTCTGCTCACACTGCCCTACCCTATGCTCTGACCTCTTTCTCCCCTCTCTCTCCAGATGAAATCTCGCGTCTTGTGACGGCCGGCCGCCCAACAACCTGCCCGCTTGACCCTATCCCCTCCTCTCTTCTCCAGACCATTTCCGGAGACCTTCTCCCTTACCTCACCTCGCTCATCAACTCATCCCTGACCGCTGGCTACGTCCCTCCCGTCTTCAAGAGAGCGAGAGTTGCACCCCTTCTGAAAAAACCTACACTCGATCCCTCCGATGTCAACAACTACAGACCAGTATCCCTTCTCTCTTTTCTCTCCAAAACTCTTGAGCGTGCCGTCCTTGGCCAGCTCTATCGCTATCTCTCTCAGAATGACCTTCTTGATCCAAATCAGTCAGGTTTCAAGACTAGTCATTCAACTGAGACTGCTCTTCTCTGTATCACGGAGGCGCTCCGCACTGCTAAAGCTAACTCTCTCTCCTCTGCTCTCATCCTTCTAGACCTATCGGCTGCCTTCGATACTGTGAACCATCAGATCCTCCTCTCCACCCTCTCCGAGTTGGGCATCTCCGGCGCGGCCCACGCTTGGATTGCGTCCTACCTGACAGGTCGCTCCTACCAGGTGGCGTGGCGAGAATCTGTCTCCTCACCACGCGCTCTCACCACTGGTGTCCCCAGGGCTCTGTTCTAGGCCCTCTCTTATTCTCGCTATACACCAAGTCACTTGGCTCTGTCATAACCTCACATGGTCTCTCCTATCATTGCTATGCAGACGACACACAATTAATCTTCTCCTTTCCCCCTTCTGATGACCAGGTGGCGAATCGCATCTCTGCATGTCTGGCAGACATATCAGTGTGGATGACGGATCACCACCTCAAGCTGAACCTCAGCAAGACGGAGCTCCTCTTCCTCCCGGGAAGGACTGCCCATTCCATGATCTCGCCATCACGGTTGACAACTCCATTGTGTCCTCCTCCCAGAGCGCTAAGAACCTTGGCGTGATCCTGGACAACACCCTGACGTTCTCAACTAACATCAAGGCGGTGTCCCGTTCCTGTAGGTTCATGCTCTACAACATCCGCAGAGTACGACCCTGCCTCACACAGGAAGCGGCGCAGGTCCTAATCCAGGCACTTGTCATCTCCCGTCTTGATTACTGCAACTCGCTGTTGGCTGGGCTCCCTGCCTGTGCCATTAAACCCCTACAACTCATCCAGAACGCCGCAGCCCGTCTGGTGTTCAACCTTCCCCCCAAGTTCTCTCACGTCACCCCGCTCCTCCGCTCTCTCCACTGGCTTCCAGTTGAAGCTCGCATCCGCTACAAGACCATGGTGCTCGCCACGGAGCTGTGAGGGGAACGGCACCTCAGTACCTCCAGGCTCTGATCAGGCCCTACACCCAAACAAGGGCACTGCGTTCATCCACCTCTGGCCTGCTCGCCTCCCTACCACTGAGGAAGTACAGTTCCCGCTCAGCCCAGTCAAAACTGTTCGCTGCTCTGGCCCCCCAATGGTGGAACAAACTCCCTCACGACGCCAGGACAGCGGAGTCAATCACCACCTTCCGGAGACACCTGAAACCCCACCTCTTCAAGGAATACCTAGGATAGGGTAAGTAAGGGTAAGTAATCCTTCTCACCCCCCCCCCCCAACAAGATTTAGATGCAAGTGGCTGTTCCACTGGTTGTCATAAGGTGTATGCACCAATTTGTAAGTCGCTCTGGATAAGAGCGTCTGCTAAATGACTTAAATGTAAATGTAAATTCTCAATACCTTTGGCCACGACTGTATAGGCTGGAGAATAGAACGAGTCAAAATTCACCCAAGGCTGAAAAACATCTTGAGAACTTTGGCTAAACTGGAACACTAGCGCGAGCCCATAGCAAATTAATGGAATCAAACGTTCGCAGAGCCTGTTTTGACTGGAGTGATGCTTAGAATTACATAAAAACTGTATCCCTTTTTATTTTTCCACTACAATCTGTTCATCGGACGAAACTGGAAAAAAACGACTTGTGTAGAAAGTAAACATCCGCACCTCGATGGTGTCAACTGCGCTTATGTCTGCGTAATGAAAATGTAGGGAAAAAATAAAAACGTCTGACTATTTCTGGTCTAGCGACCGATGACAACGAGCTCGCTGCCCAGACTTACAGAAATACAAAGAGGAGATTCTCCTGATTAAAATGTTGCCCATGTAACAGTTTTGCTTCCGTCCCTCTCCTCACCCCTTCCTGGGCTCGAACCAGGGACCCTCCGCACACACAGCCACCCTTGAAGCATCATCACCCATCGCTCCACAAAAGCCGCCTAGCAGAGCAAGGGGAACAATAAAGTCTCAGAGCGAGTGACATCAACAATTGAAACGCTGTTGGTGCGTACCATGCTATCTAGCTGGCCATTTCACACCGGTTACACCCAACTTGAAAAAAATTGAAATTGACAGACATTCCTATATTTCCCATCCATTTTAAACAATGAGAAGATAGCAGAGTTCCAATATTATTTTTGTTGTTTACATTTGAACTATAAACAACGTGAGCAGGTCTCATTGTCAACAATAGCGAAGCAGTTGAACAATAAGCTGTAAATAGAACGTTCGGAAGGCAAGTTGGTGCCACGGTGCTCAATAGATCTAAAAGGAGCTGGCAGGGTGAAAAATGCACTAAAATAAGGCCTGTTTTTTAGTGATTACTTCAATACGACGACAAGCAGCTGGGAAATATGGTCATATTATGAAACTGGGGTCCACGGTGGATTCAATGGACTAGTTTTTAACAGAAAATAATGCTGTTAAAAATGTTATGTGTCCAGCCTACTATCTACATGGATTTCAGAGCACTCTCATCTGAGTGTACAAGTGCAGAATAATTACTTTACTTTAATGTTTCCAGCAGCACATTTACAGTCACCAATGCTCTGGTTAACAGGAAAACTACCTTACCAGCTCTGCTAGGGTGAGTAAAATGGTCAGAGCTGTCTCATTTGTGTCTGGAAGTAGCTAGACAACGTTAGCTTAGGTGCTTGACTGCAGTTGTAAGGCCAGAACACTCAAATCAACCCTACTCCTCGGCCCGAATGTCCAGTGTGCGACCCGAGAGTAAAACGGTCTCAATTTACAAACATAATATTCATCAAATTAATTAAGCCAAATTTCTTAAAATCAATAGTGTGTTATTACAAAAAAAGGTTTTATATTCTCTGGTAATGCCAATGCAGAATACTATAAAATGCTTCTCAAAGATGCCCTCTGGTGGTCAAACTAGAAATAATTTGCAGTAACAAGAAAAGGCTGAGAATTAAATGACGTGCCACAGAATGCTGCAGCAGCACGCAGAGTGTGCCGCAGTATGGCTTAAAGGGGGAATCACTGTATGTTGTTAACGTTAGCTAGAGAAGGGTTAGCTAATATACTAAGTCATTGCAAAGTTTCTAATTAGCAAAAATCCTAAAGTTGTCCGTGATGAGATACAAACATGCAACCCAAAGGTTGCTAGATGTTTGCATTTATATTCCTACCCCCACCAACCACCCTCCTTTTGTTTTTGCCTTCAATGACCTTACCAAACGTAACATAAACTAATTTGACTGTCCCGGATGTACCTTTACTGTGTTTTGTCTAGTCTATGAGGCCAGGCTGCATGATTAGTGTCAGTCCTTCCCAGACTTCTTTAAAAATCAGATATTGGAAAGGAAGGAATAAATGCAAAATTGATCTAGATCAGAAAAACATTTGTTATTTTTGTCCTGCAGCTAACAAGATGCCTGGTGAAAAATCCCGGTACCGCCAGTTGAAAAGGAATTATTCTGAAGAGAAGGAGTTTAGAGTGATCTCGACCTAACAGGCAGTGAATAATGAGAACAAAACCGTCTGGGTGCTCAATACACTGCCTGTCATCTCAAATTTAAATGGATACTCAGTCGCCCCACATGATCTCTTTTCAGAATGAGGTTCACCCTGAACCTCATCATGATAATTATTTTTATGTTGGTTTAACAGGCTTCGCTCTACTGTAACTTACAGTATTACAAAAGTTAGATCATGTACAGTCACCTCCAAAATGATTGGCATCCTTGATAAAGATGAGCAGAAAAGACGGCATAGAATAAACAGAACTATATACTGTATCCTCCCAAATAAGAATACTAATTGATACTAATATAATTGCTCACAGAACATTTTTGTTTAACACGTAATAAAACACATTTCTAAAAGATAGGTGTCAAAATGATTGGCACCCCTGTTTTTAATAGTTTTTTTTATGAGGTTGAGGAACATATTGGGAAGGATCTTAGACCATTCCTCCATAGGGAATTTTGACAGATTCTTGATATCCTTCGGTCTGTGCTTATGTACTGTCCTCTTCAATTTAAACCACAGATTTTCAATGGGGTTCAAGTACGCGGACTGACATGGCCATTGCAGTGTTGATTTTGTGGTCAAGGAACCATTTCTTTGTGGATTGTGATGTGTGCTTGGTGTCAAATGTCTTGCTGGAAGATCCACTTGCAGCTCACTTTCAGCCTCCTGGCTACAATTTGATGGTATGTGGTAGAGTTCATGATGCCATTGACCTTATGGGGGGCAAAAAAGATCAAACATCAAAGATCCACCACCAAATCCTACAGTAGGTATGAGGTTATTTTCTGCATATGCATCCTTCTTTCGAGCTCTATTCTCGTTTCATCTGACCATAGCACCCAGTTCCAATCAAAGTGTCAAATGCCGTTTTTCAAACTCCAGACATTTACATTTGTTGGCTGCTCTCAATAAAGGCTTTTTTAAATGGCAGCCCTTCCAAATAGCCTATCAACATGCAGGTGGCGTCTAATTGTAGATCTGGAGACTTGGTGAGACCTGAGATGTCCTGTTATTCTCATACTTTTTTCTGATATTATGTTGTAGCTGGTCCTTCAGAGGTATACGTAGGACAATAGGACTTAGAGTTTGTGGTTATTGAAATTTCACACTTAAAGTATTGGTAATTATTCTGTGTTTCATTTGTTCCCAGGGGGTGAAAGGGGAATGCACCTTGGGAGTGTTGAGGCAAGAGGCCTGCGGGCATACATAACCCAAAGTATTTAATCTGTCTATGCACACTAGGTATAACCTGGGCGGAACACCCCCTGTATTTTGGTTAGTGCGCCAGATGGTGCTAAAGGTTAGAAGTGGGAAGGCAGGTAAGGTAGGAGACGGGATTGCTTAAATTTTAGTTTCTTTGCTTTGGTTCTGTCCTGCCACTTTTCCCCACATTACTGTGTGTTAGGAATAATACATTCCCTGTCAACGGTATTTTTCTCTGCCTCTGTCGTCCTTCCCCGCACCTACGATCACATACTTTTTTCACTCTACAGGGAGTTGAGATGTAGCAGGGTGTTGCGTTCTCTCCTCCAAGAGGTGTACGTAACACACCCCTAAAGATGCTTTAAAAATATAACAAAATTAAATATGCATTAACGAACTGTATTGTGGTCTTCCATGGCTTCCTGTTTCACTGGGATATAAAAATAAGGTAACACGCATGTAAAATCCAATGGTCAACCATTACTATAGGGAAAGGCAAATAACTCACAAATGGTTATTGACTTTCATAAATCGGGAAAGGGGTAAAAAAAAAAAGGTTCATTAATATACCTCTTACCACTATTGGGACAACATTTAAAAAGTTTAAACCACTGGAACATTGGTAAACTTGCCTGGTAGAGGACCCCCGTGTTATCTTGTCCCGACGCACAGTGAGGAAAATGGTTCAGGAGGCAAAGAAACTTTCACTGACCACAACAACAACTCTCTTTTGACAGAACATTGGCTTTCATCAAGCTGGAGAAGGAGTTGGTATTTGAAGAAACAGCTGCATCCCCTGACGAGAGGGAGGGGTCAGAGCTCCAATCAGCTGCTTTAGGAATCCAGAAAGCCATTTCCTGAAAGAGATACACATACAAACCCACAACAACACAGAAATTGGGGAATGTAACAGGATGCCAATAATAGAATAATAATATTGACACCATTTTTAACTTGTTCAACAAAATCTCTTTCTCTGAGAAATTGTATTAGTATAAAATAATATAATTTCCCCGAAAAATATCAGCATACAATATAGCTCGGTATTTGTATTTTCTGCTCATCTTTATCAAAGGTGCCAATAATTTTGAAGGTATCTGTATTCCTTTGTCATCAATAGAAAACCCAAATATATCACAGACAATACAGTTCTCTTTCGATAGCTTTAAGTTAACTATGAATGGTGGCATTCATTCAACCTTATACAGTGGCAGGCAAGTGGGCAATGAACGGGCGTTCACTAAGTAGGACAGCGGTCATACAGCTCCGAAAGCTATTGGTCAGGGCCAGTTTGAGGAGGGGTGACCTGGAACTCACTCACACAGACAGCCGCAGCACTATCAATGCAACTAAGGTCAACAGTAGCTCCCGATACCCAAGTTCTCCCCCTGCACTCGACCTGTCAGCCGGTCCAGCAACGTCCCCACTGACCGCTGTGATCTTGGGCCAAGTGGCTAGTTCCCTCTGCCTGATCAGACCCAGCACCTCTTGTTCACCGGCCAACTGGCCTCGTTCCCTGAGAAACCTCGGCCAGGTCTCCATCTGGTTCCGTATGTTCTGTCTTTTTCTTGGCTCTGTGGTGATGGATGCAGACCAAGCAGCCATCCCTGGACACCATCAGATGCAGATCCAGAGAGGGGGGATTAAATCTGTTTTTTTTCCCTCCCAAAAGGAGGGTGGCTGAGCGTAATCACCTATAATCTCAAATTCATAGTCCGCCCTCTTGGTAATGAAAAGGGGCCTGTTTCAAACCAGCAGATCAAGTCCCTCCAGTCACCTACTTAGATGATAAGAGGAAGCCCACATGAAGGCCAGAAACATGAAGTGGAGAAAAGTTTGAGTTGAGTACTACTCTGTATTCTACTCAGTATATTCCAGGCTCTATTTTACGGTCGTGCATACTATACAGCAAATGCATAGATCTTTCCTAATATTCACTGAAACCCTTAAGTACACAGCCAATTTAGTCATTGAGTTAGTTATTGATTCCACAGAGTCATTACGAGTGTGGCTAAAATGGAAACCAGAAGCAAACCCGAGCCTTTCTCCCACATGTAATGGGAGGGAATGCGCGTGCCCAGGGACATGGAAAGCCTCTTTAATCTTAACAAGCCAAAGCCCAGTGGCGCCCCATTACAGTTCATCCCATTCCATATAGTCTATTTGGAGGTCAATTGTACACTATGACTTGATTTGTTAGGCTCACGAGAAACCCATGGAGCCAACCATATTGGCCACACATGCCAATCGATGCAGCGATTCAGCCACGGTCGGGACACACAAAGCTAGCAGGTACAGGTGCCCTTCTGCACTTTAAAGTGACTTTCCTTCTTAGTTATCCATCAAAACAAAGACAGAGAGACAAAAGGACTCCAGCGCTGTCAGAGAGACATCGATACGGCAAGAAGAGAGAGCTAATGTACCGGGGGTGTACTTGAGAATAAAATTCATAAAAAATGAAGAAAAAAAAAAAACAGAGAGAGAAGCGGTGTGAAACTTAAATGTCAATTCTTGACAGGGACGTCTGAGAGTTAAGCCGGCAGTGAAGTGTGACAGAGAGTTGTTCAGTGACAAGGCAGGAGAATGGAGATTGTCAACACTTCCCTCCCTCACAACAAGTGCTAGCACCAAGAAGCCTCCTGAGAACAAACCTAAGAGAGCGGTGGCAGAGATAGAGTGTACAGTATATATTAAGTCTGAATACACGTGAGATAGAAAGAAGAGTTAAATATGCACCCATACTTGTATAATCTTCTTAATTTAATACATTTTGTTTACAGTGGGAAACAGCGGAATGATACACATGGAGAACTTAACAATTTCAAAGGTAGACACTGATGTACACAGAATTGTGAGTAATGCTGAGGTTGCTTATGAGTCATTGCCAAATATAGAAACATTTGCTCCCACCTCTGTCTTCCATATGAAAATAGAATATCACACCATGCAATTAGTGTAATTATGCACTTAGGTTGGAGTCATTAAAACTCGTTTTTCAATCACTCAACAGATTCTTCTTAACAAACTATAGTTTTGGCAAGTCATTTAGTATATCTACTTTGTGCATGACACAAGTCATTCTCCAACTATTTTTTTTACAGAGAGATTATTTCACTTATAATACATTGTGTCAGAAGTTTACATCCACTAAGTTGACTGTGCATTTAAACAGCTTGGAAAATTCCAGAAAATGATGGTATGGCTTTAGAAGCTTCTGATATCATTTGAGTCTATTGGAGGTGTACCTGTGGATGTATTTCAAGGCCTACCTTCAAACTCAGTGCCTCTTTGCTTGACATCATGGGAAAATCAAAAGAAATCGGCCAAGATCTCAGATTTGTTTTAGACCTCAACAAGTCTGGTTCATCCTTGGGAGCAATTTCCAAACACCTGAAGATACCACGTTCATCTGTACAAACAATAGTACTCAAGTATAAACACCCTAGGACCACACAGCCGTCATACCGCTCAGGAAGGAGAAGTGTTCTGTCTCATAGAAATTAACGTACTTTGGTGCGACAAGGGCATATCAATCCCAGAACAACAGCAAAGGACGTTGTGAAGATGCTGGAGGAAACCGGTACAAAAGTATCTACATCCACAGTAAACCGAGTTCTATATATCGACATAACCTAAAATGCTGCTCAGCAAGGAAGAAGTCACTGCTCCCAAACCGCCATAAAAAAGCGAGACTTCGGTTTGCAACTGCACATGGGGACAACAATCGTATTTTTGGAGACATGTCCTCTGGTCTGATGAAACAAAAATAGAACTGTTTGGCCATAATGACCATCATTATGTTTGGAGGAAAAAGGGGGAGGCTTGCAAGCCGAAGAACACCATCCAACCGTGAAGCATGGGGGTGGCAGCATCATGTTGTGGGTGTGCTTTGCTGCAGGAGGGACTGGTGCACTTCACAAAATAGATGGCATCATAAATCAAATCATATTTTTCACATTCACATGGTTATCAGATGTTAATGTGAGTGTAGCGAAATGCTTGTGCTTCTAGTTCTGACCATGCAGTTATATCTAACAAGTAATCTAACAATTTCACAACAACGACCTTATACACACAAGTGTAAAGGAATGAATAAGAATATGTACGTAAAATGAAGGACAATTATGTGGATATATTGAAGCAACATCTCAAGACATCAGTCAGGAATTTAATGCTTATTCGCAAATGGGTCTTCCAAGTGAACAATGACCCCAAGCATACTTTCAAAGTTGTAGCAAAATGACTTAAGGACAACAAAGTCAAGTTATTGGATTTTCCATCACAAAGCCCTGACCTCAATCCTATAGATTATTTTTTGGCAGAACTAAAAAAGCTTGCGCAAGCAAGGAGGCCTAAAAACCTGACTCCATTACACGAGCTCTGTCAGGAGGAATGTGCCAAAATTCACCCAACTTATTGTGGGAAGCTTGTGGAAGGCTACCGAAACGTTTGACCCAAGTTAAAATGCTACCAATACTAATTGAGTGTATGTAATGTTCTGACCCACTGGGAATGTGCTGAAATAAATCATCCTCTCTGCTATTATTCTGACATTTCACATTCTTAAAATAAAGTGCTGATCCTAACTGACCTAAAACAGGGAATTTTTACTAGGATTAAATGTCAGGAATTGTGAAAAACTGAGTTTAAATGTATTTGGCTAATGCGTATGTCAATTTCCGACTTCAAACTGTATGCACATATTGCTAACAGAGATAAACTCACAATTAAGTGAGTCAGTGCAAGTCAGTGCAATATAATAAGGTAAGTTAAACAACCACATATCGTGATCACCTTTTTCAAGATAGCCGCTATCTGCAAAATCGAAAATAGTAAACCTGCACACAGACATGCATTCCAATCCCATATCAGCTTTAATAATGCACAACCTGTGAGGTGTGTCCTTACTTGTTGTCTCCCAATCAGTCTATAACAGATAGACGAAGAAGTATGGTATATATATTTTTTTTAATTCTGGGGGGGGGTGTCATAAGTCTGACTTCTAAGTGTCTGTGCACACAGGTGACAGAGACCGACATGGGAAGTCCCTTAATTAGATCATAACTCTTAAAGTTAAACCTTGAGTTGAAAACCTGAACTCCTGCTAGCAACCCAGCCATTGCTCTCTTCTTCCTTTCATCCTAATCAGCATTGTTATCAGAGCCTTCCCAATGGGAGCTCCTTATTAGTCTAATTTAATCTGTCTAAAATGGTTGGAAACCAAAGAGAGGATCTTGTAAAAGTATCTCACCACAGGTCCATGAAGGTTCTAAAAACAGGAACCAGTGTGTTCCTTCCCTCGTTCAAAGGCATGCTAATGTGGAACCTGGCCTGGACCTTGATGTCAGTTCGAGCCACCCTACCCCTTCTGATTCTGACGCACACAGATCCGTCCACATCACGTCCTCGTTCCCTTCTTTGATCAGTGTCCACATTAACCATTGCTGTAATGGCTACACTCGATTACAACGAGGTAAAGTACTCCATTACTTCCACCATTCATGAATCATTAAGCACTGGATATGGTCAATCTTCCCTGTGATGAACTGCCCAGTCGAGGAAATTAGGTGGTGTGGTGCCGTGGGACAGGCAACAGTGGATAGAACTCGTAATCAAATCAAATTAATTGTTCACATGCTTTGTGGATAACTGGTGTAGACTAACAGTGAAACGCTTACTTTACTGGTCCTTTTCCAGCAATGCAGCCTTAAAGATAAGATTTAAAAATTCAACAACAAAAAATTGAAGGTGACGAGGAATTAATACACAGTGAATAACATAAAAAAACAAGTGAAAATAATACGGCTATACAGGGAGTAGAAAATAACATAGTTATATAGAGGTAGTACCAATACATTTCCAAACGATGTCTATGCATGAACGAAAGCACACACTGATAGCCCTTTCAGGTACTGTGTAAGGCACTTGTCTGTACAATGAGTTTCGTTTTCTTCTCATATCACATCGTAATGAGGTAATAAGAGTGTATAAAGAAAGTGTATGAATAAATCTCTGGTCAAAAGTAATGCACTGTATAGGTAATAGGGTGTCATTTGGTCTATTTTGGGTAGTGTAACTTAGTAAAAACAAATATGCTTTCGCCTAATTTTAACATTTATGTCATGAAGAGCACATGTTCAACTTGATAAAAACATGTTTTCTTTAAAATACATTTTTTTTATACTATAGTAAGTGTCTTAAGTACCAAATAAAGTAACCATAAAGCCATAAATCCCCTTGTGACAGGGGGAATTGAAACTAGTAGGTGAAGCAGAGAGCCGGTAGCCTTTCTGTGTGCTGCAGCATAAAGAAAGGGATAAATACCGGCGTCACAGAGGCTGGAGACGTGTCTACTTTAACACTCTAACACCGCTGCCAGCACTCAGTCAGAGAGGAGAGGGAGAGCAAGACAGACAGTATACAGTAAGTAAACAATGGAGAATGGATAGAGCTGGAGCAATAGAGAGGGAAGGAAGAAACTCAGGGATCCTGAGTGACGCAGTGGTCTAAGGCACTGCATCGCAGCAGTCTTATGACACTTCATGGCAGTGCTAGAGGCGTCACTACAGACCCAGGTTCGATCCCAGGCTGTATCGCAGCAAGGAGGAGAGAGCAGCACTGGTAGCGGAAAGAGAAACTAGGGAGAATGGAGAGGAGAGATTGAATCTTCCAGCCAGTAGAGAAAAAAGAAATAAGGGAGAATTAAGAGAGAGATCAAGAGAGTGAGAGACTAAATCTGCTAGCCGTCATCTGTATGTGATGCTTGGAGTAAAATTGATAAGCTCATCTTCCACTCATTATTGTGGTGATGGATTTGATTGCTGACAACTTCCCTCAAAGGCGACTTAATGACTCGGTGACAAAAATTTGAATGGCTACCGGTTGGCCATTAAGGCTCCACACACAGCTCTCTGGTGTACATAAACCAAATGTATAATTATTCATAACCAAGCGCTGTCGTCTTGTTAATGAATGGCATCAATAATGGCATTCATATTGTAAAATAGGCCAATCAAATCAAACGTATTTGGTCACGTACAACGAAGTGCTTATATTACTAGCTCCAACAGTGCAGTAGAATGTCTCTTAAATACAATACAAATAATAGTAATAAAGAACAAACAATCACAGTAAATACTGTATATTAGAGAGAGCATGTGTGAGAATCAAGAATAGAAATATGTGGTGTGTATAGACAGTATATCATTTGGAAAATAAATAGTATTGAAACATTAGTAGCTATATAAGGATGAGCTAGTGCATTCAGAAAGTAGTCATACCCCTTGACTTATTCCACAAATTGTTGTGTTACAGCCTGAATTCAAACTGGATAAAATACTTTTTTAAATCTCACCCATCGACACACAAAACCCCACAATGACTAAGTGAAAATGTGTTTTCAGAAATGTTAGCAAATTTCTTGAAAATTAAACACAAAATATCTGTTTACGTAAGAATTCACACTCAAGTCAATACATGTTTCATCACATTTGGCAGCAATTACAGCTGTGAGCCTTACTGGGTATGTCTCTAAGAGCTTTGTACACCTGGATTGTATAATATGTATACATTCTTCAAGCTCTGTCAAGTTGGTTGCTACACAGCCAATTTCAAGTCTTGCCATAGATTTGCAAGCCAATTTAAGTCGTAAACTACCAGCCATATTCTTTGAGTGTTTCGTGGGTGATTGTTCCTGTCTCTGTGTTAGTTTGCACCAGTTTAGGCTGGTTCGGTTTTCACGTTACATTTATTGGTTTTGTATTGATCGTGTTTCATCTTCATTAAAGATGTATCTAAATAACCACCCCGCATTTTGGTCCGACTCTCCTTCAACGCAAGAAAACCGTAACAGGGTGGGAATACCTTCATAATAAGGCACTGTACAAACACAGTGAGTAAACAACACGTGTACACACAGAATATTAGGTGAACACCATTCCATGACTCTTAATCAAATCAAATGTTATTGGTCACATACACATGGTTAGCAGATGTTAAATGGGAATGTAGAGAAATGCTTGTAAACAAAATGCTGCATAGTTTCCTAACAATGCGAAGTGAGGCGCTCATCTCTGTCGGCGCCAAACTAACTATATAAATGGGGCATTCATTCTTAAGGTGCAGGGCTGAGTACTGGGCTGGTAGCTGGCTAGTTATGGTAGAACTTTATAATAACTTCACTTAATAAAGCATTTATAATAGATCTATAAAGCACTTATTGTGGGAAAAAAAAACAAGAAAACAAAAATAGTATAAAAAGACATAGGTCCTTAACTATTTACAAATCATTAGTTAAGTATTTGTGCATGGCCTCATCTAAAGTGTGGCCTATTTGTACTTCATAAAATACTTTATAAATGTTTTGAGTGACCAGTGCAATATCTCACCAAAAGATGGACATGCCATTGGTAGACAATCCAGCAGTACCTGATGCTCCTTAAAGAGTAAGTAGCATAAACATAACCGCATTTAACATTTGGATTTGCATTAGTATACACATGAAAAGTCCCAATGCAAAGTTAGACCTCAATTAAACCAAATCATGTGCATTCATGACTACTGGTTTCAATTACATTTTTAGCCAACTTAGAAGCAAATACGTTACAAATTTATTGTTACAAATCACCTTATGTCATGTTAGCGGTCAGCCAGTTGCTATCAAAACCTAGCTTACAGCAAACCAAAGTTTTGGAAATACATAACGCGATCGAACGAGTTGTCAAATAATATTAATGGTATATGCCAGCCACCTAAGGCTAGTTTTTTTTAGCCTGTTCGCTACCCAACGACTACGGTCAACATAGCTAAGTATAATGAACAAAAATACAAACGCAACATTTTCAACGATTTTGAAGTGTGCATATAAGTCAATTGAAATAAATTCACTAAGCCCTAATCTATGGATTTCACGACTAGGCAAGGGCACAGTCATGGGTGGACCTGGGAGCGCATAGGCCCACCCACTGGGGAGCCAGGCCCAGCCGATCAGCCGAGTTTTCCCCGCAAAAGGGCTTTATTACAGACAGAAATACTACTCAGTTTCATCAGCTGTCCATGTGGCTGGTCTTAGACGATCCCGCAGGTGAAGAAGCTGGATGTGGAGGTCCTGGGTTTACTAATGAACATTCAATTCTCTGGTGGACATTCCTGCAGTCAGCATGCCAATTGAACATCTGTGACGAAACTACATATTGGGGGCGGCAGCGTAGCCTAGTGGTTAGAGCGTTGGACTAGTAAACGGAAGGTTGCAAGTTCAAACCCCCGAGCTGACAAGGTACAAATCTTTCGTTCCGCCCCTGAACAGGCAGTTAACCCACTGTTCCTAGGCCGTCATTGAAAATAAGAATTTGTTCTTAACTGACTTGCCTAGTTAAATAAAGATAAAATTAAAAAATATTTTAGTGTGGGCTTTTATTGTGTCCAGGACAAGGTGCACCTGTGTAATGATCATGCTGTTCAATCAGCTTCTTGATATGTCACACCTGTAAGGTGGATGGATCATCTTGGCAAAGGAGAAATGCTCACTAACAGGGATGTAAACAAATTTGAGTGAAATAAGCTTTCTGTGCTTATGGAAGATTTCTGGAAAATTATATTTCAGTTCGTGAAACATGGGACCAACACTTGACATGTTGCGTTTATATTTTTGTTCAGTATAGTAAGTATAGCAAGCTAGAAAACAACACCAACTAGTCTTAGCACAGGCAGGAACACGCAGAACACAACAACAAAAAGGCCAGCAGATATATATATGTCTCCTGACCCCTCCTGTCTCAGCCTCCAGTATTTATGCTGCAGTAGTTTGTGTCGGGGGGCTAGGGTCAGTTTGTTATATCTGGATTACTTCTCCTGTCTTATCTGGTGTCCTGTGTGAATTTAAGTATGCTCTCTCTAATTCTCTCTTTCTCTCTTTCTTTCTCTCTCTCGGAGGACCTGAGCCCTAGGACCATGCCTCAGGACTACCTGGCATGAGGACTCCTTGCTGTCCCCAGTCCACCTGGCTGTGCTGCTGCTCCAGTTTCAACTGTTCAGCACCTGAGGTGCTGACTTGCTGCACCCTCGACAACTACTGTGATTATTATTATTTGACCATGCTAGTCATTTATGAACATTTGAATATCTTGGCCATGTTCTGTTATAATCTCCACCCGGCACAACCAGAAGAGGACTGGCCACCCCTCATAGACTGGTTCCTCTCTAGGTTTCTTCCTAGGTTTTGGCCTTTCTAGGGAGTTTTTCCTACCTACCGTGCTTCTACACCTGCATTGCTTGCTGTTTGGGGTTTTAGGCTGGGTTTCTGTACAGCACTTTGAGATATCAGCTGATGTACGAAGGGCTATATAAATACATTTGATTTGATATTGTAGAGAGAGTGGAGATTTAACGATTGGCAGCTGAGTTAGCTACAAAAAAGGACCCATGGAGAGGTGCTTCAGAGGGAGAGGCCGTTTCACAGGCCGAGGTAGTCAGCTAATCCAATAGCAATGTATGGAGGAAAATCCCAAATACAGTAGATAGATTCCAGAGGCATTGGGCACAGGAGATGAGGGGAAGAGTCAACAACAAGATGCCAACTGGAGGAAGGCTCCAGGAAGGTGGAAATTATCACAACAGCACAGTCAGTAGCCAAGGTTGAAAAACTCTGGTAGCCTAATTCACTGAGATCATGTGGCCCCATATATGGGGAATCTGATTGGTTGTTTACATCACACCTCCTTGAGATTGGTAGATTGTAGCTCACGACTGCCAACACTCGGTCTGCCAGCTCGAGCTAACTAACACAGAGTAAATTCTCCATATGACTTTCAGAAATATTACATTGTGGGTAGTTTAGAAGATATCCGTAACAAGTGAATAAATATGTAAAAAAAAAAAAAAAACATAACTTTGTTCGTAGTAATACATATGTAACCAGATCATGACTACAACTAAGTTACAAAGTATTTGACCACATGGTGTTGTTACTTTGACGATTAAAAACTCATGCTGCCTCCCCTTTGAGGTCTGAAAATGGCCCCTTAAACATATCAATGGTTAAGTAACAAGCACACAATACAGAGGATGTTTGAGAAAACATGTAACATTTCTACCTCAATCACATATCAGTAGTAATGAAGGAACAAAAATCCACTACAGAAAAGCTGGCTGGTCCGGCCAGCTACTATGTAGGGGTCAGAGTTCACTAACCCGGTTCATGGAAAGCTACTGTCCTGTAGGTCTTTGCTCCAACCCTAATCTAGTGGATGAAATGTTTGATATGTGTTGTGTGCTTATTCTTTTACTATTGATATGTTCTATGCAAGTTTGAGAGCTTAAGGAGCATCAGGTACTGCTGGAATGTCCATATTTGTATAAAAATTACACTGGTCCCTCAACATTTTAGAAGTATTTATAAAGCATAAATAGCCCCACCTTAGATGAGGCTACGTGAAAATATTGTAACGACGTTCGTTTGTTGAAGGAGAGTCGGACCAAAATGCAGCGTGGTGGTTACTCATGTCCTTTAATAACGAATAGCGAATACATGAAATAACTATACAAATACAAAACAACAAACGGAACGTGAAAACCTATACAGCCTGTCTGGTGAACAACTACACAGAGACAGGAACAATCACCCACAATATACACAGTGAAACCCAGGCTACCTAAATATGGTTCCCAACCAGAGACAACGAGAATCACCTGACTCTGATTGAGAACCGCCTCAGGCAGCCAAGCCTATGCTAGACACACCCCTAATCAACCACAATCCCAATGCCTACAAAAACCCAAATACGACAACACAATAAACCCATGTCACACCCTGGCCTGAACAAATAATTAAAGAAAACACAAAATACTAAGACCAAGGCGTGACAAATATTTAATTAGTAAATGGTTTATAAGAACCTATATTAAACATCTTATGAATGGAGTAATGATGAATAAACTATTTACTCATCCATTATAAATGCTTTATTTTGTGGAGTTATTATAGTGCTACTGTATCATATTGTGTTCAATCTTGTCATACAGTTTTCCCAAAGGCTGATAAGAAGTCAAGTGATGGTGTTTCTTGTCCATTTATCATTTCTTTGTGAGATCTGTCTATCTGGGAAGTGTTATTTTTTGCATTACCAAATCTGTAAGATGTACAATGATTATACCTATAGATTGTGTTCATTAGGCACCAAACCGAAGAAAACCGACTGATAAAGGGGGGACTACCTGTCCAATAAGAAAGACCCATTTTCACAACATTTGTCCTTTGTGTGCCTGAACGAACACAACCCTGGTTCAGACATACTATTATTATCCCTGTGAATTGACTGGATCTGAACCATGGCTTTGATAGTGATCTTCCTTCTTGCCGGACTGTTCATGCAGTACAGACTATGCAAACAAGGTGGCAATATTACAATAACTACTGCATGCTCCTCTCTTTCTTGGCTGCCTCCTTCCCTCTGTTCCTTCCACCTCCCATCCCCGTTTCCCTCCCTACCCCTTCTCTCATTTGTGTCGTTTCTCTGCTCAGCCTCTAATGGATATGGCGTCTGCTTCGGCTGGGCTTAAAAACTTGTCTGCCTCCTCTCCACCCCTCCATCCCATACTTATTTAGTAATGAGACCACACAAGGCAGTGTCTCTATTCATAATGGGTCCGTCTCGCTGGCTGTGTTAAAATCGTGACAGATAGTGGCAATGCACTTGGATAGATCTTAATTGAGAGATAAATGCCGCTTCTCTCTCTGCAGCTGATTGACTCAGGGAGCCACGGTGGAATAAGTATAACGTTTTAAGGCCGTGCTTGAGAAATCTGTCAAAAGACAATGGCTCCGTTACTCTGCCGTGCTGCTTAATCCGTGTGTCATAAACAGACCACAGCACTCACTCCTAAATATGGATATCTGAACGAACGATGTTGGCGGCGTGTTTGATCTCTCTCTATTTACATGAGAGAGAGAGAAAGACTGTCACTGAGCTGCCCAAATTACAAGCCTTTACCAGTCCAGCTACCGACACAGCCTGTAATTACTAGTAAAAAATGACTCCCGCTTTTGTTCATAAGAGCATTTGACACAAAGGATGCGCTGTGGCTGTTTTAATGTGTAACAGGGGTGTGCCGGAATGGATTAATTATCGTATCTGGAGTGGTCTGACAGCGTTGTAGGTGTGCATTATCTCTCCGTCAGTGAAGGGTCTAGAATTCCACATGTAGTCACTTGGAGTATGATAATTGCACTTTGAGGCACTGTGATGTTCTTCAGTGCAAAGCTGGCAAATTAATTGCTTCAGAAAGTCATTCTCATGACCTCGCTCCTCACAAACGTTCACACTGATGTACACTGAACAAAAATATAAATGCAGCAAGTAATGTGTTGCTCCCATGTTTCATGAACTCAAATAAAAAATGTAATTTGCACAATATTATTTATCAACATTTTTGTGCACAAATTTGTGTACATCCTTAGTGAGCATTTCTCCTTTGCCAACATTTCTCCACTTGACAGGTGTGGAATATTAAGAAGCTGAATAAAAAGTATGATCATTACACAGGTGCACCTTGTCCTGTACACAATAAAAGGCAACTTTAAAATGTTCGGTTTCATCACACAACATAATGCCACAGATGTCTCAAGTTTTGAGGGAAGTTCAATTGGCATGCTGACTGCAGGAATGTCCACCAGAGCTGTTCTCTACCAACGTCGTTTTAGATCATTTGGCAGTGCATCCAACCAGTCTCACAACCACAGACCACATTTGACCCAGGACCTCCACATCCAGCTTCTTCACCTGCGGGATCATCGGTGACAAGATCCCCGAGCAGTTTATGAAACTGAGGAGAATTTATGTAGAAAAATTCATTCTAATTGGATGGGCCTGGCTCCTCAGTTGGTGGGCATACCATCACAGGCCAATGTTTAGTCCATAGTGTTGCTTGATCGGTGGTTAGGCTATTAGCTGGTCAAAATTAGGCTAAATAAAAAGTACCTTAGTGCGTTTTTTTCTGTTAATTTATGTGCCTTCATAAAGTATTCACACCCCTTATTCCACATTTTGTTACTGGATTCAAAATGGATTAAATATTAACTCAGCAAAAAAAAAATCCTCTCACTGTCAACTGTGATAATTTTCAACAAATGAATATTTGTATGAACGTAACAAGGTTCCACAGACATGTTGTCACACCCTGACCTTAGAGAGCATTTTTTTATGTCTCCTTTTGGTTTGGTCAGGGTGTGATTTGGGTGGGCATTCTATGTCCTTTATTTCTATGTGTTGGCCGGTTATGGTTCTCAATCAGGGGACAGCTGTCTATCGTTGTCTCTGATTGGGAATCATACTTAGGTAGCCCTTTCCCTCCTTTCAGTGTGGGTACTTAACTTTGTTTGTGGCACTTAGCCCTGTAAGCTTCACGGTTGTTTTGTTGGCAACATTTTAAATTAAAAGAAAATGTACGCTCACCACGCTGCACTTTGGTCCACTATTTTCGACGGCCATGACACATGTGACTAACAGAAATGGAATAATGTGTCCCTGAACAAAGGAGGGGTCAAAATCAAAAGTAACAGTCAGAATCTGGTGTGGTCACAAGCTGCAATTAAGTACTACAGTGAATCTCCTCCTCATGGATTGCACCAGATTTGCCAGTTCTTGCTGTGAGATGTTACCCCACTCATCCTGCAAGTTCCCTGACATTTCTGGGGGGAATGGCCCTAGCACTCACCCACCGATTCAAAAGGTCTGAGACGTGCTCAATGGGATTGAGATCCAGGCTCTCCGCTGGCCATGGCAGAACACTGACATTCCTGTCTTGCAGGAAATAACGCACAGAACGAGAAGCATGGCTGGTGGCATTGTCATACTGGAGGGTCATGTCAGTGTCGTGGAAATATTTGGTTAATCATATTTCACAAATACTGGAGCATGTGAGTTCAAATAGACGTTTTATTACTTCATAATAAAAGCTGAGCTGGATCCTGAAAACAACAGTCTTGGCACAGAATAGTGATACATTTGTCCTCCTAATGTCATACTCATAGTAACTCCTCTTAATGGCTCATCACCTCTGGCATTTAGCCATTCACAATATATCCCTCCTCCGGGGTTAAATAGCCCCACACCCCAAAATCTAACTCAGTACAAGTCCCCTCACAGAGCGAGAAGAATAAGATACCTCCTCAAGCTAATTAACGTTCAACATAGTGTAAAAGCATATGCATGCATTTCTCAGCCTTGCCTGAGAGTTATAGTTATTCACTAAACACACTCTTTATTACAACGCAATGGGAAATCACTCCTTTGATACAATGCACATTCACATATTCAATATGATGATAATGTCCACCACCTTCTCATCAGTCTTTTGAGCACCACTTATATTGGTTGAAAGAAGTGATCAGGATTAGGATCCTCATTATCCTCGATATAGTCCGGAACTGGATATACAGTGGGGCAAAAAAGTATTTAGTCAGCCACCAATTGTGCAAGTTCTCCCACTTAAAAAGATGAGAGGCCTGTTAATTCGTCATAGGTACACTTACAACTGCAGTTGTAAATTAGAACTTGTTCTCAACTAGCCTACCTGGTTAAATAAAGGTGAAATAAAATAGATAAAATAAATAAAAAATAAAATAATCTGAGACAGACCTCAATTTAAAAACACCACATCCGCAAAGATGGCGTCAACATAAACAAGAAATTACATGATAAATATTCCCTTTCCTTTGATGGTCTACATCAGAAAGCACTCCAGGAATCCCAGGTCCACAATAAATGTTTGTTTTGTTCGTTATTTATGTCCAAATACCTTCTTTTGTTAGAGCGTTTGGTGTACATATACAAACGCTAATTCTGGTCAGCGTTATATCGGACAAAAGTGATATTACCGTTCAAACTAAGTACAGAATCAATCATTAGGATGTTTTTAGCATATACCTTCAATAAAGTTCCAACCGGAGAACTCCTTCTTGTCTTTGTGAGCAATGGAACGCAAGTGACTACCATGAGGAAAAAGTGGGATCACAAAATGTCTGCTTGATGGACAGCTGATATATTCTGCTCTCATTCACTCCCACAACAACATAGACAACATAGCCTCAACATAGCCTCATTATAATTTCTATTGATGGTTGACATCTAGTGGAACCCCTAGGCAGTGCAACATTATTCATATCTCAAGGGGATTTCATTGGGGACTCTGAGTATGTATTCACCAGATTTCTGACTTCCTGTTTTGATTTCAACTCAGGATTTTTCCTGCCAATATGAGTTCTGTTATACTCACAGACATCATTCAAACAGTTTTAGAAACTTCAGAGTGTTGTCTATGCAAATATGAGCAACTATGACTGAGGAGCAGGCCGTTTGATATGGGCACCTTTCATCCAAGCTACTCAATACTGCCCCTGCAGCCATAAGAAGTTAACCAATAAAGCAAGTTGCTCCTAGACTTAACCCATCTGCATGTATGTCTACAGTGGAATCTAGTCTCTCTCTCTCTTTAGCTCCGCTTCCTCTGTCATGGTGTTTTTAAGCTCACCCATTATGCAGTTGGACCTTACTTCTTGTGAGAATTATGCACCCACCAAAGAGAGGCATGATGATCTTTAGCGCTGCAGGTGCTGTAAGGAGTACCGTGTGTGGAGCAGACCAATACTGTCCCAACACCCCCAGCCTGGTGTATCTTAATGTACACTCAATCTCCAGAAATCAGCCTATGCCCTTGGTTATCTCTGGCTCCGTATGTGCTGCATTCACCTGAGGACATACACACTGCAACACATGGTTCATTTCCTGACAACATAGACTCTTCTTATGGCAAGATCACTATTTCGTAACATCTGTCTCAAACACCTCGCCTCCCGCTACAGATATATTTATACATAACGATAGCCAAATGATGGTCCCTACAGCAACTGCCGTAAGAATAACTACTGCATGTAATCTGTCAAGTGTCTTCCAGCTGTCCAGCTGTTAAAAATGACAAAAAATACCAATGAGTTGGAAGAATATCCAACCTAACAATGCTCTTACCATAGTGTTCAAAATGCAACCACTATCACTTATACACTCTCACCATGATCTAGGTATGTATAATGTTCAATTCACTCATAATTGTCCCTATATTTTACACAGCCATCTTTCCTTCCTTTCCTTCCTCTCCTATGAGCTCCTGTAACAATATACTCTACTACCATAACCTTAATTTATGATCCCCAATGCAGTCACAGTCCAACTAACCCGTAACACATTAGTCCCTACTCCCAATTTACTACCATAGTTAGATACAGTACATACTGTACTAAAACATTCTCAAATCAATTTCTAACAGTCCCTCCTCAGGAACAATAAACACACTGTCACGGCTGACTAGGTGTGTAGATAGGAATCAGGTGGAGAGAGCAGCGAGTTTCATTGGAAAGATGCACTTTACTCCTGCACCAAAAGTAAATGCCCAAACACACAGGGCGCAAAACACTGACCAACCCAAAACACAGGGTAACACGGTCCGGAGCACCACCCAAACAGGCGCGGGAGCCAACTTCGGCGGGAGTCGTGACAGTACCTGCTGACCGAGACCCCCAGCCTCTCCATAAATGCCCTCCAAACTCTGGACGTGAACTGGGGACCCCGATCAGAGACGATATCCTCAGGCACCCCGTAGTGCCGGAAGACATGGGTAAACAGAGCCTCCGCAGTCTGCAGGGCCGTAGGGAGACCGGGCAACGGGATGAGATGGCAGGACTTAGAGAACCGATCCACAACGTACAGGATCGTGGTACTTCCCTGGGATGGGGGAATATCGGTGAGGAAGTCCACTGACAAGTGTGACCATGGCCGTTGTGGAATGGGGAGGGGCTGTAACTTCCCTCTAGGCAGGTGTCGAGGAGCCTTGCTCTGAGTGCACAACGAGCAGGAGGAGACATAAAACCTCATGTCCCTTGCCAATGTGGGCCACCAGTATCTCCCCCTAAGACTCCGCACTGTCCTCTCAATGCCAGGATGACCCCAACGAAGTAACCTGTCACGGACACCCTACGGCACGTACTGAGCCCCTGCTGGACACTGAGGGGGGGCAGGCTCCAACCATGAGGCCCTCTCTATCTCTGCGTCCACCTCCCATACCACCGGTGCTATGAGACATGAAGGTGGAAGGATGGGGTTCGGGTCGATGGACCGCTCCTCGGTATCATATAGGCGGGACAGCGCTTCGGCCTTGGTGTTTTGGGAGCCTGGCCGGTACGAGATGGTGAAACGGAACCGGGTAAAGTACATGGCCCATCTAGCCTGAAGCGGATTCGGTCTCCTTGCTGCCCGGATATACTCGAGATTACGATTGTCAGTCCAGATGAGAAAAGGGTGCTTAGCCCCCTCAAGCCAATGTCTCCACACCTCCAGAGCCAAGACTAGAGCTAACAACTCTCTGTCCCCCACGTCATAGTTTCGCTCTGCCGGACCGAGCTTCTTTGGGGAAAAAAAGCACAAGGGCGGAGCTTTGGTGGCGCACCAGAGCGTTGGGACAGCACGGCCCCTACCCCAGCCTCGGACGCGTCCATCTCCACTATGAACGCTAAAGAGGGGTCCGGATGTGCCAACACTGGTGCATTGGTGAACAGCTCTTTCAGATGACTGAAAGCCCTGCCCGCCTCTGCTGATCAGCGCAAGCACGCCGGTCGTCCCTTCAGTAGTGAGGTAATGGGAGCAGCCACCTGACCAAAACCCCGGATAAACCTCCGGTAGCAATTGTCAAACCCTAAAAACCGCTGCACCTCTTTTACCGTGGTCGGAGTCAGCCAATTACGCATGGCTGTAACGCGGTCACACCATCCCGCCTATACAGGAAGGAAACGGCTTGTTTGGAGAACACACATTTCTTAGCCTGCGTTACCATGTCCAGTGGTACCTTGAACAGCCCTGACCAGCCCTGACCCTAATGGTTGGCTATCTAAGGAGTGCACAGGGAAAGGTTGGTCTAACGACACCAGGGGAATCCCTAGCCTTAGTGCGAGCCCATGATCCATAAAGCTCCCAACTGCGCCTGAAATGACTAGCGCCTTATGTTGTAGAGAGGAAGAAAACCCAGGGGGTAGCACAAACACATGGCCGACAGGAAGCTCTAGGTGAGTCTGGTGCGGACTCACCTGGGGTGAACGAGTAGTGCTCCGCTTGCCCTCCCGACTCCCAGACGAGCTCCTCCAGCACCGGTCGGCCGTGTGTCCTCGCCGACCACAACTGGTGCAGGAGGAAACTCCTCTTCTGGTCCCCCTCGATGCAGCCCTCCCTAACTCCATGGGGATGGGAGCAGGAGGGCCTGGGGGTGGAATCAACAGGGCCCGATCCGGACGCCCGCGGGCAGCCAGCAGGTTGTCCAGACGAATGGACATGTCTATCAGTTCATCTAATGAGATAGTAGTGTCCCGACACGCTAGCTCCCTGCGGACATCCTCCCTGAGGCTACAAGGGAAGTGGTCCATCAAAGCCCTGTCGTTCCACCCCGCTCCTGCGGCCAAGGTCCGGAACTCCAGGGCAAAGTCCTGCGCGCTCCTCGTCTCCTGTCGCAGATGGAACAGCCGTTCACCCGCCGCTCGGCCCTCCGGTGGGTGATCGAACACAGCTCGTAATCGGCGGGTGAACTCGGGGTAGTGATTCCTCGCCGAGTCTGGGACATTCCACACTGCATTGGCCCACTCCAGGGCTCGCCCCGTCAGACAGGAGACAAGGACGCTCACGCTCTCCTCCCCTGAGAGCACCCTGGGAGCACCAGACGCAGGGCCCCGGAGCCGGATGCTGAAGCAGGGGTAGGTGGTATTGGCGGAGGGGGCGCTGGAGATGAGGTGGGAAGGCCACTCCTCTCCATCATCTGATCCATGGCTGACCCAATCCGGTGAAGAATGGTGGTGTGATGGAGGACCCTCTCCTCCATCGATGGGAGAGGAGGTGTGGCTGCTCCTGCTGATTCCATTGTTGATGTGTGGGATTCTGTCACGGCTGACTAGGTGTGTTGATAGGAATCAGGCGCAGAGAGTTCCAGGGGAAAGATGCACTTTTTTTCCGGCACCAAAAGAATATGCCCAAACACACAAGGTGCAAAACACGGACCAACCCAAAACACAGGGTAACACGGTCCCGAGCACAAACAACACAAACGTGAACACCAGAATAATCTCTCACAACAAAGGGGCGGGTTCCACACGCTAAATATGGAAGCAAATCAAGAACACACAAAATAGGAACAGGTATAAATAATGTGACAAAACTAACTGAAAGGAAAAAGGGATCGTGGCGGCTAGTAGGCCGGTGACGACGACCGCCGAGCACCACTTGAACAGGCGGGGGAGCCAACTTCGGCGGGAGTCGTGACACACTTATGTTCCACAAAACAAAAAATGTATTGACTCAATAAGATAAAAAAATATATATAATAATTGCACATTACCCATGGATGCGACTGAAAACATTTGAAAACAAAAGATAACAAAAACCCTCATGGTTAACCCCTAGCTATCATCCAGTGAGTACTCTAACAACCTCCCTGTTGGAGGACACATAGAAATAATGTATCAAGAGCTTCCCCCAGCCTAATAAATTTGAGTAGAGCCCTCACCGTTCAAAAGCAACTCTTTTTTTATATCCGAATCATAACTACAACATTTGATAAATTATTCAACCCAAATTCAGAATGACATACCTCAGTGCTTACTGTGAGACTAAGACGCCTGCTTCTTAACTCAGCACAAATGTACATTTGTAAACGGAACCTTTTATTGTCGTTCATAACTCTTCACATTACAACCTCCCTTCGTCCCTGGTTTCCTTTCGCAAGTGGCCTACAAATAAATGACCAGTTAATAACACACCTACAATATTTTGCATGCATTTTCATTGAACTCAAAAGCTCCCAATATTTATTTGGTTTGTCAAATTTGGAGAGACCTGTGGTGACCTGCCTCTGAAAACAGGTTCCTAGAGCAGACCACACAAGAACTAGAGGTAAGAACTCAGTTTACCGTGTTAACAAGCAGCTGCTTGTGTTTTGCACAGTCCGTCCTGGAAGCCCATTCACAGCTGCAGATTTTCACCATCTCTGGTCCCTTTTCGCCGTTCGCCATTTATGTCATGTAAATATTTGGTCAATCAGATTTCTCAAATACATGCATGTGAGTTCAAATAGACTTTTAATTACTTCATAATAAAAGCCGAGCTGGATCATGAAAACAACTGCCTTCCAGGCTTGCCACAGAATACTTATAAATTTGTCCTCCTTACGTCATACACATAGTAACTCCTCTTAATGGCTCATCACCTCTAGCATTTAGCCACCCTTATCATATTGCATTCATATTAGGACATGCAACCTATAGAGTCACAAAATAGTCTCATGCATGTAAGACCATAGCAAAAGACCTGGGCACTCTACAGGATTAAACAATACATGTCATCCTGCTGACTCCACTGAAAGGGGAACGAACCCCTGTTCTGGAAAAGACCCAAGAGGTGTAACCATAGTTGGCCATAACAGTTACAAGAATAACCGACAGGTGCATGTCTAATGGTGTGTCCATGACCTAGAGCACATAGAGTGCACTAGTTTTGCTGGCTCCTCCTGAAATAAATAAATGCCACATATGTACTGAAAAATTCACAATAGCAGTTGTTGTTGCCATCTTGTGCAGGTGTTGTTAAATGTGGTCTGCCACTGCGAGCACGATCAGCTGTCCATCCTGTCACCCTGTAGTGCTGTCTTAGGCGTCTCACAGTACGGACATTTCAATTGATTGCCCTGGCCACATCTGCCGTTCTCATGCCTTCTTGCAGCATGCCTAATGCGCATCCACGCAGATAGGCCATCTACTTCGTGCATGACACAAGTCAATTTTCCAACAGTTATTTCACTTGTATCACTATTCCAGTGGGTCAGAAGTTTACATGCACTAAGTTGACTGTGCTTTTAAACAGCTTGGAAAACTCCAGAAAATGATGCCATGGCTTTAGAAGCTTCTGATAGGCTAATTGACATTGAGTCAATTGGAGGTGTACCTGTGGATGTATTTAAAAAAAAAAATCAAAAGAAATCAACCAAGACCTCAGAAAAAACATTGTGGACCTCCACAAGTCTGGTTCATCCTTGGGAGCAATTTCCAAATGCCTGAATGTACCACGTTCATCTGTACAAACAATAGTACACAAGTATAAACACCATGGGACCATGGAGCAGTCATACCGCTATGGAAGGAGACGCATTCTGTCTCCTAGAGATGAACGTACTTTGGTGCGAAAAGTGCAAATCAATCCCAGGACAACAGGAAAGGACCCTGTGAAGATGCTGGAGGGAGCGGGTACAAAAGTATCTATATCAACAGTAAAATGAGTCCTATATCGACATGGCCGCTCAGCAAGGAAGAAGCCACTGCTCCAAAACCGCAGTAAAAAAAGCCAGACTTCGGTTTGCAACTTTACATGGGGATAAAGATCACACTTTTTGGAGACATGTCCTCTGGTCTGATGAAACAAAAATAGAACTGTTTTGCTATGATTACCGTTGTTATGTTTGGAGGAAAAAGAGGAGGCTTGCTAGCCGAAGAACACCATCCCAACCGTGAAGCATAGGGGTGGCAGTATGTTGTGGGGGTGCTTTGTTGCAGGAGGGACTGGTGCACTTCACAAAATAGATGGTATCATGAGGTGGGGAAATTATGTGTATATATTGAAGCAATATCTCAAGATATCAATCAGGAAGTTAAAGCTTGGTCGCAAATGGGTCTTTCAAATGGACAATGACCCCAAGCATACTTTCAAAGTTGCAGCAAAATGGCTTAAGGACAACAAAGTCAAGGTATTGGATTAGCCATCACAAAGCCCTGACCTCAATCCTATAGAACATTTGTGGGCAGAGCTGAAAAAGCATGTGCAACAAGTCCTCAACTGGCAGCCTCTTGAATCTAGGGGGCACTATTTTCATTTTTGGAAAAATAACGTTTCCAAAGTAAACAGGCTATTTTGTCAGGACAAGATGCTAGAATATGCATAAAATTGACAGCTTAGGATAGAAAACACTCTAAAGTTTCCAGAACTGATATTGCAGGCGAAAGCCTGACAAAAATCAAATCTGGAAGGGACTCTTATTTAGAAAGCTCTGCGTTCCTATGCGTCCCTATTGAGCAGTGAATGGGATATCAACCAGATTCCTTTTTCTATGGCTTCCCTAATGTGTCTAGTGTCACAATACATAGTTTCAAGGTTTTCTTTTGAAAAATTAGCCTGAACGACAACATTGCGTCAGTGGTCAGCTGGAGGCTCTCAGAGTGATTTGTGTGTAATAGACAAATGCGACCATTGTTTCTCTCTTTCCTCCTAAGAAGCAACCTGTCCCGGTTGATATATTATCGAATAGATATTTGAAAAACACATTGAGGCTTGATTATAAAAAATGTTTGCCATGTTTCTGTCAATATTATGGATCTAATTTGGAATATTTTTCGGCGTTGTCGTGACCGCAGCTTCCGGTGGATTTCTCAACCAAACGTGAAGTACAAATGGAGGTATTTCGGCTATAAAAATCATCTTTATGGGACAAAATGAACATTTGCTGTCTAACTGGGAGTCTCGTGAGTGAAAACATCCAAAGCTCATCAAAGGTAAACGATTTAATTTGATTGCTTTTCTGATTTTCGTGACTAAGCTGCCTGCTGCTAGCTCGGCATAATGCTACGTTAGGCTATCGATAAACTTACACAAATGCTTGTCTTGTTTTGGCTGTTAAGCATAATTTCAAAATCTGAGATGACAGGGTGATTTACAACATTTACATTTACATTTAAGTCATTTAGCAGACGCTCTTATCCAGAGCGACTTACAAATTGGTGCATTCACCTTATGACATCCAGTGGAACAGCCACTTTACAATAGTGCATCTAAATCTTTTAAGGGGGGTGAGAAGGATTACTTTATCCTATCCTAGGTATTCCTTAAAGAGGTGGGGTTTCAGGTGTCTCCGGAAGGTGGTGATTGACTCCGCTGTCCTGGCGTCGTGAGGGAGTGTGTTCCACCATTGGGGAGCCAGAGCAGCGAACAGTTTTGACTGGGCTGAGCGGGAACTGTACTTCCTCAGTGGTAGGGAGGCGAGCAGGCCAGAGGTGGATGAACGCAGTGCCCTTGTTTGGGTGTAGGGCCTGATCAGAGCCTGGAGGTACTGAGGTGCCGTTCCCCTCACAGCTCCGTAGGCAAGCACCATGGTCTTGTAGCGGATGCGAGCTTCAACTGGAAGCCAGTGAGAGAGCGGAGGAGCGGGGTGACATGAGAGAACTTGGGAAGGTTGAACACCAGACGGGCTGCGGCGTTCTGGATGAGTTGTAGGGGTTTAATGGCACAGGCAGGGAGCCCAGCCAACAGCGAGTTGCAGTAATCCAGACGGGAGATGACAAGTGCCTGGATTAGGACCTGCGCCGCTTCCTGTGTGAGGCAGGGCCGTACTCTGCGGATGTTGTAGAGCATGAACCTACAGGAACGGGCCACCGCCTTGATGTTAGTTGAGAACGACAGGGTGTTGTCCAGGATCACGCCAAGGTTCTTAGCGCTCTGGGAGGAGGACACAATGGAGTTGTCAACCGTGATGGCGAGATCATGGAACGGGCAGTCCTTCCCCAGGAGGAAGAGCAGCTCCGTCTTGCCGAGGTTCAGCTTGAGGTGGTGATCCGTCATCCACACTGATATGTCTGCCAGACATGCAGAGATGCGATTCGCCACCTGGTCATCAGAAGGGGGAAAGGAGAAGATTAATTGTGTGTCGTCTGCATAGCAATGATAGGAGAGACCATGTGAGGTTATGACAGAGCCAAGTGACTTGGTGTATAGCGAGAATAGGAGAGGGCCTAGAACAGAGCCCTGGGGGACACCAGTGGTGAGAGCGCGTGGTGAGGAGACAGATTCTCACCACGCCACCTGGTAGGAGCGACCTGTCAGGTAGGACGCAAACCAAGCGTGGGGCGCCGGAGATGCCCAACTCGGAGAGGGTGGAGAGGAGGATCTGATGGTTCACAGTATCGAAGGCAGCCGATAGGTCTAGAAGGATGAGAGCAGAGGAGAGAGAGTTAGCTTTAGCAGTGCGGAGCGCCTCCGTGATACAGAGAAGAGCAGTCTCAGTTGAATGACTAGTCTTGAAACCTGACTGATTTGGATCAAGAAGGTCATTCTGAGAGAGATAGCGGGAGAGCTGGCCAAGGACGGCACGTTCAAGAGTTTTGGAGAGAAAAGAAAGAAGGGATACTGGTCTGTAGTTGTTGACATCGGAGGGATCGAGTGTAGGTTTTTTCAGAAGGGGTGCAACTCTCGCTCTCTTGAAGACGGAAGGGACGTAGCCAGCGGTCAGGGATGAGTTGATGAGCGAGGTGAGGTAAGGGAGAAGGTCTCCGGAAATGGTCTGGAGAAGAGAGGAGGGGATAGGGTCGAGCGGGCAGGTTGTTGGGCGGCCGGCCGTCACAAGACGCGAGATTTCATCTGGAGAGAGAGGGGAGAAAGAGGTCAGAGCACAGGGTAGGGCAGTGTGAGCAGAACCAGCGGTGTCGTTTGACGTTTCTTTTCAAAATGGTTGACGAAGTCATCTGCAGAGAGGGAGGAGGGGGGGGGGGGGGGAGGATTCAGGAGGGAGGAGAAGGTGGCAAAGAGCTTCCTAGGGTTAGAGGCAGATGCTTGGAATTTAGAGTGGTAGAAAGTGGCTTTAGCAGCAGAGACAGAGGAGGAAAATGTAGAGAGGAGGGAGTGAAAGGATGCCAGGTCCGCAGGGAGGCGAGTTTTCCTCCATTTCCGCTCGGCTGCCCGGAGCCCTGTTCTGTGAGCTCGCAATGAGTCGTCGAGCCACGGAGCGGGAGGGGAGGACCGAGCCGGCCTGGAAGATAGGGGACATAGAGAGTCAAAGGATGCAGAAAGGGAGACTAAGCTGTGTTTCAATATATTTCACTTGTGATTTCATGAATATGAATATTTTCGAGTGATATTTTTGTCTGTTGCGTTATGCTAATTAGTGTCAGTTGATGACAATTCTCCTGGATCCGGGAGAGGGAGCTCCAAGAGGTTTAAATAGTACCCTGCCAAACACCAGTCTCAACGTAAACAGTGAAGAGGCGTTTCTGGGATGCTGGCCATCCCAGATATTAAGATGGGCAAAAGATCACAGACACTGGACCTCCACTTTGATGTTATGGGGTTTTGTAGGTGGGCCAGTGATTTAAAAAAAAACATTTAATACATTTTAAATTCAGGTTGCAACACAACAAAATGTGGAAAAGTGGGTGTAAAGATGTCATAAATCTCATCAATTTGATCAAATTAAAATCAATATATGTGTCTTGTCAATTGACAAACAGATACTGCATGCTGCTTACATGTGAATACAAACAGTACAAGTTTGCAGGCGAACACATGCAGACAGGCACACAAATCACTTACTGTCTCTCATGGTGATCTCTGTGACCGCATTACAGTTGTCTAATTTAGATTCCTTCACTTCAGTATCTGTGGTAAATGAAACTGACAAAGGAGAGGAATTTGGCTTTCCTTGGGTTAAGCATGCAATCATCCTTATCAGTGTCAATGGAATGTACAGTACATGAGACTTCCTTTGCGCAAGCTTTTAGCTAGAACCAGGTTCCACCACTGGACAACTCTATGGGTAACAAGGACACGGAGCAGAACATTTTTTAAAGACCTTTTGCAAAAAGAACTACAAAGGAAAATTGTCCAGGTCTTCCCTCCCTTTTTTAGTCAGTTGTCTTCTGCTTGGTGCCTAATGAACATGATCCGGCCCTGCTGGAAACCCCATGCATGCTAAGGAGGCCAAGGAATTGGTAATCAGACAAAGGGAAGGAGGGGACTCTGTTTAGAAAGCATGTGCTTCCAGGTGTCTTGCGAAGGGAAGGAGAAGAACGCCACATGCAGCCTATGGGGATGTTAAAGTTTGGATGATTTTTAAATTGACCTTGAGCCAACCTCGGAGACTGGCAGATAGAAAGAAGGGATCCGGCAAACAGGTGATCAATTACTGTTTTATAATTGGACAGGCCTTTAATGAGGCTGGCGGATGCAGCCTTGTGCACCTCTGTCAACCCAGAGCCTCGTACAAGGGTGGCACTATCGCTTAGCATAAGCCCCAGCATGCAGCGCTCGGCTTGGAAAAGGACAACGATCCCAGTGGAGAGCCCTCCAGAACTCTTCATTTCTATGTGTGCTGTGTATTTTAGGAAAACTCTTAAGTGTAGGCATGTTTCCTTGTATTCTCTATGGTACGGCTTTTTCAAGTTGCCAACTCGAAAACGGTTCGTGGTTCCCAGAGCTTTCCGAGCACAAAATCTCAGGCAAAGCTTTCACAACTCCAGGGGGATATTCCTTGTGTGTTGAATTATAACACTGGAAATGTTAAAGTTCTGACATATTCCTTTGTTTTTGTGAAACCATTTCTGGAACATTGACTATACAATTATGATCAGGGAATCTTGCAATGTAATTTCTTGCAAGTCAGAAAGGTGGCTTTGGAGTTTTATTCCTCTCATAATGCATGCTGTTTCTTGAAATCAAATGTGCCTGTCTCATAGCAATAGGTCTTGCTCTCTGAAAGTACACTATGTGCAGTGGCGGCAGGTCTCTCTCTGTCTTTCGCCTTCTCTTGCTCACTCTCTTTCTGATAGACACATACACAGCTCAAAGTGAATGCTAAATGAATGTGCAAGTGGATGCTACTGAATCATCCTCAGACGGACTAATGTTTTATCATTACGCCGTCATTAATTCCGGCCTAATGCAGACGAGGCCATCAAGTGGGTTGTGTTCCCTTCCATACTCAAGCTAGTGATTATGATGAGGAAATAAGCTTCCTATAATTTCTGTGCCTTTCAGAGACTTGATCTGAGCTTCAAACACGTCCGTCAGAGTCAGTCGAGAGAGAAGTCGGTTGGGTTTATTGTATGATTCATGCATTCACCACATGGCCTGACTACAAATTGCCAACAACCTGAACCTCCTGCTCCCTGCCATGTTTTTACAATCACATTCAGTATCTAACCTGTGTCATTAGAGTTGAAGTCTTACATCAGGCTTAGATAGATCACTTAAATACTACTTAATACCATAATGTGCTCTGCAAGTAAGAGCAGACAGACAGATTGATTGTATATTTATGGGAGCTTTTAAAATAGTCTGTTTTCTACAGTCGGTACCTGAAGGTTAAACCAAAATGATTTGACAAGTTTTCAGTCTCAAAAGCTTAAACTAAAGTATCTCCAAGGTCAAAGACCGCTGGTGTCACTCCTATCTGCTTTATTAATATGAAGTGCACCACCCTGTTTGACTGTCAGACATTAATGGTAATGGACAGGGATATTTGCAGAGCTTAACAGCAGAGCCTAGGTGTAAATAATGCAGAAACAGAACAGGGGAACAAATTGAACGAAATGCAAATGTGACACACTTAGGCTTCCATTGGATAAATACCTTTTATTACTTTATTTATGCATACAATCAAGCCTGTCTATCAAGCCCGGAAAACCTGAAATCGTAGAATTGCAGCCTGCTGTTTTTTGCTAGGTTTAACAATGAAACCTCAGGCTCTTTATCTTGTCTTCTTGAATCTTCTCCACTGAAGCTAAAGGGCATCTGCGAATCATATCTGAAGAGGCAAATAAGACAAGGGCTATTAAACATGGGGGATTCAGTCGACTCCGTGATAAAACTTTGCTCCAGAATGTTTGATGTCCAGAGAGAGGGGTGATGGTGCCCACCGCCATGCTGCCTCCAGCCCCTGGGCATTGTGGGTTGTCTCCGGCTGGATCCAGGTAAACTGATAGGGCACTGCACTCTGTGTAGAGGGAGTTGTGCCTTGAGTCATGCCTCTGCTTGGCTGTCCGCATCTGCAATTCAGATGGTAGGCTTCCTCATGCTCCTGAGACACGGGGGTGTGTTGGGCGTTGCACATCTGTTTTGTATCTCTCCCGGACGCTTCGTGGCGTGGAGGAGGTAAGTGACAGCAGGTGGTGATGCAGCCCAATTAGAGGAGGGATGTTGGGGGATGATGAATGTGCTTGCCTTGTGGGGGACAGGGAGGACGATAGGCAAAGGCGAAAGCAGGCAGGCACTGGGCTGGGCTGCCCCACAGCTGTCTCGCTGAATGAGACTAAACATGCTGAGGGCCTCGTCCATACAGAATAATGTATCCAGCATCACCAGGGCCTGTGTGCGCTCTCCTGTCTCCTCTCGCCTGGCTCTCTTCTCATTCTTATAGATTCTGACAGCTACGCTCTTCACCACCTATGACTGGCAGGCAGGGCCCTGAACTAAAGTTAGAGGTTCATACAGGCTGACACATGTCCCCATGTTGATTGCGGAAGGAGAAACAAATACAGTACATTTCTCTGCAGAGTGACTGCATGTATGAAAGCCTAATGCAGGGGTATGGTGTGGAGAGCATAGAATTATATTAAGGTTGCGCTATAGGCACATCTTTCACCTTATGCTAGGGGAAATGGACATCCTTCCCATGTAATGACAAGCTACTATGTTCTTTCATGAAGAGTTGGAGAGGATTCAGAAATAACATGAACCTTATCAAAGGTACAGCGAAGTGTTGACTCTCTTTTAGAACCTTATACTTGCTTCAATAATCATTTTTCCATTTCTTATCGCTTTTTGATGCAGATTATGTCTCGAAAAAGGAAGAATTTTAATCAGTGCTTACTAAGAACCTTCTTTCAAAACAAGTCGAGGTACAAAATCAATTTGAAATCTTACTGAGGCAACAAAGCACACTTGGAATAGGACGCAGAAAAATGGCGTGTGCAGGGTTGAATCTTTGATTTGACAAAAAAGGGGATTATCAAACTCTATAAGATGTTGAAACCTGAACTGAAAAAAAGGAGATGGAGATATCGGGGCCCTGGCATGGCATCGACATCGGGAATCCATTCAAACTTTTCATCAAAGAGAAGATTAGGACTGTTTAATGAGTACATTTTATTACTGTATGAAATACGAAGAGACTATTGGAGACCCATCAGTCTTTCCCCGTTTCCGTACTTTTACCTTAATCCTTCAGAGCCAAGGATAGAAAGAAGCTTAGTTCACGTTCCCCTCATAGCCTTGGTTGGCTTCAAATGTTCATTTATTGACTGTTGTATATGAACCCACCTATCTGTGTAGTGAGAGAGACATTGTCAATTTAAGATGGTTTGAGATTTTAGTTGAAGAGTCATACAATAGTGGTGCCCTGAATGATGGATTTCACCTGCTGATTCCCACATTACCTTGCGTTGCATCATAGAGAGAGAAAGAACCAACTGCATAAAGAACAGTTAGAGTATTGCCTGTGCCTTATCTGAACACCTGCTGAGAAGAGTATGCCTAGTCTGTCTACATTCATGCAAGGACAACCACAGAATGGATGAGAAACAATGACAATCATTATGTAGATTCTGTCCACTTATTATCTTGTTCCTTAAAGCGAGGATGAGAAAGAAGAGTGTGAAATGTACACTACCCCCATTCACCAAATGGCAAAAAATGACACCTTGTGGAGGATGCATTAAGAACAAACCATAAAAGATACTAGTATTGATAATCATGTTTATGATTGTAAATATCATGACCTGTGTACAAAACATTAGGATCTGCTCTTTCCATGACATAGACTGACCAGGTGAATCATGGTGAAAGCTATGATCCTTTGTTGATGTCACTCGGTACCCCCTGTATATAGCCTTGTTATTGTGTTACTTTTTTAACTTTAGTTTATTTGTTAAATATTTTTTTAACTCATCTTGAACTGCACTGTTGGTTAAAGGCTTGTAAGTAAGCATTTCACGGTAAGGTCTACACTTGTTGTATTCAGCGCATGGGTTTTTCACACTCAACTGTTTCCCATGTGTATCTAGAATGGTCCCCCACCCATAGGAGATCCAGCCAACTTGACATAATTGTGGGAAGCATTGGAGTCAACATGGGCCAGCATCCATGTGGAACGCTTTCAACACCTTGTAGAGTCCATGGGTGTAACTCAATATTATGAAGGTGTTCGTAATGTCTGTACAATCAGTGTATACTGTACACTATTCCCTACTATTGAATTTTAACATTGCCCCACCACATACCCCTCCACCTGCAGACACTTCCACAGGGGTGAAGGTCGAGGCCTTGCCTCGTCTGACAAGCCTAATCCCCTCTCCAAAATGTTTGTGTCCAGACACTAATCAGAGCCAATGGCGTGATTGAGTGACCCGTCTTCAACCCTGGCTAATTTATGTGCACAGGGAGAAGAAAGCTTAAGAACAACCGGAGGTGTCATCAAAGTGATGCATCTCTCACCTCACATTCCCTGCGTGAGCTTCATGTACTGAAGTTACAATCCCTAGCTCGTGCACCGCACCCTCTGCACTAATGAGCTTTAGCTTCAAGTGGCCTATTCCTAACCAAAGGGCTTTGTCCACTTCATGGCTCGATGCCAGCGCTCTGGACTCCCGGGCCTATCTGCTTAAGTAGAAAATAATTATTTGCCAAGCTATTTACAGTATGTACGGTGGAGGAATCTGTGTTGATAGTAGCTAGCATCCTGATGTGTCATGACCTTTGCGTAGAGTAATATTTTCCATCTGCAAAATTGCACTGGCAACATGGAGTTTTCAGAATGGACAGCAGGGTGTGTATAGGTAATGGGCTAATTCTAATCATTTCAGCACAAGGCTATGTTTACTTGTGTACAGTAGTATGCACAAGGGCCTCTTCCATCTGGTAAGGAGCCGTGGTTCATACATTACATTATGCTGTTCCTTGTAGCCTAAAGCAAAGCAAAGGTTGTTTATTTATCTTGTTCTAACGGGGACAGCACCAAAACGGACAGCACCACCTGGTGGTAGACTAGGACCTGAATTCACGAAGCGTCTCAGCGTAGTAGTGCTGATCTGGTCATGGATCAGTTTTCCTACTCTGAGACACTTTTTGAATGAGCCATGATGAGCCCCTCAGAGCCCAAGGTCCCATCCCCAATGGCACTCAATTCACTATACAGTGCACTACTTTTGTCCAGAGGATAAGAAGGTGGTGCAATATATAGGGAATAGGGCGTGTTTCATATTGTGTCCCAAGATAAACAATTCTCAACTAACGTTCACGGAGCATAAACACCAATGCAAATGTCAACCTGCTCCAGAAGTGATGTTTGCAGAACTAAATGAATAATGAAACTCCAAAGCAAAACAGTTTCCTCTCTCTCATCCTCAGTTGCATTTCTCATCAATCACTGCCACCTGAAAACAACTAATTTGTGTTGTTGTTGTAACTGTATTGTGAGCATGATTGATTAGACCGCTTTCCGATTACAGGAGAATAAAAAAAAAATCCCACAATTCAACGGTAGCGTGTGATATCATCAACCATTTCAGACAAATTGTTTTCATGCACTCTTCAAGTGGCATCGCATTCCTACAATGACACAAATATAATTGGTTTAATGGAATCAACATTATCCCCCCCAAACAAGGGCTTAAATAATCAAAAGTTGAGAGACACTGCACAAATAAACCAGAGACAAATGATTTTGGACAGCGGCGCTCCACCACAATCACCACCACCAACAATGAATACAGTATATACTGCGGCGGCGACCAGTTGAACAGAAACAAAGTGAGGAGTAAAAAAAAAAAAAGTATTTGTTTCAGCCCAGCGGGGTCCCTTCTCCCGTCCTGCTGCTCAATCTTTGTTGATAGCAACAGCTTTTTTTAAAATCCAGCAGTAAGAAAATCATCCCGATTGCCCAATCATGCACCTTTACATGCGAGTGTCTGGCAGCTGCTAATGTAAACAATTAGGATGTTCCCTAGCAAAAAGCCCCTAGCTGTGAACTTATGAAGAAAGGGAGTGCTGGGTATGGCTACTGTACAATTTCTCTCTTGACATACAGATCAGATAACATAGAACTATAGAGATTAAGGATAAAATACCTACACCCTGTCAATGCAAATTGCAAATGAAATGAACAATGTATATTGTACAATGTACATACAATTCACTGCAGGATAGCGATGTGCCTCAATAAAGAGCTTTTCACCGTCTAAGTTTCTATTTGCAGGTATTTATTTGATAGTGTGTAGGTTTCCAGTCTCTCATTTCAGTGTACATATTTCAAATATATTGTATGCACCTGAGGCCAAAATTGGTTAATCGAAAACAAAGCAACAGACAGCCTCCAGCCCTCCACTGACGCCTACCACGCACGTGCACACACACACACACACTTGCTAAAACATCGGTGGCTCTGCTAAAGCTCATTCTACACAAGCACTGATCACTGCTGCAAAAATGTATATAACATTTACAGTTGAAGTCAGAAATGTACATACACCTTTAGCCAAATAAATTCAAACTCAGTTTTTCACAGTTCCTGACATTTAATCCTAGTAACAATTCTCTCTCATAAGTCAGTAAGGAACACCACTTTATTTTAAGAATGTGAAATGTCAGAATAATAGTAGAGAGAATGACTTATTTCAGCTTTTATTTCTTTCATCACTTTCCCAGTGGGACAAAAGTTTACATACACTCAATTAGTATTTGGTAGCATTGCCTTCAAACTTTTCAACTTTGGTCAAACATTTCGGGTAGCCTTCCACAAGCTTCCCACAATAAGTTGGGAGAATTTTGGCCCATTCCTCCTGACAGAGCTGGTGTAACTGTGTCAGGTTTGTAGGCCTCCTTGCTCGCACATGCTTTTTCAGCTCTGCCCACAAATGTTCTATAGGATTGAGGTCAGGGGTTTTGTGATGGCTAGTCCAATACCTTAACTTCGTTGTCCTTAAGCCATTTTGCCAAGTGTCCTTGGGGTCATTGTCATTCTGGAAGATCCAAAGACCAAGCTTTAACTTCCTGACTGATATCTTGAGATGTTGCTTCAAGACATCCACATAATTTTCCTACCTCATGATGCCATCTTTTGTGTGAAGTGCACCAATCCCTCCTGCCACAAAGCACCCCTACAACATGAATCTGCCACCCCCGTACTTCACGGTTGGGATGGTGTTCATCCGCTTGCCAGCCTCCCACTTTTTCCTCCAAACATAATGATGGTCATTATGGCGAAACAGTTCTATTTTTGTTTCATCAGACCAGACGTACTTGTTTTCGGACATTTCTCCAAAAAGTATGATCTTTGTCCCCATGTGCAGTTGCAAACCATAGTCTGTCTTTTTTAATGGCAGTTTTGGAGCAGCGGCTTCTTCCTCGCTGTGCAGCCTTTCGGGTTATGTTGATATAGGACTTGTTTTACTGTGGATATGGATACTTTTGTACCTGTTTCCTCCAGCTTCTTTACAAGGTCCTTTGCTATTGTTCTGGGATTGATCTGCACTTTTCACACAAAAGTACATTCATCTCGAGGAGACAGAATCTCCTTCCTGAGCGGTATGACTGCTGCGTGGTCCCATGGTGTTTATACTTGCGTACTATTGTTTGCACAGATGAACGTGGTACCTTTAGGCGTTTGGAAATTGCTCCCAAGGATGAACCTATTTTCTGAGGTCTTGGCTGATTTCTTTTGATTTTCCAATGATGTCAGGCAAAGAGGCACTGAGTTTGAAGGTAGGCATTGAAATACATAAGCCTTGGTTTCATTCATGTTGACATCAGAAGCCTCCTCCCTAAGTTTGTTTTACTCACTGCTTTAGAACGCTCCGCTGACCCTGATGTCCTTGCCGTGTCTGAATCCTGGCTTAGGAAGGCCACCAAACATTCTGTGATTTCCATTCCCAAATATAACATTTTCCATCAAGATAGAACTGCCAAAGGGGGAGGAGTTGCAATCTACTCCAGAGATAGACCTGGAAAGTATGACAGAACTTTGCAGGCTATGCCCAAACAGTTCGAGCTTCTAATTTTGAAAATGAATCTCTCCAGAAATAAATCTCTCACTGTTGCCTCCTGTTATAGACCCGCCTCAGCTCCCAGCTGTGCCCTGGACACCATACAGTGAAGGAAAAAAGTATTTGATCCCCTGCTGATTTTGTACGTTTTCCCACTGACAAAGAAATTATCCGTCTACAATTTAAATGGTAGGTTTATTTGAACAGTGAGAGACAGAAAAAAACGCATGTTATAAATTGATTTACATTTTAATGAGGGAAATAAGTATTTGACCCCTCTGCAAAACATGACTTAGTACTTGGTGGCAAAACCCTTGTTGGCAATCACAAGAGGTCAGACGTTTCTTGTAGTTGGCCACCAGGTTTGCACACATCTCAGGAGGGATTTTGTCCCACTCCTCTTTGCAGATCTTCTCCAAGTCATTAAGGTATAGGGGGCAGCATTTTCACTTTTGGATAAATAGTGTGCCCAATTTCAATTTCCTGCTACTCATACTAGGAATATAAGATATGCATATTATTAGTAGTTTTAGATAGCAAACACTCTGACGTTTCTAAAACTGCTTGAATCATGTCTTTGAGTATAACAGAACTTATGTAGCAGGCAAAACCCAGAGGACTAACTGTTCAGATTTATTTTTTGGCCTCTGTCTGTTCCCTGAGTTGTCATTGGCAAGTTATATTTCTTAAGAACCTGTTTTCAGTTCCTACCGCTTCCACTGGATGTCACCAGTCTTTGGAATTTGTTTGCGGTTATTCATTTGTGCAATGAAGAAGAAGGCCATCTAGGAACTGGGTAACACTGTTGAGAGTTTTGCAAGACGTGAAAAGGAGCCCTGTCTACAATTTGATAGATTATTAACGTTTTAAAAATACCTAAAGTTGTATTACAAAAGTAGTTTGAAATATTTTGGCAAAGTAGTGTGTTACCAATTGTTTTCTTGGTGACTATGGTCCCAGCTGCCTTGAGATCATTGACAAGATCCTCCCGTGTAGTTCTGGGCTGATTCCTCACCGTTCTCATGATCATTGCAACTCCACGAGGTGAGATCTTGCATAGAGCCCCAGGCCGAGGGAGATTCTTTTGTGTTTTTTCCATTTGCGAAAAATCGCACCAACTGTTGTCACCTTCTCACCAAGCTGCTTGGCGATGGTCTTGTAGCCCATTCCAGTCTTGTGTAGGTTGTCCCTGACATCCTTGGAGAGCTCTTTGGTATTGGCCATGGTGAGTTTGGAATCTGATTGATTGATTGCTTCTGTGGACAGGTGTCTTTTATACAGGTAACAAACTGAGATTAGGAGCACTCCCTTTAAGAGACACTTTAAGAGACACCTGGGAGCCATAAATCTTTCTGATTGAGAGGGGGTCAAATACTTATTTTCCTCATTAAAATGCAAATCAATTTATACAAATTTTGACGTGCTTTTTTCTGGATGTTTTGCTGTTATTCTTTCTCTCACTGTTCAAATAAACATACCATTAAAATGATAGACTGATCAATTCTTTGTCAGTGGGCAAACGTACAAAATCAGCAGGGGATCAAATACTTTTTCCCCCTCACTGTATGTGAATTGATTGCCCCCCATCTATCTTCAGAGTTCGTATTAAGGAACCCACCAGGTACAACCCTAAATCTGTAAAAATGGGTACCCTCATAAATATTATCCTGCCCAACTTGCCCTCCAAATACACCTCTGCTGTTTTCAATCAGGATCTCAGCAATCACTGCCTCATTGCCTGCATCCACTATGGGCCCGTGGGTCAAATGACTACCCCTCATCACTGTCAAACGCTCCCTAAAACACTTCTGCGAGCAGGCCTTTCAAATCGACCTGGCCCGGGTATCCTGGAAGGATATTGACCTCATCCCATCAGGCGAGGATGCTTGGTCATTCTTTAAAAGTAATTTCCATCTTAAATAAGCATGCCCCTTTCAAAAAATGTAGAACTAAGAACAGATAAAGCCATTGGTGCACTCCAGACCGGACTGCACTAGCATCGAATAGTCCCTGTGATATGCAACTTTTCAGGGAAGTCAGGAACCAATACACACACAGTCAGTCAGGAAAGCAAAGACTAGCTTTTTAAAACAGAAATTTGCATCCTGTAGCTCTAACTCCAAAAGGTTTATGGAGAATAAGAGCACCACCTCCCAGCTTCCCACTGCACGGAGGCTAGGTAACACTGTCACCACTGGTAAATCCACGATAATCGAGAATTTCAAATTAGCATTTATCTACAGCTGGCCATGCTTTCCTCCTGGCTACCCCAACCCCGGCCAACAGCTCTGCAACCCCCGCAGCTACTTGCCCAACCCTCCCCAGCTTCTCCTTCACCCATACCCAGAGAGCAAATGTTCTGAAAGAGATGCAAAACCTGGACCCTCTCTTTCTAAAAGTATCCGCCGCCATTGTTGCAACCCCTATTACCAGTCTGTTCAACCTCTCTTTCTTATCGTCCGAGATCCCCTAAGATTCGAAAGCTGCCGTGGTCATCCCCCTCTTCAAAGGGGGTGACACTCTAGAAAAGCAGGACAGGATGGATATAGGTCTATAACAGTTTGGGTCTAAAGTATTTGAAAGCCAAGTTAATAAACCGATCACTGGCCATTTCGAATCCCACCGTACCTTCTCCGCTGTGCAATCCGGTTTCCGAGCTGGTCACAGGTACACTTCAGCCACGCTCAAGGTACAAACCTTTATCATATCCGCCATCGATAAAAGACATTACTGTGCAACCGTCTTCATCGACCTGGCCAAGGCATTTGACTCTGTCAATCACCGTATTCTTATCGGCAGATTCAACAGCCTTGGTTTCTCAAATGACTTTAACTATGCCACTTTGTTTACATACTCATCTCATATGTACAGTGCCTTGCGAAAGTATTCGGCCCCGTTGAACTTTGCGACCTTTTGCCACATTTCAGGCTTCAAACATAAAGATATAAAACTATTTTTTTGTGAAGAATCAACAACAAGTGGGACACAATCATGAAGTGGAACGACATTTATTGGATATTTCAAACCTTTTTAACAAATCAAAAACTGAAAAATTGGGCGTGCAAAATTTTTCAGCCCCTTTACTTTCAGTGCAGCAAACTCTCTCCAGAAGTTCAGTGAGGATCTCTGAATGATCCAATGTTGACCTAAATGACTAATGATGATAAATACAATCCACCTGTGTGTAATCAAGTCTCAGTATAAATGCACCTGTACTGTGATAGTCTCAGAGGTCCGTTAAAAGCGCAGAGAGCATCATGAAGAACAAGGAACACACCAGACTGGTCCGAGATACTGTTGTGAAGAAGTTTAAAGCCGGATTTGGATACAAAAAGATTTCCCAAGCTTTAAACATCCCAAGGAGCACTGTGCAAGCGATAATATTGAAATGGAAGGAGTATCAGACCACTGCAAATCTACCAAGACCTGGCCGTCCCTCTAAACTTTCAGCTCATACAAGGAGAAGACTGATCAGAGATGCAGCCAGAGGCCCATGATCACTCTGGATGAACTGCAGAGATCTACAGCTGAGGTGGGAGACTCTGTCCATAGGACAACAATCAGTCGTATATTGCACAAATCTGGCCTTTATGGAAGAGTGGCAAGAAGAAAGCCATTTCTTAAAGATATCCATAAAAAGTGTCGTTTAAAGTTTGCAACAAGCCACCTGGGAGACACACCAAACATGTGGAAGAAGGTGCTCTGGTCAGATGAAACCAAAATTGAACTTTTTGGCAACAATGCAAAATGTTATGTTTGGCGTAAAAGCAACACAGCACATCACCCTGAACACCATCCCCACTGTCAAACATGGTGGTGGCAGCATCATGGTTCGGGCCTGCTTTTCTTCAGCAGGGACAAGGAAGATGGTTAAAATTGATGGGAAGATGGATGGAGCCAAATACAGGACCATTCTGGAAGAAAACCTGATGGAGTCTGCAAAAGACCTGAGACTGGGACGGAGATTTGTCTTCCAACAAGACAATGATCCAAAACATAAAGCAAAATCTACAATGGAATGGTTCAAAAATAAACATATCCAGGTGTTCAAATGGCCAAGTCAAAGTCCAGACTTGAATCCAATTGAGAATCTGTGGAAAGAACTGAAAACTGCTGTTCACAAATGCTCTCCATCCAACCTCACTGAGCTTGAGTTGTTTTGCAAGGAGGAATGGGGAAAAAATTCAGTCTCTCGATGTGCAAAACTGATAGAGACATCCCCCAAGCGACTTACAGCTGTAATCGCAGGAAAAGGTGGCGCTACAAAGTATTAACTTAAGGGGACTGAATAATTTTGCACGCCCAATTATTCAGTTTTTTTTAAGTTTGAAATATCCAATAAATGTCGTTCCACTTCATGATTGTGTCCCACTTGTTGTTGATTCTTCACAAAAAAATACAGTTTTATATCTTTATGTTTGAAGCCTGAAATGTGGCAAAAGGTCGCAAAGTTCAAGGGGGCCGAATACTTTCGCAAGGCACTGTATATACTATACTCGATACCATCTACTGTATCTTGCCTATGCTGCTCTGTACCATCACTCATTCATATATCTTTATGTACATATTCTTTATCCCCTTACACTGTGTATAAGACAGTAGTTTTGGAATTCTTAGTTAGATTACTTGTTGGTTATTACTGCATTGTCGGAACTTGAAGCACAAGCATTTCGCTACACTCACATTAACATCTGCTAACCATGTGTATGTGACAAATAAAATTTGATTTGATTTGACTGCCTCGACTGGTTCACCAACTACTTCTCAGACAGAGTTCAGTGTGTCAAATCGGAGGGCCTGTTGTCCGGACCTCTGGCGGTCTCTTTGGGGGTACCACATGCTTCAATTCTTGGCCGACTCTTTCTCTGTATATATCAACGATGTCGCTCTTGCTTCCCTGATCCAACTCTACGCAGACGACACCATTCTGTATACATCTGGCCCTTCTTTGGACACTGTGTTAACTAACCTCCAAACGAGCTTCAATGTCATACAACACTCTTTCCGTGGCCTCCAACTGCTCTTAAATGCTAGTAAAACCAAATGCATGCTTTTCAACCGTTCGCTGCCCGCACCCACCCACCCGACTAGCATCACTCCTCTGGACGGTTCTGAATTAGAATATGTGGACAACTACAAATACCTCGGTGTCTGGCTAGACTGTAAACTCTCCTTCCAGACTCATATTAAACATCACCAATCCAAAATTAAACCTAGAATCGGCTTCCTATTTTGCAACAAAGCATCCTTCACTCACGTCGCCAAACATACCCTCGTAAAACGGACTATCCTACCAATCCTCGACTTTGCAAAATAGCTTCCAATACTCTACTCAGCAACCTGGATGCCGTCTATCACAGTGCCATCCGTTTTATCACCAAAGCCCCTTATAAAACCCACCACTGCGACCTGTATGCTCTAGTCGGCTGGCCCTTGCTACATATTTGTTGCCAGACCAACTGGCTCCAGGTCATCTATAAGTCTATGCTAGGTAAAGCGCCGCCTTATCTTAGCTCACTGGTCAAGATAACAACACCCACCCGTAGCACGCGCTCCAGATGGTATATCTCACTGGTCATCCCCAAAGTCAACAGCTCCTTTGGCCGCCTTTCCTTCCAGTTCTCTGCTGCCAATGACTGGAACTTATTTTCCTCACTAAGTTTAAACATTAGCTATCTGAGCAGCTAACCGACCGCTGCACCTGTAAATAGCCCACCCAACCTACCTACCTCATCCCCATCTTGCTTTTATTTACTTTTTTGATCTTTTGCACACCAGTATTTCTACTTGCACACCACCATCTGGTCATCTATCACTCCAGTGTTAATTTGCTAAATTGTAATTATTTTGCTACTATGGCCGATTTATTGCCTTACCTCCTCACGCCATTTGCACACACTGTAAATAATTTCTTTTTCTATTGTGTTATTGACTGTACGCTTGTTTATTCCAACTGTAACTCTGTTGTTGTTTGTGTTGCACTGCTTTGCTTTATCTTGGCCAGGTCGCAGTTGCAAATGAGAACTTGTTCTCAACTAGCTTCCTGGTTAGATAAATGTGAAATTAAAACAATTAAAAACATCCACAGGTACACCTCCAATTAACTCACATGATGTCAATTATCCTGTCAGAAGCTTCTAAAGCCATGACATCATTTTCTGAAATTTTGCAAGGCTTTTAAGGGCACAGTCAATTTGGTGTATGTAACCTTCTGACCCACTGGAATTGTGATACAGTGAATTAATCTGTCTGTAAACAATTGTTGGAAAAATTACTTGTGTCATGCACAAAGTAGATGTCCTAACCGACTTCCCAAAACCAAAGTTTGTCCAGCCTAAGTGTATGTAAACTTCAGACTTACTGGATGTTAATGCTGGTGAAAAGCTTTTGAGTTATCACTTGAGCGGTCAAACGGCTGCAAGAGATGAGGCAAAGCTAAGAACATACATGTTTAACAAGAAGTCTGTATAGTTTCACCTCCCTTCAAGCCTCCAGCTGTCCACTGAATTATTAAGCTAGAAAAAGATTGCTCAAAGTTCTCCCCAAGATGCTATGTTTTTGGCATCCCTTTTTCCGAAACAATGGGATCTACAATTGTGAAATGTCATAATACCTTGCACTGGTGTGTTGAGTGCCAAGATCTGAGGACAATTTCATTTACAACAGTCACAAAAGGGGAAGAAATCTTTCACAGCATATGGCAACAAATGTAATCTGCTGTGAGTATTATGTAGGTCTATGACAGCTAACTGAGCAAATAATAATAGTAAACTGCAATTAGTCTGTTGGGACAAAGAGCGTTCAGAGCGCACACTGGGCACAATGGCAGTCAAGCACCCAGGCTAACTGACTAAATTTGGCTAGCTTGCTAGCTACTTCCAGACACAAATGAGAGGACAACTCATTCTGGACATTTTACTCGCCCTAGGAGAGCCGGTTAGGCTGTTTTCATGTAAGCTAGAGCTTTGGTGACACTCTGTGCTGCTGGCAACAATTTAATAAACTTTTATTTGCCTACGTTTACTGACACTGGTCATATTCAACGGGTGTTGCGCCCTCGAAAATTCATCAGTTATTCTGCACTCTGGCAGACTCAGACGAGAGTGCTCTGAAATCAGAGTAGATAGCCAGAGTGAATTGAAGAACGCACCCAAAGTTACAAGGTGTGCTGTCTCATATTGTATTCTAGAATGACGCTATATTGAGATCCCTATGCCTCTCAGAAAACCTATTGTGAGCACCTGTGAGAACAAGCTCAAGGTCGGCCCTCAAAATATTTTATGTCCAGTCCAATAAAATTAGGTTGTCTATCACTATGTTTTTTGCAGCTCGTTCCAGTCACTAGTTGCAGTGAACTGGAAAGAGGGGCCACCCAGGGATGTGTGTGCTTCAGGGACCTTAAACAGAATGTGACTGGCATAACGGGTGTTGTATGTGGAGGATGAGGGCTACAGCAGGTATCTCAGATAGGGCGAGTAAGGACTAAGAGAGTTATATAAATAAGCATCAACCAGTGGGTCTGCGACGTGTATACAGAGATGACAATTTTACAGAAGAGTATGGAGTGCAGTGATGTGTCCTATAAGGAGCATTGGTGGCAAATCAGATGGCCGAATGGTAAAGAACATCTAGCCACTCGACAGCATCCTTACCTGCCAATCTATAAATTAGCATGGGTAGGATGATCATCTGAATCAGGGTTAGTTTGGCAGCTGGGGTGAAAGAGGAGCGATTACGATAGAGGAAACGAAGTTTAGATTTAACTTTAACCTGCAGCTTTGATATGTGCTGAGAGAAGGACAGTGAACAGTCTAGCCATACTCCCAAGTACTTTTCTTACTTTATACACTGCACTCTTTGAGAGAGGTAGTTAGAAAACCAGGCCAAAGTCCCCTCAGAGACACCAATGTTCCTTAGCTGGCCCACAAGAATGGAATGGTTACCTTATCAAAATTTTGGGCCAAGTCAATAAAAATAGCAGCACAATATTGCTTAGAATCAAGGGCAATGGTGACATCATTGGGGAGCTTTAAGGTTGCATTGACACATTCTTAACCTGAGCGGAAACAAGATAGCATACCCGAGAGGATACTATAGCTTTCAAGAAAGCCAGTCAGTTTTTCCAATGCTTTTGATAATGATGGCAAAATAGAAATAGGCCTATAACAGTTAGGATCAGCTTGATCTCCCCCTTTAATTAAAGGACAAACTGTGGCTGCCTTCCGAGCAATGGGAACCTCCCCAGAAAGGAAAGACTGGTTAAAAAGGTTGGAGATAGGCTTGGCGATGATAGGGACAGCATCCTTAAAGAAGGGTCTAGGAAAAACGAATTCCCAAGTTTATCAAGACATTTTGCTGGAGAATTGTCATGCTGTCTTTCTGCCAATTGAAGCTCAACAGAAGTTGTGTGGCACAACAGGACAACATCCCAAAACACAGTAAATCAACAATAGAATGGATTCAACAGAAGAAAATACACCTTCTGGAGTGGCCCAGTCAGAATACTGACTTCAACCAAAGTGAGATGCTGTGGCATGACCTCAAGAAAGCGGTTCACACCAGACATCCCAATAATATACTCTACAGTTGAAGTCAGAAGTTTACATACACTTAAAATACATTTAAAAATACATTTAAACTCAGTTTTTCACAATTCCTGACATTTAATCTGAGTAGAAATTCCCTGTTCTAGCTCAGTTAGGATCACCACTTTCTTTTAAGAATGTGAAATGTCAGAATAATAGAAGAGCGAATTATTTTTTTTCTGCTTTTATTTCTTTCATCATATTCCCAGTTGGTCAGACGGTTTATATATATTCAATTAGTATTTGGTAGCATTGCCTTTAAATTGTTTAACGTGGGTCAAACGTTTTGGGTAGCCTTCCACAAGCTTCCCACAATAAGTTGGGGAAATTTTGGTCCATTTCTCCTGACAGAGCTCGTGTAACTGAGTCAGGTTGGTAGGCCTTGCTCGCCCACACATTTTCCATGGGATTGAGGTCAGGGCTTTGTGATGGCCACTCCAATACTTTGACTTTGTTGTCCTTAAGCCATTTTGCCACAACATTGGAAGTATGCTTGGGGTCGTTGCCCATTTGGAAGACCCATTTTCGACGAAGCTTTAACTTCATGACTGATGTCTTGAGATGTTGCTTCAATATATCCACATCATTTTCCTACCTCATGATGCCATCAATTTTGTGAAGTGCACCAGTCCCTCCTGCAGCAAAGCACCCCCACAACATGATGCTGCCACCCACGTGCTACACGATTGGGATGGTGTTCTTCGGCATGCAAGCCTCCCCTTTTTCCTCCAAACATAACAATGGTCATTATGGCCAAACAGTTCTATTTTTGTTTCATCAGACCAGAGGACATTTCTCCAAATTGTACGATATTTGTCCCCATGTTCAGTTGCAAAACCGTAGTCTGGCATTTTTTATGGCGGTTTTGGAGCAGTGGCTTCTTCCTTGCTGAGCGGCCTTTCAGGTTATGTCGATATAGGACTCCTTTTACTGTGGATAAAGATACTTTTGTACCTGTTTCCTCCAGCATCTTCCCAAGGTCCTTTCCTGTTGCTCTTGGTCTGGGATTGATTTGCACTTTTCGCACCAAAGTACGTTCATCTCTAGGAGACAGAACGCGTCTCCTTCCTGAGCAGTATGACGGCTGCGTGGTCCAATGGTGTTTATACTTGCATACTATTGTTTGTACAGATGATTGCGTTATCTTCAGGCATTTGGAAGTTGCTCCCAAGGATGAACCAGATTTGTGGAGGTGTACAATGTTTTTTCTGAGGTCTTGGCTGATTTCCCCATGATGTCAAGCAAGAGGCAGGAAGTTTGAAGGTATGCCTTGAAATACATCCACAGGTACACCTCCAATTCACTCAAATTATGTCAATTAGCAGAACCTACTAAAGCCATGACCTCATTTTCTGGAATTTTCCAAGCTGTTAATGTCAGGAATTGTGAAAAAGCAAGTTTAAATTAAATTTTCGCTAAGGTGTATGTAAACATGTGTCTTGTGGACAGATATTGTCTTCCCATGTCTGTCTTGCTTGTCTCTTCTGACGGGTGCCACATGGGAGGAGAAGAGGTTGAAGCTGGGGTCTGTCCTGACTTTGGCTTCTCTACGGATAAAGTGACCAATGTTTTATAGCTTGAATTTTGATGAGCATGATGTCCCCTTTTCCTGCAGGCCATACGGGAGCTTCTCTACGATAGGGCTCACCCCTCGGGATGTGTCCAGGTACGATAGGCCAGGTAGGTAGCCATCTTGCTTTGCAGCTTCCAACTCCAATAGAAGATCTCCAAGGTCACAGAGTCTCTAGGGTCCTTTATTTGTTACCTTGGGGAAGTTCTCCAACTTGACGGTGAGCCATAGCTTTCCTCAAGTCTCTCACAGAGCATTGTCAGCGCAGCCGGCAGATATCTGACATGGATTGCCTTTATCCTGCGTGTCGGCTGGGAAGACTTGACGATCAGGTCAAGCCCTTCTCATGCTGAAAGGCCTAGCTCTGATGTGGTATTATGGAAGGAGGCTTTCCAAGCCCAATAGTTCTCAGGTTTATCATCAAATGTGGTTAACTCCGTAGTGACCAACTGGCTGCGGGCAAGGTACTTGGCAAGGTCGTAGGTGGTAGGGGTTACGAAATGGTCACCTTAAGTAAAGGCTCTGTAGGGGTTCCCATGGGAACGAGTATAAGACTGCTGGTGACTTTCTTCCTTTATCCCTCCATTCCTCTGGTTGTTGGCCTTGGTCGTGCTGGCGAGGGTCGTATGACCTGGTGTAGGCTGTTCGTCTGTGTTTGGTTGGTGGCACTGGGCAAGTTAACTGACTTGCACTAAGACTAGCATGGTCTATCACAGTCTATGTAAGGTGCGCTGAAGGTGTTTCTGACGTGGGACTGGGGGTGAGATCCTGCCGGCCAAACCAATATCTACTTCCTGTAGAACTGCCTCCAGTATTTCTGCCTCAGATAGTGCAGCATCTTCCTCTTCCTGCAGGGCATCAAAGGTATCTTCGAGGCGGGCCTTCTCAACCTTAATGTCTATCTCTCCCTTAGCATAAGCTGCTCTGGCTTGGGCTCTCGCTTTGGTGATGATTATATTATCCCTCTAACTGGCTGACAATTTGTAAGAGCTAGAACTTATAGGTTGTGCAACAAATGCTCCATGTTTCTCTTAAATTATTTTGTCTTGCTGCGTAGCATTTTCCTTACTACTTTCTGCCATGATGATGTGAGGTAAGTGTCCCACTTAGGGTGAAGACTTAAGCTGATGATATTGTGATGGCTTTCTCTGTGCCAAGATGACAGCCCCTTAACTCTAGAATCCTTGCTGCCCCACGTGGAGGATCCTCTCTCACGGGTAGCTGTTCCTGTCTTTTCACTATACTGGACTCAGTAAATGTACAGTGGCTTTTATCCAGTTAGTCAAATAACTCTGTGAGAAGCAGGGTGCCATTTTAGAAGTTTACTTGTGAAACTGCAGCAAACACAAAAGTACATGTTTTCAGTTACAGTAATATTGAGCACAGAATGTCTCCCACAACAACTGCACTACATGTACGAAATAAGGAATTAGAGTACTCGATCTAGAGTCAATCCTAAAATAAACTGCTGTTGCAGCTTGGAAAGTGCAGCTTGGAAAGTGTTCATGGATTAATGTTAAAAAAAACACTCAAACAAAATGACGAAAGATTAAAACAAAAGCACACAGTTATGTCAGGAAAAAACAGTAAACAACATACCACAAAACCCAAACGGAAATGACAACTTATATATGATCCCCAATCAGAGACAACGATAGACAGCTGCCTCTGATTGAGAACCACACTAACATAGAAATAAGGAAACTAGAATGCCCACCCTAGTCACACCCTGACCTAACCAAAATAGAGAATTAAAACCTCTCTATGGCCAGGGCATGACATGAATGCAATTGTTTCCTTGATATTGCTCAGCTACATGTCCCTAGGGAGAAATAGCATTGAAGCTAACAGCTAACTCAATTCTTCATATCTTACAGAAACATGAAATTACATGTGATAAGCATGTATCTTTTGTTAATAAACAAATCTACTTACAGACATTGCCTTACAAAGCTTATAAAGAAGGATGTTGAAGGATTGTTACTACTCTGTGACACATGCACATTGCTTCACTCCTGAAACTGCTTCCTGTCACAACTAACAGGTCCAGAACATTGCCAGCATCAGGCCAAATAAATTCTTCACAGAGTTCAAGTAACAGACACATCTCAACATCAACTGTTCAGAGGAGACTGCAAGACTCAGGCCTTAATGGTCGAATTGCTGGGAAAAAAACACTACTGAAGGACACCAATTAGAAGAAGACTTGTTTGGGAAAAGAAACACGAACAATGGACATTAGACCTGGTGAAATCTGTCCTTTGGTCTGAGGAGTTCAAATTTTAGATTTTTTGTTCCAACCACTGTGTCTTTGTGAGACGCAGAGTAGGTGAAAGGATGATCTCTGCATCTGTGGATCCGACCGTGAAGCATGGAGGAGGAAGTGTGATGTGTCGGTGTGCTTTGCTGGTGACACTGTCTACAATTTATTTAGAATTCAAGGCACACTTATGTTCTTGGCACACCCATCCCGTTAGTGGGATCATTTTCGTCAACATCCGCTGAATTGCAGAGCGCCAAATTCAAATTAAATGACAAACAATATTTAATTTTCATTCAATCACAAGTGCAATATAGCAAAACACAGCTTAGCTTGCTGTTAATCCACCTGGCGTGTCAGATGTCAAAAAAGCTTTACAGTGAAAGCAAACCAAGCGTTTATGTAAGGACATCTCTCTCAGCAGACAAATCAGAACAAACAGCTAGTAGCAAAGTAGATTTATTTTCAGACTTTCGTTACCAATCAAATGAATCGTTTAGCTTTGATGATCTTCGGATGTTTCCACTCACGAGACTCCCAGTAACACAATAAATGTTCCTTTTGTTCGATAAAGATTATTTTTATATCCAAAAACCTCCATATGGTTGGCGCGTTTTGTTCAGAAATCCCAGGCTCGAGCGGTCACGACGGGGCAGACGAAAATTCCAAATAGTATCTGTAAAGTTCGTAAAAACATGTAAAATGTTTTTTATAATCAATCTTCAGGATGTTTTTATAATGAACAATCGATCATATTTCAACCGGACACCCAGCCATCCGCTGACGCGATGTGATCATTCTGGCTCATTTTTCAGAATAAAAGCCTGAAACTATGTCTAAAGACTGTTCACACCATGCCATAGGGAAAGGAATCTGGTTGATATCCCTTTAAATCGAGGGAAGGCATGCAATGGAACAGGGAGTTTTCAAAATAAGAGGCACTTCCTAGTTGGATTTTCCTCAGGGTTTCGCCTGCAATCAGTTCTGTTATACTCACAGACAATATTTTGACAGTTTTGGAAACTTTAGTGTTTTCTATCCTAATCTGACAATTATATGCATATTCTAGCTTCTGGGCCTGAGAAATAGGCTGTTTCATTTGGGTATGTTTTTCATCCAAACATCAAAATACTGCCCCCTACACTCAACAGGTTAACCAGCATGGCTACGACAGCATTCTGCAGCGATACGCCATCCCGTCTAGTTTGGGCTTAATGGGACAATCATTTGTTTTTCAACAGGACAATGACCAAACACACCTCCTGGCTGTGTAAGGGCTATTTGCCCAAAAAGGAGAGTGATGGAGTGCTGCATCATATGACCTGGCTCCACAATCACCCAATCTCAAGCCAATTGAGATGGTTTGGGATGAGTTAGTCCGCAGGGTGAAGGAAAAGCAGCCAACAAGTGCTCAGCATATGTGGGAACTCCTTCAAGACTGTTGGAAAAGCATTCCAAGGGAGGCTGGTTGAGAGAATACCAAGAGTGTGCTAAGCTGTCATCAAGGCAAATAGTGGCTACTTTGAAGATTCTCAAATATAAAATATATTTGTTTAAACACTTTTTTGGTTACTACATGATTCCATATGTGTTATTTCATAGTTTAGATATATTCACTATTATTCCACAATGGAGAAAATAGTAAAATCATGAAAAACCCTAGAATAAGTAGTTGTGTCCAAACTTTTGACCGGTACTGCGTGTTTTCTCAACAACAGATTATGGTCAATAATATCAAAGGCTGCACTGTAATCTAACAGCACATCTCCCACAATCTTCTTCTTATCAATTTCTTTCAACCAATCTTCAGTCATTTGTGTCAGTGAAGTACATGTTGAGTACCCTTACCTTTAAGCATTCTGAAAGTCTGTTGTCAATTTGTTTACAGAGAGATAGTGTCGTATTTGATCAAACACACTTTTTTTCCAACAGTTTGCTGAGAGCTGGCAGCAAGCTAATAGGTCTGCTGTTAGAACCAATAAAGGCTGCTTTACCACTCTTGGGTAGCAGAATGACTTTGGCTTCCCTCCAAGCCTGAGAACAAACACCTTCCTCTAGACTCAGATTAAATACCTGTATATGACTGATAGGAGTGGCCATAGAGTCAGCTACCATCCTCAGTAGCTTTCCATCTAAGTTATCAATGCCAGGAGGTTTGTCATTATTGATAGATAACAATAATTGTTTCACCTCTCCCACAGTAACTTAACAAAACCTACAATGCTTTTTTATGCATGAATACAATGGCTCACTGTTTGTTGTTTGCCCACTTTGTTAATTAAGTAATCCTTAAAATAATTGTAAACATGAAATGGTTTTGTAATGAATAGGCCTTCTGATTCGATGGAAGATGGAGTTGGAGTTTTCCATCATTTTTAATACGGTATCATTGATCTTGGCTTCATAGTACAGTTTTGTCTTCTGGCCACTTTTGTTGAATGGGAAAACTAAAGTGGTATCAGGGGTATGTGTCACGGCGGGAATCGGAGATGGAGTGCATTACATGGTGGGGAGAAGTACAGTTTCACACACACACTGTGCTTGGCACTCTGCAGTGAGAGCATTGTAGACAGAGTCAGAAACACACCCAGCTTCCCCAGGCACTGGTCCAAGTTAAATATGTTGGTGGCCTGCCTACCTCTGCTGCAACAACAGAACACATTTCAATTGGCATGGATTGTACTTGCTATTGGATTGGCTGTCTACTTAGTGTTGTTGCCTAAGGGATTTGCATTGATTTTTAAATATCTAAAATGAAGACATGGGCATGGCTAAACGTTGAATCATTCACCTTGTTGTAAAGGTACAATCTCATTTAGGTGGAACAGCAATGTGATGTACTGGATGGAAAGGAGTTAATTCACAGTAAGATGTGCGCATTATAAGAAATTGACTGAAGCACCACAATTAATGTGATTAACGTGATGTTTTACTGAGGAAGAATAATGGGTGTCACTTATAAGGGTCAGTGCTATCCGGAATCCTTGGGACGTCTCTTCCCCCAACCCTAACCTTAACCCCTACCCTTACTCTAACCCCAGGGGCACACATTTCACTGGCGATGGGGGGAGGGGCATAACTCTCCCACATTCTGAAATGGCATTTTTATCATTGCAACTGGGATATTCAGGAACGCATTGACAACAGAGTGTGCAGACAGGCTGTGTGAAGGCAAAGCTTCTGAAGGGCTGGCCTATAGGACCAGCACGGGAGAGATGAACAGAGGTAGCTGCTGTCTGTGTTGCGATTTTTCTCAGAGTTGTAAAAGCAAGCAGAGCAGAAACTAACAACTCTTGCGTTGACTGATCTCGCTGGCAAAGTAGTTCGCAAAGAGCCAGACGGCCCAAACTGTTGAATATACCCGGACTCTGTGTGCAATGAACAAGAGAAATGACACAATTTCACCTGGTTATTATTGCCTGCTAACCTGGATTTCTTTTAGCTAAATATGCAGGTTTAAAAAAATATACTTCTGTGTATTGATTTTAAGAAAGGCATTGGTGTTTATGGTTAGGTACAGTCGTCCAACGATTGTGCTTTTTTCGCAAATGCACTTTTGTTAAATGAGAGGCAGGTGGTTAGAGTGTTGGACTCGTTAACTGTAGTGTTGCAAGATTGGATCCCCCGAGCTGACAAGGTAAAAATCTGTCGTTTTGCCACCGTTCCTAAGCCGTCATTGAAAATAAGAATGTGTTCTTAACTGACTTGCCTAGTTAAATAAAGGTGTAAAAGAAATATATATAAATAAAAAAGAAATCTGCCATGTCGGCGCCCAAAAATACCGATTTCCGATTGTTATGAAAACTTGAAATCGGCCCTAATTAATCAGCCATTCCGATTAATCGGTCGATCTCTACTCTGTAGTGCCTTGCGGTCAGAGGCCGAGCAGTTGCCATACCAGGAAGTGATGCAACCAGTCTGGATGCTCTCGATGGTGCAGTTGTAGAATCCTTTGAGGATCGGAAGACACATGCTAAATCTTTTCAATCTCCTGAGGGGGAATAGGTTTTGTCGTGCCATCTTAACAACTGTCTAGGTGTGCTTGGACCATGTCAGTTTGTTGGTGATGTGGAACCCAAGGAACTTGAAGCTCTCAGCTTGCTCCACTACTTCCCCGTCGATGTGAATGGTGGCGTGCTCAGTCCTCCTTTCCTGTAAATCAAAATCAAATCAAATGTATTTATATTGTCCTTTGTACATCAGCTGATATCTCAAAGTGCTGCACGGAAACCCAGCCTAAAACCCCAAACAGCAAGCAATGCAGATGTAGAAGCACGGTGGCTAGGAAAAACTCCATAGAAAGGCCAAAACATAGGAAGAAACCTAGAGAGGAACCAGGCTATGTGGGGTGGCCAGTCCTCTTCTGGCTGTGCAGGGTGGAGATTATAACAGAACATGGCCAAGATGTTCAAATGTTCATAAATGACCGGCATGGTCAAATAATAATAATTACAGGCAGAACAGTTGAAACTGGAGCAGCAGCATGGCCATGTGGACTGGGGACAGCAAGCAGTCATCATGTCAGGTAGTCCTGAGGCATGGTCCGAGGGCTCAGGTCCTCCGAGAGAAAGAAAGAAAGAGAGAAAGAGAGAGCGCATACTTAATTTCACACAGGACACCGGATAGGACAGGAGAAGTACTCCAGATATGACAAACTGACCCCAGCCCCCCGACACATAAACTACTGCAGCATAAATACTGGAGGCTGAGACAGGAGGGGTCAGGAGACACTGTGGGCCCATCCGATGACACCCCCGGACAGGGCCAAACAGGAAGGATATAACCCCACCCACTTTACCAAAGCACAGCCCCCACACCACTAGAGGGATATCTTCAACCACCAACTTACCATCCTGAGACAAGGCCGAGTATAGCCCACAAAGATCTCCGCCACGGCACAACCCAAGGGGGGCGCCAACCCAGACGGGAAGATCACATCAGTGACTGTAGTCCACAATCATCTCCTTAGTCTTGATCACGTTGAGGGAGAGGTTGTTTTCCTGGCATGACATGGCCAAGTCTCTGACCTCCTCTATGTTGTCTCTTAGTTGTTGGTGATCAGGCCTACCACTGTTGTGTCATTGGCAAACTTAATGATGGTGTTCAGGAATTCAGGAAATTAGCTTTAGATGCCCCAGATCTAATTACTTGGTCTTAATTGTAATTACACACAGCCTTCCAGGGTTCTCAGAACACCAACTCCCAGAAGCCTCTGTGGCCCTGTCATGTTGCAGTGCCGCATGGAGCCTGTGTAGCAGTAGCTGTCTGTTTGGTGAGGGCTTAGGCTGCAAACACTCAGAACTCATCTCTGACAAATTGCTGCACTGCCAAAACAGCTGCAGCAGAAAGCAATATATGACAGGTTTTAACTTTATGGGACTTTAATTGAAAGAATGTAATTTAGGTGATTGAAACGCCAATTTTAGACAACATTCTTCTTTTTGCTCATTTCATATTTATTGTCTGTTATTCATTTTGCCATTCTCAAATTGACACAGTAGTTAGTTCCTTGCTGTTTGTTGCTACTTTCATTTGTCTTAAGGATGCTTTAAGACATCTAAAAACTCAGCAACAGATACAGTAGGCTACACACACCAAACTCCCCAAAAGGGATAATGCCCCTTAAAGGGATGAGACACAAAAATGTTTTGATTGCCACTGAAAATAACGCTGTAGGAAATATCAGATAATCTACATTACATCAACAGTAAAAAAAATGTATTTTTAATCGTGGTATAACATTAATTATTAGTTTAAGGAACATATACACTTTTCTAAGAATTTGAATGAGTCCAATCAAAGTTTGAACCACTCATAACCATTTCCTAATTTCCACACCACTCCATGCAGCTTAGTCATCGTTGCGAGTCATTTGAAATAAAAATCCAGAATAAACTGCCTGCTGTGCATATTTAGATTACCATAAAACAAGGTTCATATGACTCCATTGACCATTATCAGGAAATTGGTTAACCTTTGTGTTGTCTTAAGGATCAAAAATGTTGAACAGCAGAGAAAACCCACTAAATGATCTTTTTTCAACTTTAAATTTGATTACTTTTCCGAGAGTGACCCCAACATTAGAAAAAATGAAACTTCGCCTTTGTTAATATTTCTATGAAAGCTGTACACCAGGGTACAAAGGGTACAAAGAGGGTACAAAGCAGTTATAAAATAATTTACACACCACAAAGACACACACACAATGAGAAATTAAGATTGTCTGCTACTGATTGAACTCAGGCAAAACTAAAACTTTCCTGTGCATGTGCAGGATCTCCCCTCCACGACCCCAGACTTGACTCAAATTCACAGAGAAAATACACACAATTTCAGACATAATAGACATCTTGAAAGCATTGTTTACTAACAGGGAATGCCGTCAGTCTCTGGGATGCAGGGAGTAGAAGGGTAATCTTCCGTGCCACGATGCAACTGGAAGTCTTTCACACTTTCTCAAGAAAGCTACGATTTGATAACCGTGAGTCAAAACCTGCAAGAGGTGTGAAAGACAATCTGGTGGCCATAAGAGTGGTCTGGGAGAAGTGGGAGGAGTTTCTGCCATACCTCTACAACCCTGGGCCTGAAGTAACAGTGGATGAGCAACTGGTTCCATTCAAAGGTACATTTTTATTTTCATATCTGTAATTGAGAATCTGTGGTAAAAAAAACAGAAAACTTGAGCGTGCATAACTATTCACCCCCCCAAAATCAATACTTTGTAGAGCTACCGTTTGCAGCAATTACAGCTGCAAGTCTCTTGGGGTATGTCTCTATAAGCTTGGCACATCTAGCCACTGGGATTTTTGCCCATTCTTCAAGGTAAAACTGCTCCAGCTCCTTCAAGCTGGATGGGTTCCGCTGGTGTACAGCAATCTTTAAGTCATACCACAGATTCTCAATTGGATTGAGGTCTGGGCTTTTACTAGGCCATTCCAAGAAGTTTAAATGTTTCCCTTAAACCACCCGAGTGTTGCTTTAGCAGTATGCTTAGGGTCATTGCCCTGCTGGAAGGTGAACCTCCGTCCCAGTCTCAAATCTCTGGAAGACTGAAACAGGTTTCCCTCAAGAATTTCTTTGCTTTTAGCACTATACATCATTCCTCAATTCTGACCAGTTTCCCAGTCCCTTCCGATTAAACACATCCTCACAGCATGGTGGTGGCAGCATGATGGGATGAGAGGTGTTGGGTTTGCGCCAGACATAGTGGTTTCCTTGATGGCCAAAAAGCTACATTTTTGTCTCATCTGACCAGAGTACCTTCTTCTATATGTTTGGGGAGTCTCCCACACGCCTTTTGGCAGACACCAAACTTGTTTGCTTGCTTTTTTCTGGCCACTCTTCTGTAAAGCCCAGCTCTGTGGAGTGTACGGATTAAAGGGGTCCTGTGGACAGATACTCCAATCTCCTCTGTGGAGCTTTGCAGCTCCTTCAGGGTTACCTTTGGTCTCTTTGTTGCCTCTCTGATTAATGCTCTCCTTGCTTGGTCCGTGAGTTTTCGTGGGCGGCCCTCTCTTGGCAGGTTTGTTCTGGTGCCAACCCAACCCTGATCTGTACTTCTCCACAACAGAGCTCCTTGGTCTTCATGCTGTCGCTTGCTTGGTGGTGCCAATTGCTTAGTGGTGTTGCAGACTCTGGGGCCTTTCAGAACAGGTTATGTGACTGAAGGTAATGGTTTTTACCCGATCTTATTTAGGGGCTTCATAGCAAAGCGTGTGAATACATATGCATGCACCACTTTCCGTTATTATTATTTTTACTTTTCCCTTCACCAATTTGGACTATTTTGTGTATGTCCATTACATGAAATCCAAATAAAAGTACATTTAAATTACAGGTTGTAATGCAACAAAATTGGAAAAACGCAAAGGGGATGAATACTTTGCAAGGCACAGTCTTATCTTCTTTTATTCGTATTTGTTATTGTTTATTCACCTTGTGGGTGGGGGCAATCGTTCAAAAAATGTATTATTTGTAACTGAATTCCTCATTGTACAGTGTTGCCAAAACAGTTCAAGACTGTTATTGTTTCCCTGCAATAAAATGTATTCAAAACTACTTCCTGCACATTTCTTCTACTTTCATTGGCTATACAAGTGCAATCTCTTGCTAAAAAAATTATGTTTACACCTATGCGGTAACTTTAGCAATAATAATAATAATAATAACTTCTACTTTAGTAAAGAAAACAATTATGGCTGGTGTGTTGTAATAAAAACGAGTGTTGTCCACTGGTCTTTCTGCACTGTGAAGAGGGAAAACACAGATATTCACAACGTTTGTGATGAATGATAGGTTGTTTCTTCATGCAAAATAGATTTGGGGTTTAAAATTCAATTAAGCTGCTTTATTTTAGGGGTTTAGTGAAGGCGGTATACAGAATGTTAAGACTACACAATTAAAACAAGCCTATTGGTATGAGAGGAAATTACATAATGGTGCAATGATATGTAAGAGCAGTGCGAGGTACATAATACAGTACAGGTCGTGACATTTGTATTAGCATTGCTACACCTATCCTCCCTATCATGATAACCAAAGTTATAATGAGTTCTTTTATATATTTTTCAACATTTATGACTATAGGGACATTATCTTTTCCTGACCAACTTGGTGTACAGCAACCAGGGAGAACTCCAGGCCCTACGCAATACAAAATGAGGGAAAGTATATGGTAGCTACCAGTAATAGACATTTGGCTGTGTTCATTTCTGATGTTCATAATTTTCCAAGTTTAGACTCTGATTTACGTTGTCAAATGTGTCTTCCTACACGGATACATCCCTTTAACAGTTTTTAAAAGCAGCACACTGTTAAAATCTTTGCCCTTCTTTTTGAGGATAAGTAGGGGTGAACATTTTACAGAACATTCCAGGCACCGGGTGTTAAACCGGGACATCCCTAAATTATTCTACTTGTGCTGCATAGTTAAGGATAAACAGCAAATTAGTTGCGATTGGTGTGGGAGATGAAAAGCGGGGTGAGGAGGAGTGAGCATGAGATGCAGTTTTGATACCTAGGGAAACAAAGGGGCCTGAGGGCAATGGTGCTCCAGCACTGCAGTTTACAGGGGAGATGAAGTCATCATTAGAGAGAGGGGTGAGAGAGAGCAAAAGAGGAGGCCTCAACTCCAACTCCACACTCTCATGATTCTCTTTCAACTCCCGTCCAATTTCTTTGCTACGCACACTGCGCGCAGAGCTAAGCCTCTGAGCCCAGACGGGTCTCATAGACTAAACCAGCGGTTTCCAAACTAGGAGTCACAACCCCATGTGGGGTCGCCTGATATGAAAATGGGGTCATGGTAGGTTTTCCAAAATCCTGGTAAAAAAGAATAATAATAATGATAATAATATTGTCTTTGTCCATGAAAATCATTGTAATGTGGTTAACCTTAAAAATCAAAATGAAAATTATTCATACATAAAAGTAGAGCTTCCTTAGATCATGGGAAAAGTCTGCAAGCTATGAAACCACACAGACTTTTGATATTTGAGACTTTGATATTACCGGCCACAATATATATGGTGAAAACAATGTGTGGGGAGGCAGAGGCACAGAAACTCACATCAATATCTTTGACAGATAACACAGTGAAGCTAAGAATTAAAACTATAGCTAGCAATCAAGAGGAAACTGACTGAATTACTCAAACTCCCCAACTCATGGTTTCCAAATGGATGTTAGCTGTGAGGGCCGTTATGCCCATGCATGGGCTTTTATTTGCTACACGTTGGGGGATGCTATTCTTAAGGATATATTGTTCTGTCTCACATTTCCCGAGCATGAAACTACACAGGAGATGTTCAGTGTGCAGCGTGGCTGTATTGACGAAAAACAGATTCCAGATCCCACTCCATCTATCACGGGACTGCGGGCAGGCCTCTGCACTCTAGTTATGAATGTGTCTCCCTCTGCCAAATGGATGCAATGTATGATACACCCACTGAGCTATAATTGATACACCGAGGGTAACTGGCAGCAAAAAAAAAGCTGATTGCAGAACCCAGAGATACTGTATGCAGCAGGTAACTTTGATTGTAAACTACATCACACACACGTTCGTAAATCTATGTGGAGATATGGAATCAGAGCATGACCATCTTCTATTTCACACAGAGGCTTGGTGGTTATCGACGGGGTTGTTGGAAAAAAAAACTTTGAGAGAGGAACTATCATCTGCAATGGATGTAAAATAAAAAAACAGACTTTGTTGACTTTCTGTATATTGAAAATAAACTGTGTCTATGTAACAGACTTAACTGAGAAACTTAACGCACGGAACACAAGCATGCAGGAGAAATACAAAAGAAATCTACGGATGAGTGAACGAATCAGCGAAATCCATTTTACTGTGATCCTGAAATCAAACAGCTGATTTAGTTGTCATGTAACCGAATGCTGCAGACAATGCATTCACAGGTCACTAAGAGGGGTTTTTGTTCCTGACTTCGAGGGAATACTGTGCTATCTCCCTCTGAGCATTAAAACTCATGGTATGCTGATTCAGTGCTCTCGTCTACATTAAAAACAAATATCAATCCAGGTTGGATGTGACAAGAGAGATGAGGTGCCCACTGTCGACCACACCCTTTGAGATGCTCCGACGGGACATGCATCAAGGATGGTGGTGAGATAAGTGAAATGATGTCAGACTAACTGCCCCACATTAAAAGCATATGACAGTGAGTTGAGAATGTAATCAGAAATACTATTCGAATTTTTTGCAATTGGTTATTACATTTTTAATTTTTACATGGTTGGGTCAGGAGAAATTTCAGATATCAAAATGGGGTTGTTGGCCAAAAAGTTTGGGAACCCCTGGACCAGACATAACATACTAAATGTAAATCTGGGACACTCAAATTAGTATGATATGTAACGTTTGGTAAACACGAAAGGATAGTTGTTGGTCGGGGTAGATGGGTAGTTTTATAAAGCCGAGTTTGAGTGTTATCGAATTTCATCACGGACAACTTTTGCATTTTAGCTAATTAGCAAATTTGCAACTACTTACTACTTTTTAGCTAATTTGCAACTACTTACCCTAACCTTAACCCTTCCACTAACCCTAATCATAACCATTTAACCTAACTCCTAAACATAACCTTAACCCCTAATCCTTACCCCTAGCCTAGCAAACGTTAGCCAGCTATCTAATGTTTGAGTTAGCCACCTAGCCAACGTTAGCCACAACAAATTGGAATTCGTAACACATATGTTTAGAAAATTCGTAACATATTGTAATTCATAACATATACAAAATGGATGCTGGACATCCACAAATTAATACATACAGTACCATAAGAAATCTAACATGAAATGAAGTGTCTCGGATTTTCATACATAATAATATGAAATGCTCTGAGATCACGTTACAGAGCCAAGAGAGAAAGCAGTCGTTTCCAAGATATGGCACTATGCTCAACCTTTTCAGCTGATTGCGTTTCTCAACAGCCTGCCTCAGAATAGAACCAGGGACCAGGAGGATAAATAAGTTAGCTTGTGTCCAGTACCCTTCCCTACCCCTCCCCTTTTCACCTCCTCTCCACCCCTTCTACATAGGGGTATCCTATGAAGCAGGTTTTGAGGAGTTAGCGAGGTAACTCTGAGTTCGACTCGGGATAAATCGGTCATACGAAAGTGGCTCGCATTTTAGTCAAGTACATTTCAATGGCAATGAATCCTTCAGAGCTAATCTGCTACGGGGCGGGGCAAGCTAACTCACAGCTAACTCCACTTAACCTGAGCCACGAGTTGGGGGCCAATGAAATCAGATGTTTCAGCATTGTCTCAATGAAAAGTTCAGCGTTTGACTAGCCATGAGTGACATGCACGTGCAATTACAAGCCTGCTAGCGTTAGCGGGAGGTGTAGTAGGGATGAAGCCTGAGCTGGAAAGTAAACAGGAGCTGGTTAGCTTTAGAAAACCCTGAGTAGATCTGGCTTGCATCGTAGTATACCCCTCTGGTATGGTACAAATATAATTGGGCCTGTAGAGGCTGCTACATGTCAGTGTAGCTGAGTGGAACTTATCAAACAGAATTTACTGAATGGCATATTCAGGACCCATGACTCATACTTTGGTGTATTCTGAACAAACCATCTGATGCCTGCCTTCACCACCATTTTTTTACCAAATACATTCAAAGTTGCGGTGGGTCCCTCCCGATCACAATTACGCTTCAAGGCACCTAACTTGATAGCTTTTTCAGGACTGATAGCTCCTGACAGCTATTTCAGTCAATAATGTCAACACTGATTTGTACCCCACAGTAGTTGTCAAATAATCTAAATTGTTTCCGTTGTTTCGGAATTACATGTCTGATTTATGCAGACAGTTGGCATAAGTCCATTCATGACTCAGTTAAAGCTGTGATCACTGGACCACCAAATTAATTTTTGCCACTCCACTAAAATAATAACTTTGGAAGACATTGGAAATTGATGTTGGAAATTGGCCAGTGTGTAACGTGAAGCAAATGTTGGCTAATGCATCAGCCTAAGGTAAAATATGAGCATTGGGATTTATATACACATAAAACACTTCTTTATAAGACTTAATGGGCATTACAGTACACTTTAACCATTAGAATAATTGTAAAGGTTTAAGTGCTAAATGTTATGTTTCAGAGAGTTATAGACACCTTTTGTAGCCATATATACATATGGACGAGCGATGTCAGAGCGGAACAGACTAAGATAGAGTGGAAGAGTATAGAGATGTGTAATGCAAGATGTGTAAACATTATTAAGGGAATGAGATACTGGAGAATAGTATAGAAAACAGTATATATACATGAGATGAGTAACACCAGATATGTAAACATTAAGTGACTAAGATATCGTAGAATAGTATAGAATACAGTTGAAGTTGGAAGTTTACATACACCTTAGCCAAATACATTTAAACTCAATTCCCTGTTTTAGGTCAGATAGGATCACCACTTTATTTTAAGAAGGTGAAATGTCAGAATAATAGTAGAGAGAATGATTTATTTAAGCTTTTATTGCTTTCATCTCATTCCCAGTGGGTCAGAAGTTTACATACACTCAATTAGTATTTGGTAGAATTGCCTTCAAATTGTTTAACTTGGGTCAAACGTTTCGGGTAGCCTTCCACAAGCTTACCACAATAAGTTGGGTGAATTTTGTCCCATTCCTCCTGACAGAGCTGGTGTAACTGAGTCAGGTTTGTAGGCCTCCTTGCTTGCACACACTTTTTCAGTTCTGCCCACACATTTTCTATAGGATTGAGGTCAGGGCTTTGTGATGGCCACTCCAATACCTTGACTTTGTTGTCCTTAAGCCATTTTGATACAACTTTGGGAGTATGCTTGGGGTCTCTTTGTCCACTTGGAAGACCCATTTGCGACCAAGCTTTAACTGATATCTTGAGATGTTGATTCAATATATCTTTATAATTTTCCTACCTCATGATGCCATCTATTTTGTGAAGTGCAACAGTCCCTCATGCAGCAAAGCAACCCCACAACATGATGCTGCTACCCCCGTGCTTCACGGTTGGGATGGTGTTCTTCGGCTTGCAAGCCTCCCCCCTTTTCCTCCAAACATAACGATGTTCATTATGGCCAAACAGTTCTATTTTTGTTTCATCAGACCAGACATTTGTAATATAATATATAATGTAATATAATATATATAATATATATGCCATTTAGCCGACGCTTTTATCCATTTCTCCAGAAAGTACGATTTCTGTCACCATGTTCAGTTGCAAACTGTAGTCTGGCTTTTTTTATGGCGGTTTTGCAGTAGTGGCTTCTTCGCTGCTGTGCGGCCTTTCAGGTTATGTCGATATAGGACTCGTTTTACTGTGGATGAAGATACTTTTGTACCTGTTTCCTCCAGCATCTTCACAAGGTCCTTTGCTGTTCTTCCGTGATTGATTTGCACTTATTCAAAGTATGTTCATCTCTAGGAGACAGAACGCGTCTCCTTCCTGAGCGGTATGACGGTTGCGTGGTCCCATGGTGCTTATGCTTGCGTACTATTGTTTGTACAGATGAAAGTGGTACCTTTAGGCGATTGGTAATTGCTCCCAAGGACGAACCAGACTTGTGGAGGTCTACAATGTTTTTTCTGAGGTCTTGGCTGATTTATTTTGATTTTCCCATGATGTCAAGCATTGAGGCACTGCCTTTGAAGGTAGGCCTTGAAATACAGGTACACCTCCAATTGACTCAAATGATGTCAATCTGTAAGTAATTGTTGAAAAAATGACTTGTGTCATGCACAAAATAGATGTCCTAACCGACTTAAATCATTCGCTCTACTATTATTCTGACATTTCACATTCTTAAAATAAAGTTGTGATCCTAATTTACCTAAGACAGGGAATTGTGAAAAACAGAGTTTAAATGTTTTTGGCTAAAGTGCATGCAAACTTCCGACTTCAACTGTATGTAAACATTATTACAGTTACTATTGTTCCATTCCTTAAAGTGGCCAGTGATTCCTGGTCTATGCCTATAGGCAGCAGCCTCTAATGTGGTAGTGATGGCTGTTTAACAGTCTGATGGCCTTAAGATAGAAGCTGTTTTTCAGTCTCTCAGTCCCATCTTTGATGCACATGTACTACTGACCTCGCCTTCTAGATGATAGTGGGTGGACAGGCAATGGCTCTGGTGGTTGATGATCTTTTTGGCCTTCCTTAGACATTGGGTGCTGTAGGTGTCCTGGGGGGCTGGTAATTTGCCCCTGGCAATAAGTTGGGCAGAACGCACCACCCTCTGGAGGGCCTTGCAGTTGTGTGCGGTGCTGTTGCGTACCAGGCAGTGACACAGCCCAACAGGATGCTCTCGATTGTGCAGCTGTAAAGATTTGTGAGGGTTTTAGGTAACAAGCCAAATTTCTTTGGCCTCCTGAGGTTGAAGAGGCTCTGTTGCGCCTTCTTCACCACACTGTCTGTGTTGGTGGTCCATTTCAGATTGTCAGTGATGTGTACGCCAAGGAACTTGAAGCTTCTCCACTGCTGTCCTGTTGAGTTAGATAGGGGGGTGCACCCTCTGCTGTTTCCTGAATTCCGCGATCATCTCCTTTGTTTTGTTGATGTTGAGTTTTCCAGGCCACCCTTTGCCTTGATGACAGCTTTGCACACTCTTGGCATTCACTCAGGAATGCATTTGAATCAAAAGGTGTGCCTTCTTAAAAGTTAATGAAGGAGACCAAGGTGCAGCATGGAATGCGTACATTCTCTTTATTAAAAGAATGAACACCGAACAAAATAACAAACGAAACATGAAGCTGTACAATATAGTGCTGACAGGCAACTATACATAGTCAAGATCCCATACCAGAAAGTGGAAAAAGGGCCTGCCTAAATATGATCCCCAATCAGAGACAACGATAAACAGCTGTCTCTGATTGGGAACCATATCAGGCCAATATAGACATACAAAAAACCCTAGAGTACCCACCCTAGTCACAACAAGACCTAACCAAAATATATAGAAAATAGAGATATCTAAGTTCAGGGCCTGACAGTACCCCCCCTACCTGAACCTATAATGGAGGGTCCGGGTGGACATCTCCCCTCGGTGGCGGCTTCAGTTCTGGACGCAGTCCCCACTCCCTACACTGATCCCTCCGCTTCTGTGGAACCGGACCGTGGATCATCGCCAGAGGGTCAGAACTGGGAACCACCTCTGGAGGATCTGGACTGCAGTCCGTCGCTGGAGGCCCCGTACTGGGGACCGTCGTTGGAGATTCTGGACTGGGGACCGTCGTTGGAGGTTCCGAGCTATCTCTGATTGGGAACCATATCAGGCCAACATAGACATACAAAAAACCCTAGAGTACCCACCCTAGTCACACCCTGACCTAACCAAAATATATAGAAAACAGAGATATCTAAGGTCAGGCCTGGCGTGACAGACCTGGCCTCCACAATCCCTGACCTCAACCAAATTGAGATGGTTTGGGATGAGTCGGAACGCAGAGTGAAGGAAAAACAGCCAACAAGTGTGGGAACTCCTTCAAGACTGTTGGAAAAGCATTCTAGGTGAAGCTGGTTGAGAGAATACCAATAGTGTGCAAAGCTGTCATCAAGGAAAAGGGTGGCTACTTTGAAAAATCTCAAATAGAAAATATATTTTGATTTGTTTAACACTTTCTTGGTTACTACATGATTCCATGTGTGTTCCATGTGTTTTACAATGTTTAAAATAGTAAAAATAAAGAAAAACCCTTTAATAAGTTTGTGTTCTAAAACTTTTGACTGATAGTGTATATGATTGAAAATGGAACTTTGAGACTGACTGTACTACAACACATACAGAGGACCTTCGCAAAGAACACACTAGAAGTGGAGGATGCGCTCACTCAGGTCAGATACAGTATACTCCATAGGGAGTTGGGGCAGGAACGCAGTATTACCGAATTAGAATACCACCTTTTTGTTTGCTTAAATATTTGGGTTTGATACAGTAGCATAATATAGATTTGCTTTTGAACAAAATGAACAACAAGGTTATTTCACAATCTCATTGGTTGACTACTCATACAAGGAACAGAACAGATTTTTACAGTGAAAATGTCAAGCCTACTGGGCAGACACTGGTTGTATCAACATTGTTTCTATGTCATTTCAATGTAATTACGTTGAACCAACTTGAAATAGACCTTGAATTGACGTCTTTGCCCAGTGGGTACACTTCACTGTTACACAAATGGTGGAAATTGCCATTTGTCATTGAATAGAATGACAATTTCAAAAGGTGAGTTGACAATCACACCAAAATATTGAATCCAAAATATTGAAACCATGCCATACTACTCATTCCAAATGAGTGTGAATCCTTTTCACTGTAATGCCAATGAGCTGGTATTGGTAGAATATCATATTGAGGATCTGGGAGAAAGGGGACACTTTGATAGGGGTTTAGGCACAGACTATAGCATACTAGACTTGGGCCAAATACTTAAAAATACTTGAGGTTTAGTTTGCTTGGTACAGTTTAAATCCTTAAAGTCTCCTGTTTTGGGGACCGACATGGATCTTGTACCGGGTTAAAACTGTTATTTTTGCTTATAAATCAATCTATGGACACCATAGATTGAAATGGCTTGCATCGAGCTGTAGCCTTGATTGTCACGGACACAGGAGTATGTCTCTTTTGCCTGTGTGATGCAGAATGTGAAATCTGACACCACCAGCTCTTCCAACTGTCCATCAACTCCTGGCTGAACCCTACGTCACAGCCACTAATAACGCATATTCCTGAAGTCCTTACATTATAGCGCAGCAGGAGAGAGCTGTTGCACATTCAGAGATTGATTTATAGCCAGTATTCTAAAATAATTCATACATTTTAAACACTTTCTGTATTAATATGAGATGAAAAGCGAGTTCCTAACAAGTTCAGGAAGCCAAGCTAGAGCTTTGTGAGACGTTCACAGCGACGTGTTGATCAAGAGTGACCTTGCACATTTTCTCTAACACTAAACATACAAACATCTATTTTACATTTGTAAGGAAGGTGAAATCTTATAGTTAGTGGTTTTATAGATTGAATATACTATATATGGAAAGCATATCCTTAATTTCAAGCCTTACTCATACAGTTTTGTTGAATAGGAAATACTGTTTACTGTTCTTATATTTCTAACATATTTGTACTGTGTTCTTGAGCTTGTGTCCTCGAAAGTGACTACACCTCAGCATTGTATAACTATTTTCACCAGAAAGGTGAGATTTGAACCTTTCTTGGTACTATACAGCATTTTCTAGTTATTGTTTATGGCCTCTAATGATAAATAATTATTTGGGGGGATTATGTAGAATAGATTTTCGATTGCATTTAGTTACATTTAACTGGTTTGGAGAAGGTAATAGTCCCAAAAGTGCAAAGTCCAAGCTAAATTCAGCACACCTCAAATAATGATGAGTTCATTTCACCCAGGTCTGTAGCCTACAGTCTTAGAAAATATGGTTCCAACAAACAAATTCTCTGCAATAGTGCACTCTTAGAAAAATGTGCTATCGTGAACCAAAATGGGTTCTTCAACTGCCCCCATAGGAAAACGTTCTACCTGGAACCAAAAGCGTTATACCTGTAACCAAAATTGGGTTCTTCGAATGGTTCTCCTAGATAACATATTTTTGTACTGTTGCAGAATAATTTGATGGTTGCTGTACAAATACAATTATATTTCTAGTTCACACCACCAAATTGGTTACTGAACAAAATCTGAGGTGATGTGTGTTATTGACATTCTGTACAGCTCATGTAATGACTTTAGAAAGGTTTCTTCCAAAATATTATCTACTATACAATTAGTCCCAATATCATGCTGTTGATGCCATCATAGAACATGCCAACATGTTCTTGAAATGAATGCCTATATGACACAAACATTTCACAATAGAGCTACAATAATCTGCCCTTGGTGAATTCAAATAATTGTCAGCACATGCAGCAAGAGAATGGATTTACTTGACAATGAATTACAGCTTGTTTTCTATCTGGTTGAAGTTGATACTCTGGGAGGCTGAACACCCACTATCAGTACCCTACATGGGATATAGAACACTTATTTTGTACACTGCCAGCATAGTGAAAGGAATACTCTATTAGAAATCACTCCATTAAGTGCCCTCTGTGGAGGATTTAAGTGGCCTTGTGGTAATGCCAGGATCATGCCTGCTTTTGTCTCCTTCTCAGCTCTGACATTCCCTGAAAGCTCTAGAAAGACATTTGTCTCTAGTCTCTTTCAAAGGAGGAATGACTTCTCTCTCTCGGTCTCTCTCTTATTCTATCCTTTATGCATATCTTAGGCGGTTAAAATCGACGATGGATTTTAGTAGGGCCATTTTGTATTCACTAGGGCCAGCTTATGTTAGGGATATAGGCAGATCAGTGCCGTTACTCGAGAATGTTTGATAGATTCAGAAATATTCTTAACAGAAATTATTCTGGATTCTGGAGAGGAATCTGGGGTTGTTTGAATAGGCAGAGCTGTAGGCCGATTCCAGTTGCAGGAGAAGAACAGAGGAGATCAGGCCTCATTGTCAGCAGCTGACAAGATTAAGCCGACTGAAAGCTGATCTATCCGAGGGAAATTCTGCAGGCATGGCAGGGCTGGGTGGTGGCTTGCTGCTGCCGAAACAGCAGCTCTGAGACTTTGATGAGGAAGGAGGGCGGCTCATCTCACTCTTATAGTGACCAACAGTGGCAGTTAACGGATAAACCCCTCCCACCACACCAGAGACACGACCACCTTGTGACCATGAAATTCTTATTGGCCTCACCTCAGTGCAGGTTTATATTGCCTATCAGCAGCGGTGGAAAAAGTACCCATTTGTCATATTTGATTAAAAGTAAAGATACCTTAATAGAAAATTACTCAAGTAAAAGTGAAAGTCACACAGTAAAATACAACTTGACAAAAAATCTGAAAGTATTTGGTTTTAAATATACTTATGTATCAAAAGTGAAAGGATAAACAATTTCACATTCCTTATCTTAAGCGAACCAGATGGCATGTTTTCTTGTTTTTTTTAATTTACTGATAGCCAGGGGCACGCTCCATAGAAAAGCATATTCTTTTCTTCAGGAATGTAGTGGAGTAAAAGTCAATGTTGTCAAAAATAAGTAATGTACACCACTGCCACTCAGTAAAGTGATTGCTGTGAATTCAGTGACAGGCTGTCAGAGTGGTGGGTGTAGCTGGAGTATGCAGTCAGGCGCAGGAGAGCAGAGAATTGGGAGCAACATAACTTTGCTCAGAATAATGAATGGTGCAAGGTAAAACAATGCACTTGCCCAAACACAAACACACAAACATCAACTTTTATGCACGGGCAAGAAATAACCCGTCACCAACATTACCGAACATGACATAAAACAATCCCGCACAACACCGTGGGGGAAACAGAGGGTTAAATATATGAACAATAATAGGGGAATGAAAAACAGGTGTGTAGAAACAAAGACAAAACAAATGGAAAATGAAACGTGGATCAGAGATGGCTAGTAGACCGGCGACGCCGACCGCTGAGCCGAAGTCGTGACACAGGCTTAGAAAATCGAAATCAAGCAAAAGCAAGACGCTAATGATGATACCTTTTGAGACTATGAGGCTTGTATGTGCAACACAATATTCAGTATGGATGTGTCTTTATCATAACAGTAGTACTAAGTACTACTTATGTAGCTTTTTGGGGTATTTGTACTTTACTTTACTATTTATATTTCAACAACTTTTGCTTTTACTTCACTACATTCCCAGAGAAAATAATGTACTTTTTACTCCAAACATTTTACGTGACACACAAATGTACTCATTATATTTTGAATACTTAGCAGGACAAGAAAATTGTCAAATTCATGGACTTCTCGAGGGAACACGTGGTCATCCCTGCTGCTTCTGATCTGGCGGACTCACTAAAAACAAATGCATCTTTTGTAAATTATGTCTAAGTGTTGGTATGTGCCCCTGGTTATCCGTACATAAAAAATTTAAAAAAGAATATGGTGCCGTCTGCTTTGCTTAATATAAGGAATTTAAAAGTACTTCTACTTCTACTTTGATACTTTAGTATATTTTAGCAATTACATTTACTTTTGATACTTAAGTATATTTAGAACTGAATAATTTTAGACTTTTACTCAAGTAGTATTTTACTTGGTGACTTTCACTTTTACTTCAAATCAAATTTTATTGGTCACATTCAGATGTTAATGAGTGTGTTGCGAAATACTTGTGATTCTAGTTCCTACAGTGCAGTAATATCAAACAAGTAATCTAATAATTTCACGACAACTACTTCACACACACAAGTATAAAGGGATGAGTAAGAAAATGTACATATAAATATATGGATGAGCAATGGCTGTGTGGCATAGGCAAAATGCAGTAGATGGTATAGAATACAGTATATACATATTAGATTAGTAATGTAGGGTATGTAAACATTATATAAAGTGGCATTGTTTAAAGTGACTAGTGATACATTTATTACATCTAATTATTAAAATGGCTAGAGATTTGAGTCTGTATGTTGGCAGCTGCCCCTCAATGTTAGTGATGGCTGTTTAACAGTCTGATGGCCTTGAAATAGAAGCTGTTTTTCAGTCTCTCGGTCCCAGCTTTGATGCACCTGTACTGACCTCGCCTTCTGGATGATAGCGGGGTGAACAGGCAGTAGTTCGGGTGGCTGTTGTCCTTGATGATCTTTTAGGCCTACCTGTGACATCGAGTGGTGTAGGTGTCCTGGAGGGCAGGTAGTTTGCCCCCGGTGATGCATTGTGCAGACCTCACTACCCTCTAGAGAGCCTTACGGTTGTGGGCGGAGCAGTTGCCACACCAGGCTGTGATACAGCCCAACAGGATGCTCTCGATTATGCCTCTGTAGAAGTTTGAGTGTTTTCAGTGACAAGACAAATTTCTTCAGCCTCCTGAGGTTGAAGAGGCGCTGTTGCGCCTTCTTCACCACGCTGCTGTGTGGGTGGACCATTTCAGTTCGTCCGTGATGTGTACGCCGAGGAACTTGAATCTTTCCAACTTCTCCACTACTGTCCCGTTGATGTGGATAGGGGGGTGCTCCCTGTGCCGTTTCCTGAAGTCCACAATAATCTCCGTTGATGTTGAGTACGAGTTTATTTTCCGGACACCACACTCCGAGGGCCCTCACCTCAGGCCGTCTCGTTGTTGTTGATAATAAAGCCTACCACTGTAGTGTTGTCTGCAAACTTGATGATTGAGTTGGAGGCGTGCATGGCCATGGAGTCATGGGTGAACAGGGAGTACAGGAGAGGGCTGAGAACACACCCTTGTGGGGCTCCAGTTTTAAGGATCAGCGGGGTGGAGATGTTGTTTCCTACCCTCACCAAATGGGGCGGCCCGTCAGAAAGTCCAGGACCCAGTTGCACAGGGCAGGGTCGAGACCCAGGGTCTCGAGCTTAATGACGAGTTTGGAGTGTACCATGGTGTTAAATGCTGAGCTGTAGTCGATGAACCGCATTCTTACATACAGTAGGTATTCTTGATGTCCAGATGGGTTAGGGCAGTGTGATTGCAATTGTGTCATCTTTGGACCTAATGGGACTGTAAGCTAATTAGAGTGGGTCTAGGGTATCAGGTAGGATGGAGGTGATATGATCCTTGACTAGCCTCTCAAAGGTGATGACATGATGATGATTCATGATGATCGCCCCGATAGTCGTTTAGCTCAGTTACCTTAGCTTTCATGAGAACAGGAACAATGGTGGCCCTGTTTACGCATGTGGGCACAGCAGACTGGGATAGGGATTGATTGAATATGTCCGTAAACACACCAGGCAGCTGGTTTGCGCATGCTCTGAGGACGCGGCTAGGGATGTCGTCTGGGCTGGCAGCCTTGCGAGGGTTAACACGTTTAAATGTTTGGCCACGGTGAAGGACAGGCCACAGGTTTGGGTAGCGTGCCGTGTCAGTGGCACTGTATTGTCCTCAAAGCGAGCAAAGACATTGTTTAATTTATCTGGGAGCAAGACGTCGGTGTCCGCGACGGGGCTGGTTTTCGTTTTGATATCCATGATTGACTGTAGACCCTGCCACATATGTCTCGTGTTTCAGCCGTTGAATTGCGACTCTACTTTGTATCTATACTGACGCTTAACTTGTTTGATTGCCTTGAGGAGGGAATAGCTACACTTTGTAGTCGGTCATGTTTCCGGTCGCCTTGCATTGATTAAAATCAATGGTTCGCGCTTTCAGTTTTGCTCAAATGTTGCCATCAATCCACGGTTTCTGGTTAGGAAAGGTTTTAATAGTTACGGTGAGTACAACATCACCGATGCACTTGCTATTAAACTCGCTCACTGAGTCAGCGTATATATCAATGTTGTGGTCTGTGGCTATCCTGAACATATCCCAGTCCACGTGATCGAAGCAATCTTGAAGCTTGGAATCTGATTGGTCGGCCGAGCATTGAACAGACCTGAGCACGAGCGTTTCCTGTTTTAGTTTCTGTCTATAGGTTGGGAGCAACAAAATGGAGTCGTGGTCAAATTTGCCGAAAGTAGGGCGAGGGAGGGCTTTGTATGCATCGCAGAAGTTAGGGTCGCAATGATCCAGAATACTGCCAGCTCGAGTCGCACATTTAATATGGTGATAAAATTTAGGGAGCCTTCTTTTCAGATTAGCTTTGTTAAAATCCCCAGCTACAATACATGCAGTCTCAATATATATGGTTTCCAGTTTACATAGAGTCCAGTGAAGTTCTTTCAGGGCCGTCGAGGTGTCTGATTGGGGGGGGAGTATACACGACTGTGATTATAATCGAAGAGAATTCTCTTGGTAGATAATGTGGTAGGCATTTGATTGTAAGGAATTCCAAGTCAGGTGAACAAAAGGACTTGAGTTCCTGTATGTTGTTATGATTACACCACAAATCGTTAATCATAAGGCATACACCCCTGCCCTTCTTCTTACCGGAGAGATGTTTGTTTCTGTCAGCGCGATGTGTGAAGAAACCAGGTGGCTTTACCGACTTTGGTAACATATCCCGAGTGAGTCATGTTTCCGTGAAACAGAGAATGTTACAATCTCTGATGTCTCTCTGGAAGGCAACTCTTGCTCGAATTTTGTCTACCTTGTTGTCAAGCGACCGGACATTGTCGAGAAGTACACGGGAGCGGTGAGTGGTGTGCACGTCTACGGAGCCTGCCCATGAGGCCGCTCCGTCTGAACCTTCTGCGGCGCCGTTGTTTTGGGTCGGCTACTGGAATTAAATCCATTGTCCCGTCGGTGGTCCAAACAGAGGACCCGCTTCGGGAAAGTCGTATTCCTGGTCGTATTCCTGGTCGTAATGTTGGTAAATTGACGTTGCTCTTCTATCCAATAGTTACTTGAGTAACTTTCTATTAAGGCATCCATACTTTTACTGAAGTATGACAATTAGGTACTTTTTCCACCACTTCCTGTTTGTAAATAGCTTACTGATGTTTCCATTACACAGAAATTGCCTATGATTTTATTTATTCTATTGGCATCGAAGACAAGAGTCAACGTTACAGTTCACTCTGGTAAGAAATGTGAGGCGCCTGTAATCAGTAGCTCCAACCTCATTATTTGAATAGAACATAATGTGAGGAGGATTTGCTGACATCTCCCCACTTCTGTTTCAGAGCTTAGTTGCTGTGTTAATAGTTGTCACTTCGTAATGAATGTGGATATTACCCGAACAGCTGTACGGAGTGGGTTAAATTGAGAAAATATTTCAGAAAATGTCACTGAACCACAATGAAGCCGATCATTTAGGAAGTAAATACATTTCTATTGAAATACCCCTGTGTTACATATAAAATCCCACATCCCCCTCCCCAGGTCGCCAGTTGCTCCTTGTGTGTGTGGTCTCCCATGACAAACCAAAGCAGTAGATTAGAACATTAGAATAATGATTTCTCAGCAGTCACGCATGCTACAGTATCCAGTCCCCACTATACCCTGCGCCTTGAATCATTTCCAACGTGTTAATCTCTTATGCAAATATGAACTCAGTGGAGTCCAGTGATCGTTCATCAGAAAACTGTCTCTGAACGGTTGCTTCTTCCTGCCCTGCTCATTAAATCTCCCAGTGAAAGGATCCGGTTGTGGTGTGAGGCTCCAGTATACAAGCTCCTCATTTCACTGTTTATCGCTTTCTCGCTCTCTTACACACATCCACGCATGCACACACATTCACATACATCATGCACGCACACACACTCTCTCTCTCTGTATTGAAATAACGGGAGGAACAAGTTTCACTTATTTGGGCTGATAAAATACCCTACCCACTAATACCATTGCCATGCGGCATGTGTATGAGCATCTGTACAGCATACATATTCTAACTGGGTGGGAACATACTGCAAGGTGAGAGTAAGAAGAGTATTTTTTTATCAAAATGGGATTATATCATGTTATCAAATCAAATAAAATTGTATTTGTCAGATACACATGTTCAGCAGATGTTATTGCGGGTGTAGCGAAATACGTGTGTTTCTACATCCAACAGAGCAGTAATATCTAACAATTCACAACAATACACACAACCTAAAAGTAAAAAAAAATGGAATTAAGGAATTTACACTACTGGTCAGAAGTTTTAGAACACCTACTCATTCAACCGTTTTTCTTTACTTTGACTATTTTCTACATTGTAGAATAATAGACAAACATCAAAACTATGTAGTCACCAAGCAAGTGTGAAACAAATCAAAATATATTTTAAATTTGAGATTCTTCAAATAGCCACCCTTTGTCTTGATGACAGCTTTGCTTTTCAAGAACTTTGAAAGTTTATTCAAGTGCAGTCGCAATAACCATCAAGCGTTATGATGAAACTGGCTCTCTTGAGGACCTCAATGGAATGGAAGACCCAGAGTTACCTCTGCTACAGAGCATAAGTTCATTAGAGTTACCAGCCTTAGAAATTGCAGCCCAAATAAATGCTTCACAGAGTTCAAGTAACAGACACACAGAGAGAGAGCATACGTGATGGTACCCCCTGCCCACGTTTGGCTCCAGCCGTAGGATGCCAACCAAAGGGACAATCCCAGGGATCAGGAACAGACCGATCACCCCTGCTGATGTGCGGAAACTGGTGGCTGGCTAGAGTGCAGGAACTTGACCTACCGGCTGAGGGAGGGGAGCTGATGTGTAATTCTGTAACGAGTGCGCAGAGAGTCAGGAAGCAAGTTCAGGGAGTGAGTGGTTTAATAAATAAACATAACATACTATAAAACAAGAAAACACAAACAACACACAGACCTGAAACAGAAACAATAACACCTGGGGAAGGAACCAAAGGGAGTGAAATAAATAGGGAACGATGGTGACAGGTGTGCGCCACAACGAACAGCTTAGTGATGTAGAACATAGTAACAATAAAGAAAAATCCTTGACTTTGCTTTAAAACTTGTGACCGGTAGTGTATATACAGTAGAATGGAATACAGTATATACAGTGCCTTGCACAAGTCTTCATGCCCCCTTGCCATTTTTCCTATTTTGTTGCATTGCAACCTGTAATTGAAATAGATTTTTATTTGGATCTCATGTAATTGACATACACAAAATAGTCCATGTTGGTGAAGTGAAATTAATAAAACGATTTGTTTCAAAAATATATATATTTGAATTAAAAACAGAAAGTGGTGTGTGCATATGTATGCATCCCCTTTGCTATGAACCCCCTAAATAAGATCTGGTGCAACCAATTACCTTCTGAAGTCACAGAATTAGCTAAATAAAGTCCACCTGTGTGCAATCTAAGTGTCACATGATCTCATTATATATACACCAGTTCTGAATGGCCCCAGAGTCTGCAACACCACTAAGCAAAGGGCACCAACAAGCAAGCAGCACCATGAAGACCAAGGAGATCTCCTAACAGGTCATGGGACATAATTGTGGAGAGGTATAGATCAGGGTTGGGTTATAAAACAATATCAGAAACTTTGAACATCCCACAGAGCACCATTAAATCTATCATAAAAAAAGGAAAGAACATAGCACCACAATAAACCTGCCAAGAGAGGGCACCAAAACTCACGGACCAGGCAAGGAGGGCATTAATCAGAGAGGCAACAAAGAGACCAAAGGTAACCCTGAAAGAGCTGCAAAGCTGCACAGCAGAGAATCTGTCCATAGGACCACTTTAAGCCACACACTCCACAGAGCTGGGCTTTATGAAAGAGTGGCCAGAGAAAAGCCATTGCTTAAAGACAAAAATAAGCAAACACGTTTTGTGTTTGCCAAAAGGCATGTGGGAGACTCCCCAAACATATGGGAGAAGCTATTCTGGTCAGATGAGACAAAAATTGAGCTTTTTGGCCATCAAGGAAAACGCTATGTCTGACGCAAACCAACACCTCTCGTCATCCCAAGAACACCATCTCCATAGTGAAGCATGGAGGTGGCAGCATCATGCTGTGGGGATGTTTTACATTGGCAGGAACTGGGAAACTGGTCAGAATTGAAGGAATGATGGATGGCGCTAAATACAGGGAAATTCTTGAGGGAAACCTGTTTCAATCTTCCAGAGATTTGAGACTAGGACGAAGGTTCACCTTCCAGCAGGACAATGACACTAAGCATACTACTAAAGCAACACTCGAGTGGTTTAAAAACCTCTTGTAACTACCCATCCCGGATGCAGGAGAATTGTCATCAACTGACACTAAGTAAAGCAAGACAAGCATTTGTATAAGTTTATCGATAGCCTAGCATAGTATTATGCCTGGCTAGCAGCAGGCAATCTGGTCACAAAAAGCAATCAAATTAAATCGTTTACCTTTAATGAGCTTCGGATGTTTTCACTCACGAGACTACCAGTTGGATAGCAAATGTTCCTTTTTTCCCCAAAAAATATTTTTGTTAGTTCTGCACGTTTGGCTGAGAAAATGACCGGAAATTGTGGTCACGACATTAGCTCCATAACATCGACAGAAACATGGCAAACGTTGTTTATAATCAATCCTCAAGGTGTTTTTCAAATATCCATTCGATAATATATCAACCGGGACAGAGCTTTTTTCAGTAAGACCGGGTGGAAAAATGGCTACCTCTGTCTTTTGCGCGAGAAATACACAAAGAGCCATCAGGTGGACACTGACACAATGTTGTCGCTCAGGCTAATTTTTCAAAATAAAAGCCTGAAACTATGTCTTGTGATACTAGACACATTAAGGAAGCCATAGAAAAAGGAATCTCGTTGATATCCCATTCACTGCTCAATAGGGAAGCATAGGAAGGGACTCTTATTTAGAAACCGCTGTGTTCCTGATTGGATTTTTCTCATTATTTTGCAATATCAGTTCTGGTATACTCACAGACAATATCTTTACAGTTTTGGAAACTTTCAAGTGTTTTCTATCCTAAGCTGTCAATTATATGCATATTCTATTTTCTGGTCCTGAAAAATAGCCCATTTACTTTGGGGAAGTTATGTTTCCAAAAAATATAAAAAAAGACCTCTAGATTCAACAAGGGGAAATATTTAGGAAAAATGCCAAGGGGGTGATTACTTTCACAAGCCACTGTACATATGAGATGAGTAAAGCAATAATATGTAAACATTATTAAAGTGATTAGTGTTCCATTATTGAAGTGGCCAGTGATTTCAAGTCTATGTATATGGGGGGCAGTAGTCTCTGAAGTGCAGGGTTAGGTAACCAGGTGGTAACCACCTAGTGATGGCTATTTAACAGTCTGATTGCCTTGAGATAGAAGCTGTTGTTCAGTCTCTCAGTCCCAGCTTTGATGCATCTGTACAGACCTCGCCTTCTGGATGATAGCCGTGTGAACAGGCAGTGCCTCGGGTGGTTGTTGTTCAAATAAAGCTACCATTAAAATTATAGACTGATAATTTCCTTTTCAGTGGGCAAATGTGCAAAATCAGCAGGGGATCAAATACTTTTTTCCCTCACTGTACACCACCGCCTTTCTTCTTCCCGGAGAGTTCTTTGTTCCGCTCTTTACGATAGAACTGAGAACCCAGCTGGCTGTAGGGACGAAGACAGTATATCCCAAGAAACAGAGTATGTTACAATCCTCTGATGTCTCTCTGGAAGGAGATTCTCGCCCTGAGCTCATCTACTTTATTATCCCGAGCCTGAACATTAGCGAGTAGTATACTTGGAAGCGATGAATGTTGTGCGCTCCTCCTGAGTCGGACTAGAAGTCCATTCCAAATAACTCTTCTCTGCCGGCAGTGTTTTGGATCAGCCTCTGGAATCAGTTAAATTGCCCTGGGGGGTACGAACAAAGGATCCAATTCGGTAAAGTCATATTCCCAGGCGTAATGCTGGTGAGTTCTACCGCCGCTCTGATATCCAAAAGTTCTTTCCGGCTGTATGTAATAACACAAAACATTTCCTGGGCTAATAATGTAAGACATAACACACACAAAACAAAATACTGCAAAATTGCTCTGGAGCTAGAAGCAGAGCTGCGTCATCATGCACATTATGTTAACAAACAGCATAAAAAATCCTGGCAAGCTAATTCAAATTTGTGACCAGACTCTCCTGACCATATACGGTGCTTAGAAGGCAAAAATGTTTTTGACTAAGTTGGTTTGAACCGGGTATTGCCCTTTGCAGAATTTGGTTGCTTATGCACTTAGACATTGCACAGTTGGAAAGATCTACTGTGTGGGGCCAAGCCCGAAACTCTGGTGAATTGGTCACACGCTCCCACTTGCAAGAGCTAATTTAACAACAATGTTAGGTCTTGCGGATGGGAGATAGCATTGCCGTGCTCTGTCTTTTTTCTGTTTTCCAATGTGGCTCTGTGTTGGTAGCCTTTGAGAATGAAGGCACATACTATGCTAACATATGTGATTATTTTAAGAAGGTCATACCAAGGATCATTTAGCTATTTGATTTTGAATTTAAAGACCACTTGAAGTATCAAAAAATTTACACTGACGTTCAAAAGTTTGGGGTCACTTAGAAATGTCCTTGTTTTCCATGAAAACATACATGAAATTAGTTGCAAAGTGAATAGAAAATATTGTCAAGACATTGACAAGGTTATAAATATTGATTAATTTAAATGATAATTATGTCCTAATAACTTTGCTTTCGTCAAAGCATCCTCTATATGCAGCAATTACAGCATTGCAGACCTTTGGCATTCTAGTTGTCAATTTGTTGAGGTAACCTGAAGAGATTTCACCCCATGCTTCCTGAAGCACCTCCCACGAGTTGGATTGGCTTGATGGGCACGTCTTATACGTACCATATGATCAAGCTGCTCCCACAACAGCTCAGTAGGGTTGAGATCCGGTGACTGTGCTGGCCACTCCATTATATACAGAATACCAGCTGACTGATTCTTCCCTAAATAATTCTTGCATAGTTTGGAGCTGTGCTTTGGGTCATGGTCCTGTTGTAGGAGAAAAGTGGCTTCAATTAAGTGCCGCCCACATGGTATGGCATTGGGATGCAAAATGGAGTGACAGCCTTCCTTCTTCAAGATCCTTTTTTACCCTTAACAAATCTCCCACTCTACCACCACCAAAGCACCCGAGACCATCACACTGCCTCAACCATGCTTGACAGATGGCGTCAAGCACTCCTTCAGCATCTTTTCATTTTTTCTGCGTCTCAAGAATGTTCTTCTTCGTGATCCGAACACCTCAAAGTTAAATTTGTCTGTCCATAACACTTTTTTTCCAATCTTCCACTTTCCAGTGTCTGTGTTCTTTTGCCCATCTTAATATTTTATTTGTAACTTCTTATGGCTGCAGGGGCAGTATTGAGTAGCTTGGATGAAAAGGTGCCCATTGTAAATGGCCAGCTCCTCAGTCTCAGTTGCTAATATATGCATATTATTAGTAGTATTGGATAGAAAACACTCTAAAGTTTCCAAAATATTGTCTGTGAGTATAACAGAACTGATATTGCAGGCCTGAAACCCTGAGGAAAATCAAAACAGGAAGTGGCTTCTATTTATAACACTTTTTTTCCAATCTTCCTCTTTCCAGTGTGTATTCTTTTGCCCATCTTAATCTTTTCTTTTTAATGGTCAGTCTGAGATATGGCTTTTTCTTTGAAACTGTGCCTAGAAGGCCAGCTTCCCGGAGTCGCCTCTTCACTGTTGACATTGAGACTGGTGTTTTGCGGGTACTTTTTAATGAAGCTGCCAGTTGAGGACTTGTGAGGCGTCTGTTTCTCAAACTAGACACTAATGTATTTGTCCTCTTGCTTAATTGTGCACCAGGGCCTCCAACTCCTCTTTCTATTCTGGTTAGAGCCAGTTTGCTCTGTACTGTGAAGGGAGTAGTACACAGCGTTGTACGAGACCTTCAGATTCTTGGCAATTTCTCAGAACAAGAATAGACTGACGCGTTTTAGAAGAAAGTTATTTGTAACCTCAGCAAAAAAAGAAAAGTCCTCTCACTGTCAACTGCGTTTATTTTCAGCAAACTTAACATGTGTAAATATTTGTATGACCATAACAAGGTTCAACAACTGAGACAAACTGAACAAGTTCCACAGACATGTGACTAACAGAAATTGAATAATGTGTCCCTGAACAAAAAAGGGGTCAAAATCACAAGGAACAGTCAGTATCTGGTGTGGCCACCAGCTGCATTATGTACTGCAGTACATCTCCTCCTCAAGGACTGCACCAGATTTACCAGTTCTTGCTTGAGATGTTACCCCACTCTTCCACCAAGGCACCTGCAAGTTCCCGGACATTTCTGGGGGGAATAGCCCTCACCCTCCGATCCAATCAATGGGATTGAGATCCGGACTCTTCGCTGGCACTGGCAGAACACTGACATTCCTGTCATGCAGGAAATAACGCACAGAACGAGCTGCATGGCTGGTGGCATTGTCATGCTGGAGGGTCATGTCAGGATGAGCCTGCGGGAAGGGTACCACATGAGAGGATGTCTTCCCTGTAACACACAGCGTTGAGATTGCCTGCAATGACAACAAGCCCAGTCCGATGATTCTGTGACACACCGCAAACCAGACCATGACACACCCTCCACCTCCAAATCGATCCCACTCCTCTGTGTAACGCTCATTCCTTCGACGATAAACACGAACCCGATCATCACCCCTGGTGAGCCAAATCCACGACTCGTCAGTTCAGAGCACTTTTTGCCAGTCCTGTCTGGTCCAGCAATGGTGGATTTGTGCTCATTGGCGATGTTGTTGCCAGTGATGTCTAGTGAGGACCTGCCTGAAAACAGGCCTACAAACCCTCAGTCCAACCTCTCTCAGCCTTTTGCGGACAGTCTGAGCACTGATAGAGGGATTGTGCCTTCCTTGTGTAGCTCGGGCAGTTGTTGTTGCCATCCTGTACCTGTCTCGCAGGTGTGATGTTCGGATGTACCGATCCTGTGCAGGTGTTGTTTCATGTGGTCTGCCACTGCGAGGAGGATCAGCTGTCCGTCCTGTTTCCCTGTAGTGCTTTCTTAGGCGTCTCACAGTACGGACATTGCAATTTATTGCCCTGGCCACATCTGCAGTCCTCATTCCTCCTTGCAGCATGCCTAAGGCACGTTCACGCAGATAAGCAGGGACCCTTGGCATCTTTCTTTTGGTCTTTTTCAGAGTCAGTAGAAAGGCCTCTAGTGTCTTAAATGTTCATAACTGTGACCTTAATTGCCTACCGTCTGTAAGCTTTTAGTTTAACAAATGTTCCACAAGTGCATGTTCATTAATTGTTTATGGTTTATTGAGCAAGCATGGGAAACAGTTTTTAAACACTTTACAATGAAGATCTGTGAAGTTATTTGGATTTTTACAAATGATCTTTGAAAGACAGTGTCCTGAAAAGGGGATGTTTCTCTTTTTGCTGAGTTTATATTGCTTCTTTAATCAGAACCATAGTTTTCAGCTGTGCTAACATAATTGCAAAAGGGTTTTCTAATGATCAATGAGCCTTTTAAAATGATAAACTTGGATTAGCTAACACAACATGCCATTGGAACACAGGAGTGATGGTTGTTGATAATGGGCCTCTGTATGCCTGTGTAGATATTCCATTAAAAATCTGCTGTTTCCAGCTACAATAGTCATTTACAACATAAAAAAGTTGTCTACACTGTATTTCTGATCAATTTGATGTTATTTTAATGGACAAAATAAAATTCCACTGATTCCACTCCAGTCTCTATCACGAGCGTGTTCTAGCCAATTAAGGTGCCACCAACCTCATGTGATCTCCATTCGGAAAGTATTCAGACTTTTTCCAGATTTTGTTACGTTAAAGCCTTATTCTAAAATTGATAATCTATTAAATAAATAATCTATTTACACACAATATTTAATATTCACAAAGCAAAAACAGGTTTGTAGAATTAGTTATGAATACCTTATTTACGTAGGTATTCAGACCCTTTGCTACGAGACTCGAAATTGAGCTCAGGTGCATCCTGTTTCCATTGATCATCTTTGCAATGTTTCTACAACTTGCTTGGAGTCCACCTGTGGTAAATTCAATTGATTCGACATGATTTGGAAAGGCACACACCTGTCTATATAAGGTCCACAGTTGACAGGGCATGTCAGAGCAAAAAACAAGTCATGAGGTCGAAGGGAAAAAAAGGTCTGCAGCATTGAAGGTCCCTAACAACACAATGGCCTCCATTTTTAAATGGAAGGGGTTTGGAACCACCAAGACTCTTCCTAGAGCTGGCCGCCTGGCCAAGCTGAACAATCGGGGTAGAAGGGCCTTGGTCAAGGAGGTGAGCAAGAACCCGATGGTCACTTCATAGTTCCTCTGTGGAGATGGGAGTACCTTATAGAAGGATAACCATCTCTGCAGTACTCCACCAATCAGGCCTTTATGGTAGAGTGGCCAGACAGAAGCCACTCCTCAGTAAAAGGAACATGACAGCCCGCTTGGAGTTTGCCAAAAGTTCCCTAAAGGACTCTCAAACCAGACTCAGATTGTCTGGTCTGGAGAAACCAAGATCTAACTCTTTGGCCTGAATGCCAAGCATCACATCTGGAGGAAACCTGGCACCATCCCTAAGGTGAAGAATGGTGGTGGGAGCATCATTCTGTGGGGGAGATTTTCAGCGGCAGGGACTGGGTGGCTAGTCAGGATCAAGGGATAGATAAATGGAGCAAAGTACAGAGAGATACTTGATGAAAACTTGCTCCAGAGCGCTCAGGACCTCAGTGGCTTCGGAACAAGTCTCTGAATGTTCAGCCAGAGTCCATACATGAACCCGATCGAACATCTCTGGAGATACCTGAAAATAACTGTGTAGCGAGCCTCTCCATCCAACCTGACAGAGCTTTAGAGGATCTGCAGAGAAGAATGGGAGAAACTCCCCAAAAACAGGTGTGCCAAGCTTGTAGCGTCCTACTCTGGGATGTAATCGCTGCCAAAGGTGCTTCAACAGTCCTGAGTAAAGGGTCTGAATACTTATGTCAATGTGATATTATTTTTTATATTAAATTAGCACAAAAAAACATGTCTTTGCTCTTTCATCATGGGGGATTGTGTGTAGATTGACGAGGGAAAAATAAACAATTGAATACATTTTAGAATAAGGCTGTAACGTAACAATTGTCAAGGGGTCTGAATACTTTCCGAATTCACTGTATCGCTCACTTCAACTAGCGGTTTTTGATGGGGATTTTTTTATTAGGCTAATTATAATTGAACAGCAATATAGACGCAACATGCAACAATTTCAAGGATTTTTATGAGATTCAGCCCAGAAGAAAATGTTTAATTTTCAGTTTAATTTATATTTTTCTTCAGTGTATAGCCAACCCAACTCTATTTGTTGCCACTATCATGTGAACCACAACCCCCAGAAAGGAGTGGTACAAAACGTGCAACCCCCGCGCTCGCGTGCAAACACGAATATGCGAATATGCGAATATGCGAATATGCACTTGTCATTACAGTCATAAACAGTGATGCATTTTCAAAGCACAAGATATGCTACAGAATTATGCTTCCTTTTACACCTGCATTTGGAGTTGAAAGTCATTCATTTTAACAGCCAATATCAACTTGGGATATTCTGTATAATGTCACTTCTCTGGAGTGCAGAGAAAGCAAAATCATACTGGGTACTTGTAGCGGAGGTTGCAGGATCGCATGGAAAGCATGTTCTGTCTACGCGGCACCATCACTTTGGAGGATAGCCTGCCTGCAGAATGCTCGTTGCCAGCCAGGTAGCCCTGTTCTTCCTTACAAATATCCTAATACATTTGCCAGACTGTTACATCTTCATCCCATAATATTGAAGCAAGTGCGATGTTACAGCTGCTTAACTTTAGACATATATTCAGTAGCCACCCAAACTAGGCCAATCTGAAATATGAAAATTAGCAATGAAATAGCCAGGCAGCTTATTGCTCTGGCAAAGATGAGTCAGTAAGTAGTAGATTGCTAAATTGTATTTAATATGGATGAGAAACATAGGCCTACTCTGTTTTTGCCAGGCAAAACCGGAGGTTGTGAAATAAGTTCTTCCTGGTCACTGATCTGTATATGAGAACACACCAATGCTGATGAATGGTCAACAATCAAGACGAGCAGCTTTTTCGTTTTTTTTCGCACTGATAAGAATTTGATGACGAGTTGCGGGCAGAACAACAATGTCAAAAACATTTTGTGAGGAAATTATACCACCACCGAAAAGGACTCTTTGGAGGATGGAAGGTCAAAGGGGCATGTGATCTGCACAGTTCCAGCCCTATCTGTGCACATGCCTGCCTTTGCCCTGTTGGGTGTATGTCTCTGGCTATTGAAGCCTTGAGTTGTCGCTTGAGCTCCGGGGTTTCTAATACTTGTACACTACAATTGCGTCAGTAGTGCACTGTAAAGGTAATAGTGTGCTATTTGGGATATAGCCTAGGGCCTGCCTGGGCATATTCCCCTCAGGCTATCATCACACTTAAGTGAAGCGTCGTCTAGAACCCGCAGCTCTGCCGGAGAAAACTGCCAGTGGTGAAGCTTCCCCAGTACCTAGCCCTCAGGGCCAATAATTCTCTTTGAAGGTTTGCCTGACAATTTGCTAAGCAGTTTGTAGCTCAACCTCAATTCACTGAACTGGGAGTTTTACTGACAATCATTCCATGCACAAACAGCTGGAGATGCTTGCCATCGTCCATTTATGTCTGTCTATAGGAAGACAGGCGTGCTTACACTCACACAAAGAGCTGTGTTGTGTGTATAGATCTCCAGATTACAATGAACTTGGCCAAGGTTTGAAACCTCAGGGGCCAGTAGAGTAAGGATTGGCTTCAGGTGACCTTGAGAGGCATCCATTTAATAATACATGGCATAATGATCAAAACAAGGTGGAAGCAAGTATACGCCTGGGAAGGCATGAAACGGGGACCGACTCAAGCTTGGCTCCAACTAGTGCCTGTCTGTTGCTTTCTGGGTAACCCAGATTTAACACATCACACACATTAATCACTCTGCCAAGTGGAAAAATTATAAGTGTGTGTCCGCCTTCGCTATAAGCCAGACCCACACGTATATACCACAGGCATTACTCACAGCAGCTGATGCTCATGATAGGGAAGGAGAAACTATGCAAACCAGTCCATCTCTGTCTGATGTAAAATGTTCTCCTTTCCTCGTCAGCTTAGAAACATTTTAATGAAGGATGTCATTCATCAAGTCATCTGGATAGTCATTCTATGAATATTTGATTCATAACAAATCAGTTACAGTGCGATACACTCACTTACACTGACATGAGATGACGCATAATAAATAGAGTGTGTGTGTGTTTGCCCACATTCACACACACAGGCACACACGCACGATTGTGCATGCTCTCACATACAAATAAGTGTGTGTGTGTGTGTATCTCTTTCAGCAAAATAACCGCTCGTAAAGGGCACAATTTCCCAGTGGATTGAAAATCATAATTTCATATTTTCTCTCGCCATTTTCTCTCTCACAGTGAATAATTCCCAATTAACCTGTAATTGATTGTAATAAACGAAATTGCCTCTCAGCGCTAGACTGAGAAATAGGTGAGTGGGAACTGCTGAATATTCAAAAGATAAGCAACGGATCAAAGACCACTTTTAATTCACCACAACTGATTTGAATAATTAAAATATCATTAAGATTTCACGGTACTGGTGAATTAGATGTCCTTGGTGGAGTTTGAATACTATTGATAAACACACTCACAGTCCATCCCTATAGAAATGCTTGCAGTACATTTGCTATGGAGTGGCTGCATTTGCTATGGAGTGGCTGGATTTTCTGTAAACCCGAGTTGCTCCCATTTTAAAAAACTGTTTTCTGTGCAGGATATGCTTTCCCATAGCTGCTGTAAACTACGATGCCTATGTAGCTGCTGTACACTACACTGCCTATGTAGCTGCTGTACACTACACTGCCTACGTAGCTGCTGCTCAGTGCCTTTGTATGTTGTAGCCTGCACAATTCACGTTGTCCACAAAGGACATGTTCAAACTATATAGTGGTGATTGGGTGAAATCACAGGGGATGCCAAGCCAGGAAAAAAATCCTTAATACTGTATGTTGTGATAGTAGTAATGTGTTGTGATAATTGCGTTAATTGCTCTACAACCTGTTAGTTCATATGCCTTGCCACCGTAATATATAAGCCTAAGGCCGAGACAATAAGAAGACATAGCTGCAGAATAAATTCACACACACCTTTGTTTCATCACAATACCGAAGAGCAACATCTGTCCGGTGGAGTCCACAAAGCATATTGCGTGTAAAAATCAGTTTCATGACCTACAGCATGGTCAATCAAGTTAATGTTTCCAACATTTTGGGACTATTAAACAACTACTGATTAAGAACACCGGAGAGCTACCCCAAGTCGCTAAGAAAACTTCCTCCACTATTCCAGCACCATTTCAAATTCAACATTTCAATATCATCAAATCACCTATGCTCAGTCTAATATAGTGACAACTAAAAGATACCAAAAACAATTTAGTCCAATCAACATGAGGTAAATATCACGTGGCTGTCCATTGTATTAATTTCTGTGTGTGTGTTTTAAGTAGAGAAAAAATGTTGACTTATCCTACGTGTAAGGAAATACCAATCCCATCCTCCTATCTTTCCTGTCATACCGTACATGATTTTAGTTTTAGTTGTCCTAGGCTACCTGGCTAAAACACCTGCTCGCTAGCCTAACTTCCTTTCATGTGCAACGATGGGCCAGCTAGTTAACATAAACCTACTACATCTAGCTACATGTTGAACTTCCATTCTCTCAGGCCTGGGGCACAATGTGTGAATTATAGTTGGATCAGAATAGCGGTTATAATCATTGACCAATATGGCGTATTATGTAAAACCAGAATTCCAAATCCCTATCTCCATCCATGGATAATTTAGGAAAGAGACAGTTTTTCCTAGCTAGCCACCGGACGACAACGAGATCCAACAATTCGTTTTTTTCTGTCAATGATGTTTGGCTTTTAATGTGATGTGATTGGTGTGAAGCCAAATTAAATAGTTAAACCTCAATTAAATAGTAGCTTTGCTTAACCCAGCCATAGCTCAAAATGACAGTAACAGGGTCGAACTCCAACCGTTACACTGTGCCAAGCCATTTTAACCCACTAGAGAGGAGGCAAGAGTGGGGTTGACACTTTTTTTTGGTGCACCAGGACCATTCACAGTTGAGCTCACTCAGTGCTGATTGGCTACTATTATTAATACTTTTTTTATCAAGTGAGACCAAATGCTTGCTGGCTTCCCTTGCCTTCAATAGTCTACAACTGCAGCTCGCAATTCGGGGCATTCCTTGCGTGTGGGCATTCCTGCATTGCAGGAACTTCCCCTCCTCGAGTATCCCAACAGTTCCTTCATGAATACCCCCCCTCCCCCTCCCTCTTGAACATCTTCATGCTTGTGTGATGCTTTTGAATGTGGGTCAAAAGGGAAATAAAAGTATTATCTGAGTTTTTTTCACCACCGCCTGCTGTGTCCTCTTTGCTGAGTCCTCTTTGCTAGCTAGCGGCTGACAGTGTCCTTCGCTCACGCCTGCCAAACATCTGCCCTCACCATCATTAACAGAACTGCAGGAAAACAGTGCCAGACAGCTAACTTGCTAGTTAGTTAAAATACGGTGTCGCCCCTGCTTCTCACCTGCTGTGTACCCAAGAAATCAGGTCGGGCCAAGGACAATCCCGCATCCCGCTAATACAGCAGGCGGAAGGCTGGGGCAACATTGTGTGCTAACTAGCTAGCTTGTTAGTTAGCAACACTGTGTGCTAGCTTGTTCATTAGCTAGCACACAGTGTCGCTCCCTCCTACTGTGAACCGGAGAAAACCGTGCCCGACAGGCGGTGGCGCCCCCACCTATTGCTAGCTACTGCAGTCGGGGGCGACACTGTGTGCTAGCGACACTGTGTGCTAGTTAGCTAGCTAGCAGTACTAGCAAACGGTGTCATCCCTGCCTCCCTCCTACTGTGTACCTGAGTCATCCTTAGGAGTAGCTGGCAAAGCTAGCACACAATGTCCTTTGTTCCCACCTGCCGAACACCTGCCCTCGCCGTCGTTAACAGAACTGCTGGAAAACAGTGCCCGACGGGAAGAACACTCTACCGGTGTGAACTAGCTGTAGCTAGCTACTGTTGTCATCTTCTGTGGAGTTTATCAGCATCCAAAATGATGGTGCATTACCGTCATCTACTGAAATGGAGCGCCCCTGCCTCCCGCCTATTTAATGGAGTTACAGCTTAAAAATTTAACAGTAGAAGTACAAAGAAGAACGCCCTGAATTGCGGGCTGCAATTGCACCCTTTTCTTCACATCCAATGCTACCGGAGGAAACAATATCATACTCTTTTTGACCAAACAGCATGATATCGATTGGGAGTCCCATAGGGCGGTGCACAATTGGCCCAGCGTCGCCCGGGTTAGAGGAAGGTTTGGCCGGGGTAGGCTGTCATTGTAAATAAGAATTTGTTCTTCACTGACTTGCCTTGTTAAATAAAGGTTAAATAAATGAAAATAAAAAGATAGATGGGCTACACATACAGCGACAGAGGGGCACTGTTTCGTTCGCTCCGGTGAGATACATTCAGCCTCTTGTGACTTGAAGGAAAATTATGAAACACAAAAAGATAAATTATTATAAGTTTTTGTCAAATTTTAGGACAAGCCCAGCATTCCTTGGCACCCATGAATAAACACCACTGTAGGCTAGGCATAAGTGCGATTTTGTGTTATACACAAAGAAAGACATGATCAAAATGCTTGTACGAACTGCCAGATCATTTTTTGTCCCACTGCAAAACTCAAGTGGGGAGTTACATGCAGTTTTCTAGGCAGCATATCAAACACAAGCAAGACACAAACAAGCAGTCTAATTAGCGATTTAATGTTATTTTTTCATCATCATTGCAAACATTGGCTAAGCACGAGGCAGACAGGCAAACAAAGTAGTTGTGCTCTCATTCAGAAATGCTGGGTAGTGGCTACGATATGGCAGCAACTACAAAGATTAGCCGACATCATCACACAAAATGCTGATTGTTTTTGCTCAAATGTAATGGTGAAGGGACTGCGTCCTGCTTGTGCAACTGCAATATCCATTACGACAGAGAAGGTTGTCGCCTTCATAATGGCCTTGAATGTTTGTTCAAATTGCTGCTGGGTTTTTATTTCAGCTGTCCAGAAGTATGAGGCATAGACCTTGGCTACATCATCAAGTGTGAGCAGCAGCTACATAAAAAAAATATGTGTGTAAAAGAACACCTGCGCAAAACGTGATCTGGATCTGTAGCTTTGAGAAAGAGGTCTCCAGAGTGGTGGGGGGCGGAAACTCTGTTCACAACCAAGGCCTATTTTCGAACATAGGCTCCAATTCAATTAATTATAGATAAATGAAACCGTACTGCATGTTCTCTCAGAATGTTTATGCTATATTGGATGTTAACCACGTTTGAACTGACACACCCCACAAGCTGTTCATCTAGTGCACATTGTCATTGGATATAGACTCGAAACCACCTGTCCTTACAATACAGGGTAAAGTACACAGCCTATATCCGCTAGTTGTTGAATGGAGACTCTTTCAAAAGTACTCTAAACTAGCTATTATCTTGGGAGACAAACTATATGCATGTTTATATATATATTTTTCTATGGGAGGCTCTCTGGACTAATTATGTAATACAAAACACATAAGAGAGTTCCAAGGTGACATGAAACGTGAGTCAATTCTTCATCGAGGAAGGCCTAATTAATTAGGATGTCAAATTCAAGGAGCGCCCTCACTTAAATGTTTCTTCTTAATTGGGGAATCATTTGGAAGTCAGAGAGGCGTTGGATCGCAGGTAATGAAAATTGACACCTGTTAATACCTTGACAACCTCTTCACAACCACAACATGAGTGGCTCTTTATTGACGGCTGGTGGTGACCTTCTGTAGGGTCACCTGAGGTCACAGAGTTCAGAATAATAGTGACTTGGTCCCACCTCTGCTTTGTTTGTCCTCAAGCGTTTTTTACTGTTATTTGGCATGTTTTGTTGCTTGACAAGAACATGTGGTAGCTAACTAGCTTGTTAGTTGTTTACAAACAAATTAGTGAATGTGCTAGAAAGCTGTGGCTTGCAACATTTGTGATTTGTTTGTTCACATGAAGTGTGGAGCTGCTGTTCCTCATATGAGGAAGCATTTTGCTTGGTTGCAATGCATCTTGTTTAAATGCAGTGCCAAACATTGGGGTGCTGGAAACAAGCAGGGATGATGAGTGCAATCTAGATGAGATAGTCGATGTATCAGCAGTGGGCACAGAAAATGACATGTTTGACTGTTTCAAATCGGAGAGGACTTCACTTTATCCATGTGAACTCAAAGAACCTGCTGCCAAAATTAGACAAATTAAAACTCCTCGCTTCCAACACACGGGCTAGTTGCTGTGACTGAGACATGGCTCAATAGGTCAATTGAGGACAATGAGGTTGAGCTACCGGGTTATAGCATTCATAGATTTGACCCAAACCAAAACGGTGGCGGCGTGTGTGTTTTTGCTAGGAACGATGGGCATTTTAACCCTTGTTCAGATCTGAAAATGGATGGTCTTGAGGTCGCATGGATAGATATACTTCTTCCAAAATGTCGTCCTATACTTGTTGGTGTGTGATATCGGCCTCCTAAGTCAAATAATTTACATGATTAGCTTAAATTGAATTGCTGTGATCACAATGTATTTTCAGATAGGGAATGTATTCTGCTTGGGAGGTTTAAATACAAATGTGCAGTTAACACCTAAGAAAAGTACACTAGTAAATGCCCTGTATAACTTGAATCAGTTATTTGGACTAAAACAACTGATTGTTGAGCCAACCTGGGTGTGTATTAACAGCAAATCAACTTTGGATTTGATTAGTGTATCAGACCAAGAGAACGTCTGTCAGTCAGGAGTCTTAAATATTGTTTTTTTGTGATCATATGTTAACCTACTGTATCCGTAAGAAATCCAAAATGCTACTTGAGCCACGTAATAACTACATGAAGGGACGGTCTATGAGACAAAACAATACTCAAACGTTTTGTAGAAGTACTTGGAATTTAAAATTGGTCTCATGTTTTAAACTATGATGGTGTTGATCAAGCTGGGTATCTTTTTAAAGATCTGTTTCTGTCTGCACTCGACTCTGGCTCCGATGAAACAAATTTGAATCAAACGGCGGTCAGGGAAATGGATCACTTCCGAGATCTTAGACCTCATAAAGAAAAGGGATCGCTACCTGGCCAAATTAAGAAGGCCAAATCTAAAACAAGATTATGACGGTTATATTAACTGTAGAAACCAGGCAAGATACAAAATGGATAAGGCCAAATCCCAACCTTACATAGGTGCTGTGAATGAAAACATATATCAGCCTCATAAACTGTAGAAAATGCAGCATTGCATTTTAACAATTTTTGTTTTACTGCTATAGCCTCATCTCTGGTTAAGAAGTTACCAACCTGCTCTGGACAGTCTTTCATTAAGAACTTTTAGCATAGCAAAGGTATCAAATGATTTGTTTGAGCTGTGCATGGTAACATAGGACAACGTTTCCAATATACTATGCTCAATGAGCACAAACCAAACAAACAAAGCAATTGGATAACCTTCCTGCAAGATTCATAAAGGATAGTGCTTGTGTCACTGCTAAAATGATAACGCACACTGAAAACATTTCTATTGGTAGTGGTACATTTCCAAATTATCTCAAAACAGCCCGGTTGGTTCCGCTCCACAAGAAGAGCAGTAAAACAAATGTAGAAAACAACAGGCCTGTGTCGATCCTCAGAACCTCATCCAAAGATGTTGAAAGATTTGTTTTTAATCAACTTGTGGGATGCCTTCTCGAGCACAAACTTCTTTATGAACTCCAATCTGGCTTCATAACAACTCATTCCACTGATACTTGCCATATCCACCTTTTTGACCACATCAAGCATGAAAGTGAGAAGGGGATCTGTACAAGTAAGGTCATTTTAGACTTGCAGAAAGCTCTTGACACTGTGGAACATGACATTCTCCTGAAGAAACTGAAATGCTTGGGTCTAAATGATGTAGCAGTAAATTGGTTTAGGCCTTATCTGACCAACAGAACATGTATGTAATGTTGGTGATGTTCTGTCAGAGGCCAAATAAAGAGTACCCCAGGGATCAATTTTAGGGCCTCTTATTTTTTATATACGTTAATGAAATGCCAGATACAGTAAAGTGCAAACTCCTGCTTTATGCTGATGACTCAGGCATACTGGTATTAGGGAAGGATATAGTTTACATAGAGGAGACCCTGAGTAAGGAATTGCATTTAGTTAAGAGATTGGTTAACTGACAACAACTTGTCGCTACATTTGGGAAAAACTGATTCGATTTTGTCTGGAACAAAACATAGATTGCTTAGGGCTGACAAGATAAAGGTAAACTGTGCAGGCAAGGAGATTTAATCTAAAACAAGTGTAACTTATCTTGGTGTGTCCCAAAATCAATCCCTTTCTGGAGACCTGATTGCTGCTAAAATTGTTTCTAAAATGGCAAACAAATGTACATTTTTATATTGTAACACTAGATATTTTAATATCAAAATTAAGAAACTGCTTGTCTCAACTTTGATTCATTATCATTTTGATTATGCCTGCTCTGCTTGGTATAGTGGGCAATCAAAAAAGCTTAAAGAGAATGCAGGTCATGCAAAATAATGTTATCCGGTATGTGCTGAATGTCGCCCCTAGGACCACACATAGGGGTACAGGAGTTCCCGGTGGGCTTGTTGCCTTTGGAGTCCAGAATGGACCAACTTAAACCTAATAATATATTTTACATCAACAGGTTACATGAAAAGCCACATTGATATGATCTACAACCAACACAGTCACAATACCAGAGCTACTGTCATGTCTTGTAAATTCCCAAGAGTAAACAGTAATGTGAAGAGTACGTTTTTCTATACAGGCATTTATTTGTATATCGAATAGCCTCCCCCTTGAGATCAAGCAAATAAAAAGTAAAATTAGCTTTAAAAAGCAGGCAAAGGTCTTCATTTGTACAAGCTTGTCTGAGTAAAAGAAGCCACTCCACTGCCCCTTGTGCCCCCTACTGCTGGTCAGGTGTATTTATTTGAAGGATCGGTATGATGTGCAATTAATAGATTGTTTTAATGTGAAATGAATATGGTTGATTTTTAAGATTAGGGAAAAGTGCAGTGACTACTGCAAACTTTTTACGATGTCAATAAATGTGGGTATTTTGTCTGGGAAACTGGGAAACGTCCATGGCGGGCATTGTTGGCATCTTAGCTTGCTCCATAACTAGGAAACATGAGCACCACCACCAATCAGCCTACACCAATGCACATACACCCGTCGTTACTATGACAACCAACATAGCCTTGTCAGTAAATGACTGCTGTCTGAACACAAGTGTCCGATGGTCACTTTTAACTTGCTGTTTGGGTGGTCGAAAATGGATTTGAGCATTGAGACCTGCCGTGTGAACAAGGAAAAATAATCATTATTTTGCAAGGTGGCAGGTTAGGAAACTTGATAAGGGTTAAGCGTGAGTGGATTGAAAATGCAGGCACACATCCGTTTCCATACACTAATCTTCATAGTGCCCACTCCTAATACGTTTTTATATCTCTCTTGCCGAGGTGAAATATCAGATTAATGTCCCGGCTTTGAGTATATCATATTACATTCTTATCTAACATTGAGGGACTGACTGAGTAGTGGGGTTGAATTGCAGGGGATGGGCACAAGCATCAACTTTGGCAAGTTGGTCGTTCTTTAGGAATATTGAAAATGACAGTTTGTCTCTACAGAATTGTTTTTTCATATCCTGTGATTTGCTGGCATCGGGTGGATTATGTTTCCACGCATACCTTGTTTACAATGCTGTTGACAGAAATCATTCCCTTCCCACCACTGAGGTGGCAGTTAGGAATGAATCACTCTCCATTTGTGTGCACATAGTTTTCCAATGCGCTCTGCGGTAGAAGCGTTCAAGATAAGGCCAATCAGGGAGCCCACCATGCTACGCTAGCCAATTAGCCATCCCCCTGAATATACTGTATGGCAGGCAGGGTTGGAGAGTAACTGATTACTTCTTGGATTACCTTAAATTCAGAAAGTTTTTTTTATTAATTTATGACACCTTTGTTTTCACAATGATTAGGGGAGAGTGGGGTAAATTGAGCCAAAGGGTTAGTTGAGCCATCCTTTGTTTCTGGGAAACCATACACAAAACAATTAATCATTATACCAAATATTTAGGAAGAGGTCATGATTTCATGGTGTCTGAAGGAAGAAACCTCGTAATTAGTGGTAAGCAAGTTAGGTCCAAAAAACTGTACAAAACAATACTGTAGGTTTCACGATGCTTGTATCTTAACCAAAGTACTGTAGATAGTTTTGTACATAAGTTGGGGTCTCTATAAGCTACAATATGTGGTCCTAAACCTAGCATGAAAGTGCATCCTTGTAGCAGTGTTGTCTAATATAGTCAAAATGTCTGCCTTGAGGTAAGTTGAGCCAATGGCCACCACATCCCATACAAATTATGATTGCATTTTGTCATTTTTATGCATATTATACATAGTATTTATGCATCGTGTCATGCATATAAACTCATTTTTATTGTTACAGAGAAGACATCATGCCAAGTGTCTACAAAAGTAAAACAAGTAGGGACCCCACCCCTTTAAGGTTCAATTAAGTGATAGAAGGGAATAAGTCCATTTGATCAACAACAAGGGATGAACAAATAAACTGAATTACATAGAGGTACATTGATGCAAAAGAGAGGCTATGATAGAGTAGCAGACGCACACAAGGTCTTATATAATGACATGGAATTTGATCTTGCTAAACATATCAATCATCTTGCGAACCAGTTTCCTGGGCGTAGTAGCCTCAAATGCAGAGAACTTGCCTGCGAATTGGCACATCAAAAAAATATCCCTGTCCCGGAGAACTGGTCAAGAAATGGAAGGGTAAGTGATATTGATCAGAGAGATCTACAGATAATAGAAACACTTCCGTAAATGAAGGATACAAAGTACATTGAAAGCAGATGCTTTCACACAGGTGTGGTTCCTGAGTTAATCAAGCTGTTAACATCCCACCATGCTTCGGGGTCATGTATAAAATGCTGGGCAGGCCATTATTGTGGCTGCCATGGCTATTCCCCCACAGGATGACAATGCCCCCATTCACACGGCATGGGTGGTCACTGAATGGTTTGATGAGAATGAAAAGGATGTAAACCATGGCCGTCTCAGTCACCAGATCTCAACCCAATTGAACACAATTGATTTTGGTGGTGCACCTTTTCCACTACTATCATCATCAAAACACCAAATGCATGAATTTCTCATGAAAGAATGGTATTACGTAACTCCAATAGTTCCAGACACTTGTATAATCTTTGCCAAGGTGCATCGAAGCTGTTCTGGCTCGTGGTAGCACTTTACGTTGGTGTTTCCTTTATTTTGGTTACCTGTATTTCTTATTACTTTAACTAAACTTTGACCTACAGTCACAGGACACCATCAACCACTTACCCCAAGGTGGCTCAACTTACCGTGTCTCAAAGCTCAATTTAACCTATTCCTTTGTTTTAAAAACTGCTATGTTTACATTAATTCTGATCATTTCCAGGGATACACAACACCCTGGAATGTATATAGATATATTTGTTATAAATAATACTATATTTCCCTTGAAGTAGTGATGCTGAATGCAAAAAAAAATACTCAACATACCCCATTCTCATCTATTCAATTCAGCATTGAAAAAAAACGTGCAAGTTTGCTCCACAAGTTAAGACACCATTATGATCACACACACAATGCATTTGATGGATCATTTTTGTCTTCTAATCCCTCTTAAGGGGAAAGTAATCAGATCACATTACTGAGTTTAGGTAATCCAAAAGTTACATTACTGATTACAATGTTGAACAGGTAACTAGTAACTGTAATGAATTACACGTAGAAAGTAACCTACTGTGCCCAACCCTGATGGCAGCTACGTTTGTACCATATCTGACACAGGAAGGGATGCCTGCATGCGGAATCTCTGCATTACACATTGACCATATACACACAGATAGACAGATATGCTCGCAAGTGTACACACACACACACACACACTGATGCGTGCATCTAGGCCTAAACACAAACAGTACACACACACAGTTTGGTGATCCATAGGCTTTGGAAAGGTAGCATTTTGAGCAGAGGGAGTACAGATACAAACATCTGGCAAATAGGCCACAGAGCTCTTCATCGGGCACCTCGTCATCTTTGATGTTCACAGCTCCTCCTCCATAGGTAGGATGGATTGTCCACTTCTGAAATGTAGCACCCAACTGGGTAATGCTTTCAACGACTATAAAAACAAGTCAAAGTCAAAGACACATGTTCACATGTGAAATAGCTGTTTTCACACATTGAGCTTAAATCTCACAAGTGGAACCATATTTTCACATGCACTGTATTCAATTTAGACTTCACATGTTAACACAACCTTTTCACGTGTCAATTGCAGTTTCACATATAAAAATGTGCATTTTCACATGCTAATTTTTCACATGTGAAAATCTCCCTTTCACATATGGAATTGCAAAATCACATAAATCAACCACATCAAATCAACCGTCTAATTTGCCGGTTCATAGGTGAAACTTTCACATTTGATTGTTTTTCACTTGTACTTGCAATTCCACAAGTGAAAGTGAAAATGAAATGAGCAGTTTCACACTACATACATATTGTAGTCTATGGGTTTGAGAGTGGTCGCATTTCTCCAGCCCCATCCCTCAGCTTTATCTCAAAACTGTGGCCGGTTAAAGTTGGTTAATGTTAATGTTTCAATTAAGGATTGCTGCTTTAAACAACTTTAATAGAGTAATAGTGTTGTTACTTTACACTGTGTGCAAAACATTAATAACACTTTCCTAATATTGAATTGCACCCCCGCCCTCAGAACAGCCTCAATTTCGTTGGGGCATGGACTCTACAAGGTGTCGAAAGCATTCGACAGGGATGCTGGCCCATGTTGACTCCAATGCTTCCCATAGTTGTGTTAAGTTGGCTGAATGTCCTTTGGGCGGTGGACCATTCTTCATGCACAAAAGAAACTGTTGAGCGTGAAAAACCCAGCAGCGTTGCAGTTCTTGACACAAACCGGTGCGCTTGGCACCTACTACCATACCCTGTTCAAAGGCACTTACATCTTTTGTCTTGCACATTCACTCTCTGAATGGCACACATACACAAACCATGTCTCAATTGTCTCGTCCTCTTCATCTACATGGTTAGAAGTGGATTTTACTGGTGACATCAATACGGGATCATAGCTTTCACCTTGATTCACCTGGTCAGTCTATGTCATGGAAAGAGCAGGAGTAATTCATGTTTTGTACACTCAGTGGTGCAATCCTCTAGTGAGTGAGTTACTTTTGTAGTATCAATTAAACACAAGAAAAACTTCTGAAGTCGAGAACAAAATGCTCAGTATTGCAAACAAAAATGATGCTATTGAAAGCAAGCAAACCCAGAAGTATTGATAGAAACACAAAATATTGCAAGGAAATCATTTTTAAATGCGAGAGCAAATTAATTGTAAATGGATACAAAAATGTAATTTCGTGATACATTTTTTATGATAATGTATTTTTCAAAAACTCCATCTTTTTGGTTATGTTATGCTGACTTTTTTTCCAGTTAAAATTTTTGTCACCTTGATTCCAGCAACATAGAACCCTGCATCCCATTGCTGGTTAGCCTCTGAAGCTAACCAGCGTTGATCCTGGTCGTTCCCTGGATGGAAGACCAGATGTAGCTGAAAGATATTAATATTTTTTAAACTTGTGGGTGTTGTTTTTTCCACGGAGGAAAGACACCTGAAAAATTGACATGTGAAACTTCACGTTTCCGCAAACCACCTGTCTGACTCGTTAAACTTTCCCATGTGAATGTATTTTTTTTAACCTAAGAACAAAAGCTCACACCTTGTGTTTTTTTCACATGGTTTTTTCATAAGGGTAGGACCGCCACACCTCAGGACCACCACACCCCCTACGAGGTCGAGCCTCTGCATCCTCTCACACCGCAGTCCACTTCCCTCTAGGAACCAGAGCAGGTGCCCAAAAAGCCGATGCTGTTTATCTTGAGTTCCTGCATCATACAAATCGAAAGTCAAAACAAAACTAACTAAATTTGACTTATTACTCACAGCCGTTCCCACACAAATTCACAATTCCTTTGCTAGGGCCTAGATTCAATTAACACGTACCGTCTTTCCCCTGAATTTTCCCTCACACTTTTATGGAAGCAATTTTTTATTTTTACAACAGTTAATGACAAATAAGATGCCGTACGGTGTCTAATCAATGATTTTGTCCCCACGGCGGATTCTCAAAGGCCTCTACTGAATACTGCATCATGTACATTATGCCAGGATCGCTATACTTGAGTGTACTCCTTTTTGCTCCTACGCCAAAATATCACAATCATTATTTATCTCACACGACTTCATGTGGGCTACTTTACAATGTCTCTGCACCTGTTTCAGAGTCCATTGATAAAACATTACTGTATATTTCCATGTCCTCTGTGAGAAAAAGGCACATGCAAATAGACATTACACAAAACAATGAATGCATCCGCTGGGTTTACACACCAGGAATACAATGTATTTTCAAATCTGGTAAATCCACAGGGTTTCGATAAAGAAAGACCCCCTTAAGATGTGCCTTGCTCCTGAGTCCTGTCTTACGTGAAGGGAAGATATCAGGGCTGAGGCAGAGTAGAGGAGAAAAGCAAAGGAGTATTCGCAGGATCTATGACCAAGGTCACTCGCGCGTCACCTCTGTGGCTTACGAGTGTGCGGGCGGTTGCTAGTTGTGCCGGTCCCCACCTTTACAAGCGTTCCATCATACTATACAGAGGAGCCGGGCCCAGTCAGCTGTCACGCCTTGACCATAGAGAGCCCTTGGATTCTCTATAGTGGTTTAGGTCAGGGTGTGACTAGGGGGGTGTGGGGTGTTCTAGAATGTGTATTTCTATGTTGGTGGTTTTGTATGGTTCCCAATCAGACACAGCTGGTAATCGTTGCCTCTAATTGGGGATCATATTTAGGAAGCCCTATCTCCCACCTGCTTTGTGGGATATTGTGTTTGTGTGTGTGCTAGTTGCACCACTTATGTTACTTGTTTATTGTTTTTGATTAAAGTTCACTAAATAAATATGTGGAACTCAGAACACACTGCACCTTGGTCCGTCTCTCCTCACGATTGTGACAGAATATCCCACCTCCGCAGGACCAAGCTGCGTGTGACGGAGGTAAAGGTGTTTTGGACCTGGGATGAAATCATGTCCAGATGTGAGACCCTTCCTTGGAAGGAGACACCAAGGAAGATGGAAGGACAGCGACGACGCCGGGGACCGTGGCTACAGAAACACCAACATTTTTTGGGGGGGAGCCACGAGGGGTGGTCGGCGGAGCAGCGGAAGAGCAGGTCATCAGTCCGGTGCCATCGGTGCCAGCTCCCCGTACTCACCCTGGAGAGCCAGAGACCATCAGGGAGGAATGGAGAAGTTGGGAGAGATGATGGTCAAGTGTGTTCTGCTCAACATTCGACCTGAAAAGCATGTCAGCAGTCTGGTGAAGTCTGCGCCGGCTTCACGCATCTGACCTCCAGTGCCGCCTTCCCAGTCCGGTATGTCCTGTGCCAGCTCCCCGCACTCGCCCTGAAGTGCGTGCCACCAGTCCGGTGCCACCTGTGCCGGCTCCACGCACCATGCCTCCAGTGCGTCTCCCCAGCCAGTACGTCCTGAAGTGCGTGTCACCAGTCCGGTGCCACCTTTGCCGGCTCCACGCACCAGGCCTCCAGTGCACCTCCCCAGTCCCGCTCCGAGGCCGGAGCCTTCCTCTGCGCCGGTGCCCAGTCCAGGCACGGCGTCCAGTCCCGCTCCAAGGCCGGAGCCTTCCTCTGCACCAGTGCCCAATCCTGTCCAGGCACTGCGCCAGTGCCCAGTCCAGGCATGGCGTCCAGGCCAAGGCCGGAGCCTTCCTCTGTGTCAGTGCCCAGTCCAGGCACAGCGTCCAGTCCCACTCCATGGCAGGAGCCTTCCTCTGCACCGGTGCCCAGTCCAGGCACGGCGTCCAGTCCCGCTCCAAGGCCGGAGCCTTCCTCTGCACCAGTGCCCAGTCCAGGCACGGCGTCCAATCCCGCTCCAAGGCCGGAGCCTTTCTCTGCGCCAGTGCCTAGTCCAGGCACGGCGTCCCGTCCCGCTCCAAGGCCGGAGCCTTCCTCTGTGTCAGTGCCCAGTCCAGGCACAGCGTCCAGTCCCACTCCATGGCAGGAGCCTTCCTCTGCACCGGTGCCCAGTCCAGGCACGGCGTCCAGTCCCGCTCCATGGCAGGATCCTTCCTCTACGGCTGGACTCCGCACCTTTGGGGGGGGGGGTACTGTCATAGAGAGCCCTCAGTTCTTTATGGTGTTTAGGTCAGAGCGTGACTGGGGGGGTGTATCTAGTTTTTAGTTTTCTAGGTTGGTGGTTTGTGTGGTTCCCAATTAGAGACAGCTGGTAATCGTTGCCTCTAATTGGGGATCATATGAAGGTAGGCTTTTTCCCCACCTGCATTTGTGGGATATTGTTTGTGTTAGTGTGTTTGGGCACTATGACTTCACGTTCTTTGTTGTTTTGTTTCTAGTTTCACTTTGTATTGAAAATATAAGGAACTCAATGCCCGCTGAGCCTTGGTCCGTTCATTTTGAAGAACGTGACATCAGCTTAGCATCCTGACAGCATAAATGTGTATTGAGTGGCTGCAGGGGAGAGGCCATAGGGGAACAGTTGTTTCCATTCGGGTTAAATTGCCCATTGGCCAAACTTAATGAGGTGGCTAGTGTAGAAGTGGATGGGGGCCGTGGACTTGTAACTCATGTGTTGCAGGCACACGCAACCCTGTATGTGATAAAGCTCATTCACCTCCATAATGAAATAGATTTTTTGTAGTGTGTTTGTCTTGTGTGGATGTCCATGGGAATACAGAATTTCTTAGTGTTTGCAATACATATATACTTTAATGCAAACCCAATTGTAGTTTGTGGGTTGATTATCATTTGGGGTGGAAATCATTAACAGCCCTTGTGATCCACTGAGATGTAAACAAACTACTTCATATTAAATTGGCATGAAGCAGAGTAGTCAACAATGTCCTTGCTTACCTCCCAGCCCTGCCTGCTACAGTTATGTTATGTGCAGACAGCCAGCCTAACCTGTATATTTTGGAACTGTGCCAAAGCCAAAAAACGGTGAAACAAAAACAGTAAGAAAAATATTTGAGAGCTATATAAACACAGCCTGACTTGAATAGTTCTCATAAATGACTGGAATTGCAAATGCATGGTTAAGTAACTATGGGGGAGAATGCAGTTGAAATCCCAATAAGGTTTAAGCCTAATCGTAGAGCATTCTTTACAGAGAGAGAGTGACAGAGAGAAAGGTGAGAGTATTGGAGTGTGGGTCCCTCTCTCTCAAGTCTCCAGTGTTACTCTAGCCTAGGTTATGTGGCTAGTGGTGAGGGGAAATTACCCATGAACGAAACAACTGCTTACACAAGGAGAATTATTCTTCCCTGCCTCCACGAACGGGGCCACTGGATTGTGAAATGCTGTGATACTGCCCCGCTCTCCCCGGTCCCTCAGAGTTTAGTAAACATTAGCTGACACATTGGGGCAAGGAATCCTCATAGCCCTGGGGATCACAGGAGGTTGGTGGGCTCTTGGTAATGGCTAGAGTGGAATGGTATCAAATACATAAATCACATGATTTTGGTGCCATTCCTCCTGGCTCAATATGCAGTGCTGCTACCGACTAACTGTCGAGGCTAGATTTTTTATTTTACCTTTATTTAACCAGGTAGGCTTTTTGAGAACAAGTTCTCAAGCTCTCATTTAGAACTGTGACCTGGCCAAGATAAAGCAAAGCAGTGTGACACAAACAACCACACAGAGGTACACATGGAATAGAGAAAGTCTATATACATTGTGTGCAAATGGCATGAGGTAAGGCAATAAATAGGCCATAGTAGCGAAATGATTACACTATGGCAAATTACACTTGGGTGATAGATGTGCAGAAGATGAGTGTGCGAGTAGCGGTACTGGGGTGCAAAGGAGAAAAATAAATAACAATATGGCGATGAGGTAGTTGGATAGGCTATTTACAGATTGGCTATGTACAGGTGCAGTGATCTGTGAGCTGCTTAAAGCTAGTGAGGGAGAAATGAGTCTCCAGCTTCAGTGATTTTTGCAGTTCGTTCCAGTCATTGGCAGCAGAAAAACTATGAAATAACACATATGGAATCATGTAGTAACCCCAAAACTGTAAAAAAATCTAAATGTGGTCCTTCTGTAGCTCAGTTGGTAGAGCATGGCGCTTGTAACGCCAGGGTAGTGGGTTCAATCCCCGGGACCACCCATATGTAGAATGTATGCACACATGACTAAGTTGCTTTGGTTAAAAGCGTCTGCTAAATGGCATATATATATATATATATATAAAATATATTTTATATGAGATTCTAAGTGACCACCCTTTGCCTTGACGGCTTTGCACACTCTTGGCATTCTCTCAACCAGATTCATGAGGTAGTCACCTGGAATGCATTTCAATAAACAGGTGTGTCTTGTTAGTTAATTTGTGGAATTTCTTTCCTTAATGCGTTTGAGCCATTCAGTTGTGTTGTGACAAGGTAGGGGTGGCATACAGAAGATGGTGTTTACCAAATAAGTCCATATTATGGTTAGAACAGCTCAAATGAGTAAAGAGAAATGACAGTCCATCATAACTTTAAGACGTGAAGGTGAGTCAATGCAGAAAATTTCAAGAAAGTTTCAAGTTTCTTCGAGTACAGTCGCAAAAACCATCAAGCGCTCTGGGCCTCCCGGATGGTGCAGTGGTCTAAGGCACTGCATCGCAGTGCTAGCTGTGCCAGCAGAGATTTTGGGTTTGAGCACAGGCTCTGTCGCAGCCGGCCCCGACTGGGAGGCCCATGGGTCGGCACACAATTGGCCCAGCGTCATCCGCGTTAGGGAGGTTTTGGCCGGCAGGGATATCCTTGTCTCATCACGAACTAGCGACTCCTGTGGTTGGCCGGGTGCAGTGTACGCTGACCAGCGGGCGACCATGACCGCCGAGCACCACCCGAACAGGGAGAGGAGCCACCTTCGGTGGAAGTCGTGACAAGTGCAGTAATAACAGACAATTCATACTTCCTTTCTGTACATTTTGGGGAATTGTAAGAAATATAGAAATATTAAAACGAGCAACGTCAGAGTCCAGAAAATGTGCATTATGTGAATAGAAAATGTGTGTACAGCAGTAGTTTTATAGTACAGGCCTTGACTAAAATACAGTATAGACATGAAGTGGGTAAAACAGTATGTAAACATTAGTAAATTGACCAGTGTTCAATGACTATGTACATAGGGCAACAGTCTCTAAGGTGCAGGGTTGAGCACCGCATGGTAGCCATCTAGAAACAGTGACTGAAGTTCAGGGAAGGGTACTGGGTGGAGTCCGGCTAGTGGTGACTGTTTAACAGTCTGATGGCTTGGAGATAGAAGCTGTTTTTCATTCCCAGCTTTGATGCAAATCAAATCAAATTTCATTTGTCACATACAAATGGTTAGCAGATGTTAGTGCGAGTGTAGCGAAATGCTTGTGCTTCTAGTTCCGACAATGCAGTAATAACCAACAAGTAATCTAGCTAAAAATTCCAAAACTACTACCTTATAGACACAAGTATAAGGGGATAAAGAATATGTACAAAGGATATATGAATGAGTGATGGTACAGAGCAGCATAGCTAAGATACAGTAGATGGTATTGAGTGCAGTATATACATATGAGATGAGTATGTAAACAAAGTGGCATAGTTAAAGTGGCTAGTGATACATGTATTACATAAGGATGCAGTAGATGATAGAGTACAGTATATACGTATACATATGAGATGAATAATGTAGGGTATGTAAACATTATATTAGGTAGCATTGTTTAAAGTGGCTAGTGATATATTTTACATAATTTCCCATCAATTCCCATTATTAAAGTGGCTGGAGTTGAGTCAGTGTGTTGGCAGCAGCCACTCAATGTTAGTGGTGGCTGTTTAACAGTCTAATGGCCTTGAGATAGAAGCTGTTTTTCAGTCTTTCGGTCCCAGCTTTGATGCACCTGTACTGACCTCGCCTTCTGGATGATAGCGGGGTGAACAGGCAGTGGCTCGGGTGGTTGTTGTCCTTGATGATCTTTATGGCCTTCCTGTGACATCGGGTGGTGTAGGTGTCCTGGAGGGCAGGTAGTTTGCCCCCGGTGATGCGTTGTGCAGATCTCACTACCCTCTGGAGAGCCTTACGGTTGTGGGCGGAGCAGTTGCCGTACCAGGCGGTGATACAGCCTGACAGGATGCTCTCGATTGTGCATCTGTAGAAGTTTGTGAGTGCTTTTGGTGACAAGCCGAATTTCTTCAGCCTCCTGAGGTTGCGCCTTCTTCACGATGCTGTCTTGTGGGTGGACCAATTCAGTTTGTCTGTAATGTGTACGCAGAGGAACTTAAAACTTACTACCCTCTCCACTACTGTTCCATCGATGTGGATAGGGGGGTGTTCCCTCTGCTGTTTCCTGAAGTCCACAATCATCTCCTTAGTTTTGTTGACGTTGAGTGTGAGGTTATTTTCCTGACACCACACTCCGAGGGCCCTCACCTCCTCCCTGTAGGCCGTCTCGTCGTTGTTGGTAATCAAGCCTACCACTGTTGTGTCGTCCGCAAACTTAATGATTGAGTTAAGGCGTGCGTGGCCATGCAGTCGTGGGTGAACAGAGAGTACAGGAGAGGGCTCAGAACGCACCCTTGTGGGGCCCCAGTGTTGAGGATCAGCGGGGTGGAGATGTTGTTGCCTACCCTCACCACCTGGGGGCGGCCCGTCAGGAAGTCCAGTACCCAGTTGCACAGGGCGGGGTCGAGACCCAGGGTCTCAAGCTTGATGACGAGTTTGGAGGGCACTATGGTGTTAAATGCCGAGCTGTAGTCGATGAACAGCATTCTCACATAGGTATTCCTCTTGTCCAGATGGGTTAGGGCAGTGTGCAGTGTGGTTGAGATTGCATCGTCTGTGGACCTATTTGGGCGGAAAGCAAATTGGAGTGGGTCTAGGGTGTCAGGTAGGGTGGAGGTGATTTGGTCCTTGACTAGTCTCTCAAAGCACTTCATGATGACGGAAGTGAGTGCTACGGGGCGGTAGTCGTTTAGCTCAGCTACCTTAGCTTTCTTGGGAACAGGAACAATGGTGGCCCTCTTGAAGCATGTGGGAACAACAGACTGGGATAGGGATTGATTGAATATGTCCGTAAACACACCAGCCAGCTGGTCTGCACATGCTCTGAGGGAGCCGCTGGGGATCCCGTCTGGGCCTGCAGCCTTGCGAGGGTTGACACTTTAAATGTTTTCCTCACGTCAGCTGCAGTGAAGGAGAGTCTGCATATTTTAGTTGCGGGCAGTGTCAGTGGCACTGTATTGTCCTCAAAGCGGGCAAAAAAGTTATTTAGTCTGCCTGGGAGCAAGACATCCTGGTCCGTGACGGTGCTGGTTTCCTTTTTGTAATCCGTGATTGACTGTAGACCCTGCCACATACCTCGTGTCTGAGCCGTTGAATTGAGATTCTACTTTGTCTCTATACTGACGCTTAGCTTGTTTGATTGCCTTGCAGAGGGAATAGTTACACTGTTTGTATTCGGTCATGTTTCCAGTCACCTTGCCCTGATTAAAAGCAGTGGTTCGCGCTTTCAGTTTCACGCGAATGCTGCCATCAATCCACGGTTTCTGGTTTGGGAATGTTTTAATTGTTGCTATGGGAACGACATATTCAACGCACGTTCTAATGAACTCGCACACCGAATCAGCGTATTCGTCAATGTTGTCGTCTGACGCAATACGGAACATATCCCAGTCCACGTGATGGAAGCAGTCTTGGAGTGTGGAATCAGATTGGTCGCACATGTACTGTCTCCGCCTTCTAGATGGTAGTGGGGATAGCAGCCCGTGGCTCGGGTGGATGAGGTCCTTGATTATCTTCTTGGCCTTCTTGTGACACTGTAGAGCAGGCTGTGTGACCCTGATGATGCGTTGGGCTGTATGCACCAGCCTCTGGAGAGCCTTGTGGTAGTGGGCGGTGCAGTTGCCCTACCAGGTGGTGATACCCGACAGGTTGCTCTCAATGGTGCATCTGTAGAAGTTTGTGAGGGTCTTAGGGGCCAAGCCAAATTTCTTCAGCCTCCTGGGGTTGACCATGCGCTGTTGAGCCTTCTTCAATACACTGTCTGTGTGACTGGATCATTTCAGGTTGCCGTCACTCTGCACGTCGAGGAACTTGACGCTTTTTACCCTCTCCACTGTCGCCCCGTCAAGGTGGATGGGGGCATGCTTCCTCTGCTGTTTCCTGAAGTCCACGATCTACTTCTTCATTTTGTTGACGTTGAGGGAGAGGATATTTCCTGTCATCACTCTGCCAGAGCCCTCACCTCCTCCCTATAGGCTGTCTCATCGTAGTTGATGGTCAGGCCTACCACTGGAGAGTCGTCTGCAAACAGGATGATTGAGTTGGAGACGTGCATGGCCACATAGTAATGGGTGAACAGGGCGAACAAGAGAGGGCTGAGCATGCACTCTTGTGGGGGGCCCCTGTGTTAAGGATCAGTGTCGTGGAGGAATTGTTGACTACCTTCACCACCTGGGGACGGCCTGTCAGGAAGTCCAGGACCCAGTAGTGGTGTAAAATACCTCAGTAAAAGTACTACTTAAGTCGTTTTTGGGGGTAGCTGTACTTTACTTTGCTATTTATATTTTCAAAAATCTATTATTTTACTTCACTACACTTCTCTGCATTACTAAAGTAAATAATGTACTTTTTACTTCGTACATTTTCCCTAACAAACAAAAGTACTCCTTACATTTGAATGCTTAGCAGAACAGGAAAATGGTCCAATTCACACACTTAACCAGAGAACATCCCTGGTCATCCCTACTGACTCTGATCTGGCGGACTCACAAAAAAAGGCTTTGTTTGCAAATTATGTCTGACTGTGCCCGTCTATCCGTAAAAAATTAAGAAAATTGTTTGATACTTAAGTATATTTAAAACCAAATACGTTTAGTCTTCTACTCAAGTAATATTTTACTGGGTGACTTTCCTATTTTCTATCTTTACTTTTACTCAGGTTTGACAATTTGATACCTTTTTAACCTCTGAGACTCAGGGCCTGAGTTTAGTGATGAGCTTAGAGGCTACTATGGTGTTGAAGGCTGAGCTGTAGTTGATGAACAGCATTCTTACATGTCCAGACGGGATAGGGCCATGTGTTGTATGATGGCGACGGCCCTATCGGTTAACGAGCCTCTCAAAGCACTCAAAAGGGATAGGGAGAGATTGAATATGTCAGTAAACACTCCAGCCAGTTGGTCTGCACATGCTCTGAGGACATGAGTAGGGATGCCGTCTGGGCCGGCAGCCTTGCGAGGGTTAACACGCTTAGATGTCGGCGGTACTGTGTTTTCCTCAGATAATGAAGCCAGTAGGAATGGGACCCAGCAATTTCCAGAGGGCCCAAAACCAGGGAGATGGGTATTAGTGAGTTTAGCCATTTAGAAAATGCCTCAAGGATGCCGAGCATCACACCGTGGGCGTAGTAAAATGCGACTGGGAGAGAAAACAGGATAAAGAGGTAGAACAATCTAGCAGAGCAGGGTTGACTTTGTGGCATTCTGACCTATTGTTGAACTATGCATGCAAAACTGGGATGTGTGCCTCTTTTTAACGTATCAAATACAGTCATTGTATCTGCTTTATCTCATCTGGCCTGGCCATATACATCCCCATGCAAACAGAAATTAGGTCAAGGATGCAATTGCAGTGCAGATAAAACTGTGTGGACCATATGAATTCAGACCGAAGCATACGCATATTAGAGCTAAGCTGAGCCCCAACACATCTAAAAAAAAACAAAAAACAATGATGTAACATACAATCTGGCCACCCCAGACTTTTTCAATATACCGCATGTGCAATTAGGTTACACTAAACAGAATGCCATGCCTTTCATATGCTATTTCCTTAATCCCCCAGCACTTCAAGGGAGGAAAAATGGGTCTCCCAAGGAAAGCAATCTCCCCGTATCCTCCTGTTTTCTACACCTCAGATATCTGCAAAGGGAACTGCCACCTTCTCTGCTTGCTCCCTAAACCACCTTTTAATCGCCAGCTGCATTTCAGGGGGCAAATTTCCATACTAATTTCTTTCTTCTCTCCTCACTTACCTTAATTCCAGCGCCGGGTGCCAGGCTAGCAGACGTGTGTGTCTTTCTATCCAATGGCGGAAGACTAATTGCATTCTGGGATACACGCTCGGAATTCAGAATGTCAGGGAAACGCAGGCGGCATCTCTGCAGGCAGACGACATACAACATAGGGACAATTAATAACCCTCCTTCAGGGAAGACAAAATGGGACTGTCCAGCCCTCCCAAAGACTGCAGTGCTGCTGGGGCTAATGCTGTTACGAGGCCAAGTTAGCAGACCTGTGCCAATCATAGCAGCTCAAACAATCCCCACCAGCGCCACTGAATGCTAAGCCAGATCAGTCTCTGGGGATAAAATAAAATGACATTATTTTCTGTGTGCGCACACACACATCTCCCATAACCAATACTCAGTGAACCATTCATTATTGCCACAGTGTGGGAGGTCTACATTGCTTAGAGCACCAATAGGCTCTTAGCAGAGAAGTGAAGATGCGTGGTTGGTTGATAAGGTGCTATAGAAATAAACAGGGGTTCCGATTAAACCTGCCTCACGGAGCCTGTCAGAAGTGTACATTCGAGCCCTGCTGGAGTCCGACGTCAAAGGTGATGAAGTGAAACATTTAAACCTGGCACAATCATAGCGCATTACCGCCGAGCCCGGTGGCACATTACGGAAAGCAATAAATACGAGGGCCTACTCGCGACCGCATTTATCAAAGTGCTAAACATATGTGTGGCCCAAAAGCGGGGGGGGCGTGCCCCCACCACTTGTGTTAACCACAGTGCTGTGGACAGTGGAAAGGTGAAAGTTCATCATTCATCAGAGGTATTATGAGGCAAGAAAATATCAACAAAGCTTTTCCCTGGTTTCCACTCTCAATATTTCACTAACAATCCCCGGTGTCAAAGAGAGAGGGGGGGGTGGGGGTTATCCCCTGTCACTATAACCTCTTGTCCTCCTGATAAGCCACACAATAGCCAACTGAGACTAGGGAGGGATTTAGAGTATTACTGGGGATGTAAATCAGCCACAGCAGCTGCTCATGAACTAGATATTTAGATATTAGATTAGATAGAGACAGATTTAGGGAGGAAAATAAACACAGTCAATATGTTTCTCAGACTTAAGTCCCCCGGTGCCGTAAATACACATCAATTTACAAACACACTTACACATGCTGGAGGATATAGCCACCACACAGTATACTTTGCTGTTGTACTGTAGTTAGGCTCATGTCAATGACCTCTTTATCCTTCATTTCCTGTCTATGGCCTTTAACTTGTGTGGCCTTTAAAATTAAGCATTAGCTCATGGATCAGTACAGATACATAGAGAGACTATAATAGTATGTACCTTCCATATATTTAAGAATAATGCAATATTATGAAATGTATCTCTATGCTACCAACATCTGCCTTTCTGCATCTAAGAGGAACACAATTGATAGCGGAGCGCTAATTTGTCTTGACTAGAAAAAAATCTGTAAACACACCCGAGGGGATGTGGAGATAAGCGCTCCCATGGTGGGTCGTGGAGATGCTATCAGACAGAGAGGCATGCCCCACCCAGGCCTGATTCTGTTTTAGGTGTTACCATGCTCCATGTTACCCAATTAATCAGGGAGGGTGACACTGAATACACACACAGAGCACAAAGCTAATTGAATTGTGCATGCACCAGGTGTACAACGCACCCTATATGACTATAGAACCGGGTTGTTGTGCATTCAGGACGTTGTGTTTGTGTGGCTTTCTTTTCAGGTGCCGTGTCCCTCACAACAAAGCCTACTGATTTTGCACATAGGGGTAATCTGATCAAAATCTACATCTCTGGGACTGCAATGTGTGTGTGATTGGGCCTATTGTGCTAAATGCTACGGAACCGGTTGGAGGAATGCAAAATATCAGGGTTCAAACACACAGGCAAAGCAATAACATGAGGTCTATTCAGGGCTAGCAGACATCAATAGGGCAACTCATTCTGAGTTGGGTCCTGATTCATGGCATTATTGACCTGCACTGCAAACAGTGAAATCTAAGCCAGACGAAATATCTTATATTGACTGATATTTCATTTAAAATGTGTTCGTTGTTTTTTTTTTCTTACCAAGCTAAATTATCTAATGTCAACGGCAGATCAATTTTGGTTATTTTAACCTAATTGTCATCTAACGCATAAATATTGTGATGATTCATGCACAAATAGAACATATTTCTCTTAAACATGTTTAATTTCAGATGCAAATAGATTTTTCGGTGACTAACTATTAACTGCTTACATATTGACAAACCAGATACAATATTTAATCATGGAAGCGTTTGATGACCAGGAACCCTACCAACCCTCCTGGACATTTCAAACACACAGACTCAGCAATATTTCTTTATTCATTTGCATCCCATTCCCATACAAATCCCATCTGCACATAATTCCCATCCAGTGCCAAAACAATAGGGGATAGAGGGGATAACATTTGGGTCATTAAACCTGCGAGAGCACCGTTCCAGAAATCCTTGACATATTTGATAAGAGAAACATCCAAATCAAACGGAAATGCAAATGTGCTGGTTGCCGTGCCAATGACAGGCAGAGAAGGCCACCTTGTGTGTCAACGCCAGCCAGTCACTGGGCATTAGACGTCATTTCAACATATAGTTTTGGTTTACATTTGGCGGAGATGTCAACTAAGATGAGATCAAAGTAAAAATAATATATAATAATAATTATTATTATTATTATTATTATTACATGGAAACAATGCTGATGCAACCAGTTTTTGCCCAGTGGGATGGGATGCTAACAAACACCTGGATAATAGGGAATAAGGTGCAAAGAGCAGAAAGGGATTGCATCACATAGTGGGGCAAAAATGTATTTAGTCAGCCACCAATTATGCAAGTTCTCCCACTTAAAAAGATGAGAGAGGACTGTAATTTTCATCATAGGTACACTTCAACTATGACAAACAAAATGAGAAAAAATATCCAGAAAATCACATTGTAGGATTTTTAATGAATGTATTTGCAAATCATGGTGGAAAATAAGTATTTGGTCAATAACAAAAGTTTCTCAATACTTTGTTAAACACCTTTTGTTGGCAATGACAGAGGTCAAACATGTTCTGTAAGTCTTCACACACTGTTGCTGGTATTTTGGCCCATTCCTCCATGCAGATCTCCTCTAGAGCAGTGATGTTTTGGGGCTGTTGCTGGGCAACACAGACTTTCAACTCCCTCCAAAGACTTTCTATGGGGTTGAGATCTGGAGACTGGCTAGGCCACTCCAGGACCTTGAAATGCTTCTTACGAAGCCACTCCTTCATGCCCGGGCGGTGTGTTTGGGATCATTGTCATGCTGAAAGACCCAGCCACGTTTCATCTTCAATGGCTTTGCTGATGGAAGGTTTTCACTCAAAATCTCACGATACATGGCCCCATTCATTCTTTCTTTTACACGGATCAGTCGTCCTGGTCCCTTTGCAGAAAAACAGCCCCAATGCATGACGTTTCTTGTGATCATTTTCACCCCACGGGGTGAGATCTTGCGTGGAGCCCCAGATCGAGGGAGATTATCAGTGGTCTTGCATGTCTTCCATTTCCTAATAATTGCTCCCACAGTTGATTTATTCAAACCAAGCTGCTTACCTATTGCAGATTCAGTCTTCCCAGCGTGGTGCTGGTCTACAATTTTGTTTCTGGTGTCCTTTGACAGCTCTTTGGTCTTGGCCATAGTGGAGTTTGGAGTTTGACTGTTTGAGGTTGTGGACAGGTGTCTTTTATACTGATAACAAGTTCAAACAGGTGCCATTTATACAGGTAACGAGTGGAGGACAGGGGAGCCTCCTAAAGAAGAAGTTACAGGTCTGTGAGAGCCAGAAATCTTGCTTGTTTGTAGGTGACCAAATACTTGTTTTCCACCATAATTTGCAAATAAGTTCATTAAAAATCCTACAATGTGATTTTATGGATTTCTTTTTCTCATTTTGTCTGTCATAGTTGAAGTGTACCTATGATCAAAATTACAGGCCTCTCTCAACTTTAAGTGGGAGAACTTGCACAATTGGTGGCTGACTAAATTATTTTATAAATAATTTATAAACAGTATAAATTACTGTATACTACTATACTAATATAATGGTCACATGCCATCAAACACAAATGCATCCACTTCATTCCCACCCTGGGAGTTGAGTGAAGGACACCAAGCGAAGATGAACTCCCTGTGCCTTTCATCATCAACGAGCTTCCATCCAGACCATGGCTTGTTGTCAACCTCATAATACAAAAAAACATCATAAAATTGACAAAGGACAACATCCCAGTTATAGTGACATATTGAGAAGAAAAAAAACTTTTGTTATCTAACTGAATTCTGTGGCAAAACAACATCACTGTTATGCTGACATACACTGAGTATACCTAACATTAGGAACACCTTCCTAATATTGAATTGCACCACCCCACCCCCATCTTGCCCTCAGAACAGGCTCAATTCTTCGGGGCGTGGACTGTTGAGTGAAAAACCGAGCAGCGTTTCAGTTCTTGACACAAACCGGTGCGCCTGGCACCTACTACCATAACCCGTTCAAAGGCACTTAAAATCTTTTGACTTGCCCATTCACCCTCTGAATGGCACACATACACAATCCATGTCTCAATTGTCTCAAGTTTTAAAATCGTTTTTAACCTGTCTCCTCCATTTCACCCACACTGATTGAAGTGGATTTAATAAGTGACATCAATAAGGTATCATAGCTTTCACCTGGATTCACCTGGTCAGTCTATGTCATGGAAAGACAGGTGTTCTTAATGTTTCGTGTATATAGTTTGTGACTGGAATCCACCTAGCAGTGCTTCTAAGACTGTGGCAAACCAACAACATGCTTGGTTATATTAGCATAAGAAAAAAAACATTGTTATCCAACTTATACCACTGCTTTTAGGACTGTGCCCACTGATAAAAAAGAGTAAAGGAGATATTAACGGATGTATCACAGTCGCCACAGCATGGAGTGGAAGGCATAACATTATTCATGGACAGGGCCCGTAGACAGAATTAGCCTGTCACTTCCCTTGCCTTCAGCATCTGGCCAGGGCAGTGAGGGGGAATACATTTCTCGCTATGCCGTGTGGTTGAAGACTAATAATAAGGTTGTTCTAAAAGCCAAAACAAGCACAACCATCTTGCTCGTTCTGAATCAACGCTCCATTGTCGGTCTCGGTCTTCCGCTAGCTACCTGTAAGGCGTGTGTCTGAGTGCAGGCCAAGCTTCAGCAGGCAGACCGGCATGGACAGGTGGGGTGGGCTGTGCAGCGAGGGGTGAGGATAGTGCCAACGCAACGTCAGAGGGACTCAGCTATTCCTTTCGAATCAAGCAGCAGGGACAGAGGAGTCCGACTACAGAAGCGTGTGCCATGCAGACATGCCTTGGTGGAGAGAAAAATATTGAGGGAGACAAAATCAATTATTCTCTCTGTACTTTGAACTGTGAAGGTTCAAGTCTTCTGGGCAAAAAAAGTATAAATATGCTCCCCTTCACCCGAACTAGCCTAGCTTTTGCTACCATCTGTCCGTCGTCATACTCCTCCATAGTGCCATACTTCACATAGGGTTAGAAAGAGGTGATAACAGTGCAGAGAGCAACAAACAAATGTCAGCAATGGTGGTACACTATAAAAGTACAAAGAAAAACTTCTGAGCTGCCTCAAACACTTCCAACCCTTTGAGAAGGACCGTAACAGCCATTGTCATCTCTGATTAGCAACTTTTCTTCTCCCCGACTTCAAAGCATCTAGGTGCAGTCAAGTCTCTGCATTTTCTGACAGCGAGCCATCTCATCTCCCCACTTCAGTCTGTCGTCACAGCAGAACCCGTCTGACTGTCTCAGTCTCCGCACAACAGCAAGTGTGCCTCGCTCCCATTTCTGTTCCATTAAAAAGAATAGAGCCAAGATAGATTAAAACCCAATTTCGTATGCATCACTACATATAGCAAGCTCAACAAAACCCTTGTCGTCTGTCTGTCAAAGGTAGAGCACATTTGTAAGTATGATAGAGAGAGTACACATTTCTAAATGTGTTTTTTAATACAACAGAGAGAGACAAAGACCTATATCTATCTCTATGAAAGCCTGAATGGGACTCAAGGTATCTATTCCAATCTATTATTAGAACAAATTAATTCAATCTAGGTGTGCGTCATGACTCTTAGGTAAACAGAACCCAGGACCATCAGGTATGGTTCCTTTAACTGCAAACAAGTAACACCCCCTCCCCCTAACCCCCCACATGCACTGTAGGGGTGTGCCAACTGTGCTCCACATGTGGTCCAATATCTGTGGCTGTGGAGAAACATATTTTCATGGCCACTTTGTTCATGAGAGCTGGAGGTTTCTGGGTAATTATACTTTGAAACAATAAAAAGTCATACTAATAATTAATGGAGAAGTAGCCTAGTCAATCGCCATCATCTCCTCTTAGATGATAGAGAAGGATATACAGTAGATTAGTAGATTAGTGTCTGAAATCAAAATATTGCTTTGACCAAATTATACAGATAAAAGGACAACGATACTTAGTATAGAAAATGTAAACAGTTATGTTTACAACCACTAAAAAAAGCACTCAAATCATTTAAAATCAAAAGGACAAACAAATTAATGTAATTTGTCCAGTCGTCTCCTCCCTTCTATTACTCATCACCTATGTGATATGCCACCACTTTCATGGAGACAGAGTGGCTAGCCTACTGAAATTATTGATTTGTTTCCCTTCCACTCTCCTATGACATAGCAACTTTGTTTATCAACCTGTGCACAATTTCAAATTGAATATTATACAGTATAAAATCCTCTGGCTGATTTGCAGACCTTTACTATGCAACATGTTTTAAATAAAAGCCTTGAGTAAAAAGCCCCACCATCACCGATGGTTGTTTTAATTCCCTGTCCATTAAAAATGTATTGTATCTAGCTTCAGAATCCACCCAGTGTCTTGTAAAAGCACCAGCAACTGGGTGGTTTGAGCCCTGAATGCTGATTGGCTGACAGATTGGCTGACAGCCATGGTATATCAGACCGTATACCACGGGTATGGCGAAACATTTATTTTTACTGCTCTAATTACGTTGGTAACCAGTTTATAATAGCAATAAGGCACCTTGGGGGGTTTTGGTATATGTCCAAAATACTACAACTAAGGGCTATATCCAGGCACTCAGGGTTGCATCATTTCTAAGAACAGCACTTAGCCATCATAGTCACAAAGAGTGATTATTGGTCATCTTAATCAAATCTACTTTGAAACAAAAGTATACACCTGTCACAAGCCGGCTCATAGCCTGTGGCAAAAATGAGGGGACACAAACAACAGGTATAGGCCAATCAAAAAGGTTCATTATTATAAACCAAAAACTATTAACTTTAAACCAAGAAAAAGGAATGAGGTGTGAAGGTATCATAAAGTGGGGTGTATGTAAAGTGCAGGGATGCGTGAATCTGTGTGTGTGTGAATATGACTGAGTGAAAACTAAGTAAAACTACAAAGGAACAAACAATACAGGATCATACCTGGAGGAGCAGAGAGAGAGACAAGAGTGGTTAGTGAAGCAGTTTAAATACCCTGAGCCCAGGTGGCTCCAATCACTAATGACTCTCCTCTGCCTGCAGGAGGAACCGCCCATGCAATGCCGTGACACACCTCACACAAAAGGTTATGGGCTTGAGAAAAGAAGACACCTGTAACATGTCAGCTATATGTATTGAAGTGTACTAAATTTAGAGTTTGCATCCCCAAATTACACTTTATATGCATCACAGAAGACTGAAATATATTTAAAAAAATACTTTGACATAGAAATACTGGATTTTAGTTGTTGTTTTTTGTCAATAATCTTTATTAATTATGAAACATATTAATAACATGCCACCCTTGAGGCCAAATAGGTCATTTTTGGTTATTGACTGCAGGAGAGGGCTACTATCTCGCATAGTAAGTTGGTATGGACTCACTGTGTGCAATAATAGTGTTTAACATGATTTGTTAATGACTACCTCATCTCTGTACCCAACACATATAATTATCTGTAAGGTCCCTCAGTCGAGCAGTGACTTTCAAACACAGATTCAACCACAAAGACCAGGGATGTTGTTCAATGCCTTGCAAAGGGCACCTATTGATGGCAACAAAAAAAAATATTTAAAAGCAGACATTGAATATCCCTTTGAGCATGGTGAAGGTATTAGTTACACTTTGGATTGTGTATCCATACACCGTCACTACAAAGATACAGACATCCTTCCTAACTCAGTTGCCGGAGAGGAAGAAATCGCTCAGGGATTTCACCATGAGGCCAACGGTGACTATCAAACATTTTGAAGAGTTTAATGGTTGTGATAGAGGATGGATCAACAACACTGTAGTTACACCACAATACTAACCCAATTGACAGAGTGAAATAAGGAAGCCTGTTCAGAATAAAACTATTACAAAACATGCATCCTGTTTGCAATAAGGAACAAAAGTAAAACTGCAAAATAAATTAACTTTATTTCCTGAATAGAAAGCGTTATGTTTTGGGCAAATCCAACACAACTCATCATTGAGTACCACTCTTCATATTTTCAAGCACGGGGGAGGCTGCATCATCGTATGGGTATGCTTATCATCGGCAAGGACTAGGGAGTTTTGAGGATAAAAAGAAACGTAAAAGTGCTAAGCACAGACAAAATCCTAGAGAAAAACCTGGTTCAGTCTGCTTTCCTACAAACGTTCACCTTTCAGCAGGAAAATAACCTAAAACACAAGGCCAAATATACAGTTGAAGTTTACATACACTTAGGTTGGAGTCATTAAAACTCGTTTTTCATCCACTCCACAAATTTCTTGTTAACAAACTATAGTTTTGGCAAGCCGGTTAGGACATCTACTTTGTGCATGACACAAGTTGTTCCAACAATTGTTTACAGACAGATTATTTCACACTGTATCACAATTCCAGTCCATAGACTAAGTTGACTGTGCCTTTAAACAGCTTGGAAAATTCCAGGAAATTGTGTGATGGCATTAGAAGCTTCTTATAGGCTAATTGACATGATTTGAGTCAATAAGAGGTGTACCTGTGGATGTATTTCAAGGCCTACCTTCAAAGTCAGTGCCTCCTTGCTTGACATCATGGGAAAATCAAAATAAATCAGCCAAGACCTCAGAAAAAAATTGTAGACCTCCAGAAGTCTGGTTCATCCTTGGGAGCAATTTCCAAATGCCTGAAGGTACCACGTTCATCTGTACAAACAATAGTACGAAAGTATAAACACCATGGTATGACGCAGCCGTCATACCGCTCAGGAAGGAGAGACGCGTTCTGTCTCCTAGAGATGAACGTACTTTTGGCACAGCCAGAAGAGGACTGGCCACTCCTCATAGTCTGCTTCCTCTTTAGGTTTATTCCTAGGGTCTAGCCTTTCTAGGGAGTTTTTCCGAGCCACCGTGCTTCTACACCTGCATTGCTTGCTGTTTGGGGTTTTAGGCTGGGTTTCTGTACAGCACTTTGTGACTTCAGCTGATGTAAGAAGGGCTTTATAAATACATTTGATTGACTTTGGTGCAAAAGGTGCAAATCAATCCCAGAATAACAGAAAAGGACCTTGTGAAGATGCTGGAGGAAACAGGTACAAAAGTATCTATATCTGTCACGACTCCGACCGAAGGACACTCCCCTTCCCGTTCGGGTGGCGCTCGCCGCTCGTCGTCGCCGGCCTACTAGCTGCCACTGATTATTTCCTCCCCCTCCTTATGTGTTTATTGAATGCACCTGTTTTGAGTTAGGTAGTTAGTAGTAGGCTTTATTAGTCAGCCGGCCCGCCTGGATCCTTGTGCGGGATTAATTATTGTGACCGTCTGTTTGGTGTACACATCTATGGGTTTTGTGTTTTCCCATTTTGTGGGTTTTCCCTGGACAGTTTAAGTCCCCCTGTTTGGGGCATTTGTTTGTTCTTTACGCCCTGTGTTTTCGTGAGGGTTGGCTTATGTTCGCCGTTTCTCTGTACATTAAAATAGCACTCACCTGAACTCTCTGCTTCCTGTGCCTGACTCCTCACCCACTACACTCAGATCGTTACAATATCCACAGTAAAATGAGTCCTATATCGACATAACCTGAAAGGCCGCTCAGCAAGGAAGAAGCCACTGCTCCAAAACCGCTATAAAAAAGCCAGACTTCGGTTTACAACTGCACATGGGGACAAAGATCGTACTTTTTGGAGAAATGTCCTCTGGTCTGATAAAACAAAAATAGAACTGTTTGGCCATAATGACCATCGTTATGTTTGGAGGAAAAAGGGGGAGGTTTGCAAGCCAAAGAACACCATCCCAACTGTGAAGCACGGGGGTGGCAGCATCATGTTGTGGGGTTGCTTTGCTGCAGAAGGGACTGGTGCACTTCACAAAATAGATGTCATCATGAGGAGGAAAATTATGTGGATATGTTGAAGCAACATCTCAAAACATCAGTCAAGAAGTTAAAGCTTGGTCCTCAAATGGGTCTTCTAATTGGACAATTACCACAAGCATGCTTCCGAATTTGTGGCAAAATGGCTTAAGGACAACAAAGTCAGGGTATTGGAATGGCCATCACAAAGCCCTGACCTCAGTCCTATATAAAATTTGTGGACAGAACTGAAAAAGCGTGTGCGAGCAAGGAGGCCTTACAAACCTGACTCAGTTACACCAGCTCTGTCAGGAGGAATGGGTCAAAATTCAACAAACGTATTGTGGGAAGCTTGTGGAAGGCTACCCGAAACGTTTAACCCAAGTAAAACAATTTAAAGGTAATGCTACCAAATACTAATCAAGTGTATGTAAACGTCTGATCCACTGGGAATGTGATGAAAGAAATAAAAGCTGAAATAAATAATTTTCTCTACTATTATTCTGACATTTCACATTCTTAAAATAAAGTGGTGATCCTAACTGACCTAAAACAGGAATTTTTTACAAGGATTAAATGTCAGGAATTGTGAAAAACAGTTTACATGTATTTGGCTAAGTTGTATGTAAACTTCCGACATCAGCCGTACACTGCAGTTGCTTACCAAGACCACATGGAATGTTCCTGAGTGGCCTAGTTACAGTTGATTTAAATAGTCTAGAAAATCTATGGCAAGATTTGAAAATGGCTGCCTAGCAATGATCAACAACCAACTTGACAGAGGCTAAATCATTTTTTTCATAATAATGTTCAAATATTGTACAATTCAGGTGTGCAAAGCGCTTACAAACTTACCCAGAAAGACTAACAGCTGTAATCTCTGCAAAAGGTGATGCAAACATGTATTGGCTCAGGGGTGTGAATACTTATGTATATTACAGTAGATATTACCGTATTACTTTTTTTATTTAAATTTGCTAACTTTTCTAAAAATAAGTTTTCACTTTGTCATTGCGAGGTAATGTGTCTAGATGGGTGAGAAACTGTTTATTTAATCCATTTTGAATTCAGGCTGTACATTGTTGGAATAAGTCAATGGATCTAAATACTTTCTGAAGGTAGTTTTTTCTGAAAGCTTGTTTTGCTTATCAAGACTAACAGAGAAGAGAGTAGCCTACAGTTGGCGGTTTTGTATGTAAAATAACTCAAAATCAAAAATAAAATCTATCCATCAAGCACTTTCTATATCCACATAATGTTACAGATCTATAGGGATTAGTGTGTTAGTAGAGACTCTTTTTTTCACATGGCATATGACTGTGAAAGGTACTGTAATTCGTACTGTATTTCACATGCAACCAGTGTTTTGGCAACTTCCACAATGGAATGTACAGCCTGTAATTCGAATATAACAGTTACCTCACTCTGGAATCGGATGGCTGTTTGAGGTTTGAGAATAATAAATATGAAAATAAATGTAAATAGCCACAACTGTTAGGGTGTGTTGTATTCCAGAAATATGGTATAATAGTTTTGTGATGTTTGGCTATTTTTAATTTTCAGAACATCTCAAGTAAGATATGAGGAATACAAAACATGTCTTTTCAAGCATCATTTATGGACAAATATGGCGATGATGACAAAACAATAAACACCTGTAGGCCTAATACAAACAATAAATGAAACAAATGACCTCCAAACAAAATAACCGCATATCTCAGAGCAAGTTGGTCTGCGACAATGAGAAAATTATGCAGCAATTTAACAATGGGCAAAATGTTTGACATAAATGTAGTTGGGTCAATGTCAATAAATGAGCCAAGCTGAAAAAGGACGCTAGGTGTCACCCTTGTGACTTTGAAACCTGTTAGCACTCGATATGGTCTGGGTTGTCTGCAACCATGTTCACTGGAGGGGAGGAGTGAGCTGAAGAGTGAGAAGGCAGCAAAACACACGAGGGACAAATATGCCTTACAACAGACATGCTGGGCCTACCCATGCCCCCCCTCCCCACACACACACCACACACACACACTATATATATATATATATATATATATATATATATATATATATATATATATATATTGGCTGCATGACCAATTCAAGTAAATATCCTACATTTTTGTCAACGGATAGCACGCAGTCTATCGTATCCTCAAACAAATTGTCATTTTACGAATAAGACCTGGCCAATTTGTATTGACTTGATTCAAACAAAAATGTGTGCTTTCTGTGCTTTTAACACAACACTCAACTACATTTCCACGGAATGACGTGGAGGTTATATTGCTGTTTACACGCAAAGGCAGATCGAAGTAGCCTAGTCTTATCAGAGATATACTGATATGAAACATAAAAAGTGTTACTTTCAGGAGACCGAAGGACTGGAGTATCATAAACAATAATTGCAAATGATTTTAATTTGAGCATGCCATGTTGCTACATCAAAGCAATCGCATTGTTTTGTTGGCATAATTATACATTTTAGTGACCATGTCATTTTATTCACATCTAAGGAATGCAGTGTGTGTGCGTGCGTGTGGCGCGCGCTCTGACAGAGGGGGAGTTTGCAGGCTGCAACTCGAAGCACATTTGTTTCATTGTCCTGCAATACAGACACGATGTTCCACAAATAACATGCAACATGACACTTATCCTCATTATATTGTTAACAAATTGTCCTCGTTTTACATGGCAAACTACACCTACCTGATTCTCAAGAACGGGTCGTGTTACATTTCGCGCATCAAACGCAGTCTGAAGCCGCCAAAAATGAACCGCTTTACAGCGTTTCATGATAAAATCTATCCACGTTAACAAAATAGGCTACAATAAGCTATATGCTACGTCCATTATGTAAATGAAGCTTATATCATCTTGCTGTCATCAGCGATCACATGTAAATCAAATATTATTTCGATACATAAAGCCATAGCATCATTGAAGGATTGGGACTCAGATCCCAATAGAAAATGCAGCTGCATTTTGGCAAAGCCTCAATACACACCGGTATTTCAAAAGAAAGCATGTAAACACTCAGATTGCATTGAAATGACAAGAAACACAAAGAGAACCTGAAATATTAAATATAGTAAACATACCAAGAGGTCTACCCGTTATATATATGTGCGTGTCTGTGTTAGTTAATTAGAACTACGGTACTAGGCGTGGATCCTGTTCAATTTATTTAAATACATAATAAATGTAACCTATTTATATCAACACTACTTAACCCATTCCATCTACAGCTGTACAAGTGTGCAGGTCGTCGGCCGAGTTTTCGTTGCTGTAGTTTGCCCCACCCACCAGCAAATCCAAACCTCCTGTGTAACCTCTGATTGGTTGAGGGGATTGCGGGTCCTGAGACTCAGCGCTCAGCGCTGAGCTGTGCATTGGGGCAGTGTGTACTGTTGATGCGAGCGGAGCCGGGAGCGCGTATTGGAGTCAACTAGCAGCCTACTGACAACGAGTGGTGCTTTTTAGCTCATTCAGGCCGGATATTTTCATGCATTTTGCTCTGCTGCAAGCTTGAAAACGAACTGCTTCTTATTGTGACGATATCCTTTCATCTCTATATAGTTTCACAATGGATTTGATATGGACCATATCTCGCCGCGGAATGTGTTCGGTGTCTCCATGTGTGCGATCCAAGGAAATGAATTAGTAAAATAAGCTACAATACTTTGAGAGAGAGAGTAAAACCTCTAAATGCTTGCCTGGAAATAAAAAGGTAACTGTGGTCTTCACTAATAGCATTATAAGACTAGTTCCGACAACAGCATCCTTGGTCTACGTTCGATAACTGGACTTTGGCTATTCAGGGCTTTTCTCAATACGGATTCATTTTTACGTTTCAATCGGATATCTGGTGTGATATAATTGCCCAGTGAAGAGGAAAAGTCATTACAACTTGAAAAAAATCGTCAATATGAATGAATGGAACGCACGCGTAAAATCCAGTTTGTCTAAAATGCGCCTTGTGGTTTTGGTACCGGAATCATGACGCTGGGAAGAATTTAACTGGAAAATGTTTAGCCAATTATTTGATCTCCATTGAACGTTATCCTTTGATATACCTGTTCATCGGATTGTTCCTCCCTTTTGATTTTTAAATTGTTATTTTTTGCATGGTTTTTCACCCTGCATCGAAATGGTTGGGTTTATCGTGTCAATCGCTATAGTTGTTGCTTGATATGAACTGCTCAGATTTACATGGGTAAATCAGTGTTCTGAGATCATTCAGAATGTTTTCCAAGCTCTATCCTCCCCAAAATCTCACGCGTTGCAGCAGATTGGAGAATGTGGTTTTTATCAGAAGAGTACAATGAAGTAGACCATATCGATATAATCAAGTAACATTTATGTCATATACGAGCCTTTTCTTTTATCAAAACGTATTCCCTGGAAAACTTTTCGATGAGATAACTGGATGATTTTTCCCGTTATCTCTGACATGCATAGGTGTGCGTGATCATACAAGGTCCCAATTAAATATAAGGAAAATCAACAGGTACAATGTACGCCAGGGAGATGGATTTTATACAAATGATTTGGATAGTTATTTTATGCTGGACTGGGGTTGATTCTGTTATTAATTTGAAATACTCGATAAACGAAGAGCAGAAAGCTGGGTATATCATTGGAAACGTGACAAAGGACGCACAAACGCAAGGATTTGCCATTGCACCGCGAGCGCCGTACTTGCGGGTCATCTCGAATTCAGAGCCGCGATGGGTGGAACTCAGCCCGGCTGGACTTCTCCTCACACATCAGAAAATAGACCGGGACGTGGCTTGCCGACAGACGGCAAAGTGCACTGTCTCTCTGGAGGTGATGTCAAACTCTATGGAGATATGTGTCATAAAAGTTGAAATTGTGGATTTGAACGATAATGCGCCCAGATTCCCCACAAACCACATTGACATTGAAATCTCAGAGAACGCCTCCCCTGGTACCAGGTTCCCCCTAGAGGGGGCAAGCGATCCGGACTCGGGGATCTTCGGTGTGCAATCATATTCGATCACCCCGAATGAGCTCTTCGGGCTGGAGATTAAGACTAGGGGGGACGGGTCCAAGATTGCCGAGCTCGTAGTTCAAAAATCTTTAGATCGGGAGACTCAGTCTCACTATTCATACGAAATCAGTGCAGAAGACGGTGGAGACCCCCCAAAGATTGGCGCAGTCCAGCTCAATGTTAAAGTAATAGATTCAAATGATAATAATCCAGTTTTTGACCAGCCTGTGTATACAGTGAACGTGATGGAGAATTCTCCTATTAATACACTTGTAATTGACTTGAATGCAACGGACCCTGACGAGGGAACTAATGGTGAGGTTGTGTACTCGTTTAACAGTTACGTCACCGAGAAAACGAGAGACGTATTTAAAATTGACCCTAGAACCGGTATTATCACTGTAAATGGCCCTTTGGATTATGAAGTAACCCATATTTACGAGATTGATGTCCAAGCCAAAGATTTAGGTCCCAATTCTATTCCGGCTCATTGTAAAGTCACTGTCAATGTGATGGATGCGAACGATAACCCACCTGTCATTAGTTTATTGTCGGTGAACACGGAGCTGATTGAAGTTAGTGAGAACGCGCCTCGTGGATACGTTATTGCATTAGTGAGGGTCTCAGACAAAGACGGGGGCGCGAATGGTAAGGTCCAGTGTAGACTACAAGGCAACGTTCCTTTCAGGCTCCAGGAATACGAGAGCTTCTCAACCATCCTTGTTGATGGCAGGCTAGACAGAGAGCAGAGGGACACGTACAATCTAACTATCCAAGCAGAGGACAGTGGTACCCCCCCTTTACGCGCCACTAAATCGTTTGTAGTGAAAGTCACAGATGAAAATGATAACCCTCCCCACTTTCTAAAACCACATTACCAAGAGATGGTCCTAGAAAACAACCTTCCTGGATCATGTTTGCTGGCTGTGTCAGCTGTCGATCCTGATTTGGGCATGAATGGCACAGTTTCATACACCATCGTGCCCAGTGAGATTAAACACATGGACGTAAACACATATGTCAGCATAAATCCTTCAGGGCGTATTTATTCCATGAGATCATTCGACCACGAGTACACTAGGACATTTGACTTCAAAGTTTTGGCCAGGGACCAGGGGAATCCGTCCTTGTCCAGTAACGCGACGGTACGCATTGTCGTTTTGGATGTGAATGACAATACACCTGTTATGACCACTCCATCCCTGGTAAATGGCACCGCGGAGGTATCCATTCCAAGAAATGCAGGAGTGGGTTACCTGGTGACCCAAGTCAAGGCCGACGACTATGACGAGGGGGAGAATGGAAGGCTGACCTATACCATCTCGGAGGGGGACAGGCTTTTCTTTGAGATAGACCAAGTGAATGGAGAGGTGCGGTCCACCAAGATGTTCGGAGAGCAGGTCAAGTCGACCTACGAGATCACAGTGGTGGCACGCGACCACGGGAAACCGTCGTTGTCGGCCTCGGCATACATTGTAGTTTACCTCTCACCGGACCTGAACGCTCAGGAATCTATTGGACCCGTAAACCTGTCGTTGATCTTCATCATTGCCCTGGGCTCTATTGCTGCTATCCTCTTTGTCACTATGATTTTTGTGGCAGTAAAGTGCAAAAGGGATAACAAGGAGATCCGAACGTACAACTGCAGGTACTGAAAACAGCCCCTTCATATCCATCTCATTAGTTTGGTGTTTCAGTCGGTCATGGTTATAGGCCTGTTGTTTTATTTTATTCCCCCATATAGGCCTACATGTACGCATTTTGGTACCCATTCAGTGGTGCGCATAATTGTTGTGCGCGTGTGTGTGTGTGTGAGAGAGAGTGAGTGAGTTCAGGCTGGTACTGAGTGCACGTAGCTGTATATCTAGTGCATGTCCAAGGGCCCGAATGTTAGGCGCTATTAAGGAATGCAGGTGCTCGGAATTGGTAAGCAAAAATGGCTTATGGACTCCTTGACCAAGTGTCCTTCCTTGGCTTACTCCTTTTTTTTGCAAATCCTCACCATTACATAGGACTAATAATCTTGGCTAGATTCAGAGAATTATCTGAATTTTACAGCTAATTGAATTTATGGCGCATGTTATTCCCAAGGGTTCAAATGAATGTTCTAAAGGAGACAGCATACCCTACCATTCTGTGAGAACGATTACATAATAATTATCATTATCAATATTACTGTTACTAATCACAATGATAAACCCAATAATGATAATAATAATAATACAATTAATGCTAGAGGGATCTATTACTAAAATTAATGTCATCCACCTTTGAACCCACTATGCCTCTGAAGGAGACATACATTATTATGTAGCACATTATTGTCTTGATCATCATAATAAACATATGATTTTATTCTGTAAAGCATCAGCTCCCACTTTGATTTCCTAGTGATACATTACCACTTAAAATGTCCAAATTGCATTTGTGGATTTAACCTGAAGCTATTATCATATTTCATATTTTACTCTGAACAGCATTTTTGTTGTGCTGCTACATCAGGCCGTTTCAAACGTGTGGCAATTGGCTGACCTTGTATGGTTCTTCCATAAAGTAAGGCAAATGCACATCTCTCAGTCAGCTCTAGCAGATAAAGGACTATTGACAAAAATGTTGGGTTGAGATCCATTAAACACACTGTGAAGCAGAGGTTCCCAACTCAGGGGGCATGCCCGCCAAACGTGGCGCCAACGTTTCATGGGATGCTCGGGACCTTCCTTGACCTTCCTTGATCTAAAACTACGCAGAAATCTGCAATGCTTTAGGCTAGAAACAAGCTGTAAAATGCCAGAGGAAGATGGGACTCTGATGCACATGGGAGTATTGGTTTGTCTCTATGACAATCAGAAGCTGAGCTATGACCTTCTAAAGTCCAGGAGTCAAAGAAATTGGACTATGCTTGGGAAGTCATTTTATACAGTGACTGTCACTATCAATTGATCAAATCACTTTCTGTCAAAGAGAATAGATACAATTAAGTTGAGGGTTCATAAAAATTATAAAACACATCTGTTAATAGAATAATATTTTGGGAAATCGGGTCTATACTTTATTTTCCTTATTTGTTATTATTATAATCATTAAATAACCTTCCTAAAATATGTCACGGGTCATGTTAAACTATGTAGAATTGCAGGAAATGAGTTTCAAAACAACATTTTCCTAGGTTCCTCAAATTAAACCAAATTAGTGTTGTATTTAATATAGGCTATCTCAATTAACAATAATGATTGAGGAGACCCTTGGGAAAAAAAGGTTGGGAACCCCTGCTGTGAAGCATAGCCTACAAGAATGGACATTGTGTTGTACTTTCTTTTCCTTTATTCACCTATAAATACTTAAGGTGTGCAGACAACTTTATTTTTCAAAAAAAGTGTGGACTTTCTCAGGCACACATGATCATGGATTATGGTTCATATTGGTCACTGTTGATTTAAAATCTAAAGCACTCATGGATTTGCATCATGTTTTCCCAATCCTTATTCTTCAGAGATGTAGATTTGATCAGGGCTTCACATAGTAGGAGATCACTTTTACATTCAATATTCTATGTACGGTATGGATAGTACCCCTAGGGCCTCACTTGTTATGTCACATAGCTTCTAGTTTCAAAGTCACATTGTTGTCAACACAAACAGCACACAGACAGTAATGAATGACATTGGAATAAAAACATCTGTTTGTTTTCTGAAAAAAACAATGCTCTTAGAGAGTGAAGCAAAGGACTCTGGACATAAGTCATTTTATTAAGCCAACTTTAAGGGGATTTAGGGCGTTTATATGCTGTTGTTTTTTTCCAAAGATGTCTGTCATTGCCACATTGAAAAACATAGCCTACTACATTTCCCAGCACGCTCTTTCATTTGGATGTAACCCACAATGCTCTATTTCTGTAAGAAAAATACACAACCAACCAATCAAACAAAAAACTAAGCTAAATAAAATAATATCTGCCCAACACTACCTAACCTTCATCTTAAAAAAATCCTGTTTTGTGGCATAAAAATCCTCTTCCTGCTGGGTACTTTAATCTATATTGCTGTGCAGTGCTCCTGAGTAGCTAGCTACCACCTCAAACCTATGCAGTACTTATCTGCAATTTATTACTAATTTTCTTTGAGTCGGCAGGATTTTTCCTGTCCATTTTTCGATTTTGGGCACAGGAGTACTAGAGAGAACAATGACAGAACGATGCACTCTCTTTTTTGATCCTCACAGTCTCTTCTCTCCCCTACTCAGACGAGAGAGCAGACACGTGCGCGAGAGAGGGAAATAACAGTTTTAAGATGACCCGAAAAAGATAGAGTCCATGGCTGCTATTGACATTTTATTTTCCAGAATGAAGGCAGGGAGGAACAGACCCGGAAAGCATCTTAAGTGAAAAGGAGAACCCATCCAGTAAATACTAAGGACGGGGGAGTCCGACATGTGCATATGCAACCAGGGCCTCAAGTTTTATTAGATACACGGTAGAAACAATAGTAAATAACACAATCTATCCAACCGGGGCTAAAAATAGATTGTTGGAGAGTGGGAGTCCATGCAAATGTTTGACATGTTAAAAACTCAGAGGAATAGGCTCAAGTCAGGAGGGATTCAAGGGATTCTGCTTAAAATAAAACTTCCCCTCATAAGAATTTGCAAGCCTGGATGGAGAATGGAAATTGTCTTCTTCCAGCCTGAGCATCAGCAGCATCCTTTCAATAAAGAATCTCCGGCTTTCTCATTTAGGCTGATTAGAATCAAAATGCTCTGCTCCAGTCAGGGAACAGCCACAGACACTAGTTTCTAAATGAATTTGATTTTACAGATTTCCTGCACTCCATATTGCCAGTGGGCCTCGCTTGGTAATGAAAGAAAAAAGGGAATTAACGTTAGCAGTGGGGCTGTGCTTTAAATATGATTGAAAATTTGGTTGGTGCTCTTCAGTATTGTCTGTTGTCTTGTTGTTGCTGTGTGTGCGTACGTGTGCTTTTGTGGTTTGGCATGTTTGCATTGTGTGTGCTTGTTGTTTGTGAGACATGTCGACTGTGCCGTGCATGCAAACGCAAACAAATGAGGGATGATGGCTCCATTGGTGGCATGGGGAAGGCGGTCAGGCTTGGGGTGACTTGAGCATGGCTCCTCTCGCTCTACCCTGAATGCCCACCAATGAGCTGGCCACCACCATGGGAACTTTCGGTCAGCACCCTGGCATGGCCGGGCGGGGCGCCTCTGACTGAATGGCGTTTGCCTGTGGGCAGATACAACAGAGCACTGCTTTATTGAGTCTGTTCAGTTTCTTCTACTTGCGCAGGGTGGCGGAGTACTCATATGGCAGCCAGAAGAAGTCGAGCAAGAAGAAGAAGCTGAGCAAGAACGACATCCGCCTCGTGCCGCGCGACGTGGAGGAGACGGACAAGATGAACGTGGTGAGTTGCTCATCTCTCACCTCCTCCCTCAACTACTTCGACTACCACCAGCAGAGCCTGCCGCTGGGCTGCAGGCGCTCCGAGAGCACCTTCGTCAACGTGGACAACCAGAACTCACGCAATGCTGCACCCAACCACGGCAGTTATCAGCAGCACTCCTTCGCCAGCGGGCAGGGCCCCCAGCAACCTGACCTCATCATCAACGGCATGCCGCTGCCTGAGGTGAGACCACGCTTAGTTCGCTCTGATCTGTCCCTGCGGCTTGTTGCTGCTGTGCCAATCTGTGCCAATGCCCTTGGGAAGAGGGGGGGACAGAGGGTGGATGTACAGGGTTGGGTGTATGGGACAGGGGAGAGTGATGGTTAAGACATGTCCGGTCAACTCTTACTTAGTCTCACTAGTCATTGTCATGACTGCGCTGTGCTTCAGCTTCCAGTGGGAGTATAGTCATTTTGGGGTATAAAATAGTAGTTGTCGGGAGTACAGTCGCTGTGGGTTCACCTGGTGTATGTGAATGAATTGTCACGTTGACCGGGTATGTTCTCTCAACAGAAACGTACCAGATCATACTTCTATACCCTCAGTGTAACAGTACATTTCCTACTCGTTTGAAATAGAATCTGATCCGCCATGTGTGGTCTTGTGTGTTAGTAGATGCATTTGAGAGAAATAAATCAAAGGCATGTCAGAGGTTTACCCAGGTACAGGGATTGACCTGTGGATGAGAGCGAGCCGTGCCAAGCACGAATTTGGAGGCCTGACAAAATGGATTATTTGGCTTCCACCTACCTGCCTTGTTTCTTTGTGAGCTGAGCTATTGCAAAAGAACAGGAGTTTGAACACCTGCCAGACGCATTGACCCGGCTAATCAGCTCCACCACATGTGGTAGAAGAATGCTCCATGTGCAAACAGTGCGAACGGCCCAATAGGCTCCAGTGTTAGTCATGCAGTCAAGGCCAAGACTGCAGCTTTGCACCCCACACAGCCAGCTATTATAGAGCTATAGTCAATTCACTATGGATAGGATTGATTGTATTGACGTAGCGATGTATGGCTGAAGACAGCAAAGGCCTTGCTCGACTGGCGCTATTTAAGCTGACAAGAGTGTACACCGACTAGCTGGTCTTTAGAGTATAGATTTTTGCCTCTATGCCATAGTCTATTGGATTCCTTGGACATCCTCTCTAGCTTGACCTACTTCTATGGCCCTCAGTGGGGTAGGGGGTTCTCACAATCCTGTTCAGTCCCAAATAAAGCAACCCCAGCCATCACATATTTGATGACTCCAATACTCATTTGACATTCAGTGAGAAGAAGGGTGGAAAAGCCTAAAATCAAAACCAGAAACATAAGAACAGTTATTGAGCCATTGATTGGCTGATCCACTGAGGATCTGAGCTCGTATCGGATCCCGCGGGGTCGATGAGGCCCCACTTACAGCCACGCTGATTTACTGTAGACTGTCTGGGACGGATGGAGCCAGATAGAGGGTGAGTGAGAGGGAGAGGAAGAGGGAGAGAAAGAGATGTCCTGTAAATTCAAGTGCTGGTAGGGGGGAACAAGAGCATGCCACCATACCGTGCCCAGGCCTTTATGTACCCGCAGGTAGCATTCAGGTCACAGACCTCTCCATGAGCAAAACACAGGAAAAAACTTCAGTCCGGCAGGCACAAAGAAATGACTGTGTGGTTGTAAAATCCAGGTGGAGTAGCCTGTCTTTAGGGCTTAAAGCATCCAATAAAAAAGCACATTTTCTGGATTAGAGAGGCCTTTATTTGTTTCTGTTAATGAAAAAGAGAAGAGAGGGAGACAAATAAGGTCTGAGTTTCTGATATGCAAAGCTTGGAGGTGTCTGATAGGGATGAGTTAGGGGATGGAGGAAAGGAGGGAGGGAGAGTGTCTTCATGCCAGGTGTCTGGGCTCCACAACATTTTTACATTTTTTTTTCCGTTTGTGATTGGCTTGATAAAGGCAGAGGGTCTGCTTAACATGCAAGCTCTGTCGTAGCTCCGCGTTCCACATGACGTTGACAAACATCCCTTTGACCGCGACCCTGTGCATATTTCCTGTGGACAGACGGAGAGAGGAGATGCTGATTGTTAGTCAATGGGAGAGCGGGAAAGAGGGAAATAGGAAAAAGGATAGATGAGCTGGTTGAAGAGAGAGAGAGAGAGGGGGAGGGAGTATGTTCATGTGCCTGTGTGTGTTTGCATTCTCCCCCTCAAGCAGGCTGCAGCGAAAGCCACATATTTATTCTCCATTCTGACATTTATAAGACAGTAGCTAAATATTCACACATTGCTGTTAAAATACAAAAAGTGTTGTCAAGTGCAATTGCATAGCCTTTAATGTAGACCGCAAACAAACAGTGCATCTGTGAAATGACCAATAATAGCTCTGTCACGGTGAGCAAACCCACTTGACTCCACAAGTCCACATTTTCACGAGGTCTAGCTAGGACACAGGGGCACTTTTGTGATTAGTGAGGTTCATGCTTTATCCTCAAAAACGTTTGTCTTCACCCTGGCCTGAGGGCGCTCCTGCTATCATCTGTGAGTCAACCACCGTTTTACAGTTTTACACTAGGGCATCATATTTCTTTATTTCCAACTTATTGTATGAACTCTAAGCTGAGACACATGGAATAATGGCATTAGGATTTGAATAAGAGAAAAAAATGAATAATCAAAAACAGGAGAGTGAACGACTTCATATGTAATAATGAGGATTTGATTTTATAAGATTCATTAATGTTATAGGATTTGATTTATTGGTGTACAGGTATATGGGTCTCATCAGCACCCAGTACATGTATTAGGTCGTTTTGTATTTTTCCACCTTTATTTAACCAGGTAGGCCAGTTGAGAACAAGTTCTCATTTACAACTGCCACATGGCCAAGATAAAGCAAAGCAGTGCAACAAAAACAATGACACAGAGTTACACATGGGATAAACAAACGTACAGTCAATACCACAATATAAAAATCTGTATACAGTGTGTGAAAATGAAGTAAGGAGGTAAGGCAATAAATAGGCCAATAGTGTTGAAGTAATTACAATTTCGCAATTTACACTGGAGTGATATATGTGCAGATGAAGATGTGCAAGTGGAAATACTGGTGTGCAGAAGAGCAGAAAAACAAAAACAAATATGGGGATGAGGTAGGTAGTTGATTGGCTGGGCTATTTACAGATGGGCTGTGTACAGCTGCAGTGATCGGTAAGCTGCTTTGACAGCTGACACTGAAAGTTAGTGAGGGAGATATTAGTCTCCACCTTCAGTGATTTTTGCAATTCGTTCCAGTCATTGGCAGTAGAGAACTGTAAGGAAAGGCGGCCAAATGAGGTGTTGGCTTTGGGGGTGACCAGTGAAATATACCTACTGGAGCACGTGCTAAGTGTGGGTATTGCTATGGTAACCAGTGAGCTGAGATAAGTCGGAGCTATACCTAGCAAAGACTGATAGATGACCTGGAGCCAGTGGGTTTGGCGACGAATATATAGCGACGACCAGCCAACGAGAGAATACAGGTCGCAGTGGTGGGTAGTATATGGGGATTTGGTGACAAAACAGATGGCACTGTGATAGACTGCATCCAATTTGCTGAGTAGAGTGTTGGAGGCTAATTTGTAAATGACATCGCCGAAGTCAAGGATTGGTAGGATAGTCAGTTTTACGAGGGTAAGTTTGGCAGCATGAGTGAAGGAGGATTTGGATTGGAGATGCTTAATGTGAGTCTGGAAGGAGAGTTTACAGTCTAGCCAGACACCTAGGTATTTATTGTTGTCCACATATTCTAATTCAGAACTGTCCAGAGTGGTGATGCTGGGCAGGCAGCGATCGGTTGAAGAGCATGCATTTAAGAGCAGTTGGAGGCCACGGATGGAGTGTTGTATGACGTTGAAGCTCGTTTGGAGGTTAGTTAACACAGTGTCCAAAGAACGGCATCAGATGTATAGAGAATGGTGTTGTCTGCGTAGAGGTGGATCAAAGAATCACCCTCAGCAAGAGCGACATCATTGATATATACAGAGAAAAGAGTCAGCCAGAGAAATGAACCCTGTGGCATCCCCATAGACACTGCCAGAGGTCCGGACAACAGGCCCTCCGATTTGACACACTGAACTCTATCTGAGAAGTAGTTAGTGAACCAGGTCATTAGAGAAACCAAGGCTTGTTGACATTGGTTGTATTATCCTACTTCAGAAAGATAGAGATTTTTAATAGTGCTTTACTTCAAGCTAGGTGTACTATGAAACAACATGGTCAAATGGTAGTTAAACAGGAATAACCTATGTATTACCAGCTGAGAGATGTTTGGTTGACCTGCCTGTGGTTGTGGTTGCAGATTAAAAGACTACAGGTCACTGGTTTAATTTCTTCTTCTTCCATGGCTTAATTGTAGCAGATCAGTTGGTGGGGGAGACAATTAGACAGTAAAGGAATGGCCTTTGGCTATAACGTGTTTTTGAATGGGTAATGTGTACTACTGTGGCTTTATTATATCTCCACCTGTGATTCCAGATAATGAATATGGCAGGGAAAAAAATAACTTATCTCTGGTATTGATTCAGTTTACGCTCATCCTTATGCGGGAAACAGATTGCATATTTTTTTATTTTGTTGGGTTTCATTATGGTGTTCAATGAAATAGAAAAAAGGGAGGCAGTCTTTGTGCTCCCTGGTGTTAAAGTGTGAGACGTTCTGTGGAGAAACTATAAGCAGATATTTTTTGCCAAGTTTAGTTCAATGCTAATTGAGGTAAATTCACATCCAGATGCTCCCATTCTGTTACCTGAAATATGGCTACATAACTAGCTATTGTAAGCATATGGCACATGTCGTACAGTTCAATTTCGGGCTTTCTGCAGTGTGACGAGTTTAGGCACTTGGGAGCATTTGGCCATACCAAAGGCATTTCTGTTACTGTGTCTTGAATTTGTTCCTCTCACAGTCAACAGCAGAACTCCATGCTGCAAACAAAACCAAGGTTGCTAGCTACAGAAATGTGTTAATCACTAACTGTTTTCTAAGATAGCTTGAAATAGCCTACATTTTAATATTGCTGCAAGAGAGGCGATGGGGAGCGGTACTGGGTTCCATATTCTACATGCCTGCACATCATCCCACCCCCCATGCAATCACTTCACATCAGAACAATATGCACAGAACACATTCCAACAAGCCACATTGAGGATGCAAAGTAGATGTCGTGCTGTCAACACATACTACATACATTGCACTACTGGTTTGACTGGCACAACACAAACTCAAGCCGCTCTACGTTTAGTCTTTGATCTTGTGATGTTTCCAATGTAATTGGACGATCCAAGCCCCCTGTTTCCCTCCTTCCATCTCACTTAGCTTTTTCTGAGAAAAATGTCTGTCTTCTCTAATCTGGTTGCCTTCCTCTTTAAGCCACTGACTAATACATGTGACAACACATATGGCAGGATAATATGTTGCGAACTACAGAATTGTACATTTTCTATGACTCCCATCGAGGCAACAGACTAGGGCTTTTGTATTTCACTAGATTTCATCAGGCTAATCCAATTAATCATCCCTAAATCCATACGATAAAGTAAAGGTCAAAGCATGCTGTCTCGTTGAGGGGCTTTATGCTGAGAAGAAATCTCAGTCAGGCTCCAGGAAAAAGCTCTGATGAGGGAGTACCATTTAAACAATTTCAAAAGGGGATTTTCGAAGCTCAGGAAGAAGAAAAGAGAATAATCAGGTGGTGAAAAAGCGAAACAAAGATTTTACAGAGTGGCAACTGACGCATTCTTGGCTGCTTGAACTTGAAATGTTGAAATGCTAGTGTGTTTTATCTGTTGAAGGAGTCGGGGGCGAACCTTTGCGTGCTTTAATGTCTCCTCTTCAGAGGGATACGAGAGAGTGAGGCATCTTATCTGAAGCCCCTGATTGAGTAACTGGCAGATGAGTGCAGGAATTATTGCGAGAAAGGTTTGGTTTGTGAGTGAGCCATGGATTTGGGAACGCTCTTGCAAAACCATCAGTCAGTCTGACAGTCAGTTAGTCAGTCAGCGAAACAAACAAACATTTCAACATTCATGCACATTCATGCATGTACAGTATGGACACACCTACTCATTCAAGGGTTTTTTTCTTTATTTTCACTATTTTCTACATTGTAGAATAATAGTGAAGACATCAAAACTTTGACGTAACTAAAAACATGTTAAACAACTCAAAATATATTTGAGATTTTAGATTCTTCAAAGTAGCCACCCTTTGCCACGGTGACAACTTAGCACGCGCTTGGTATTCTCTAAACCAGTTTCTGGAATGCTGGAATGCTGTTCGAATGCTTTTCGAACAGTCTTGAAGGAGTTCCCACATATGCTGATCAGTTGTTGGCTGTTTTTCCTTCACTCTGCGGCACAACTTATCCCAAACCATCTCAATTGGGTTGAGATCGGGCGATTGTGGAGGCCAGGTCATCTGTTGCAGCACTCCATCACTCTCCTTCTTGGTCGAATAGACCTTACACAGCATGGAGGTGTGTTTTGGGTCATTGTCTTGTTGAAAAACAAATTATAGTCCCTTTAAGCACGGACCAGATGGGATGGCGTATCCCTGCAGAATGCTGTGGTAGCCATGCTGGGTAAGTGTGCCTTGAATTTGAAATAAATCACTGACAGTGTCACCAGCAAAGCACCATCACACCTCCTCCTCCATTCTTCACGGTGGGTAACACACATGCGGAGATCATTCACCTACTCTGTGTCTCAAAAAGAAATGGCGGTTGGAACCAAAAATCTGAAATTCGGAATCTTCAGACCAAAGGACAGATTTCCACCGGTTTAATGTCGATTGCTCGTGTTTCTTGGCCCAAGTAAGTACCTCTGGGTCTTCTTTTCCTGTGGTGGTCCTCATGAGAGCCAGTTTCATCACGCGCTTGATGGTTTTTGCTACTGCACGTAAATAAATGTTCAAAGTTCTTGAAATGTTCCTGATTGACCTGTCTCCGGTTTACATCTTCAAACTAAGAGAAACCATAGCATCCGACAGGAGACACATCCATCCATGATGTATATGGGTAAGATAGTCTAGCTAGTTAAATTTTCAGATATTACACGCTTCTAATTTTGACAGATAATGGTTTCATTTCAAGTTAAAGTGTACTGTTGCCTAGCTAACGTTAGATGGCTGGCTCGCTAGCTAACGTTACATGTATGATCTTATTTTTCGCATCTCAGAGACATTTGCCTGAATATTATAGCCTAATGTTAGCTAGCTAACATTAAACAATGTAGAAAATAAAGTAAAAATAAAGAAAATCTTTTGAATGAGTAGGTGTGTCCAAACTTTTGAGTGGTACTGTATATGTGTCAACCAATAGCCACGTCGGGTCATTTAATATTCGGTGACTGAAATTATGCTCTGATGAACACTGAAATGGGTTGCACTTGAGCCTTTATGGATGAGTAACATTAACCCATGGGATGCTTTAATTCCCAGGGATAGGTCTACCCTGTTCCTACTACATAGTCTAGCCAAGTTGACCTGTACTGGACTGGCCTGGTTGCGCATCCACCATAATTCCTGGCAACTTGCTGCAAATAACAATGTGAAAAGAAAACATCCATGCCAGCACAGTAAGGTTCAGGTCAACATGATTGACAAGCTAATGCCAGTTCAGTGTATATATATATATAGCCTTGCCCCTGAAACACTATTCCTTGCTTCGTATGTGGAGGATGTACAATAAATATGTCACATTAGCAGCCAATGGTAGCCTCCTCAAGCCCCAGGCTGCTGCCCTCTTCTCATGATTGGGGGGTGCAGGCAACAGCTGAGGTGTCAACACATACAGTACATGAGTGAGAGGGCCTGTCATATGCATGTCACTGAAGCCCGCCTGTAACCACGTGTGATGGCTGAGCAGCCCCTCTGTCGGTTGCATCAAGGCCAGGGAAACTGTGGACACGGAAAAAGGCTGGAATTATGATGAGAGGAGGGAGGAAAGAAGAGAGAGAGAGCAACACAGTCTCCAAAGAGGGAGGGAGAGAGAAAAAGAGATAGAACCTCAGCTTTATCTGTAAGTCTATTTATAGGACCCCGAACGATTTTCCATAACCTGTATTAGTCTGACTCCAAAACACTCTTTCTCTTCTTCCCTCTGAAATGTAATTCTATTGTGAAGTACAGATACAGTTATTATACTGAAAGCCCATCCTTTGTTCAAAATATAACCCAAATGAAACTATAGAGCAGGAGGGAAAGAAAATGGCTCCCTTTTAGTGTTGGTTCAGCATGCACTACGTCTGCTAAAGAAAATATCCATATCAAGCACCTCCATGAAGTTGTGCATTGTACATGAAAATACTGTAGTCATTCACCAAAATGTTTATTTTTGCACATGTACAATTTGCCTGGCAGCAATGGCAGTCCAAACTGTAAACCTTAGATGGTAGAAGGTACGAAGAGGTAAGCACTTATGTGCTTCGAGCCGAGTCCAACGTTAAAAATAGAACGTTGAAAAGAAAGCACATGAGTTCTGTTAGTGGGTTATATAGTCCCAGTAATTTAACAATAGGCCTGCTACACAATCTTGTGGTGTTCTTGCAATATGACGCTAATGAATAAATACTATCATCTTATAAATCTGTACCCAACCCCCCTTGTAAAACAAAATAATATGCACTAATATAATAATACATCCTACCACACATCCCAAAATGCAATTCACCTATTGAATCACTTTTCACTACATCATCCAGCAGTCGTGACCCACAGAACAAAAACAACAACCTCAGTTATAAACCCAAAGCAATGTGAAATATATTACACTTCTCAATTAAACCTGAACTTATACTTACTGCTTATTACGAGCCGTACATTAGCAACATAAACCAGCCAAGATTTTTCATAGATCCCAGAAAGGCAATAGGGAGATAATGACCTTGGGTCTGGACTGAATGTTGTAGAGGGGTAAATGAGAGAAGGCGAGACCAAAACCACCACAAATAAATGGAGTGAGTGAAATGGACAGAGAGAGAGGGAGAAAGGGTGAGAGAAGGGTGAGGTTTATCCCCGGGGAAGGGGGGACATCATTATGCACCTTGTTAAGCCCTTCCAGCGATGCCGAGCCTCGGACGTAATTACCCATTTAAAGGACTTTCCTCCAACCACTGTTTTAATGTTCTTTTTAATTAAAGCCTGTGACACAAATATGCCACACTCGGTTTGCGTCCACCCTGCAATCCAAAGGACTATACTGGATAGGCCTATACCTCCAGCATTTGTACTTTACGTATACCTTTGAGCATGTTTAGTCAGGGATCTGTACTACCACTAACTGTCAGTAATGTTAGCAGTTTTAAGGTACATTGATTTAGCAGATCCAACTCTATAATTTTCACTCTATTCTACTGTCTGTTATGGAACAATACATTTAAGCATATGTAGTCTGCATATGTAGGCCTACTGCATCCAATGTTGGGAATATTGGCAGTTTGAGGTACATTGATGTTGAAGGTCATTGAGGTACTATGTCAATAGTGGGCAATCAAAGATATACAGCCCACTATGTCTTGCATGAAACCCGGCAAGGTATTCCAACACAGTTTGCCAAGGTTAGAAAAAAAAGAAGACGATTTGCACAAATCCATATGCATGAAATATCTTAAATAATATAGACATGTTTATCTTCCTACAAGCATCATTGTATCTTTTAAAACCTTTTACTGCAGTGGGCTAAATCAGGGTCACACAGAGTGTGTCTTGGTAATCTTAAACAAATCTACTTTGAAACAAAAGTATATACCTCATACACATGGTTATGGCCTTAGAAGAAAGAAGACACCTGTAACATGTCATAGAGCTGAAATGTATTCAGTTTTGAGTTCCCAATATTACAGTTTATGTACATCACAAAAGACTGAAATATATCAAAACCTTTATATGAAATATTAATAACCTTCCACCCATGAGGCCACTGGGTCATTTGCCTGCAGGAAAGGGCTACTCTCATCTTAATCTTGGGTGAGATTTTAAGTGTAGCATCTCCTGTGGATGCCTGTCGGTATGAGAGAAGTCCAATAAACAGCAGTCTTCACATCTCCTCTAATTTTTAAGACAAGCCTTTGGAAACCATCCCTGAGGGTTGCAAGAAACATAACACACTTTTTTCATATCATACACAATTCATATGTGAGTTTTCTTACTGCCTTTGGTGGGAAACGATTCAAAGGAAGGTGGCTGTGGAAGAACACCTAATAAAATACCACTGGTCTCAGGGAAGAAGTGTTTGGTGTCTAACGCTGCAGGAGAGAGGGAGGAAAAAATAACTTAATTAAATTATTTTTGCCTCTCTTAGCCTCTTCTCTCATTAACACAGATTTGGCTGCCAGCTTCCTTTTTTACGCCTGCAGTTCAATTAATGGGATAGGAAAGGTCGGCCTACATTCTTCGACACAAGCTAAACCACTTGTTAATGCCATGGGTTAGGGAGGAAAGGCTATTGACTTTCACATAGTAGCTTACACTCAGTGTCGACACCTGCTCGTTGATCTCATTCCAAAATCATGGGCATTAATATGGAGTTGGTCCCCCTTTTGCTGCTATAATAGCCTCCACTCTTTTGGGTAGGCTTTCCACTAGATGTGGGAACATAATTCCAGGGACTTGCTTCCATTCAGCCACAAGAGCATTAGTGAGGTCGGGCACTGATGTTGGGCAATTTAGGCCTGGCTCACAGTCAGTGTTCCAATTCATCCCAAAGGTATTTGATTGGGTTAGGGTTAGTGCACGGGGCATTGTCATGTTGAAACAGGAAAGGGCCTTTCCCAAACAGTTGTCACAAATTTGGAAGCACAGAATCATCTAGAATGTCATTGCGTTCTGTAGCATTAAGATTTCCCTTCACTGGAACCAAGGGGCCTTGCCCGAACCATGAAAAACAGCCCCAGACAATTATTCCTCCTCCACCAAACTTTATAGTTGGCAATATACATTACGGCAAGTAAGTAGAGTTCTCCTGCCATCTGCCAAACCCTGATTTGTCCGTCGGACTGCTAGATGATGAAGCGTCATTCATCACTCCAGAAAATGTGTTTCCACTGCTCTATAGTTCAATGGCGGTGAGCTTTACACCACTCCAGCCAACGCTTTACACGCTATGTGCTTCAGCACTCAGCATTCCCCTTCTGTGTGCTTGTGTGGCTTACCACTTCGCAGCTTAACCGTTGTTGCTTACCACGTATCAAAAACAGCACTTAAAGTTGACCCGGGGCAGCTCTAGCAGGGCAGAAATTTGGATTACAATGGATTAAATTAAAAAACATCCTCAGCTATATACACACAATAGCCCATCATGACAAAGCGAAAACAGGCTTTTAGAAAGGTTTGGAAATGTATTAAACATAAAAAAACAGAAATACCTTATTTACATAAGTATTCAGACCCTTTGTATGAGACTTGAAATTGAGCTCATGTCCATCCTGTTTCCATTGATCATCCTTGAGCTATTTCTACAACTTGATTGGAGTCCACCTGTGGTAAATACAGTTGATTGGACATGATTTAGAGAGACACATACCTGTCTATATAAGGTTCCACAGTTGACAGTGCATGTCAGAGCAAAAACCAAGCGATGATGTCGAAGGAACTGTCCGTAGAGCTCTTAGACAGGATTGTGTCGAGCCACAGATCTGGGGAAGTGTTCCAAAGCATTTCTGCAGCATTGAAGGTCCCCAAGAACACAGTGGCTTCCATCATTCTTTAATGGAAGAATTTTGGAACCACAAAGACTCATCCTAGAGCTGGCAACCCGGTCAAACTGAGCAATCGGGGGTGAAGGGCCTTGGTCAGGGAGGTGACCAAGAACCCAATGATCACTCTGACAGAGCTATAGAGTTCCTCTGTGGAGAAGGAACCCAATCTCTGCAGTCTCAGAATGTCGTTGAGTGGCACTGCCAGAGCCCGGACTTGAACCCGATCGAACATCTCTGGAGAGACCTGAAAATAGCTGTGCAGCAACGCTCCCCATCCAACATGACAGAGCTTGAGAGGATCTGCAGATAGGAACACCCCAAATACAGGTGTGCCAAGCTTCATACCCACGAAGGCTTCAACAAAGTACTGAGTAAAGGGTCTGGATACTTATGTACATGTGATATTTTGGTTTTTGCTTTGTCATTCTGGGTTATTGTGTGTAGATTGATGAGGGGAAAAAACTATTGAATCCATTTTAGAACAGGGCTATAACGTAACAAAATGTGGGGTCTGAATACTTTCAGAATGCACTGTGTATACCCGTCAGTAATGGGTGTGGCTGAAATGGCTGAAACCACTAACTTGAATGGGTTTCCACATGTGTATATATAGTGTATGTATTATAGAAAGCATGGGGTAGGAAGAGTGTAGCAATGGAGCTAGCTAAGATATCTTGCTAGCTAAATTGCCCCTCATAATATAGGCTGACAAATATTGAGTGATCGCGTAGTTCATTTCGACTTTATGTAATGACCGCTGTTATTAGAGTGCACAAAAATTAATTTAGTCCAAAATGCAAGGTATTAATTCAAATGGATGCATAACTACATGTGTCTCTTCTTTCGGGGTCCCACACTCTTACTTGAATTGCTAGTTACACCACCAGACTTCCCACTGCGCTGGCTGACAAGGTTTCTCACAACCTCAGCTTGAAGTGGTGATACTGTGTGGTTGCTCGAGTGATTGAGTGATGGGGGAGGGCCGTGGTGAGAACACAACAATGCTCATTGTGAAGGAGGGTAACTGAAAACACTATTTTTCCAGGCATCCAACTCAGACAACTAGTAGAGAATGACCTAAAACAAAGAGGAAGTAGGGAGGATGCTAGTTAGTTAGCATTTCCCACCATCCGATTAAATGTCAACTTCTGCATGCGTAATTGTTGGATGGTACAGGAGAAAAAAAGAGAGAGAGATGAACCAATTTGCTGGTGAAATTGATTTTTTGTCTTGTTATTCTCGGCAGTGCTAGGAAAATAGCACTGTAGTGGATAACGTGATCAATTATGTGCATCATTATATTATAGTCATACACTTTAAGCATGACTGGGCCCATGTTAATCTCATTGAATCTGCATATAATAAGAGAGTTGTCATTTGGCTGTCCATTCCCTAAGTCAATTGAAAATAAAGGAATTAGGCTCACATTTACTCCTCACATTGTCATCTTACTTTAATGTCTGAATTTGATATCTATTAAAGCTGAAATATGTAGCTTTTTGGGTGACCAGACCAAAATCACATAGAAATGGGAGTTATAGATCTGTCATTCTCATTGAAAGCAAGTCTATGAAGCAGTAGATCTGTTCTATGTGCGCTATTTCCATGCTTCCCATTAGGCACAATATTAGAATTTTAGCAACCATGAAATGGTGGAGCAATTTCTGCATAGTGCATATTTAAAGATCGAGCTGACCAAGAAAAATGAAAGAAATCATATGAAAAATCACACGATAAAACACAGCACATTCCTTGATGTATTACTTTATTATCTATTTGAATTGTACACCATACTTCCCCTCGTTTCATAGTAAGCCATTTATACCTCTTCATAGATTTAGCATTAGCATAGCTAGTAGCTATAGGGGTAGTTTAATGAACACAGAAGCCTGTTGGCATGCTATAGCCACAGCAGTAGCCTCAGAGGCAAACAGCGGTAGGGCTGTGGAAACAGCAGGCCGGCGTAATTGTGCATTGTTCATCCCCAGAACAGGAGTCAGAGCATGTAATGAGCTGTAGCACTCTCTCCCCGCGCCGGGTTAATGGGCTATGACCGGCCATAGGACTCACAGGCCTTTCAGAGCTAACCCCCACATGCATCTCTTTACCCCACGGCACAATGCCTCTTTATCTTTCTGTCTCTGGGTCTCATCTCTTTCTTTTGTGCATCTCTTATCTTCCCCTGCCCTACCCTCTCTTTCATTTCCTCCCCTTCCTCCTCCTACCCTCATTCCTTTCTTTACTCCCCTCTTTTCTCCATCCCATATCGCCAATGCCTCTGTCTTTACTTCTCAGGGCTTTATCTCCCTTTCTCATCTTCCCCTTCCTCTTGCCCCTGCCCCTACCCACATTCCCTTCTTTTCTTTCCCCTTTCGCTCTCCTCCCCTCCTTTTGTCCCCCTGTCTAAAGAGATGGGGGGACCCCTAATGTGTCACAATGCCTCTAGTGCTTTTGTATTCATAATGCCTGGAAGGCCCCAGAGCAGGCAATCCTCTATTCTGCTGGCCATAAAGAAACTTCAGATAATAGATGTAGTAGTACATTGACTGGTAGGGTCTGGGATACTATATTATACTACATTAAAAAAACAGATGACTACGAAGTTTATGAAGATGAATGCAGATGTTATAGGTATAGGGATTTGCACTAGATCTCCAGTGACTCAACTGTTTTGAATTTTGATTATCCGGTTTTCCCTGAAAACGATTCAGGTGGGATTGTTTCCCTCCGATTTGTTTTGCTTGGATTAGACGACAGACAGACAGACAGACAGACAGACAGACAGACAGACAGACAGACAGACAGACAGACAGACAGACAGACAGACAGACAGACAGACAGACAGACAGTCAGTCAGTCAGTCAGTGAGAGAGTTTCCTGGGAGTCATTTATTTGGTTGACTGATAGCAGTCAACTTGGAAAGACAAGAATGTCTGCCTGTAAATATACATTTCAACTCAGAAAAAAAATGTCTGTGGAACTTGTTCAGTTTATGTCTCAGTTGTCATGTTTATACAAATATTTACAAATGTTAAGTTTGCTGAAAATAAACACAGTTGACAGTGAGAGGACGTTTATTTATTTGCTGAGTTTATAAAATATAATATAAATGTATAAATGTATAAAAATATAAAATATAAACTCAGCAAAACAATAAATGTCCTCTGTGTCAATTTTCAGCAAATTTAACACGTGTAAATATTTGAATCATAGTTTTCAGCTGTGCTAACATAATTGCAAAAGGGTTTTCTAATGATCAATTATCCTTTTAAAATGATAAACTTGGATTAGCTAACACATCGTGCCATTGGGACACAGGAGCTTTTAGTTTCCTCTCATGTCCAAAGTTTGACATCCCGCTGCACAAGTGGCCTAGTTAATGTATGAAAGCACCGGGGCTCTGACACGCTGGGTCATTCTGGGGTGTTCCGAGTGCAGTGCCTACAGCAGGAGCCTTAAGCTCACCTACTCCTATCTGATCGCCAGCTGTTGCCAGACCTGCCTTACGGGAGAAGGAGTGGAGGAAGATGTGGCGCCGCCATGGTGGAGGCAGTGGAAATTGGGACTTGTTTCGCTTGCTGTAATAACAACTGGGATTGAATATTCCCTATGGGAGAAGGGTCACCATGGAGTTGTGTTCAGGTGCTCTGATCACACCCACTAACACTGAAGGATCATTATCCTAAAGCAGCCTGACAGGGACATTAATAGCACACACACACACACACACACACACACACACACACACACACACACACACACACACACACACACACACACACACACACACACACACACACACACACACACACACACACACACACACACACACACACACACACACACACACACACACACACACACACAGACAGACACAAACACGTACAGCTGTAATGTAGTTGAGGAGAAAGGGGGTTCATGTAGTTTTTACTCACAACTGTCTTAATCTGAGCCACATCAGATTCTAATAATTACATTTTGGGCATGTCATGACATGAGTCAAGACATTGTGTTCTCCAGGGTTTTTACAAGTTGCATGAGTAATGATTTTGCACATTGCTCTCACTTTTTTTCTCCCAGCAGCGGGAAGAGATAAATTACAAATCATTGCTTTTTGCTGTTTTCCTACTGCACAGCCATGGTTGATGTACAGATGTTGGATCTTAATTTGATCACTCGTTTGTTCCTTAGAATTATCCTGCACCACAGGAAATGCAGATGAGTTTTGTCATTTACACATTATGGACAAGACATTAAAATACTGTTGCTGCAGGATTATTTTCCTGGGACAATACAGGTCAATACTGAGGGGTAGGGTTAGGATGGGACAAGGTTTAGCCGACCCTCCAAGTACCTGGGTGTCCGGGCCCAGCGTCAGACAACAGAGCAATATCATTTGAATATTCTTAATATTCTAATAATAGCCCTAACCCTTTTTCCAATTTCCTTGTTGTGGTTGGTTGGTGGGACAAAGGCCATCAAGGGAAAGCAGCAGCTTGCAAGAGCAATGGCTAGAAAGCTGACTTTTGGTTTAATTTGGAAGGACTAGACCTAATCCAGACTAAGTCTTTTAAAGCTGCAGTTTCCCCTCGGCTGGATTACGGGGTGGTGTCTCTAAACGGATAAGGGGCTGCTTATCACTGCCTCCCTCAACTCTTTGAATGCCTCCCAAATTACACCCTATTTAGTGCACTACTTTTACCAGGGCCCATAGAGCTCTGGTTAAAAGTAGTGCACTATATCGGTAATAGGGTACACATTTGGGATGTAACATTCTAACAGCGACTTTTCAAATCGGATGAGAGATAGCGACGTCATAGAATGTTGGCAGTTTTATTTGTTGTGTCTTCTCGAATATGCCACCTGACAAGTAATATGAACGATAATCGGGATATTCACAATTTAGTTTTTTTTACCTGTGAAGTTTTTAAAAACGTATATGGATTTTAATATAAGCACAATCATGTAAACACACGCGCGTGCACACAGACACGCTCCAACATGCTCACACCCAACTAACGCAAGTCAAATCTGTTCCATTTTGCAGCAGAGTGGCGTGTCCAGCTGTTCTGTTTAAGCTGTATGGTTCATGCTTTTATAATCACATTCAGCGCATGCACTTTCGTAACTCAATTGGACACGATTGCCTGAGCGTTAATGAAAAGGCAAATATGGATGTATTAAGCCCAAATGGGAAGGTATAACTAGTTAAATGTCAGAGGCAAAAAGGGTAAAGCAGCATTCAAAAATGAGCACATTTGCAGACAGTTGAGGATAGATCTTGTTATTTCTCTATATTTACACTCACATTTCCTTTCAGGAAATCAATTGATCTAGAAAAAATATATGATCATTTACTTTTTTCCCTTGTAGAAATGACTTTTCAATCAAAGTTTATTCGTCACATACGCAGTTTAGCAGATGTTATAGCAGGTGCTGTGAAACGCTTATGTTACTGGCTCCTGACAAGGCAGTAAAATGTCAGTCAAGTACACAAATTAAAAAATGATCAAGAAATGTTGGAACGAATCCAATTAACAACCCAAATAGGACTGTAACAGTCATCTAAATGCAATCTATACGTATGTACACAGATGTACACTAAGAATGGTACAGTATGTAGCAGTAGATACTGTACTGAGTGAGCTATGTCAAGAACTCAGTGTATGTGTGTAGTCTGTATAAACAGTGTAACTAAAATGCAATATACAGTAGTAGAAGTATTGGAATGAGCTATGTTGAGAATACATTATTTAAATAAACAGTGGGAAACAGGAAGTGTCCTGTGGTTTCACGTCTCTCTATCATGGGACAGCAGCATTGGCTGTGTACAGCGTGTGTGCATGAGGTGTGTGTGTGTGATAGCTTGTGTGTGTGCATCACCTGGTAAACTGATAGTGTTGGCTATTCAACAGTCTGATTGCCCGGTAATAGAATCTGTTTTTTAGTCTCCCTGTCTTTGCTCTGATGTGCCTGTACTGTCTCAGTCTGTCAAACGGTAGCCAAATGAACAGTCTGTGGCTCGGGTGACTGAGGTCCTTGACTATCTTCTTCTTTGTTCATGGCTTTGAGGTTTTTCTTTTAATTGTTCTCCCCTGTTTAAAAAAAGAGGGTGCCAGGTGGTGATGTGTTATTTTACGCCGCAAATAAGCACAGCAGTAAGAAAAACCTGTTAAATTTAGCAGCAGAATGGCGTGTCCAGCTGATCTGATTAAGCTGTACGGTTTACGCCTTCATAATCACATTCAACACATGCACTTAGTTACTCGATTTGACATGACTGCCTGAGTGTTTATGTAAAGGAAAATATGGATTTAAGCCAAATGGGAATGCGTAAATACTTCAATGTCAGAGGCAAAAAGATCAAAAAAAGCATTCTGAAATTAGCACATTTGCAGAAAGTTTATCTTGTTATTTCTCTACTTTTACAGCCTACACTAATAAGCACAGCACATTCGGTGAACTATAGCTGCTGTGAAGTTGCTATCGCACAGATCTGGGTGTTATCTAGGAACAAAGAAGAGTTGTTTTAAGGAAATGGAGCAGGAATAGGAGTGATAGCAGTCTTCTTCCAATTTAAGCCTGTTTGTCTCACTACCTTGCTAATGAAGTGTTGTTTTTTGGTTGGCTGACTGGCTGTCACACAGTTGCCAAGGGAATTGGCACCAATCTAGCACTTGCCACCTGATGTGTTATTTTAGATGCTCTGAAAGTGCGAAGCCATCATGCATCTCATTAGGGAGAAAGAGAGGGAGGGAAGGAGGTGCTGGACTGGATCCCTTGTGGGTACAGCCTGAGAGCCTCTGGGTCTTGGGTGAGGATAGAGGGAGGGATAGAAATAGAAGGTGCTCCTGTGTGTGGATACTTGTTTACAGTGTGACACCAATTCTGTCTCTCTTTCTCTCTCGTAAACCACACTACTAATTAGGTTTGATCGAAGGGGCAATTCTGCGATTCCTCACCGGCTTTGTCATGGTCTACGTCCAAAATGGCACCCTATTCCTTACATAGATAGCCCTGTCGGCACCCATCAAAAGTATTGCACTATAAAGGGAATAGGGTGCTATTTGGGACGGAACTGCCGTCAATGCGGGTGATCTACACCCCGGAATAGGTTAAGTTGGGTAATACAGCAACAGTAATTAGAGTTACAATCATTAACATGGGTAGTTAGAACAACAATAAGGATCATGCTATTAGCTATTAGTAATAGGCCCCGAATTAGCCTGGGTACACGCATTACAATACTAGATGCAAATGAGGGGAAAATGTACTGCCAAATAACGAGAGAGAGAGAGAGACAGACACGGAGAGGGAATGTGAAAACATTGTTTTGTAATGCTCATTCTAATGACCTTATTACTGAGTCAGATCATTGTCTTTTTCATCTTTACTACCTCACCACCACGCCATAGATGTTTTAAGAATGGGATGGTATGAAAGAGGCATTTTCAAAGATTTGTGTAATTGCCCATCAACATAGGGTTAGAATAGCGCCTCCCGCAGGTGACAGATCTGTTGCATCTCACAGTGAGCAGGTTAGTGCAGGAAGCAGTATTTTCAAAGCGTCCCACATGAATGAACGGGGACAGTCGGAGCACTCTTTTGGCTGGCGTGCCACTCATGTAAAGAGTCTGAGGCCCAATTATTCTACTTGCCATCAAAAAAATTGAACCAGAATACTTCTCTTCCCCTTTTTTCTCTTTCTTTCTTTGACATTTCCCACCATAATATCTTCCGATAGGAGCAGGGAAGGATGAAAAAGCATCTATTTTCTGAGTGCTGCTTGATAGTCTCGAATGAAGGAACTCCGACAGTGTTTTCTTTTTTCTGTCAGAAGGACCCTCCAAATGCATTTGTAGCTCTCCCAAGGTTTTTCTCTCTTTCCTTTAATGTTGTTTAGATCTGCCTTGTAATAAAACAACTTTTCCCAGTGCATGGTACATTAGCTCGCTCTCATGGAGCCTGTCACCTGACAGAGAAGACATAAAGGAGGCTTTTAGACCATCATGCCTTTGGGTTTTAACAGACTAGATGGCTACACAGTATTGGCATATTTTTCACAGCACACTATTGTAGATGGTCAGGCACTAGGATGTCTACTCATTCACTGGAATAGCCCACGTACTCCGCCTACTCTCTGTTGTTACTCTCCGGCTGCTCGGTTTTCACTTTTCATTTTACTAGGCCCGCAGTTCAGCTCCACAGTATCCTTTTTTCTCTCTCTTCTGCTTAACATTGTAAGTCATCGTCTGTCGACTTCGCCAGTCGTGGACGAAGGGGAATGTAAAAATGATTATATTGTGTGCAGATTCCTACCTCCTTTTCATTTAATTAATTCCCAAGATTACAAATAAAATCACATTAGATATCTACAGGGTAAACAGAATGTTTCTTCTATCCGCTATAGGATATCAAACTACATCAGCCTGCAGTGAATAAAATTGCCTGTTAATCAGAAGCCATGAATAAGGATAAGATGAATTACATTATCCTGCCATAGTTGCCGCATTGAGACAAAGACTAACTTCACCCAATCTGCATCAGAATGGATAAACATCAACCCCCAAGATATGTTTTCATCAGATAACCACTGAGAATGTTTGTGTGCAGTGTAAGTGCACACAAACGCACACACGCGCAATTACACACACGCACAATGTCACTCACGCGCACCTACACACACAGACAGCTCAGCTGATAAGTCAACAACAATTACGACAAGTTGTTTACAATGGCAGAACAAAATGGTTTGAGCTTTTCATTTCAAGGAAGTCAAGGTGTGTATTAAAGGCAGGCGAGCAATTTCATTATGTCAAAGAGGTAAAGCACAGGCAGCAGACCTATTCAAGCCGCAAACAAGATGCTATCCGGCATGCTAGGGGCATCAGAACACTGTGTCCTGGCGACTCCTGCCTCCCTGCAGTATGCAGCAGACCACGCGGCTCCAGGACTGCAGTATCAAGACATGGGGTTTGGGAGCACCAGAGAGACGGGCCTTCTGTTGTTGTTTTCAGTGGCCCTGGCGTTCCTCTCTCTGTAACAACCTGTTTGCCCCCAAAGACAGGGCCTACTACAACTTAAATCAAGACAGTGCAGGCTAGGGTAATCCCTTTGTGTATCAGCAGTTTGAACCCCCCCCTTTGAATTAGTGGGTCAAACCCGCTGTATCTGGCCCGCTCTCTGCCCCGGCCGCGCTCTCAAGCTGCTCCGCTGCTCACCATTCGCTCCCTGACTGGAGATGACAGCAGGCCCCTGCTGAACCCCCACCCCACCACTGAGAGTGTGTGTGTGTGTGTTGGTGGTTGATTGTGTATGTGTGTTCTTCTATGTGTGTGTATGTTTCTCTCTACGTGCATGCATGTTCCTATGTATATATTTACAATATTTGCACTCCTATAGCCATGTTATTGGTCAACATTGGCAGACTCCTCTATTCTATCACTTACATTCATTAACTTCCCGGGGGGAAAAAATGACACTTGCTTATCGAAATAAGGTGGTTGAGCTAAACCAACATCCGTGTGAATTACATTCACCGCAGAGTTGTGAGAGATAGAATGGTGTTGTTATGACTATGATGACCTGATGGCAGCCTGTCATGTCCCCTGTTGACCAAGCTGCTACTCCTGGCTGTACAGATGTGTGAGTGACGTGCTTGAGGTGGTAACGTGGCTCCCATCAATCCCACCGCTAGCTGACAGCTGCCTAGAAAGACCAATCCGAAAAACTTAGACCAGATGTGCCCCATCGGCAACATGGGGGCTCAAAGCTAACTAGGGCCTTCCATTACTGGATGGGAGCCGTGATTGGAGCAGCCTTGCTGTGGTTAGCAGCCACCGATACATGCCCATCTGTCTATTAACCTCCCCCCCGTCTATGATTCATCAGTTAGTGAGCCTGCCCTATCATATCCACCCAGTGCTTTGAGCACATATATATGCTTTCATTTCTGTGAAACGAAAGAGCATCCATAGTGGTGTGGTACAGCTAGTGTATGCAGTGTGTGTGTGTGTGTGTGTGTGTGTGTGTGTGTGTGTGTGTGTGTGTGTGTGTGTGTGTGTGTGTGTGTGTGTGTGTGTGTGTGTGTGTGTGTGTGTGTGTGTGTGTGTGTGTGTGTGTGTGTGTGTGTGTGTGTGTGTTGCCTTTGGAATGGGAACTGTGTACTGTAGGTGTATACGTGTGTGTGTGTATGAAGCTCTTAGCACCTGCATACATGCCTTAGATCAAATCCACCCCCGCCACCCCTCCTGTCACAGTGGCCAGCCCAAGCCCATTGTGTACATGTGGTTTGTTTAAGTGAGTATTCAGGGCTAGAAGGATTAATAAGCACTGATGAAGTTCCACCTGTATCCAAATCAGACGCAACCTCTGGAGGCAGAGAGTGTGTGTGTGTGTGTGTGTGTGTGTGTGTGTGTGTGTGTGTGTGTGTGTGTGTGCATGTGGACTGTTACTCCCTTAACCAGTGTGTGTGAGACTCATCCTTCAGCAAGTGTCAGATTAACGCATGTCAATAACGAGACCCACTCAATCCATCTCAGAGTGAGTGCATCCTCTCGCCGAGCCCCAGTCTGTAATGAGCTGCCACAAATCTTAAAGGCACTGCATGGTCAATCCGACATCTGCCATACATCATTTACCGTGATGCAGCCTCCGACAGAGGTCTGAGCAAACATACGTTTTGCGCTTCGCAGAGCAGCAAAGAGCATTTGTGAAGGAAGTTGTTTGTGTTGATACAGAACCTCCCACCATCACCTACCACATTGTTTAAAAAATTGAGAGACGTACGACGAAGCGGAACGGAGCTCAATTTGGCCTCTGTATGCCTCCGGAGGTTCCGCAATTGCGTGAAACCATCCATATGGTGCTTCAGACCACAATTTCAGATCAAGCATGAATTGGCTTTTAATCCAACAAAAAAGTCTGGAAAGATGCCTTGTCAGTCTCCCGAGGACAGGAGAGCGAGTGAGAGAGGGGGGTGGAATCTGAAGAGACAACCCAACATGGTAGCCGCCTGCCTGCTAGATATTTCAGGGGGGGGTATAGCCACCGATGAACCATTTCATTACTTCACTTTGTTGTGTCAAGCGATCACAACAGTGTTCACTGTCTTCGATTGATAGCTCTCCCTACGCCGACAGGACCCGGAGACGTCGAATGTTGTGTCACAGGGAAGTATTTAATGCACACAGCTTTTGCTCATTTGCATAGTTAATTGTTTAATTCCAGCTTTCTAATCCATTTACAAACTCTCTCACTTTTCCTTGGCGGAATAATTATTCTCCTCTTCGACTGTGCATTTTCAGCAGTTCTTACTTCCACCACTAGAGGGCAATCTGACGATTTATAGGGGTCTGTACTTCCGAAGTTGATGGCTGTTTTCATTCTTGCCAGTTAGCCAGCAGTTCTCAGCCATTAGCATCCAAGATGGTTCTTACTGGAGATAAAAAGTAATGATTAACATTTTTTGTTGTTGTCATTACTGAATTATTTCATGTAACAAATCAAACAATGAAACTTGTAAATTATTCATGCTAACTTCATAAACAATTCATTTTGTCCCAGTGTTTATTTGAAGCAGGCGTTTATTTGCTGAAATAGTGATGTTATATATATATATATATATATATATATATATATATGCAGGCCTCAATCACTACCCCGAGAGCACTTGATCAGTGTATCATTTCATCATTTCAGTGTATCATGCAGCCCTCAGATTCATTACAAATCAGAAACGTCTAACACATCATTGTGAACTCTACAGCGCTGTTGGCTGGTAGTCATTGACCTTGCGTAGGCTTAAACACTGGTGTACACTGATTTATAAGGCCATATTGGTTAAAATGCCATTTTATCTCTGTTCTTTTTTTAGTCAGGTCGGTAAATAAATATCAATTACGGTCCCATTCTCATTTGCTTCTAACAGAACCAAAATATAGAACAGGTCGTGGTATAAATAGTTTGTTACTTAGCTCCGTGTTCCTGAAATTCTCTTCTGAACATTTTAAAATGTCATGATCTAGTTACGTTGGTGGAGTTTAAACACTTGATTGATGTATATATCATAGAAGAGTGTGATTGTTTTTAGTCAAGAGTTTCTGTTTTTTTTACGTACAATGTTTTGTTGTCCTGTATGTGTGTTTATACACTGCTCAAAAAATAAAGTGAACACTTAAGCAACATAATGTAACTCCAAGTCAATCACACTTCTGTGAAATCAAACTGTCCACTTAGGAAGCAACACTGATTGACAATAAATTCCACATGCTGTTGTGCAAATGGAATAGACAACAGGTGGAAATTATAGGCAATTAGCAAGACACCCCCAATAAAGGAGTGGTTCTGCAGGTGGTGATCACAGACCACTTCTCAGTTCCTATGCTTCCTGGCTGATGTTTGGAATATCAATGCGAGCTGTGGCAAGAAGGTTTGTTGTGTCAGTCAGCCTAGTGTCCAGAGCATGGAGGCGATACCAGGAGACAGGCCAGTACATCAGGAGACGTGGAGGAGGCCGTAGGAGGGCAACAACCCAGCAGCAGGACCGCTACCTCCGCCTTTATGCAAGGAGGAGCACTGCCAGAGCCCTGCAAAATGACCTCCAGCAGGCCACAAATGTGCATGTGTCTGCTCAAACGGTCAGAAACAGACTCCATGAGGGTGGTAATGAGGGCCCGACGTCCACAGGTGGGGGTTGTACTAAAAGCCCAACACCGTGCAGGACGTTTGGCATTTGCCAGAGAACACCAAGATTGGCAAATTCGCCACTGGCGCCCTGTGCTCTTCACAAATGAAAGCAGGTTCACACTGAGCACATGTGACAGACGTGACAGAGTCTGGTGACGCCGTGGAGAACGTTCTGCTGCCTGCAACATCCTCCAGCGTGACCGGTTTAGCGGTGGGTCCGTCATGGTGTGGGGTGGCATTTCTTTGGGGGGCCGCACAGCCCTCCATGTGCTCGCCAGAGGTAGCCTGACTGCCATTGGGTACCGAGATGAGATCCTCAGACCCCTTGTGAGACCATATGCTGGTGCGGTTGGCCCTGGGTTCCTCCTAATGCAAGACAATGCTATAGACCTCATGTGGCTGGAGTGTGTCAGCAGTTCCTGCAAGAGGAAGGCATTGATGCTATGGACTGGCCCGCCCGTTCCCCGGACCTTAATCCAATTGAGCACATCGGGGACATCATGTCTCGCACCATCCACCAACGCCACGTTGCACCACAGACTGTCTAGGAGTTGGCGGATGCTTTAGTCCAGGTCTGGGAGGAGATCCCTCAGGAGACCATCCGCCACCTCATCAGGAGCTTGCCCAGGCATTGTAGGGAGGCCATACAGGCACGTGGAGGCCACACACTACTGAGCCTCATTTTGACTTGTTGTAAGGACATTACATCAGAGTTGGATCAGCCTGTAGTGTGGTTTTCCACTTTAATTTTGAGTGTGACTCCAAATCCAGACCTCCATGGGTTGATACATTTGATTTCCATTGATCATTTTTTGTGTGATTTTGTTGTCAGTGCATTGAACTATGTAAAGAAAAAAGTATTTAATAAGAACATTTCATTCATTCAGATCTAGGACGTGTTATTTTACTGTTCCCTTTATTTTTTTGAGCAGTGTAGTTTAGTTTAATGTTGTGTTAGTATATGTAAGTTCTTTAGCCTGGAACATTGTTCCCCCTGCTGCTATTGGACCAGGTCTCTCTTGGTAAAGAGATGTTATCTCAATGAGAAAAACCTGTATAAATAAAGGTACTATATGTGCCGTTGCCTGGCTATTAAAAGGGACATGAGGCTATTTTGATATTATATATGCCATTTGATACTTGGTGTTTCATTGAAGTTTTACGGTAGTATTCTGTATTAGTACAACTGTATCCTACAATAGGCATTTTTCTACTCTACTGTATATATTTACATTAGAGTGTAAAGGAGCACAGTTTGAATGTCTTCTGACTGTGTTAATCATGAAAGCTCAGCCTACTTCCAGTGCCACTTTTAAGTATGTAGGATTATTAGACCTAAGAATGTGGGAGAGATACTGCAAAGGGGCTCCTATTTGAGACTTGGGATTAGTGACAGGGAAGTAATGTTCACCAAAAGCGGTGGGAATGATAAGAACATTAAATTACAGTCTCCCCTCTCCCCTTTTACATTGGTGAACAGAGAAAATCCACAATTTTGACGAAGCCCTCCGAAATCCTCACTCGGTTAATTAACTTGGAAAGCTAAAATGGTTAGTAACCACACCGGTTTCACGCCTACCACCGGACGAATGGAGAACTGAGGAAATCTGCGTGGATTCGACATTCTGATTAGATGTTCCGACTTTCTTTGAATGATCTTTCTGGAATTCCAGGGCCTGTTCAGGGAATTTCGATGCAAATGTCCACCTGTCCCAGTTGACATCCAAGCAGACTTCCCCAGTTTGGGATGAGGGTGTAAAAGTTTTTTTGTATTTTTTTATCCTGACATCCAAATTAAGGAAAATCCCCTGGGACTGCCTCAGGGGAAGTTCCTGCTATTTGAGTTTGATTAGGTTTCGCAGGCTTAAGAGGAAAGTAAGCCTATTTACCCCTTTGAAAAAGCTAGCATGTGATAGCCAAGAGTTTTTCCCTCCCCTTTTTAGTATGTAAAACCCCAAATCTTAATCTTGATGCATTCCTTCAGGATTTCGCTCAAAACAGACGGGTAGACAGATAGCTTTTTAAAAAAATGCACACACTGACATACACAAACAGGCACACACAGTTGTGAAATGTAACCACAGTTCCCCATACTCCCTTCTCTCTGTGTCAGTGGTGTGAATCTACTGAGCGGGATGTTACACTGATAGCCTGCTACTCTCAGTGGATACATTGTCTCGGTCTCATTTGCATTTTACCACAAAGGCAGATACACTGACAAAGCACAACACAGGTGCTATTCCGATCCTTTCCGACTCTCTCTGACTGACACTTTAGAAACGGGAGTGGTGGGCTTGAACAATGCTCCTCTCTAGTAAGACAACAACAACAAGACCAGGCTAAAACCAACGCTCTCAGCCCCGTCCTCCAGAATGCAGCAACAGACATCTCGACGTGGGCCTATTATTTAGAATATTTGAATCACACGGAAAAGGAGGGAAAGTAGCGTTAACGTTTGACGACCTCATGAATTATGAATGCTGTTGCTATTAATGTATGTATAATTAATCACATCTCCACTCACTCGCACACAAACGGAGCCGAAGGAGATGATGCCTATAAGGGCCTGACTGGGATGTTATAGCCTGGGATTGGCTATTGAGGCTATTACATTATTGCTGGTTCAAAACTCAAGGGCACGAGAGCCTCCTCCTCTCACTCTTTGTAACTACAGATGCCAAGGCAGGAAAAAAGTACTCAAAAAGTATCCACACACCGTTGTCTTTTCTTTTCCTCAGTTTATTAAAACAAGCAGATGGCAATTGTTTCTGAACAGAATGGGCAAATGTTTGTTCCGTTTCACACGGGAAGACGGAGAGAAAGAGACTGAACGAGAGAAAGACTAGATTCAGGAAGTAGGAGCATTGTGTTGACATATACTGTTTCATTGTGTTTCCTCCCTCGGCGGACGGGTTGTATAGTCGGGTTCAAACAATGCCGACGACACCAACACGTGGTCAAGGGCAGTGGTGTGATCGCGTTTGATTCACTCTGTCTGCTATTAATGTATCTGTGCTTGTGACCCAAATGGCAACCTATACCCTGCATAGTACATTACTTATGGCCAGAGCCCTATGGGCCCAGGTCAAAAGTAGTGCACTATATAGGGAATAGAGTGCCATTTGGGACACATCCTCTGTGTGAACATAGTAGCACTACCACAGTGCCTGCAGACACAAAGAATGGGGAAAATGCATTTCTTAGCTCTGCTTTCAGAACGCCGTTACTACATTCACTACTCGCAAAAAGTCACTCACTTTCATAATAAGTTTGATTCCAAATTGGGGGCTGAATTGACAGGTGATAAAGTGAAATGATGCCGGGAACTTTGCACGTGCCCACGGATCGGCCGTAATTAGAGTTTGCAGGGTGCCCATTGATATTAAATGGTAACAACTCCCTCGTATTCATCGTGGGGAGGGCTCCAGAAATGGAATGTGTAATCTCATCCACTAGTTCCATGGGTGTGGTACCTTGGGCGCTTTTTCACCCCTTTTTACTGGTTGAGCCTCCTGGCTGGGAAAAGGGACATCTATAATCTAGCAGATGTAGAGGATCTATAGGACATTCTATAGGTGTGTGTGTGTGTGTGTTGGGAAATAGGAGAGGAGAGTGGTGAATGTGGGGATATTGTCTCCCCCGTTGGTAAATGCTGCATAAATCTCACTCCTAGCAGGTACTGTGCTGATCTGGTGTGCTGTCATGGGTAGTGCCACACAGCGCGAAGCCGAGCTGGTTAGAGAAGTGGGTTATACAGTGGCAGGTCTGGTGTGGCGGCCGTGTTAGCAGTAGCAGTTGTGGCGGGGGCACCAGCACAGGCATGCAAATCAGAGTTTGTCAGAGCAGCATTTTTTGGAAAGAGAGAAAGATGTGCGTGACAGAGAGAGTGTGAGAGGCTTATGGGTGAGCGTTTCTATTCGCGATCGGAATGTGCAAGAGCGGGGTGTGGGATGATAGGCCACACACACACACACACACACACACACACACACACACACACACACACACACACACACACACACACACACACACACACACACACACACACACACACACACACACACACACACACACACACACACACACACACACAGTATCTCCTCTGCAGCTTCACTGAAGCATTATACAAGGAGGAATACATACGTGAGTAAACAGATGCTTCTTCAGACACTAAGCCTTCCCTCTGCTGCCCCCCCCCCTTCCCTCCCTCTCGCTCACTGAGCCCTAATATCTGACCCCTTCCTGGGGAAGAGTATAGAAACAACATGGCTCATTATGGGTAACATTTCCTTCCCAGGACTCGAGGGACCGTATGAGTAAGCCACGCTATAAGATGACTCAAGACTGCAGACTGAGAGTGTGAAAGACCAAATCAGGCATGAAAATACAGTCTGTTTTAATCGTGGGACTTTGTGTTTTTTCTATGTTGATGATATTGTGGACTATTTTCATATTTAGTAGCCTACAGAGGGAAGGGTGCAGCCAGAGGCTGTGTGGCTGACTTAATTGATACAGCCTCGGCTGAGTGTTTCTGCAGAACAACTTAACATGATTAGAGGCCTGCATCCACGACGGGCATTGAGTTCCTCTTTCCAGACCTTGTTTTTTCCCCAGTGCTTATTTTTCCAAACACGTTTTTGTCTACCACCACTAACTCACTTCTTCCATTCCAACTACATTTGTGGGAGGTTTTAGTCATTTAAATGAAGTGTTCCGCTCATCTTAAATTATTTAAAACGGCAAACTTATAGGAGTTTTATCTTTGGAAACTGAAAACAAGGACACGGGCACGATAATTAATCATTTGAGTTTTAAGCGTACCGCTTCAATTAGTCAATTACTTTTTTGCATCCCTCCTCTGTAAATGCAAGTTGATTTGTATTGGTTGATATATCAGGCCACGGCGGAGATTTTTTTTAAAGAAACCAAAATTGTGACTTTGTGTCAATATTTTCTTCTCCTTTTTTTCTTATATTTTCCCGACAACTCCAGAACTTGCCTGGTGCTTGTGTCTGCTCCCAACCCGTCCTCTCCTACACACACACAAACAATCACACACTGGGTGCCCCTCTCCACTCCCATATACAATGAATACCTATTGTCACGCTAGGTAGGAAGGTAAATCAAATCTCATGGCAGAGACTAAGCGAGAAGATTGCTTTTCCTCTCTCTGCTGCGGCAGAAAGAGTGTCACCGAGGAGGATCCCACTAGTGCCCCTTTCATGGGAGAAAAAGAGGGAGGAAGAGAGAAGAGGAAAGGGGAGGCCTTAGGGCTGGGGCTAGAGGATGAGTAGAAAGAGAAGTCTCACCTATCTCCCCCTCCCTTGTACCCTCCCTCGTTCACCACTTTCCTTCGACCCATCTTCTTTTTTTACTCCCCCAAACGCTTTAATCCTCCTCTCCTCCTCTCCTCCTCTTCTCCAGATGAAACGGAACAATAATTATAGGGATAGAGTGACTCTGGCTGTCAAACTGGGGCCACTCAGATCACAACAACACATTGTCCAACTTGATTAAGTAGCCATTTGCAGTGGCCTAGCGATAGTTAAGAAAGTCTCTCCTCGTCCTCCATCGGCCTGAAACTCGATCTCAGCGCAAGAAATATCGACATTTCCTCCTCCGCTTTTTAAAGTTGGTCAGATAGATAAAGGCGGGCGGGGGGCGGAGGGCATTTCTTTACAGGAAGCCGCCCTGCCAATTTATCTGGACATATTCTCCCTCAGAAAAGCCCTCTCCAGAGTGCCTCCTCATGAACGCAGTAGGCAAGTTTGTCCCCTTTTCTGATTTGTGTTTGCTCATTGCCATTGACTATGTGATAATAGAGAAAATGTGCTCGCTTTATTGCTGCTCTGATTTTACTGATGACTAGAGTCCCTTGGCGGAGCACAGGTCCATTGAAGCTACTCTACTGAACGGTTGAATGGTAGTTCAAACCATTATAAGGGCACAAAACCAAGAATATAAGGGGGCATTAGGGTGTCTTGAAGGGATTACAATAGGATTACCTGTGGTGAATATGGAGCAGTGCATTTGGGGAAATGCAGTCCTGATGACGTATCCCAGTGTGTAGACTACTAAACCAGTATAGTGCCTAAGCATCATCCCTCCCACCATCGCTACTCCCAGGGGGACTGACGACACTCAATGCTGAGCTTACTATTCCAAACCAATTACAGGGCTTGAGCCAAAGTGAGATTCATCAGGAAATGTATATTAAGTTTTCCCCTTGCTACTCCCGCCATGCACTTTCATTAGCCTCTCACTGAATGCCTGGGCTAGATGGAAATCCTGTGATCCAGGCATTATAATGAGTGCTCACTGGGACCAAAGTGGAGCACAGGTGGCACGCTCCACCAAGTAAAACCACACGATACAATATATGTATTTGTACAGTGCATACACATCCAACCACAAAATAACTATCAACAATAATTACAGATGAGTTAAGGGCGGCTAATAAAATGTTAATTAAAATAGCTTTTTACAAATGATCTCCTTGATAACAATGAGTTAAGGTTTAATGAATTAAGATTGAAATTTGTGAGATGACGATGCAATCAGGAGGCCGCCTGCCCCGCCGTCGTCGCTAATTACAATATTATCTTGTTACGGATGTAATTAGCCGGTGTGGAGGTGAGACGACAAACAATGGCCTTATTTGGTCAGTGATTGAGGTATTTTGGCAGGCCTAGTCTACTGGACAGAGGGGGTGGAGGAAACACCATATTTCAACCACAATAACAACTGTTACTTATATTGCTGGGGGGAACGTGATATTTCAACCACAATTACGTCTCAGATTTATATTGGTCTCATTTTAATTTGTCAAAATGTTGACATTCAACCATTGCAGTATAGCTGGTATGTAAGTTGTTGGGGGGAACGTGATATTTTAACAATACTTCTTTAACCTATAGTACAGTACATTGCTAAAGCTGATGACATTATTATATTTTTGATCGCATTGTGTTTGTCCTTGAAGCTAGGAGAGAAAATGGCAGGTCTACTAAAGAGTAAAACAAACACAGACATGCATTTCCCTAGCATTAATAAACAGTAAGCACACACCCATGAGGGGCTACTCTCACCGCCTGGGGGCAGCCCGTCAGGAAGTCCTGAATCTTGGACCTCCTGATGTGCCGGCTCCAGGTGGTGATGGTAGGCATCAACACATCTGCCACACTGTCCATCAACACAGGCCCCTCAGGGGTGTGTGCTTAGTCCCCTCCTATACTCCCTGTTTACCCATGACTACCGCACAAGACTCCAATACCATCATCAAGTTTGCTGATGACACAACAGTGGTCAGAGACCTGGCAGTGTCAGAGACCTGGCACTGCCAGGACAACAACATCTCCCTCAACAACAGCAAGACAAAGAAACTAATCGTGGACTACAGGAAACGGAGTGGCGAGCATGCCCCAATCCACATCCATGGGGCTGTAGCGGAGTGGGTCAAGAGTTTCAAGTTCTTTGGTGGGGCATGCGTTTCATCTTTGGTTCATCACCAAGGAATTAATAACATGTTCCACACACACCCACACAGTTGTGAAGAGGGAACGACAGCACCACTTCTCCCTCAAGAGAGGCATGGCCCCTCAGATCCTCAAAAATTGGCACCTGACAACAAAGCGCTACAGAGGGTGATGAGTACAACCCAGTACATCCCTGGGCCCATGCTCCTTGTCATCCAAGACCTCTAAACCATGCTATGAAGGCCGAAACAATTACCAAAGACTTTTTCCCACCCAAGCCATAGACTGTTCTCTCTGCTACCGCACAGCAAGCGGTACCAATTCTGAAACCAACAGGACCCTAATCAGCTTCTACCCCCAAGCCTTAAGAGTGCAAAACAAGACTGCTAAATAGCTAATCAAATGGCTACCCTCTGCTGCTACTGTGTACTACCTATCATGTTGCCTAGTCACTTTAACTCTACCTTTAACTCTGGATAGTTGAAAAAGTACCCGTAAGTAAGCATTTCACTGTTTTAAAATGTTGTTCCATTGTTTCAAAGACCATACCAGGGTGCTATTTTCCAGAGGTAAACACGACTCTGGAAGGCCACATCAAGTCCGCATCAACCTGGTCTCAAAGCAAAACTTAATAATATTTGACCAAAATCCACACCACTTCATTTAGAAAGATATGTTACATAGGCCTACCGATGTAATACAGTGCCTTGCAAAAGTATTCATCCCCCTTGGCGTTTTTCATATTTTGTTGCATTATATCCTGTAATTTAAATGGATTTGTCTTTAGATTTCATTAACGGACATGCACAAAATAGTCCAAATTGAAGTGAAAAACAAAAAAGTTGTTTAAAAAAAACAATATGTATTCACCCCCTTTGCTATGAAGACCCTAAATCAAATCTGGTGCAACCAATTACCTTCAGAAGTCACATAATTAGTTAAATAAAGTCCACGTGTGTGCATTCTAAGTGTCACATGATCTCAGTATATATACACACCTGTTCTGAACGGCCCCAGAATCTGCAACACCACTAAGCAAGGGGTACCACCAATTAAGCGGCACCATGAAGACCAAGGAGCTCTCCAAACAGGTCAGAGACAAGGTTGTGGAGAAGTACAGATCAGGGTTGGGTTATAAAAAAAATCAGAAACTTTGAACATCCCACAGAGCACCATAAAATTGAGAATATGGCACCAGAACAAACCTGCAAAGAGAGGGCAGCCCACCAATACTCACGGACCAGGCAAGGAGGGCATTAATCAGAAAGGCAACAAAGAGACCAAAGATAACCCTGAAGCAGCTGCAAAGCCCTACAACAGAGATTGGAGTATCTGTCCATAGGACCACTTTAAGCTGTACAGTCCACAGACCTGGGCTTTACGGAAGAGTGGCAAGAAAAAAGCGTTTGCTTAAAGAAAAAAGTAAGCGAACAAGTTCGGTGTTCGCCAAAAGGCATGTGGGAGACTCCCCAAACATATTGAAGAAGGTACTCTGGTCAGATGACACAAAAATTTAGCTTTTTGGCCATCAAGAAAAACGCTATGTCTGGCACAAACGCAACACCTTTCATCACCCTGAGAACACCATCTCCACAGTGAAGCATGGTGGTGGCAGCATCATGCTGTGGGGATGTTTTACATCGACAGGGACTGGGAAACTGGTCAGAATTGAAGGGATGATGGATGGCGCTAAAGACAGGGAAATTCTTGAGGGAAACCTGTTTCAGTCTTCCAGAGATTTGAGACTGGGACGGAGATTCACCTTCCAGCAGGACAATGACCCTAAGCATACTGCTAAAGCAACACTCAAGTGGTTTAAAGGGAAACATTGAAATGTCTTGGAATGGCCAAGTCAAAGCCCAGACCTCAATCCAATTGAGAATCTGTAGTATGACTTAAAGATTGCTGTACACCAGCGGAACCCATCCAACTTGAAGGAGCTGGAGAAGTTTTGCCTTGAAGAATGGGCAAACATCCCAGTGGCTAGATGTGCCAAGCTTACAGAGACCTACCCCAAGAGACTTGCAGCTGTAATTGCTGCAAAAGGTGGCTCTACAAAGTATTGACTTTGGGAGGGTGAATAGTTATGTGCGGTCACGTTTTAATAAAAAAAAAAACAATCATTTTTGTTTCCCAATAAAACATATTTTGAATCTTCAAAGTGCATGTTGTGTAAATCAACCCCTCCCCCCCCCCCAAAAAAAAACGCAACAAAGTGGGAAAAATGCCAAGGGGGGTGAATACTTTTGCAAGCCATTGTAGGTAGCCCGGTCACCCGCTTATTATGATGTAACTTTTGACTGCTTCAGGTAGCCCGGTCACCCATTTAGTATGATATGCTATGTTCGACTGCTTTGTTGCGTTGGACTGCTTTTGTAGGTCAGCAGTTAATGTTAGGGTTAAGGTAAGAGGATGGCTTAGCTAACATTCAAAGTAGTTCAAATGTAAGTAATGTAAGTAAGTGGTTGCAAAGATGCTAAAGTTGTCTGTGATGAGATTTAAACACACAACCTTTCGCTAGACATTCGCGACCAACCACCCTGCTTTCGCTTTTGCTCTAAATCAAATCCAAATAAACGTTTGTTGGTGACATACACATAATTAACAGATGTCATTGTGGGTGTAGCAAAATGCTTGTGTTCCTACCTCCAGCAGTGCAGTAGTATCTAACAATTCACAGCATTACACACAAATCTAAAAGTAAAAGATTGGAATTAAGAAATACATAAATATTAGATTCAGCAATGTCGGAGTGGCATTGACTAGAATACAGTGTATAAACATTAGTAAAGTGACAACAGTTCCATTATTAAAAGTGGCCAGGAATTCCAAGTCTATGTACAGTATATAGGGCAGCAGCCTCTAAGGTACAGGATTGCGTAACCGGGTGGAAGCCGGCTAGTATTTTGCTTTTTAATGTTGTTATTTCTTACACTGTTACCCCAGGAAATCTTAAGTCTTATTACATACAGCCGGGAGGAACTATTGGATATAAGAGCAACGTCAACTTACCAACATTATGACCAGGAATACGACTGTCCCGAAGCGGATCCTCTGTTTGGTCCACCAAACAGGACAACGGATCGGATCCCAACAGGCGACCCAAAGCAACGGCGCCTCAGAAGGAGCTGTCGGAGCGGTCTTCTGGTCTGGCTCCGTAGATATATACCGTAGATATATACCTACTTGGGAGTATACCTCTCCCAAGTACACTCCCAAGTATACTACTCGCCAATGTCCAGTCTCTTGACAAGGTAGACAAAATCCAAGCAAGGGTTGCCTTCCAGAGAAACAGAGATTGCAACATTCTCTGTTTCACGAAAACATGGCTCACTCGGGATACGTCATCAGAGTTGGTACAGCCATCTGGTTTCTTCACACATCGCGCCGACAGAAACAAACATCTCTCTGGTAAGAAGAAGGGCGGGGGTGTATGCCTTATGATTAATGAGTCATGGTGTGATCATAACAACATACAGGAACTCAAGTCATGTTGTTCACCTGACCTAGAATTCTTTACAATCAAATGCCAACCGCATTATCTACCAAGATAATTCTCTTCGATTATAATCACGGTCGTGTATACCCCCCCCAAAGCAGACACCTCGAAGGCCCTGAAAGAACTTCCTTGGACTCTATGTAAACCGTAAACCACATATCTTGAGCCTGCAGTTATTGTAGCTGGGGATTAAACAAGGCTCCCTAAAGTTTATCAGCATATCGAATGCACGACCCAGGCTGGTACCATTCTGTATCATTATTACTCTAACTTCCGCGAGGCATACAAAGCCGTCACTCGCCCTCCTTTCAGCAAATCTGACCACGACTCCATTTTGTTGCTCCCAGCCTATAGAGAGAAACTAAAACAGGAAACGCCCGTGCTAAAGTCTCTTCAACATTGATGTATACGCTGATTCGGTGAGCGAGTTTATTACCAAGTGCATCGGTGATGTTGTACCCACGGCGACTATTAAAACCTTCCCCAATCAGAAACCGTGGATTGATGGCAGCATTCACGCAAAACTGAAATTGATTAAAAAATGAAATACTGCCAAGTTGCTTAGGAGCTAGAAGCAGAGCTTCCATATCAGAGCTTCCATATCTTACAAAAAAGTAACTCTGTCTTATGTAAACATACCAAATGTAACATATACTAAAGGAGTCAAATGTAATACTGTATATGTCATACTAAACAGGTCAAATAATGTAACTTAACGTATCATACTAATTGAACTACTAAAACAGATTTGAGTAAAATATAATACATTTTGCTCTGAGACCAGCCTACCTCCTTGCTCTTGTGTAGTGCCTTTTAAAATCCACATCAACATACAAGAACACAAGGGCTAGTGTTGCATCTACATTCCCGTCTCCTGCCTCTCCTTCCCCTCTCTCTCACACACACTTGCCTTTTTAATGAGAGAGGGGGGGGGGTGTTTCATAGGGTGTTTAAGTCAGGATGTCTCAATAAAAAGCATCAATATCTCTATCTCTCTCTAACTTTTATATTGTGGTTTTTGCATTTTGATTTCTGCCTCAACCTACACAGGTTGGAAAAAATAGGGTGGGGATTGGGGAAGGGTTTCACTTTTCAAAAAAGCCAACCCCATCGCCAGTTAACAAGCTACATTTTTTTTATACAAATGCATTTGGTCACCCTGCCTCACTGCCTCACCGTCGCACACAGCTCCCCGTTCCCCCGAACAGCAGGTCCGAGCTGGCAAATATTGTCCCTCATTTGATAATCAGTGAGTTCGTGCCACCGCCTGCATTAACGTCTCTTATCATAGGGGTGACTCTTTTGTCAGAGGAAACACTTCCTCATTGGATGTGAGCCATTGACTATCCCTCTATCCCTTATCCTTTATCTGAGATAGCACATCATGAGTCTATGAAAGTGGAATTTAAAAGGAGTGATGTCCTTTTCTCCCTCTTCCCACAGGAAAACACCTGCATCAAAGTATGTTGAAAGGGTCGGATCATGGAGTTTTCATGGGCAGGCTGGGGAAGTCCTTTGAGAGTGCCTTTGATACCCTCTTGACATGTTATCTGGGCGTGAGTGGATGTTGGCCAGGCACAAGGGACTACCTGTTCAATGTCCCCTCTCTCCCCTGTCACTCTCCTGTCTAACATACTATAACAGTCTTTCTATAAATGTTGGGGGATTTTATTTTTTTATGTTGAATACAGGATGCCTTTGACTGAGTGGATGCTCACCAGACACGAGGGGACGTCTCAATGTACCTTCTCTCCCCTGTCATAACACCCCTCTCCAAGAATGATGCACAATGCCTTTGAGGCACAATGCATTTGAACTATGTGGGTCAGAGATCCATCGTATGCAGATTCCTCCATGCTTGCTTTTAATCTGCAATTGCTAAAAGTTAAGATTCCCCCTGGTACGCACTCAATTTCTTCTTCTCCTCTTACACTTTTATTTATTTCGAATTTATAGATTCAGATCTTCTCAAAAAGGTTGAGGAGAAAAGAGAGATTTGGAGAGGAGAAAAAGGAAAACTTTTCTTCCTTCCCTCCGTCATTTTATCTCTGCATGATGCACTGTCATCCCTAATGATCACGTTTTTGTGACTTTGGTCTGATGGAGGGATGGAGAGGACTGAGGGAGGGATGGAGAGGACTGAGGGAGGGATGGAGAGGACTGAGGGAGGGATGGAGAGGACTGAGGGAGGGATGGAGGAGTGTCTCTCCTCACTGCAGCACTCTCCTTAGTTCTCTCAGCTCCTAGCCGGCCCTCTCTCTCTTCTTGTCTCTGTGTAGGTACTTTGAAAGAGAATGGCTTCCACCTTTGAAAGCTGAGGCTCGCTCACTTTGTGTAAAATAACATTTCTATTGAAAGGCAATTACCGTTGTAACATTATTTGTTTCCCTACGAAATTAAATGCATCTCTTCTGTTTTTTTTTCTCTACTTTCCTCCCCCTCTTCCCCCTCTTCCCCCAATCTTCTTTTACAGACGGATAATTATATCGACTCCAGCTATGTGAACAGCCGAGCACATCTTATCAAAAGGTATGTCTTGATTAGGCAATTTGATATTTTCCGCTGTCACCCGTTGTGATCCGTAATTGTCATATGCTATGGGCTGCAAATGCATGAGTGTGCATGTTGTGAAAACCCGTGTTTGTTCTGTGTATTCACTACAAATTCACACAGTCAATAATCTCATTTGGAATTAGACTCTAAAATGATCCCTCACTACTATATTAGGTACATTTCTTCAAGTCTGTGTCTTCAAAGCACATATTTTAACATGATCATGAATAATTTCATCCATTCCCATAAAAACCAAAATCAAGACACGTTGAGCAATATGAAAAACTCCTGCTAAAACACGGCTCGTAAAACGACTTATACATCGTGAATAAGATTGAAAGAAATCAAATAGAATTTTGGCCGGGAATGTGATTTCAATAATGCAAGAGGTTCGTAGCACAGTTGGATCTCAGGGTTTTTTTTTTTTTTTTAAATTTTACATCAGCTCAATACTAACTCAAAACTAATACCAAAGTACCAATAATTAAGTTCATTTGAGTCGCCCATTTTGAGAACATTGAGCAGGATATAAAGGTATGGGGTATGGGACTAATGGTGCATTCCTGATTCCACCTGAAGCAGGATATACGGTGAGCTCGTGGTTCCGGCGAGGTAGTGTAGACAACTCTAATAACGCCCTGCAGCAATTTCTTTTTTTGTTGTTGTTGTGGCCAGGCCTATAATTTCTCACTTTTTACCTGCAGCTGCTGAACATTCCAACCTCCCTTTGTTTGAGGCCGTCCTCGGCTTTTTGAAAAGCCATTATGGCAATTTTACTCCCCAAAAAATCCCTATGTTTATGTAAACAAAAGCACATTTAAGCGAGGGGCCTCTGCAGCACACTACAAAGCTATCCCCTAGGAGCCTGTGGGCCTGTAGTCTGGGACAGGTGCAATTACACTGATAACATCAGAGAGAGGTAAAGCCAGCTTTACCGTCACTGCAGTACCTCTCTCTCTCCCCCTTTCCCAGGCAACCCTCTCAAAGGAAAGCTGGGAACTGCTGTTGCTACTGTTTTTTTTTCTTTCTTTATGTTTCTTCTCTTTCCTTCTCTTATATTTTTTCTCTTCTCCTACGTGAGGTTCTTGATGTATACATTCGCCTCCTCCCTCAATAGCAGTCTTGTTTGTATAGCACAATTTGTTCCAGTGGGGCGGCAATCAAATGAACGGAAATCATGCATACACTATGAAGCTGTTGATTGACTTTAAGCCCCAAACAAGACAGATTCAATCTGTGCACATACGTACATGCTCATAGCATTTTCTATATTCCTTTCCTTCCTGGAATGCTTGATTATCATCTGATTGTTGAACAGTAGAGTGTAATTGCAAGGCGTTTTAAAAGCCCACTCTGTTATTTGAAAAACACAACGGCAGTCTCCAACTCTTGGTTTGCTCTAAAGCTGAGGGACAGGGTTTATGCGGCATTTACGTCTGATATTCTTAATTAATCAATAGGTATATAATTACATACATTTAAATGATAAAAAAAACAGGATTTAAATATCCGGACAGGCCCTTTATAGCCACAACGGTTCACACTAGAGATGCCCTTGAAGTCAGTGCATCGCCATCCACACGGTCCCTTTTAGAAACTGACTAAAACAGCCTGCAGCCTCTTTGCTCCACTATCAGCAGAGTTTGAAAATGGCCTCTTAATCCCAAAAATTCCCAACAGAGTTAATCTGTGCCTTCACCACCACAACCCTCCGATTACTACAGTAGTAGCAAGGTTAGTTTCCCTCCAGAAATAAAATGTGGAACGCTGTGAAGTCGTGTCCTTCTAGACAGCTGAGGCCAGAGTTAAGAGTCCTCCTGAAGATTCCCATCATCCCTCTCCTTGTCTCAAGATTCCGAGTGCTGTGAGAAATGTGTGAGAGAGGAGGATGTGGAGAGACACAAATGTTAGAGAGTCAAGTATGAGATAGTGAAAGAGAGACAATATGAAGAAAATGTTTAGATTTTTTTAGAAGAGAGCTAAGAAGGAAATAGTGAAAAAGAGATGGACACAGGGGAGAAATGGATTGAGGGAGAGAGGTGATGAAGGAGAGAGGAGAGAATCTGATAGAAGTTGATGTGACAGTAAATCAACATTCTCTCCTTTCTCATCCCCCTCTCCCTCCCTCCTTCCCTCTGTAGCACATCAACATTCAAGGACCTGGAGGGCAATAGTCTGAAGGACAGCGGGCACGAAGAGAGCGACCAGACGGACAGTGAGCACGATGTCCAGAGAGGCCACTACATAGACACGGCTGTCAACGACGTGCTCAACATGACTGTACCCCCCAACGTCTGCCAGCTGCCTGACCAAGGTAGGAGAAAAGGTTTGTGGAAAGCTGTGTGTGTTACTCATCATTCATCCCTTAGTGTTAGAATTACCCCATCAGATACTTGGTCAAAGCTTGTGTATGTAAAATGAAGCTTGTTTACACCTCCAACTAGAGCAGCTTCAGCAGGCCATTATACCCACTCCTACATAAGGCCTCAGACCTGTGAGTGTGTGTGTGTCTCTCTGTTCCTCTGTGTATCTATAGAATTGGAATTAATTCAATTCCTGTGTGTGTATTCGTGTGCTTACATCAAGCAGAACACATTTAGCGGTAGCATTGTGCCCATTCTCAGATAAGGCCCCTCAGATCTGTTTTTGTGAATAACAACTTAGTACTTTCCCTTTGATGTCCCGGTACTAAGGCTGCTAATGTAGAGGGATCTCCCCCTACCAAGGCTACCCTTTATATGATGCTCTGGTAACATTATTGACTGATTGGTGGCCTAGCCATGTCTGTCTGGAAGTATTTGGTGGCTGCCAACTTCTGATGCGCCTGAATGGCTGACAAAGGTGGGTTGAAATCTACATATCGCGTTGTAACCACTCTCATACATTATTCAGCAGGAACATTTAGCAGAGGAAATAATGTTGATGTTTCTTTGCCGACTTCCAACGTTTAAGAGGACATCCGATTCCCTGGCAGGGGAAGTGGAGGTGGTCATGTTAGTGTTTCCTGGTTCTATGGTTTTAGAGTAGTGGAGAGGGAGAGCTTATGTGAAGAAGTGTCATAGAGAAAGGGAGGGTAGGGGGGAGGGAGAGAGAGAAAGAGAGGGTGTGTATTTGAGGAAAAAGTAGTGGGTAGAACTGGCACCGATCTGTGAAGAAATTTAATTGAATTGAGAGAGAAGCAGAATTAAAGATATGCCTGTAGACAGCGATAGAGCGAGTGAGAGAACAAGAATGAGTGAGAATTAGGTGGATAGAAGCTGGCACAGACCTGTATGCTACCATTGTATGCACATGGGAGTGTTTATCCAGCTCAAAAGGAAACACACACAGGTGCTCAGACTTGGGAGTGGATTCAGTGCATGAACTCAAAATGAACGGCAGCCATTTCACTGGCTTGCCTCCTACTCCAGTTAACAATTGCTTTATTTTTTGAAGAGACAGGAAGCTGGTGAATTGCCTTGCTTTGTTCAGTCCTGATGACTAGGCCTCTCATCTTGGCAATTTGAAACAATCAAACAGCTCCATTATAGGGAAAACTACATCTGCATATTACCCAGCAGGCTTCACGTCGCAGTGTGTCTTTGTTTGGTTTGAATTCGCCTACTCCTTGGTCATTGGCTTCTGCTATAGAGGAAAATTTAGGACAGGTTTGGTGAAATATGTTGAAATTCTAGTTGAAGTGTGGCGTCTCGTGTTAGGAACTTCCTTAGCCATAACCCTAGCCTTTACCCCTCCCCCCAAACAAACAAACACACACCTTATGCTAAACCTCTGTGATTATCCATCCAATTTTCTCAAAACCCCTCTAGTGATCCTCTCTAGCTATATGTTCACATTTTCTGAGTCTTCCATTTTAATGCTCCCTGCTCACTCCTCTTAGCCTTGCTCCGAAAAAGGGAATATAATGAATGAAGGACTAACAGATGAAGAAAAATGAAACAATCACACTTTAACCCAAATTATTTATGAGGGATTTTTTTCCTGGCAACATTTTCCATCGTGGGGAATGAAAGTTAGCTCGGGATCACGTGGACTCACACACGGATGTTGAATTGGGCTAATTATCCAGCCATTTTACCGCAAGGCATTATGGGTAGGGGAAAGAGACATCATGATGTCATGATAGGAGGAGAATAGGTAAGTTCAGTCTCTTCTACTTCCGTTTTCATCTGGGAGCGGATGCTGCTGTAAAGGCATGTGGATTGAAGCGGATCTGTTTCAGTTGCTGGTGTTGAACTCGAACATGTCTTGTGATGTTGTGATGACGGCTTGGTTGGGGGTGGGGGTTGGGTTAACAGATAGTGGCAGGGAGTGTTTGCATGCGTGTCTATGTGTGTATCTGTATGTTAGCTGCATGGGGAGGCTAGCTGTGTCCCAATCCAAAGGCCTCCAATGGCACCAACCTTTAATAGGTAGCACTTTTCTAGTAGGTAACTGCCATTTGGGATGGGATTCGAAAGGCAGCATCACGTGACAATGCATTCGCATTCCACCGAGCGCTAGACATTTGTTTACCTTGTAGGCACTGTAGCAGAGTGAGCAACTAGTGCTAGCAATTCAGTGAACACCTATCCCAAAATGGAAATACTGTATCTGCCACGAATAGCAAGTAACAGAATCGATCTCCTCAGTACCTGTTCATGCATGAAGTTAAACACCAACTAGAATAGTTATCCTACGGTATAGGGTCCTCCTTTCACATATTGCTTGGTCTGCAGCTCAACTGTGGACATGATAGGTAAGCTTGCATGCAGGACACAGGAATTTTTGAGATAGCTTTTATACTGACTGTTTAAGAATGATTAATAACAAGAATAGTGGTGTTTCACTGTGAAAGATGATTTGAAGGCCTAGGCTACTTCATCCTAATGTAAGCTAAATACATTGGATAAAAATACTGGCATATAATAAAGGATAACAAAATGTCCAATATAATTATATACAGTAAATACAGTAAGCTTATTTAGTCATGACCGCCACAGTTTTTTTATACACAATTTTTAGTTCCAGCCCTTTACTAACACCTCATTTCAACGAATTGTGGACTGCATTGAAGACTTCCCCTCACGTCTGTATTTTAGAATGAGCTTCATAAGTTACAAATGTTCTGACAAATCTGCAACAACATGGGGGGGAAATCTGGATCTATTTAAGATTGTGATTTTGCACATTTCAAAATGAAATCCCTGGGATATGGTGATTGTCCTGGTGGCTGGGGAATTTCCCAACAAAGTCTGTCCCATCTTCTGGATGTCAGGGTGACGTCCTTAAAGCTGGAGCGAGTGGAGACAATGGAGGTTGAAATGAACCTCGCTGCTCAAATTTCAGTGCTGGATCAAGTCAATGAAGCTACAACTACCTTTATTTGTGTGCAAATCATTTTGTCAACAACTTTTTTTTAGGGCAACTTACTGTAAGAGTTGAATAACTTAACCTCTCATTTTAAACCCAATCGTGTAACACAATAGGGGAAGGAAAAATGACAAGAGAAAGTTAGCTAACTTTAACGTAAGGTAAACCAAATGCACAATCAACTTCACTGGCTAGCAAGCCTAGAATGAACAAAACACAGCTAGCTGCATTTTCTACAATTTTCATCAGATGAAAAAAAAAAGTAAAACCTCCAAACGAGTCAGGCGGGACTGTTTTCTGCCAAGTCAGTATAATGCAATGGAGTGAAACATGATCAAATGCCCACTGAAAACAAATGGGGGAAAAATATTTTCTTAGTCTTTCGCTGGCTAGCAAGTTTACCAATTCATGATTTAAAATAGTTTTGTGTCTTCACAATTGACACATTTCTGAATCTAGTTAGTTTAGTTGTTCTTCTCTAAACAGCCAATAACCTGTACAAGTCTGCCTAGTAACATTAAAATTAGCTATCTATTGCATAAGATGTGCTAGCTAGCTAGCTTGGCAATAGGTTGAATAAGAACAATATATCTGATGAATTAACATTTGAATTAAAAATCATATGAAAGTAATTTGTTGAACATTTAAACTTAACTTGGTGAATAAACAAGTTAGAAACTCAGCAAAAAAAGAAATGCCCTCATTGTCAACTGCATTTATTTTCAGAAAAATCTGTAAATATTTCTATGACCATAAGATTCAACAACTGAACAAGTTCCACAGACATGGAATAATGTGTCCCTGAACAAAGAGGGGGTAACAGTCAGTATCTGGTGTGGCCACCAGCTGCATTATGAACTGCAGTGCATCTCCTCCTCATGGGCTGCACCAGATTTGCCAGTTCTTGCTGTGAGATGTTACCCCACTCTTCCACCAAGGCACCTGCAAGTTCACAGACAATTCTGAGGGGAATGGCCATAGCCCTCACCTTCCTATCCAACAGGTCCCAGACGTGCTCAATGGGATTGAGATCAGGGCTCTTCGCTGGCCATGGCAGAACACTGAAATTCATGTCTTGCAGGAAATCATACACAGAACGAGCAGTATGGTTGGTGGCATTGTCATGTCAGGATGAGCCTGCAGGAAGGGTACTACATGAGGGAGGAGGATGTCTTCCCTGTAACGCACAGTGTTGAGATTGCCTGCAATGATAACAAGCTCAGTCCGATGATCCTTTGACACACCGCCCCAGACCATGAGGAACCCTCCACCTCCAAATCGATCCTGCTCCAGAGTACAGGCCTCGGTGTAACGCTCATTCATTCGACGATAAATGCAAATCCAACCATCCCCCCTGGTGAGACAAAACCACGACTCCGTCAGTGAAGTGCACTTAATGTCAGTCCTGTCTGGTCCAGGAACGGTGGGTTTGTGCCCATAGACGACGTTGTTGACAGTGATGTCTAGTGGGGACCTGCCTTACAACAGGTGTACAAGGCCAGCCTCTCTCACCCGATTGCAGACAGTCTGAGCACTGATGGAGGGATTGTGGGTTCCTGGTGTTACTCAGGCAGTTGTTGCCATCCTGTACCTCTCCCGCAAGTGTGATGTTCAGATCCTGTGCAGGTGTTGTTACACGTGGTCTGCCACTGCAAGGGCGATAAGCTGTCCATCCCGTCTCCATGTAGTGCTGTCTTAGGCTAGTCACAGTACGGACATTGCAATTCATTGCCCTGGCCACATTTGCAGTCCTCATGCCTCCTTGCTGCATGCCTAAGGCATGTTCATGCAGGCCTCTTTAGTGTCCTAACAGTCTCAACGACTGTTCCATAGGTGCATGTTCATTTATTGTTTGTGTCATTGAGCAAGCATGGGAAACAGTGTTTAAACACTTTACAATGAAGATCTGTGAAGTTATTTGGATTTTTACAAATTATCTTTGAAAGACAGGGTCCTGAATAACATTTATTTTTTGCTGAGTTTACTTACATTCCTCAGCTATTCCTTATTCTTCTGGAAAATGTTCTCCTATGCTGGGACTTGTGTCCTCTATTAATTCTGAATTGTTTCGAATTTTCGGTGTGCCGCAAGGTGTTTTGGTACAGCCTGTCCAGCAAAGGATACAGTACATGGGATGCCAGCTTCAAAAATGCCCGAATGAAGGCACCTTAGAAGGCAGCATTTTAAGGTTCGTTAGGATTGGGACATGCTAATTGTGACGCCCTGCAATGAAATGCTGCCTGAAAAGGCCTTGGACTGTTGCCTTGGCAGTGTCAGACAGTAATGAATAATGATTAGTGGGTTCACTGCCTATTTGGTTGGCTGGCCGTAATTATTTCACAACCCTCTTCACAACATGCATACTGACAGGTCCAACAGTCTAGCAAAGTCCTTATTTGAGACAATTAGAAAATATGTACATGAAGAATATTACAAGTGGAGAAACAGGGATAGACAGAGAGGAATGGGGGAGACAAAGAAAGAGAGAGAGAGGCTTTTTTGATTGTCACTCGCAAGATGGATGCTAACTCCTGGAATGTATGTAAACAAATAAACGCTACTGGTAAACAGAACGACGGGGACTATTTACCGCCACCAGGCAGACGTTCACAGCTTGCTTTGACCATAGCAGCAAAAGAGAAGTACAAAATATCTATTTGGATTTGCAATTGGATCCTTGTTGCTATTGTTATTGCACTCCCCTTCTCCAGACCTAGTTATAATATGGTCTTGCAACAGGCCAATTTCTCCCTCTGTTGAAAAAGAAGCAGTGAGAAGCACTGAACAAAATGGCTTAATTTTTTCTCTAAGCTTGAATCCCAAATGGCACTTTATCCCCTATATAGTGGGCATATGGGCCCTGGACAAAATTAGTGCACTTATGTAGGAAATAGGGGGCCATATGGAATGCAGGCAATGTCTGTCTTCTCTCCTGTCTTTAAAGGGAGTCTGTGGCAGTAAAACAGCATGAGGGTTCGTCAGTATTGAGGGCTTGTTCATAATTATTAAATGAATTGACCAAAAGACCCTTACACATGCATGAACGTAACAACATAGCCAAATGGAATTGTCCTTTCATTAACATCTCAGCATTCTAATTACACAGTTAACGAGTATGATGGGGCCGGGGCTAAGCTCGACAGAATCTGCACGGCCACACTATACTGTACTTCCGATACCCCACAGACAAGGCTCTTGTTGCATCCTCCTACCTTTTTCAAGAGGATGATATTAGCTATTGCTGAATACTCATTTCCGATTGGCTTGAAGGGCGTTCCAGAGTGTGCATTATTTACTCATAACGCACCATGCATTTGCACGGTAGAATTCCATGGCAATGTTTCATTCTTACATGTTCCATGTTTGAGCTAAGTCGAATTGAAATCATTATTTTTATTCTTTGATTATATTGTCATAATAGCTAGCTAGGACTGATGGTTTGGTTAGCTAAACTAGCAAGTTTGTTTGGTTACCAAGGCAACTACTATCGCCATCAAGTAAACTTGCTAGCCACTTTAGTAGATGTATACATTTCTCGCGGCAAATGTGTTAAATTATAGTCGTAGTATGAAAGGGATATTTAATTTGCGGCTCTATGCGTTCTCTGGAAAACAATGCACTCCGTGGAAGGTTAATTCCACTCCGCTAGCATCAACGAATAATGATTGTGCCTTACTTAGCTAGCTAGCTGAAATCGCTGCTATGTATTTGCCGAAGCTAATCGACTTGCGGGACAGAGACACAAGTCAGACAATTGTGGCTTGTGTGAATTGTGACAGACCTAAGAAAATGTGAAAGGCAGAGAAGATACTTTGCTGAACCAATACTGTGTCTCAAAGAGCACCCTATTCCCGACATAATGCACTGCTTTTGACCAGAGTCTCCACAGGCCCTGGTCAAATGTCATATAAAAACATTTTGGTGGATGCTTAAATTTGTCCCGTTTCAATGGAAATGTTTTTCTTGCATAACTCTCGATGCCCTCGGGGAGTGCCGTTATCAATGGAGGCTCTGGAGCAATTAGGCTTAACCTGTTGAGACGAGCAATCCCGTATCCGGGATCCTATTTATAGCCTCAAGTTCATTACCATAACGCAACGTTAACTATTCATGAAAATCGCAAATGAAATTAAATAAATATATTTGCTCTCAAGCTTAGCCTGTTGTTAACAACACTGTCATCTCAGATTTTCAAAATATGCTTTTGAACCATAGCTAAACAAGCATTTGTGTAAGAGTATTGATTGCCTAGCATAGCATTAAGCCTAGCATTCAGCATGCAACATTTTCACAAAAACAAGAAAAGCATTCAAATAAAATAATTTACCTTTGAAGAACTTCAGATGTTTTCAATGAGGAGACTCTCAGTTAGATAGCAAATGTTCAGTTTTTCCAAAAAGATTATTTGTGTAGGACAAATCGCTCCGTTTTGTTCATCACGTTTGGCTACGAAAAAAACCTGTATCCAGGAGTGTAATTATCTCCGCAAGCTCATTAGCATAACGCAACGTTAACTATTCATGAAAATCGCAAATTAAATTAAATAAATTAGCTCTCAAGCTTAGCCTTTTGTTAACAACACTGTCATCTCAGATTTTCAAAATATGCTTTTGAACCATAGCTAAACAAGCATTTGTGTAAGAGTATTGATAGCCTAGATAGCATTAAGCCTGGCATTCAGCATGCAACATTTTCACAAAAACAAGAAAAGCATTCAAATAAAATAATTTACCTTTGAAGAACTTCAGATGTTTTCAATGAGGAGACTCTCAGTTAGATAGCAAATGTTCAGACACCTGGTAAATGTAGTCTCTTATGGTCAATCTTCCAATGATATGCCTACAAATACGTCACAATGCTGCAGACACCTTGGGGAAACGACAGAAAGTGCAGGCTCATTCCTGGCGCATTCACAGCCATATAAGGAGACATTGGAACACAGCGCCTTCAGAATCTGGGGCATTTCCTGTATGAAATTTCATCATGGTTTCGCCTGTAGCATTAGTTCTGGGGCACTCACAGATAATATCTTTGCAGTTTTGGAAATGTCATAGTTTTTTCTTTCCAAAGCTATCAATTACATGCTTAGTCGAGCATCTTGTCGTGACAAAATATCTTGTTTAAAACGGGAATGTTTTTTATCCAAAAATTAAAAGAGCGCCCCCGATCTCGAAGAAGTTAAGTGCCAAGGGCACATTAACAAATTTTTTCCCCCTCCTTGTCGTCTCAGGGATTCAAACTAGTGACATTTTGGTTACTGGCTCAATGCTCTAACCACTAGAGTATCTGCTGGCCAAATTAGCGCACTGGGAAATACGTGCCATTTGGGATGCATCCTATATATTTCCAGAAGTAGGAGCAGATCAGGATAGCTCAGTTACAGCAGCAACATATACTAGATGTGAGAGTCCCGATGGTTCGGAGTGAAGTGAAAACGCGGTTTGTTCGGACACATCCGTCTTAATTGAATGTGAGCGGGCACCGACAGGGCACCGACTATGCAGTAGCCCTGTTTGGCGAAGGGAACTGTGTGAACAAAACAAATAGTCTTGTTCGCAAAACACCCCGCCATTTAGATACTGTATGTTCTATAGGGAATAACTTAGATCTGCAGTTTCCCTCTCCTTCTGGTACTACAGCAACAACAAAAAAAAAAACATAACACACTGCAATTGCCCCAAAGGACAGGCTCTGGATACAAAAGTGATTTTTTTGTGATGTTTCCTTGTGTTCGGAAGTGAAACGCAAACAGGAAGGAATGGAGGGGGATAGAGGGAGTACAGTAAACTCCCCTCATGTGGGTTCCCTAAGCTTTTTACAGTACAAATGTTTACCATTCTCATAGGCGCCATGTAAAGGTGGTGTTTGCACAGTGAGACGTACCGTTACCCCCCCCCACCCCTCCTTAAAAGTCTCAGTGTGGGAATCCGCTCATATGAGACATGGAGCTCTCTGCGAGGCTCTGCGTTTCTCTCGCACAATACAAAGTTATTCCTTTGTTACAGGCTTCCGTTTTGCACTTTTTGATTATGTTACCGACTTGTTTGTCCATTTCTTGCGTTTCTATTTATCCTTCTAGATTTGAAATGTGATACTCGATAATGGATTGTGTCTCTGGAATCCAGCAGTAGCTAAACTATTGTCTGATTTTGTAGAGAGGTATTTTGCCCATAATCAACAGAGGCTACCTGCGTGACACTGAGACGAGACCAAACATTGTAAGAAGGTACTGTTCTTCCTAAGAATACCTTGGTCTGAAATCTACTCTGCCAATGGATTACACTAGGGAAATATATAAAATATCTTAAAAATCACATTACATTAGGCCCCATATCGTCAAATATCTTCAACTATTAATGCTTTCTCTTGTACAGTATCTGGCTATGGAGTGACTATGGATGATATCGCTCAGCTATAAACGGTTGAGGGAAGGGAGAGGAGCTGGAGAAAAATGTATAAAATTACCTCTATAGGCATGACTGTGAACGTCAAGGGGATTTTGTTGAAAAAAATATACAATGTGCTGGCTTTGGCTCTAGAGAACCATTAGTGTCTCACGGGAGAAGTGGGCGAACAGCCGCACAGGGCTCTGGTAACAAACAGCAGCGGCCATTTTTTTTTACCCCCACATCCTTTGATTATCCAACCTCTTACTTAATTCCTTGCAGACACGGATGAGCCATGGGTTTTTTAAGGGCTCGAGATTCTCTAGTTAAGTGCAAAAATGATCAATGCACAGAAACTCAACTTTTCCATGTCCTTTTTTGCCTTTTTGTGTATTTTTCTTAGTGGCCATTTTGAGTGTTTAGTTTACCAGGGGTCTTTGGTTCTTGGATTATGACTCTAGGGGAAAAAGTGTTGGTCAGAAAACCATTTTTTCCGGTCTTTAGCACCACATGGACTCTTGTCAACTACATTTGCAGTCGCAGGGCAATAGTCTCTCTCATTCCACACATATTCCATATCGTTCACCCCTGAGGGGGTTTTCCACTCATTAATCCCATCCACGCCCCGTGGGTGTGTTCCCGAAGCAGAAGCCCAGGGATGAAGCTCAGCCAATGGAGCACAGATCCACCAGGGTCCAACTGCTCTTAATTGATTCATTAATTGATTTCACAAGGCTTCCCCCATCTTAACTTCACTGCTCTCCTAGTCTCTCTCTCTCTCTCCATATATCTCAACACACAAAACCCTCATCTGCCAAGTCAACTTCCTGCCAGTCAAGCACTTCCCTTCCCCTGTTGAATTAAAGAAACAGCAAAGCAGTGTTGCGTGTTTATGCCGCAAAACATGCCCTAAATTCAACACAGGGAACATTTTTAGTTTGCTACTCCTCTGATCTACTAATGAAAATGCTGACAGGTGTCAGAATCAGGACAGCAACAGGAACGGGGTTTGTGCTGACAACCTGGGAGAGGGGAGGGAGGGAGAGGAGTTGAGAGTCTAGTAAGCAGACTTGACGAGGGAAAATAAAAAATCTGACAGGTAGGAGTATTTTTTTCTCTCCTCTTTCTCGTTCTCTCTCTCCTTCTCAGAAGGCAAAATACCCCCATGAATGTATCAGAGGATCCGACGGCTGCTCAAACAAATATTAACATTTGATTGAATTAAACGTCAAACTCCAAAAACGTGCAGTTGTTTATGCCCGCCCACAGTCCATGTCGTCTGTTACATTAACATACATAGACATGAAGTGGGGGCGTCCATATTGATTTTCCAAGTCTGTGTATCTTTTTTGAAAAACTGTAGACAAAATGGCTGACAACAAGCCAACCGAATTAATATAAAAACTAGAATTACATAAATGACAGAAGAACCTCCAATATTTGCACATTATTCTTAAAAAAAATTGTTCAAGCTCTGTCAAGTTGGTTGTTGATCATTGCTAGACAGTCTTGCCATAGTATTTCAAGCCGATTTAAGTTAAAACTGTAGATAGGCCACTCAGGAACATTCAATATTGTCTTGGCAAGCAAGATTTGGTCTGGTGTTTTAGGTTATTGTCCTGCTGAAAGGTACATTTATCTCCCAGTGTCTGGTGGAAAGCAGACTGATCCAGGTTTTCCTCTAGGATTTTGCCTGTGCTTAGCTCCATTATGTTTCTTTTTTATCCTGAAAAACTACAGTCCATAACAATTACAAACATATCCATAACCCGATGCAACCACCACTATGCTTGAAAATTTGGAGAGTGGTATTCAGTAATGTCTTGTATTGAATTTGTACCAAACATAACACTGTATTCAGGACAAAAATTTAATTTGCTTTGACACATTTTTTGCAGGATGACTTTAGTGCCTCGTAAACAGGACACATGTTTTGGAATATTTTTTTATTCTGCACAGGTTTCCTTCTTTTCACTCTGTTAATTAGGTTAGTATTGTGGACTAACAACAATGTTGTTGATCCATCCTCAGTTTTCTCCTATCACAGCCATTCAACTCTGTAACTGTTTTAAAGTCACCATTGGACGCCTGTATCACGGGAAGGATGCCTGTGTCTTTGTAGTGACTGGGCGTATTGACACCATCCAACGTGTAATTAATAACTTCACCATGTTCAAGGGGATATTCAATGTTGGCTTTCTTTATTTTTACCCCTCCCTGGTCTTTTTGGTTGAATCTGTGTTTCAAATTCACTGCTCTACTGAGGGACTTTGCAGATAATTGTATGTGTGGGGTGCAGAGATGAGGTAGTCACTCAAAAATCATGTTAAAAACAATTATTGCACACAGAGTGAGTCCATGTAGCTTATCATGTGACTTGTTAAGCAATTTTTACTCCTGAATATATTCAGTCTTTCCTTACAGGGGTTGAATACTTATTGACTCAAGACGTTTCAGCTATTCATTTTAAATTAATTTGTCAAATTTTCACAAATACATTTTTCCACTTTGACATGGGTATTGTGTGTAGGCCAGTGACACACATTCTCAATTTAAAATCAATTTACAATTCAGGCTGTAACACAACAAAATGTGAAAAAAAACCAAGGGGTGTGAATACTTTCTGAAGTTACTGTAGCTGTTCTAAAATTGGTTTGAGGCAGGCATTAGATTACGAACATTTTCAAGTGCATTGTTGAAAACAAGGGTTTTGGGAAACAGCTTGGATATTTACAGATGCTGCTACGAAGGTTCTAACGATTAACTTAACCTTAAGATGCTTTTGGGAATCCAGGCCCTGGTGTATTCGTGTTATTATCAGTATATGCCTCAAGCAGGCCCCCCAGTCAGTCAGTGTGCCATGTCGGTAATTACAGATTCCGTTGGGAAGAATAACGGCTTCCACTCAGGCTTGAGGCCCTCTCCTCTCTTTCTATACCCCTGACATAGCTGCTCGCTCTGCACCACGCACACACACAAAATATTTCTCTCCGCCTCCCCTCCACTCCATCCTGTGACTCACAAGACATCGCTCTAATGTTGTATCAACTTCCCCTGAACCTTCGGCTTTACATTACCCTAACGTTCCAGCCCTCCTCAATAAACCTAATGTATTTAATCAGCTCGAGAGGGATGACTGCTTATCTCCCCTGCACTTGTCATGGATAGGAGCATATTGAACGTATGAGGGAGAAATGGTGGAGTCCTTCATTATTTCCTAGGGCTTCGCCAATGAGCCTGATGTATCTCCTCCACTGACAGCTCATTTTCCACACAATCCCTTGCATTCATTGGGAGCGGGGGAGAAAGAGAAAATACGGCTCTTGGATACTTCTTCCCATTGCTTATTCATGACCCCGCTGTAGCTACTAGGCATGCTAGGCTAGGTGTGTTAATAATCTCCTCAGAAACCAAGTAGAATCACAATTGTTTGTCGAACACACAGCTAGTAGCCAATGGAGGAGGGCACAGGGGGGATCAGGGCAGTGCTGAACAGAGGGGGAGAGATTAAGAACAGGTCATGTGACAAGTTGATAGGGAGGGAAAAAGAGAAAAGGAGAGTGTGTGTGTGTGAGAGAGAGAGACAGAGAGAGAGAGAGAGAGAGAGAGAGAGAGAGAGAGAGAGAGAGAGAGAGAGAGAGAGAGAGAGAGAGAGAGAGAGAGAGAGAGAGAGAGAGAGAGAGAGAGAGAGAGGGCAATATGTCTGGAGGGAGAGTTTGCCTGTTTCTATGTGCACGCTGGTGTGTGTATGTGTCTGTTTGTGTCTGTGTGTTAGATCAAGCGAATGAGTGTGTGTGTTCAAAGGTTAATGAGAGAGAGAGAGTGGGGTAGAGCGATAAAGCGAGAGAGGAGATAACTGTGCTTGGAGGAAAGAGAAAACGGACTGAAATGTGAGTACCCCATCCCTGGCCTCGTGCTAGCTGTCTGCAGTCTACCGCTTGTGCAGGCTATTGTGGTTCTGAATGATTGTGTTTTTGGACTGTGGAAGCCTGTGACAGCACTAGGTACTCCCCTCCCCCCCTTACTCCTGTCCTAGTACCTCCAGAGTCCTCGCTTTGGCAAAGCCCCATTTCCATTCCAACACAGTCTCCACTCGTAACAAGGCTCAGGGGGTATAGATAGAGGTCTGCAGGCTAGATCTCTGTAGTCTAATCAGACACTAAATAATGGCCAGGAAACCATAGGCTGGAACCAGAGGCTGAGCCCAGTAGAGATGACCTGACCATCTCTGCTCTGTCTGGGGGTAAATTCCAGGCCCCTACTGGATGCTCTGTCCTGGATCACTAATCGAAACACATTGGAAATGGCATGATTATACACTGAATGTACAAAACATTAAGAACACCTTCCTAATATTGTGAAGTGCACCCCCCCTCCCCCTTTTGTCCTCAGAACAGTCTCAATTCGCTGACTCTACAAGGTGGCGAAAGCGTTCCACAGGGATGCTGGCCCATGTTGACTCCAATGTTTCCCACAGTTGTCTCAAATTGGCTGGGTGTCCTTTGGGCGGTGGACCATTCTTGATACATGTGGGAAGCTGTTGAGTGTGAAAGACTCTGCAGCATTGCAATTCTTGACACTAACCAGTGCTCCTGGCACCTACTGCCATACCCCATTCAAAGGCACTACCATACCCCTTGCACTGAAATATTTTGCCTTGCCTATTCACCCTCATAAAGGCACACATCCACAATCCATGTCTCAATTGTCTCAAGGCTTAAAAATCCTTCTGTAACCTGTGTCCTCCCCTTCATCTACATCTTTACATCTTTGCAACTTTGATGGGGGTGGGGGCTACAAAAGAACTGAACTCATCATGAGGGGCCATACAGTGCATCATGGGTCTGCATACACACATCCATACTGTAACGGTTTTGACTTGAGGTTATTATTTATAGGGGTGCCAGGTAGGTTGTGCCTACCAGAGAAAACATTAGTTTCTCCTTTTAGTTTGGGTGGGAATGAGTCCCATCTGGTCCGTCAAGTCTACACCAATACAAAGGACGTATGTAAAAGTCAGGATGGAAATAAACTTTTCATAAACCCTTAAAACATTGAAAAGAACTTCAAAAACAATTATATTCTGTTGCGTGGGTTGTATTAGCAACAACGATTACACACATATATAATAATATCACAATGAGTTCTGGTTCCTCCAGAAATGTCCTGTACCTCGGGCCTAAAAGAGTCCTGCCCGGTAAAGGAGTTCAGTGAACTCAAGTGACTTTTGTCACGCGATGTTTGTCCGTTCGTTCCGTGTAGCGTAAACCCAGTATTAAACATACAATCAATATAACAATTACTTTACCACAGAACCTTAAAGCGGATCAACTCTTAATTAAGTCCTCAACTACCACTAACTACACAAATCACAGTATACATCACATCCAAACAAATGAAATACCGTATACAAAAAGGTGGTAGTCAGTCGGTCAGTCAGACAATCCAATCCGCCAATAGATCTCCCGCGGAGAAAGGCCACGAAGAACGGAGAGGTGTAGTCCAGGGACGCAAAGAGTGGATCCGATCCTGGGTAAACTCTCTTAGGCTACAAAACACACGTTTAACGGCAACAAAACAAACGGAATAGAGAAGCTTCGGAACTGAGGGTTGAACACATCCTCATGCACGTCTCCATCACAACCCCACTTTCGTGCAGCTGATGCTGGCTATTTAATTGGGAATTAAAGGGAAAGCGCCCTATTGGAAGGAGCTGCACTGAGACGGTTCAGAAAAATTCAGGGCCGTCACACACCCCCTCCCCTGGAAAAAGCCGACCATTGCCCTGGAAGGCACATCTTGGTCGGGGAAACCGAGAAAGGTCTCCTCATCACTTTCCTCTACAAAAATATTCATTACTTTTTGGAGCTCACGCTCCTCAACTGAGAAGTCACAGGCCTTAAGGTGCGAGACTTCTGGGTCTGGGAATCCAAGAAAAGTATCCTCACTATCCTCTTCAAAGATATCCAGGACCTTGCGGCGCTCAATCGCCTCCAATTCCTCAGCCGAGGGGTAACAGGCCTTAAGGCGTGAGACATGGACGATGCGCATATCTTCACCTGTGTCCTCTTTCACCACTCGGTAGTTCAAAGGGCCCATCTGCTCCACAATCCTATATGGTCCTTGCCATTTAGGAGCGAGCTTGGCCGAGAAGAATTGTTCAGCTTTCGAGTAAGGATGAGAGCGAAGCCACACCCGATCACGAAGCTGGAACTGCATGTCTCGTCTGTTCTTATCATAATTTCTCTTCTGCTTGAGTCGAGCCTGGATCATGTTCTTTGAGACAAGAGCTCTCAAGTCATGGAGATGGCCTACCTGGTCATAGCAAGCAGCGTCTGGAGTAAGCTGCTGGGGCTGTAGCACCATATCCAAGGGTCCTCGGAGAGGACGACTTAGGTTCAGCTCTGCAGGTGTGACTCCAGTGGACTCTTGCACAGCAGAATTCAGGGCAAATCGAAACTCGTGAAGGTGCTTGTCCCAGTGTTTGTGCTGGGTCCCTACATAGGAAGCAATCATTGTCTTCAAGGTTCGATTTACTCTCTCAGTGAGATTGGTCTGTGGGTGATAGGCCGTGGTCAACTTCTGCCTCAGGTTCCATCTTTGGCAGGTCTCCTCAAAGAGATCAGAGACAAATTGGGAACCTCGATCAGACAGGATGTAATCAGGCACTCCCCAGCGAGTCAGGATCTCTTTCGTAAGGATGTTAGAGACGGTCCTTGCTGTGGCCTGACGCAGGGAAAAGAGTTCCACCCACTTTGAATAGTAATCAACAAAAACAAGTATGTACACATTCTGATTGGAGCTTCTAGGAAATGGACCCATCAAATCCACTCCTAACATTTCCCAAGGTCGGGTAACCACCGTTTGCTGCAACTTGCCAGCAGGCTTTCTACCTTCTGGTTTGTACATTTGACAAACCTGACAGTTTTGGATGTGTGACTTCACATCCATGCTCAGATGTGGCCAGTACAGTAACGCTTGCAACCGCTTGTAGGTTTTGAACCTGCCCAAATGACCAGCTAATGGGTCTTCATGGAAATGTTGAAGCAGTTGTAGGCGTAGAGTGTCCGGTATGTACATTTGGTAGAGTGTTCTGTGAGGTAGTTGTACGACTCGGTAGACTTTATCTTCAATGATGGTCAGCTTTGTGGTAGGATTGACCATCTTTTCTCCATCTTCCAGGATAGTCTGGTACAAAGCCTGTACTTCTGGATCATCCTGTTGAGCTTTCCATATGGCCTCATCAGAGATGGGAAAGTCCGTTTTGGGCGAGTCTCGACTGCTTGACAGGACAGTAGCACATGTAAGATCAGGGCCACCGTTATCACAAGTAGGAGCTCTGGACAAGGCATCTGGAACAGTGTTGTATTTTCCTTTCCTGTATTCCACTGCAAATGTGAACTCTTGCAACCGTAGAGCCCATCTTATGAGTCTGGTGCTTGGTTTGTTGGTCTTGAACACCCACACAAGGGAGGAATGGTCAGTGACCACAGTGAAGTGTCTTCCCTCCAAGTAGTACCTCCACTTTTCCAAAGCCCAGACCACTGCAAGGCACTCTTGCTCTGTTGTGGAGTAGTTCCGTTCTGCTCCATTCAATGTCCGACTGGCGAACGCTAGCACTTCTTCAGTGCCAAGTCCAGTCTGTTGGACTAGGACAGCACCAAGTCCAACATCACTTGCATCAGTGTAAACAACAAAAGGGCAATCAAAGTTGGGATGACCTAAAATGGGAGGTGTGACGAGATGTCGTTTCAGGGTTTCAAAGGAAGTCTGGCACTCTGCCGTCCATTGGAATTTCGCTCCTTTTCGCTTCATCGCGTTGAGGGTTCTGCCACCTGGGAGAAGTTCGACACAAAACCGATGGTACCATCCAGCCATACCAAGGAACCGTTGAAGGGCCTTGAGTGTGGTTGGCACAGGGAAGTCTTGTACAGCCTTTGTCTTTTCAGGATCCACATGAATGCCGTCGAAAGACACAATATGGCCAAGGAACTTCAGGGAGGTTTGGCAGAAGTTGCTCTTCTTCATATTTAAGGTCAGACCAGCTTCTCTTAACTTGTCCAACACTGCTTGAAGATCTTGAAAGTGTCTTTCTCTGTTCTGAGAGTAGATAATTATATCGTCCAGGTAGACGAAACAGATCTTCCCTTTGAGCTCACCTAACGCAATCTCCATGAGTCTTTGGAAAGTGGCAGGGGCATTCTTTAATCCAAAGGGCATCACCTTAAAGGAAAACAAGCCCTCGGCACAGACAAACGCAGTCTTGTCCTTGCTTTCCTGGTCCATCTCAACCTGCCAATAACCACTATTGAGGTCAAGGGTAGTGAACACAACAGCGCCAGACAATGACTCCAGGATCTCATGGATGGTGGGAAGAGGATAGGCATCAGTCTGGGAAACATTGTTGGTCTTCCTATAGTCCACACAAAATCTAAGACCACCAGTCTTTTTTGGGATGAGGACAACAGGAGCAGCCCAGGGAGAGGAGGAACGTTCTATTATATCTTGGGTTAACATATCATTTATGAGTCCCTTTTGGATGATTAGCTTCGCTGGGGACAAACGATATGGCTTTTGCTTGATCGGCATTTCCTGTGTAAGGAATATTTTGTGCTTCAGGAGCCTGGTGCGTCCCAGCTTTGAAGTACATACATCAGCATTATTCTGCAGCTGTTCCAACAGCCTTAACTCCTCTGGCTGTTCCAGCTGAGCTTTTCTCACAGCCTGTAAAAGGAGATCGTCAGAAGGATTATCGAGGGTTAGTGGTACCGGAGCAATGGCAGAGAAGACTGCCACATTTGAACCCCAATCATGTAACTTTTTAGCTTCCGATTGGTGCGGTATTAACTGAAAGGAAGGGGATGTCGATGGGGGCGTAGGCAGTGACTCTTGGGGTTTCAGCTCTGGTTAAAGCACCCAGAGAAGGATGGTCATTCCTGCGAAGAGAGTTAGGTGTGTTGGCCTGTTGTGATTTGTGGTTTCTGGAAGGGTTTACTTGATACGGTCTTGGACATTCAGAGGTGCCAGCTTGGCCCTCAGTGGTCTGAACTGAAGTGGACACCAGGGAAACTCTGTGTAAGGAGTTGTGCCTAATGGAGGCCATGTCCACAGACACGTCATCCAACATTTTAACACAATTAGAGAGTTCCGTCTGCAAGTGGTCTACAGTGTTAACCATGGGAGAAAAACAGAATTAACATCCTTGAGGACCTCAGTGTGGTGATGTTGCAGGCGCCATTGGAGAGAGGCAGTGAGTTGGTTTCGTTGGTAGTCAAACTGCCTGTCCATGGCACCAGTCATTTCCCGTCTTCCACTCTCACTGAGCTCTTTCAGCGTGTGGGTTAGAGTGCTCAGTGAGTTTCTGAATTCCATGGCACTCTGTTGTTGCTCTTCCCTCAGACATTTGAATTTATGGTGGATAAGAGTTTGGAGATGTTGTTGAGTCTGACGAATATCAAGGATGTCACCTTGAAGTTGTAAGACTACAACCTCTGGAGATAAACCAGACAATGGAGGAAGGTTGGGTGTCAGAGGGAGGACTAGCTCAGTACTTCCACACAGATCCATGTCAATAAGTGAGTAACTGGTTAGACCTCCTGTGGCCTGTGGCTCAGGCCGAGCATTCAGATTCCCAGGGCTCTGGCCCAAATCAACTCCATTATCTCCATTCACATTATGATTTGTATTGTCAGCTTGATGGTCAGAATGGCCCTGTGTATTCCCATTGACAGGTATGACATGGATGAGCACATTATCTTGGGGTGAATCCATTGTTTTAATTCCACACAAAATATTTGCTTTGGTTAGTTCTCAATGTTGAGCTGTCCCATCTGGGGTGCCATTTTTTATGTAACGGTTTTGACTTGAGGTTATTATTTATAGGGGTGCCAGGTAGGTTGTGCCTACCAGAGAAAACATTAGTTTCTCCTTTTAGTTTGGGTGGGAATGAGTCCCATCTGGTCCGTCAAGTCTACACCAATACAAAGGACGTATGTAAAAGTCAGGATGGAAATAAACTTTTCATAAACCCTTAAAACATTGAAAAGAACTTCAAAAACAATTATATTCTGTTGCGTGGGTTGTATTAGCAACAACGATTACACACATATATAATAATATCACAATGAGTTCTGGTTCCTCCAGAAATGTCCTGTACCTCGGGCCTAAAAAGAGTCCTGCCCGGTAAAGGAGTTCAGTGAACTCAAGTGACTTTTGTCACGCGATGTTTGTCCGTTCGTTCCGTGTAGCGTAAACCCAGTATTAAACATACAATCAATATAACAATTACTTTACCACAGAACCTTAAAGCGGATCAACTCTTAATTAAGTCCTCAACTACCACTAACTACACAAATCACAGTATACATCACATCCAAACAAATGAAATACCGTATACAAAAAGGTGGTAGTCAGTCGGTCAGTCAGACAATCCAATCCGCCAATAGATCTCCCGCGGAGAAAGGCCACGAAGAACGGAGAGGTGTAGTCCAGGGACGCAAAGAGTGGATCCGATCCTGGGTAAACTCTCTTAGGCTACAAAACACACGTTTAACGGCAACAAAACAAACGGAATAGAGAAGCTTCGGAACTGAGGGTTGAACACATCCTCATGCACGTCTCCATCACAACCCCACTTTCGTGCAGCTGATGCTGGCTATTTAATTGGGAATTAAAGGGAAAGCGCCCTATTGGAAGGAGCTGCACTGAGACGGTTCAGAAAATTCAGGGCCGTCACAATACCCCCTCCCCCACACACACACACACACACACACACGCACCTTGCTAGCAAAACATTTCAGCGGCTTCACTCGTGACAGTGAAGATACTTCTGGGGGTTTTAATGTTCAATTCCTGCGACAATACACATTTTTTCCATAGGGTGGAGGCAATTGTTTGCAGTTTTTTTTATACGATAGCTGATCATCAATTGCATCATGCTTACTACAAGTTTCTATAGCTGTCGCTAGACTAATTTACCAATACGTTTTTTTTAGCTAACATGGGCTAATTAAGTGACTTCACAACAAAAATGTATAAATTGCACCTAATGTATTCTATTATTCTAACTCTCAACAGTAAATTGAGACCCCGACTGAGTTCCCCCCAGATTGAAATTGGCCCGCGGGCCTACAAAAGGGGGGCGACCGATTGGTCATCCTTGATCTACACTGATTGTGGATTTAACAAGTGACATCAATAAGGGATCATATCTTTCACTGAGATTCACCTGGTCAGTCTATGTCATGTCCTTAATGTTTTGTACACTCAGTGTATATTGGCTTGATTGAAATAGCATATAATCCTAATCTTAGAATGACACTCAGAGAATTTTATTTTTGAATTGAGGATGATGATTTGGAACTATAATAGTGGGACCTGTATGTGTGGCAATAACTGAGCAGACAGGACAGATATCTCTGGGAGAGGCTGTGTGTGTGGCAATAACCGAGCAGACAGGACAGATATCTCTGGGAGAGGCTGTGTGTGTGGCAATAACTGAGCTGACAGGACAGATATCTCTGGGAGCGGCTGTGTGTGTGGCAATAACTGAGCAGACAGGTCAGATATCTACGATACGATACGATCTAGATACGTCACCCCGCTCCTCCGCTCTCTCCACTGGCTTCCAGTTGAAGCTCGCATCCGCTACAAGACCATGGTGCTTGCCTACGGAGCTGTGAGGGGAACGGCACCTCAGTACCTCCAGGCTCTGATCAGGCCCTACACCCAAACAAGGGCACTGCGTTCATCCACCTCTGGCCTGCTCGCCTCCCTACCACTGAGGAAGTACAGTTCCCGCTCAGCCCAGTCAAAACTGTTCGCTGCTCTGGCTCCCCAATGGTGGAACACACTCCCTCACGACGCCAGGACAGCGGAGTCAATCACCACCTTCCGGAGACACCTGAAACCCCACCTCTTTAAGGAATACCTAGGATAGGATAAAGTAATCCTTCTCACCCCCCTTAAAATATTTAGATGCACTATTGTAAAGTGGCTGTTCCACAGGATGTCATAAGGTGAATGCACCAATTTGTAAGTCGCTCTGGATAAGAGCGTCTGCTAAATGACTTAAATGTATGTAATGTAAATGTAATATCTCTGGGAGAGGCTGTGTGTGTGGCAATAACTGAGCAGACAGGTCAGATATCTCTGGGAGCGGCTGTGTGTGTGGCAATAACTGAGCAGACAGGACAGATATCTCTGGGAGAGGCTGTGTGTGGCAATAACCGAGCAGACAGGACAGATATCTCTGGGAGAGGCTGTGTGTGTGGCAATAACTGAGCTGACAGGACAGATATCTCTGGGAGCGGCTGTGTGTGTGGCAATAACTGAGCAGACAGGTCAGATATCTCTGGGAGCGGCTGTGTGTGTGGCAATAACTGAGCAGACAGGTCAGATATCTCTGGGAGCGGCTGTGTGTGTGGCAATAACTGAGCAGACAGGACAGATATCTCTGGGAGCGGCTGTGTGTGTGGCAATAACTGAGCAGACAGGACAGATATCTCTGGGAGAGGCTGTGTGTGTGGCAATAACTGAGCAGACAGGACAGATATCTCTGGGAGAGGCTGTGTGTGTGGCAATAACTGAGCAGACAGGACAGATATCTCTTGGATATGCTGTGTGTGGCAATAACTGAGCAGACAGGACATATATCTCTGGGAGAGGCTGTGTGTGTGGCAATAACCGAGCAGACAGGACAAATATCTCTGGGAGAGGCTGTGTGTGGGGCAATAACTGAGCAGACAGGACAAATATCTCTGGGAGAGGCTGTGTGTGTGTGTGTGTGTGTGTGTGTGTGTGTGTGTGTGTGTGTGTGTGTGTGTGTGTGTGTGTGTGTGTGTGTGTGTGTGTGTGTGTGTGTGTGTGTGTGTGTGTGTGTGTGTGTGTGTGTGTGTGTGTGTGTGTGTGTGTGTGCTTGCTTGCGTATGCGTGTGTATGTGCGTGTGTATGTGCGTGCGTTGCTGCCAAAGCAAAGCTGGGCCTCGTATTACAGGGATCCCTGGGTATCAGACACAAGCCTGTATGCGCTCGGTCTAGACCGGGCCAAGCCTGGCAGCTAGCCTGCAATGAGCCAGCTCTAATCAACTCTATTTGCTACACTGTAGACTCCCATGTAGGAATACTTTACAGTACTACAGTCGGAACGTCTCAATAGGCTACAGAGGCACAAAGATATGAACAGCCATGCAGTCGCAACACTGATTTAATATGCTACTCTCACACAGACATGCATGCACACACTCATGTGTGCATACAGGCAAGCCCATAATATGCTTACGCACGGATACATACACACTTACATTGCGCACACCACACATGCACATGCACACACACACGCAATGAATGGGGTTCGATTTTCTGGGCATTCCAGTCCTTGGCAATAGGCGTTTGTTTTATTTCCTGCCTACACCAAAGGGAAAGATTAAGCATATACTGTGCTCTGTTTAAGGGAGAGAAAATGAGCTGTCTACTGACAAGTACATTGTAGCCCTGCAGTTTTCTGTCCAGAATACAAAGAGACATTTATCACTGCAGCATGGGAGGAGAAGAGAAAATAGGGAGAGTGAGTGAGAGAGAGGCACATCTCTCCACTGCTGCAATGTGTGCATCTCTGCTTTTACCTGGGTCTCACACTTCCTGACAGATAGGAGAAAGCTTTTCTCCTCCTCTAACTGTGTGAGATATCCCTCAGTCTCACTTTCTCTTGTGCTTCCCGTGTGTATCAAGAATGGTCCAACTTGACTCAACTGTGGGAAGCATTGGCGTCAAAATCGTCCAGCATCCCTGTGGTATGCTTTCGACACCTTGTAGAGTCCATGCCCCGACAAATTGAGGCTTTTCTGTTTATCTAATTATTAGGAAGGTGTTCTTATTGTTTTGTACACTTAGTGTATTTAAAATATATGGATTTTTTTGTAGAGGCCACTTCCTTCTCCTTCTACAGTAATTAAGGTGGTTACAAAAGGTTACTACCCTGGGCAGCTGGCATTTCCTTTATCTCTCACTCTGCTTCATGTATATTCAGCAGCAAATGATTTATTCTTTAAAAATTCAATCATTTGGAAAGCAGACCCCATTTTTCAATGAAGAAATACTAGCACACCAGCCCGGCCAACCCACCTATAAAACATGCATAATAGCAGGCGGTGTTTTCGCTTATCTCCTTTGTAGGGGCCACAGGTTGAGGAAACTGAAACAAACCACTTTTCTCCCTCTTAGCCTCATTGATTAGTGTCTGAAGTCCACTTGGTTGTCCCCAATGATGACCTCGGCCGGATAAGCTCACAGTATTTCAATTAAACAGGATGAAAACATGTAGGTAGAGGGAGTTGGGAGGGACTTTCCCTTGGTACAGAATGACCGCAGCTACAGCAAGCCTGTTGGCCAGCTTGGGGTCCAGATTAATAGCTATTGATGAAAGATTAAAGGGACAGACAGAGGGAGGGGATCAGAAAATGGCCTGTGGACACCTGTAACCCCCCTCACGCCCCCAATCTTGCCAGAAGGCCTCTGGCCGCTACTGATAAACTAGTGGCCTGCTGAAACGGATGACTCCACCTCCACCACACACACACAGCCCAGACCATCATTTGCACATGCCTCCCTCTCTCCAATCAAGATCCCTTTGTCCATTCTGAATGCACGCAACCTCCATTCCTCCACGAGAAATCCCAAGAATATTCAAGGTATGCCAATCAAATAGCTATCCCTTGGAAAGGAAGACATTCCATTTAAATCAGTTAATTCTCCTTGGTGAGCCAATTATGATTTTTCAGCCCTTACTCGTCTTCCACCCTTCCACCCCTTTAAAAAAGGAGGATAGAAAGTAATGGGAGAGGTTAGCTGTTAAGTTTAATGGCAGACAGGAAACCCACAAAATTGCTTTTTTTATGATGCACCGTCCTGTTCTCATGCATTCCCCATTAAATCTCCGAGCCAGACTGCACATAGACAGCAGAGAGACTGATCGCCATACCCCAGACAATGAACAAGAGCCGCCTTATATAGGGGACTTAAGCCCATTATTAATATGGCCTGGAGAAGACTGACACACATGACCATAATGGGAATCCTGTGTTTCCTTGGATGTGTCTCAAATGGCACCCTATTGCCCATATAGTGCACTACTTTTGACCAATGCCCATATAGAGCTCTGGTCAAAAGTAGAGCGCTATGTAGAAAATATGGTGCCATTTGGGACGGACACCGTCTCCTAGTTCGGCTCTCATTGGCATCACAAAGAGATCTTAAACAACTTAATAAGTCTCAGATGACACTGATATCATTCAGCACTCACAGGTGACGTCTAATTTAATATCCCACCACAGACGATTATGAGTTTAATGACATGGGTTTCCTTGAGGATATGAATGGGCCTATCCTAACCCCACCCCCATGCAACAAACCTTGTTATGTGTGTGTGTGGCCCCATCCCTAAATGGGGCATTCTAACTTGCATAGGGGGTGGCAGCGTGCCAAGCTAAGCGCATGCTTCTTTGCCACATATAAGCCATTTAATCATAATGAGTATGTTTACATGCACACTAATAATTCAATATTAAACTGATTATGGCAGTAGGAGGAGTATGGCATTAGTCATGTAAATAACTTACTCTGTTTAGCTTAATCAGAGTAAAGTTACAATCGAAGTAAGCATACACCGATTAAAACACCTGGATTTCTGATCTTCCAAATTATTAGGACATGTAAACACCTTAATCACAGTTCCAGCTGTGTATTTCAGCTAGCATATGTGCTTGCACCAGCCAAAGGAGCTTCCCTCTTTTGCCTGAGTAAAGTGTTCATCATAGAAATAGTTTAAACAATAAACTTTATGTCCAAACCCAGAATCAAACTAGTCTTCCCAAAGATAACATGGTGGTAGAAAGTTTATTTTGATTGGCAATTTTCTGCATTTATCAAAGTCCCATCAAGTTGCCTGATTTTAGATGTGCCCATGCAAACAGGATTATTTGTAACGGTTTTCTTGACTTAAAGGAGAGGGGGACCAAAATGCAGCGTGGTTTCTATTCATGGTTCTTTAATAAAGACTCTGCACATGAACAGACTAACAAAACAAGAAACGTGAAAACCTAAACCAGCCCTATCTGGTGCAAACACAGAGACAGGAACAATCACCCACAAAACCCAACACCAAAAAGGCTACCTAAATATGGTTCCCAATCAGAGACAGTGACTAACACCTGCCTCTGATTGAGAACCATATCAGGCCAAACATAGAAATAGACAAACTAGCCATGTAACATAGAATGCCCACTCAGATCACACCCTGACCAAACAAAACATAGAAACATACAAAGCAAACTATGGTCAGGGTGTGACATTATTAGGCTAATCTTCTTGCAAAGCATGTAAACCAAACTAGTTTATTAATCTGAGTATTCACAATAATCATTTTATTGTGTGCATGTAACCGTACCCAATGTACGATACACAAAGCATCCAGTAAGGAGCCCCCACCCCCCCTCCCCACCATCTACCTGATGCCATAGTCGAGAAAATACATAACTGTTGGTTTCCTCTTCCTTTCTCACTTCAATGGTTTTCTTTTCTTCACCCACTCTGTCTTCTGTGGGTGATACCAGCCCACCGCAGTTCTCCGGGATTGCTGTACTGCTGACAATCCCCTCTCCGCCGTAGAGGCAATGGCTAGAGAAACAGAGTGGTGTGGAGATGGGCTCGGACTCAGTGCTATTAAGTGCCATCACAGCCAGCGCCCTCTCAGCTGTGAATAATGGAGACCCTCTGAGAGAAACAGCAGGCCTCCAGACACCAAACAAAAATGGCCTTTTTGTGACTGGAGAAAATCACAACAAGCCCCTGTGCAACATTAGCCTCTATGCGTCACCTGCACTTTACTTTGGCTAGGGGTTGCTCCGGTGACCTGCGCCAGGCCTCTTATCAAGCCTTTCTACCGGACCGCTAGGCTCTCCCCAGGGGGGCCATCCCCTGCTTCACTGTGTTCCTACATGCTCAACCAACCTCACCCACATGGTTCTACTTCCATAGATTGTTCAAGCGAGCATGAAGAGAAGGGGACGTGGAAAGAAATGGAGGACAATGAAAGAAATAATAACAGGAAGAAAGAGGGAAGGGTGAGAAAGAGAGTGAGATACAGGGAAGAAAGAGGGAAGGGTGAGAAAGAGAGTGAGATACAGGGAAGAAAGAGGGAACAGAGAGAGAGAGAGGGGGAGGGAGAGAATGAATGCTCTGGCGTCTTTTCTGCTGGGAGATAAAACGGAATATAAAACACATAGTCCCAGCAGACACAGAGTGAACATGACTGAATGAGAAGGCACATTACATTAATTATGTAAGGGGGCCTCTGTTCAAGCAGTGCCGAGTCTCACTGGGTAGAGACAGAGATGGCCTGAGTCCCAAATCGCACCCTATTCCCTATTTAGTGCACTACGTTTGACCATGGCTCATAGACAGAGCCATAGAGCTCTGGTCAAAAGTAGTACACTATGTAGGGAATGCCATGGAGTCTAGCGATGTTAGTATATTCAATGTCTCTGCATGCTGGGCCCAGCTGTTTAGAGGAAGACGCATTGATTTGTTGAACTCAGGCTGCCGGATGTCCAGGTGGGTTCGTGGTCAGGTGGGAACTGAGCTATTGTGTTGGGTTTCCTGAGTGAATAAAACACCACACTTGAAAATAAAAACACAAAATGTAAGGGAAGTTGGTTTATGGTAGCACTGGGGTGAGAGTGGGGTGGCTTTTTTGAAGAAACCTTATTGTCATATATGGCAGAGCACCCAGCTGTTAAAGCGAGGTAGAGCATCTTTTACCCTTGCTACTCTTCTAATATTCTCAGACTCTGATTCTACAAATTCCACAAATAGACTCATTTGAGAACTGTCCCATAAGGGACTCCTTAGCTAAGACTGCTTCCCTGGAGATGGGTAGAAAGCCTCAGCGATGATTATATCCTGCTTACCTCGTCGAAGGGACTTCGACGTCTTCCTGCCTCTGCCTACTCCCCCCTCTCCATCCCTCAACCCCAAAAGCCCAGCTCGTCCCTGTCCCCCTATCACAGATGTAATTTACTATCTGCGTTTGTCCCTCCTCGATCCCTTTCCCAGACTCAAGGGTTTTTGCAGAAGCAAATTAGCTCGCTAGCTCGGTCAAGCTTAAACACAGCAGGAATGCAGCATTTGTTACAATGTATTTAAAGATGCCATTACAAAGAGAGGAAATGAGAGAGCCAATGGCAGGTCAGGGATTGGGACTGTGGAGAAAATGGGGATTGAGTGTTCTGGGGGTGCGTGCCACTGTTGTTGTTGTGGCCCTGCAATGAGCCAGGTTAATTTGAGGGTCTGCCAATAGGGTGAGCAGCACCCCTAGAATGGTATCCTTCATCTAATTAGCCGGTCACCTAGGATGCAGTACAGATCCTACTCTTGTTGATATGTTGGCCTGAGCTGGCTGTGTGCGTGTGTGTGTGTGTGTGTGTGTGTGTGTGTGTGTGTGTGTGTGTGTGTGTGTGTGTGTGTGTGTGTGTGTGTGTGTGTGTGTGTGTGTGTGTGTGTGTGTGTGTGTGTGTGTGTGTGTGTGTGTGTGTCAGGCTGTCGTCAAATCAGAGCCTTGGGCGTGAGCTGACCCCTACAACCCCTGGAATTATTACGCTGTGATCCAAGTTGCCTACATCCTACATCCCAGTAGCTCACACAAGATCAGTCATGATCACTTTGAAACCTGCCCCTCGGAGCATTCCCTATCTCCCTACGCCATGTTCCCAGTAAAGGCTGAGCCCCTGGAGCCAGTGATGGCATTTTTAGAACCTTTAACCAGGCTTCTGTGACCTCTAGTTGCCATTGATGGTTATATCTCCTATATAGAGCCACTGTTTGATAGGGTGCGGAAAGGTGCCTCCCAGCAAAATAGAATTAGTCGCCTGCCAGGGCACTTGGAAAAAAAGTCCCGCCAGCCCACTTGGGCGTATTTCATAATGACAACCAGCTCATGTTCGTTACCACTATATAAAGCAGTCCATTGGCTCGCCACTTCTGCCTTTGTCATCGCTGCCTACTGCAGCGTTTTGGTCAAAGTGATTTATGAAAACAGCATAGCAAAAAATATTATATATATTTTCTTCTCCCCGTCGCAGTTACACAGCTGTTAAACAAATGGTGTTTGTACCAATTTAGAAGCCATTGCATTGTTTGTCAACACCAGTTTGGAGATTCATTCTTTAAAAAAAGAGGAACCTGCGATGGAATGCACACACGCCAGGAGTTGATGGGGCAGTAAAACAGAGACTTGGGAGGAGGAGAAGGAGAACATTCTCTGGAATTTGGCATGATTTATAGTTTAGCTTTTAAAAGAATTAATGAAAGAGGTACTTGTAAAATAAACAGGCTGTAAGGGTAGTGGTTGGTGGTGTTGACCAGAGATATAAGATAACCTGTCAGTTTACGTTAGCCGCCAACTAATCACACAGCCGGGGCCTTCACGGAAGAGACTGGCCTGTCAGACACACACCCGGCCGCTCGATGGACTAGATAGCAAATCACTTCCCTGATAAATTTACTGGTACTAATGCTCTGAAATGGAGGCAGCTTAGGGCCCCCCGCTCTCACAGTTCCCTATCCGTATGACAGTCGTAACACGGCTTCCTAGCGACTCTAATTTCCTCCATAATTAATAATCTTACTGACGGTAAAGAGGATGAGAGGAAGAGAGGAGAAGGAAGTCTGGAGGGGTCGGATAACGACTCCAAAAGAGGTAGATTTAATAAAAGTGATGTCCTTTATGTAAGACGAGGGAAGACAAGAGACAAGTTGAGAGGACGGAAGAGGGAGGGAGAACAGGGGATGGGGAGGAGGGAAAGACTTGCGGTTGGGAGGAGGAAGGGGGTTGAGTGAACCAGATGCTGTTGGGAGTAGGAGGCAGTGGATGGAGAGAAGGGAAAGGCCTCGGCTGCCGTGGCGGTGCTGGGAGAATGATGGGCTTGCACGGCACGGTAAGGATGCCCCTCCAATGTTTGTAAAAACAAGACCATCACACTCCATCTTGCACTCCCGCAGGAACCAGGGCTCACGGCTGATTAATGGCACCGGCCGACTGAATTGGCTGGCTGGGATGACAGCAGCGCTTGGACTCTCCCTGGTGGGTAGTAGTGGAGGAGGCTGCCTCACTGGCAGGCCCCGCTCAAGCCCAGTAATAGTGGATGGCAAATAGCATTAGCCCTAGAGCTAGCTAAAGCATGACCAGACTGTAAAGCCCCTGACCCACTATGTCTGGGTAAGCCATGACCAAGTTAATCAGGGTTGTGTTCATTGGGGCACAGGGTTTAAACATTTTGCAAATGGAAAATGAAAATGTGCATATATTATTGTTAAAGGTAGTGCCTCCCTGTTTCAGTCCCCTTTCTTTCACTTGGTGCCTAATATACACAACCCAGGTTTTCAGCAGAGTCCAGGGTTGCTTGAGAATTCAACTTAGCTCTAGCACCAAGCAACCACAGACACTAAATTCCCCATTTCTGAAATATCTCCCTCAGATTTTTCTGCTGAAGGAGCTTCTGCATCAGCAGTTGAGCATTGAGAGACTGTGGTACAAATGAGATATAATCTTGGTAATTTAGTCTCTGGCTGGTAGAATGGAAAATTAATATGGAGAGCAATTACAAAACAGCAATTCCACTGTCACAGATAGGGACTGGCACCTCAAGTGCAGCAACGTGTGGGCTTTGTTGTGGTGCATGAGGAGTGATGACAGACAGACATGGAGGAGGAGAGGCGGCCTGCCACCAGCCTTGTCCGTAGCCTTTTCCTGCAGTCAATGACCATAAGCACCCTCTTTGGCCTCATGGGTGGAATGTTATGAATATTTTTTTCACAATTTCATCATTAATCTGTCTATGTCTTTGTCTATGTCATATGTCAATCTTCTGTGATGTATATAGGGTAATATTGGGATATAAACGCAAAATGGAATACATTTCAACTCTATATCTGACATGGTACAGGTGACTTCTTCTTTAAGCCCATAACCATGTGTGTGAGGTGTATACTTTGTTTCAAAGTAGATTTGTTTAAGACTACAAAGAATCACTTTGTGTTACCTTGATTTAGCCCACTGCAGTAAAAGGTTAAAGGGGTCAGTGGCTGGATAACTGCTCAGATTTCGTACCAGTCAGCTACAGGCAGCACCTCTCTTGCAGCGAAGTGAAAGAGACAAAACAGAATATCAGCCATAGCGGTTTGGTCTTTCGTTCTCCCAGAGCCAATCACTTTTTCTTCTCACACAAACAAGCTGTAAATTCATTGTTTCAGCCATTGGACACAGACCAATACCGAAGATGACGCGGGTTGGGGGTGAAACAACAAACAGATTTACAGTAGAAAAGTAAAGCTTTTGGGGCAGTAAATGAAAATAAATAAATGAAAAGTTGAAAATCTCTCCAAATCATGTTTTTGCCAGTGTAGCGTCTGATGAATGATCTCAACATGGTATCGTCTGACAAGTTTCTTTATTTTGGTGCAGCACAGTGTTGTTACGGTAATATTGGGCCATCATAATCATTATCAATAGCACTAATCATTGCTAAATAAAGTGGAATAAAATGGTACATGGTCCTAACCATAGGGTATATGACTATATACAATTATCTTTAAGAATATATCCTCATCCACCTTTTTCTGATACTACTTTTTAAAAGAGTCTTACTGCTCTAAATAATTTGTAGGGTTCATAGTTCAGAGAACCCAAACTGACTGAACGATGTCATACAGAGAATCTCACAGCGTCATGGCTGCAATTAAGCCCCCCAATAGAAACCGAGTTGTGAGTCGTCTCCAGAATTTGGGCCTGCATCGAGTCACCCCTGGCTTTCTAGTCAAAGCCGCCTTATTCGTTAAGACATCACTCTGCCTTCTTCCCCCTCATTTTATAGGATTACCTGGAGGTTCTCTTGTTGCACTTTTTAGAGGGAAAACAGTGTTTGTTTTCCAAGTGAAAGCACATTACCCTGCCAAACAAGGCAACAGATTTCTGGCGCGAGTTATGGGGGTAGAGTCTTTTCTACATATGAGCAGAATACTTCCCTTTTTGTGCTCACTGTGAGGAGATTTCATCCTCAACCATTTGCTAGTTTAGCCGACTCTCTCACTTTTGCTACATTAGCCACAAACAAATAGCACCGCCAGGTGATCAACTAGGGTGGATCATTAAAGGTCTGCTAGCAACGGTACACTGAGGGATGGCTGTGAGAGGCTCAAAGAGCTACCCGCTGACTTTCTATCTGCCGTGACCTAAGGTTCTTGCACATTCCTGTGAATGAGGAAGGGGGCAGAAAGTGAGGTGGCAGAATAAGCGGAGCTCCAAGTCAATGAATACAGCAGGAGCGAGGGGAAAGCAGGAGCGAGGGGGAAACAGGTGGGCTCCCTTCTTCATGCTGATGTAAAACCAATGTTGTTCTATGTAAAAACACGGGCGATATCTACCAGGAGATTTTGGCTTTTGCATTTGAAGTGCCAATATGTATTCTTCGCCTACACTATGTGTTACGTTTATAAGGGCATACATATTTAAAGTGCTCCACAAAGCCTTTGCTATTCTGTTGACGCCCCGATGCTGAATTAAAGGCACAACATTTCTGAATTGTCAGCAGTACTGAGGGACTTGGATCGTTGTGATTTATTTTTCCCCCTTCTCTCCATTTAACTCGATTTCTATTTCAAATCTGGAATGACTGAAAAACACAGGCGAGCTTCCGACTCCCGACGGAGTGCCCTCAGTAATTAATAGGTATTAAATCCTAGACAGGAAATGATATAGAACGAACGGCTCTGTCTGTACTCTAAGTTTTTTTCATGGAACTGATTGGCAAGCTTATTTTCCTGATGACTTTCAATAGGCATTCACAGCAGGAGGGTGCCTCCTTCTTGCTCTTCCTCTCAGCTTGTGGTGTTTCAGATCCGGCTATAAAGAGCATTTAATTGCTTCATTTGTGAGCATTAGATTTAGCTTCTTTAGATCCCCCCCACCCCAAGAGATCCGGCTTTGTCAGGGTTCGACCGAAGACCCGTCGTACATCTTAATTTTTCTATATTTTCAATGTTGTTTTGTCGTCTTTGGGGGGGAACCGTTGAGAATGACATCTGCTTGTGTTGTGAACCTCTAAGCGGAGTCAGGATGTGAAAGTTTCATTAATAGCGCTCCGGCTTTCAGAACCGCTCTCTCTCTCCGGAGGTCCCCTAAAGGAAGTGGGTGAGAAAGGGTATATTCACTGCATGTTTCATGGATGGCTCAGTATAAAGCATAGGCTTTAAATAGGTCTTCTTTGTGTTCTGAGATCTTTCAATCAAATCTAGCTTCCCTGGAAAAGGAGGAAGATCCTCATAGGAGAGCAAAAGTTCTGAAGAGGAGAATGGGATTGTACAATATGCCAGGTGCTCTACAGCCAGTCTCTGCCACAGAGAGCAGTATGGATAATGGAGCTTTACCACTCGTTTCCATGGTGATAACATTGACTTTAGGTGATTTGTGTGTGTTCACAGGCCCTGGTAATTACATACTAAATTTGAGTCACCAGAGTTGATCCAGAGCTTTATTTTCTATTCCATTTTAATTTCGCCATGTTCCCCTGTGCACATCAGAGTGTGTGGGCGGGAGTGTGTATGGACAAGCGTGTGAATAGAGGGAAGGAGAGAGGGTGTGTCTGTGTGTGGTGTCTGTGTGCATATTGCAGACACAGGCAATATGCGTCAGGGTACACAAACCCCTCCCCACACACACACTGCAAAGCTCAAGGTAATCCTTCAGCACAGCCCTTCCATGAAACATTCATGATGGAATTGACGTCGGTCACCCATGGTCATGGCTGCCTGCTTGGCCTCTTGAGCTCCAGTGTCCCTGGCCTTGAGCAAACCCACTTAATCCTCCACGGAGATCAGCCATAGCATGGTTTAAATGTCCCATGAACCTAGCCAGCCAGTTAGCCAGCCATTCAGTCATCTTTCAATCTCATAGGATCACTGTTTAAGAGGGAGACAGGTCCGGCAGCCTTGCCCCTGGAACGCAATCTTTAAATATCGATCTGAATGCCCAAAGCAGAGGTGTTCCTCAGAGTGCAGAAAAGAGGGGAAGGAAACAGTAATTAGTGATTTTAAATAGGTGATATGTAAATGTGTGGCGCGCTGCAATTTCTACCCACAATCCCTTCTTGTCACCTTGGGCCTCTCGTGTGGGAGGAGGGCCCCTTGCCCTGAGGAGGCGAGGACCAATCGGGAGGCTTAGAAATGTGGTCTCTGAACATCTGCGTGTCAGTTTCTTTTACAAGGCCGAGGCCAACAGAGAGAGCTCGGAGGCACAGCAGTGGCATACTGAATGGTTAAGATTAATGACTGTGTATATTTGGACATTAACATGGGTAGCTCTACTGTAGATGTTATTCAGTCTTTCTTCACGAGTGCGATTGTAGTGAGATGCTACATATCCACAAACATCCTTTTCATTCTCATAACAGAACTTCACTTGCGTTCAATATGTCAGTATAAAGCCATCCTTTGCCTGCTTTGTGATGGGTGTGTGATTTGGTGAGAGGCTCACACTCTTTGATAGTATTCGTAAACACGAGGGCATCCTGCATGTACCCTTGTTAGGTTATCTGTCCAGATGGCCAATAACGAATGTATGGATTCAAAAGGCCTCAGCATCAAGAACTGGCATATGGATAAAAATAAAAACATCTTAAAAAAGAAAGGTAATGTCAAAATGACAGACATTTTTCACTTAGATAACAAAAAGACAGAAAAAGAGGACGACAGCTCAAAACTAGAGCGCTTGGCTCTTTTATTGTTTTTATAATGATACAAAAACCGTCTTGAAAGCCTTTCCCTTCGACACAAAGGATATGTAGTTATGCAGACTCAGCCAAATATTATTTTCAGCATTTAAACATCATTATATATTTATAACTCGGTGCCGGATGACAGAGACTGGGCTAGATGAACTAGGCAACAATATGGCAACGTGGCTGCTGTCTCTCTTAGTGGGAATATCTGATTGCACTTTTTAAACCCTGGCATTCATCAAGTGTTGCTATAGAAAACCTGATGGTGCATGATCTCGAAATTGACTTTTGATTTAATAATACGTCCTTTAATTGGCGCATTAAAAGTGCCTCAAACTTGCAGATCGAGTCGTCTGGAAGCAACGGCAAGGCAGCAGGAGAAGAGTCTTGTGTAGATGGCAGAAACGCCATACATGAAAGAGAAAGCAAATTACCCACGAAAAATATAAACTGGGGCTGCCACAAACTTTTCTTCATTTTTTTCACGTTTCTGACACCTTTCAATAAGATGAAAGTACCATAAACAAACCATGGTGAAATCCATGAAAGCAAAGCGTGAATGAGTTAAAGTGCTGGAAAATAGGCCAGTTCAACAGATAAACCTAACGATTTCCCTCCCCCCCCTTCTTCCCCCTCTCTGCAGACCCAAGCGAAGGCTTCCACTGCCAGGACGAGTGTCGCATCCTGGGCCATTCGGACCGCTGCTGGATGCCCCGTGTGCCCGGCCCAGCCCGTGGCAAGTCTCCTGAGCATGGCCACCCACGTAATAACGTCATTGCCCTGTCCATCGAGGCCACCACCGTGGATGTGCCCCACTACGAGGACTGCGGCACCGGCACCATCAAACGGACTTTTGCCACCTTCGGCAAGGACGGCCCAGAGGACCCAGAGCGGGGCGAGCTAAAGGGCAACAAGCGGACAATGATGGAGTCGCAGGCATACAGCCCCAAGGCCAACGGCGGCGCCGTGCGCGAGGCAGGCAACGGGCGCGAGGCAGCCAGCCCCATCACCTCCCCTGTGCACCTGAAAAGCCCGCTAGCCAAGGCGCCATCCGGCTACAACACGCTCAAGTGCCGCGACGCTGAGCGCATCGCCAACCACAGCATGCTGCGACAGCCCGAGGGAAAGGACAGCGAGCCGGCCGTCCGGGAGATCAACACGCTCCTCCACGACAGCGTCCATCTTGAGAAGGAGTCTCCCAGCAGCAAGCGCCTGAAGGACATTGTGCTCTAACGGGCCTCAGGGGAGTCTATACACACACACACACACACAATAAACAAACACGTATATATATACACTCCGCCATAGCTGTGTGTACGCAGGAGAAACTCAAGCCGAGGAAAGAAAGAAAGAAAGAAAGAAAGAAAGAAAGAAAGAAAGAAAGAAAGAAAGAAAGAGAGACACCTTGAACATAGTATACAGTACCTAACGACCAGGTCTGACACAGCCCAGATATGGAACCGTACTGGAATATGCTGAGCTTTGTGTTGTGTTCCTCAAGAAAAGTGATGGTCTTGGATGTGGCTTTGTTGTAGTCGCAGTACTTTTCTTGTTTGCTTTTCTGTTTGTTTGCTGCTCACCCCGTCTGCAGCCAGTGGACAGGCAGGTTACTGTTGATTGTGTGACTCGCCCAATCGTGCCCCTTTGGCCGGATTCGGCCTCTTTCCCCGCCCGAGGCTGGCACCGTTCGGATTTTTGTGGATTGGACACCTACACTGACAGATATAAAAGTACAGTTATGCCTTTTGAACTTTTTTTGTATCACTAACTGAGATTGCCTTCTTTGGTTTGCAGTTTGGCTCGGCTGTCAAATCAACTTGTTGTTTCCTTTGTAGAGTGAGCTCACCACAGTGCAACAGATGGCAAAAAGACAGACATACATCTTCTTTGAACAATTGCCTCCATGCGCGTCTTGAACAGTGCTCAGTAGTAAAGACGGAGAAAGGAATGGAACAGTATTTATGGCTTATCACTGAAAGGAAGGCTAAATGAACTCGCTATCTGCCCAGGCACTCCAAACACTGGGACTCGGAACAGACCGATTCCTTCCGTCACGACCGAGATGTATGGAAGAGGGGGGGAAAAACATTGCTTTAGAAATCTCCTGTGCCCAATCTTGATTGTAGCCAGTGGAGCACAATTAGAAACGTTGTGCTCTGGTCTTGTACTTTTTCTGAGTTTTGACTATGGGGCTAGAATAGAGGGATCGTCACTCACGTCTTGCTATGTGAAACTCTGTATAGGGTATACTAGTATCATTTTTAATAACCTGTTGTTATGTGACAATCCCTTTAATGTTTTGTTTCAAGAGTAAAAAATAATAATAATAAACATTGGTGTTCAACTGAAGCTACAGTAGCGTTTGTTACACAAACACAAAAATAAAAAAACATATGCCAAAATATATTTTATAAATAATTTAAAAATGTATAATGAGAATATTTAATGCTGTGTAGTTATTTTAGTTATTTTATCAGTAAGTTAAACTTGAAATTAACTGGCTTTTGTTGATTCATTTATTTTAGCTTTTGTATTGATCATGATTATTATAATTTTCTTTTCATTAAACTTGGATTATTTTGTTTACTGTGTTACCCCTGGCAACTGTTGACTTGCAGTCTACCTTGTTGTAAAGAGTTTCTTATTGGTCAGTTCTCGTGCCATGAAGTTTCTGTGTGGGCAAATAGAAAATGTAAAAACAAAAAAAGCAATTTCAGCAGCAACAGTAGTGTGCCAGTTGAGCTTAGAATGAGATAGCAAAATAAACCAAAAAGGACACAAACAAAACCTTTAAGATTGCTTAATTTATTTAAGTGAGATGAAGAGGTTTAAGATCGTTTTTTTTTCAGCTATTGAGATGATTCCAGATGATTCCAACTATTTCTGTGTGTCTGTTTTTGGACGAAGGTACCCCTCCGTAAATTCCTCACCTCAGCACTGGTGAGAGCCCTGTTGACACTTCAAGTAAGAGACTAAGGATGAAGGAATGCTCAACTGTTGTGTCATCAGGTACCATCTCATTTGAATTGCGTTTGAAAATATAATTAAGAACAACAAGTCAAATCTTACAATCACAACCAAACAGATTTGGTGGAATTGTATGTTTGGAGGAAATCAAGGTCTTTGAAGAAGCGTTTTAGAAATCAGCGATGCGGTTTTCAGTTGCTTTGCAGTTAACCTATGTACAACATGGAAAAGTGTAAATGAGAAAAAGGACACATTTGCATACAACGAAATAGATCTTGTAGCTGAATGTTTTTTGCTGGTCTCACCCATGGCTTCTGGCATCATGAAAATCTGAATAATCACTGAATGTATACAGCAGCTTATTATTAAACTATTAAATGTTCTCCACTTTGTTTCCTTGTTTTTCCTGAATGTATAGTATGAGAGAGAAAGTCGTCTTTGATAACACTCCTCAAAATTACCATCAAATGAAATGTGTGTTGTAAACGATACGGGAGAGCATGACAGCATCCCAGCATATTGCAATTATCCATTTTTTTTTTAAATGATCTTTTGTCTTACCATAATTCATTAAAATGTATAAAGTGATCTGAATATCGTCTGGAAGCCTTTCTTGAAAATGGCATGCCAGTACATAGAGTGATGACAATTATGTCGATCACGATGGAAATTCATAGTTTCTGTTCAGGCTCACTCTAGTCGCAATTAAGCATTTCAGGCAGGTGCTGCTCTCGTTATAAGTGCTCTGTGACATCATTTTTTTTGTTTGTTGATATTTGGGGCGACGGGCGGTAGATACACCTCAAGCTTGCAAAGCAAACCAGTCTTTTGGGACTGCTCCAGCCAAAGTGCCCATTTCTAATGGCAGAGCCCTTTTCATTTGCAGGAGTGGGTCACCCATGCCATTTTAGAGGCATTTAACATTCACCAACTCCTTAGATGTCACGAAACAGACATTGAGGCATGTGAAGCCTTGCGTGGCCATTCCTTTTGCATTAGGTGAGTGAGTAATGCACATTCGTACCCAGCAACATAATATCCTTTTGACAGGATTTTCTCCTTTACAAACCTTATTAATTGATTAGTTGCCTTTGATGCACTGAAGAGCCTGAAGCGATGAAATAAGTGAAAAGCTATGTCAGGACCTCACTCATCTACCACTCCTACTCTTTCTCTATCCTTGACATATTCACTCAATGGTGCTTCCACTCTTCACCTCCCCCATAGGTGCAGATGACTCCCTTGAGCGAGTTGTAATGGATTGATGCTCCAAATGAGAAAATGCAGGTTGACAAGGAGACATTCTACAACTACAGCTTAATGGAAGAGGAGGAGGAGGAGGAGGAGGAGGAGGAGGAGGAGGAGGAGAAAAAAGACAAAGAAGAGAACCCCCAATGCATGGAGATAAAATTGATGCCACACGGCTGCCCTCGCAGATAAGTGTGGAGAGCGGGGTCGTTTTTATATTCTCTAATTAATTTGGCATTGCCTGTCTACCCTCTGGTCAAGCCAACATGAAAGTAGTTTAAAACGTACTCGCTTACAGTCCCATTAATCTATTAGGAGAATCTTGTTTCCTCCAGCTAACTTTTCCACCCCTACGTCACTATCAGTAGACCTGCCCCCATTAATTTAGATGATTCATGCCGTTCTAATACTGTTTAGACCCCTGGGTTCTTCACATTTACAGTCCTACTCCAGTATCCTTTTCAGCTCATTCATCAACCGATTTACTTAACAAAAGGCATCTACATTTTTGGTGTCCTCTGACAGCAGGGTGGGAGGCCTTTCTTCTTTGTTCTTTATTGTTCCTCAAGCATGGAGGAGGCTGATGACACCAGAGGGTACCATCAGGCCAACTCAATTAAGAACAAGTTCTTATTCATAATGACAGCCTGCCTCGGCCAAATCCGGACTACGCTGGGTGTGATACAGCCTGGAATCGAACCAAGGACTTTAGTGACGCCTATTGCACTGAGATGCAGTGCCTTAGAGCGCTGCGCCATTCGGGACTTGTGTCTAAGGAAACCCAATTTTGCTCAAAACATATTTGTACCCTTAAGTGTGTTTATACATGGGATATTGTTTTTCAAAAGGAAAAGTTAAAAAATAGCTGGAGTGTGTCTTTAACCTGGAGCTAGCCAGGTTTTACTTTCACTGCAGTGGGCTGAATCAGGATCGAACGGAGTGTTTCTTGGTAGTCTTAAACAAATCTACACCTCTCACACAAGATGATGGGCTTAAAAAAGAAGACACCTGTACCATGTCAGATAGAGAGTTGAAATGTGTTCCATTTTGAGTTTGCATTCCAATACTACACTTTATATACATCACAGAAAACTGAATAATAACGAAACCATTTGACACAGAAACACAGGATTTTGGGTGGTAAAAAAAAAAGAAAAAAAAGTGTATTAATAATGAAGAATATTTATAACATCCCACCCATGAGGCCACTAGAGGGCACATTGGTCATTTGACTGCAGGAAAGGGTTGTAACTACGGTCAAATGCAGTGCATATCGTCATAATTGCCATTACAAACCAGCTAAAACCACAATACAGTAGCACACACATACTGTATACACTCAATGCCTAATAGGGTCTACCCTGGGATCCCATAACGGTACCTTTAACTAGGAGCTAGCAGCTATTGTCTTTAAGGTCAAAGTATGAACTTCACTGAGTGCACAAAACATTAGGAGCACCTTCCTGATATTGAGTTGCACCCCATTTTGCCCTCAGAACAGCCGCAATTCACCTGGGCATGGTGTTGAAAGTGTTCCGCAGAGATGCTAGCCCATGTTAACTCCAAGGCGTCCCACAGTTGTGTAAAGTTGGCTGGATGTCTTTTGGGTGGTGGACAATTCTTGATACACACAGGAAACTGCCAAGTGTGAAAAACCCAGCAGCGTTGCAGTTCTTGACACACTCAAACCAGTGTGTCTGGCATCAACTACCATACCCCTTGCAGATAAATATTTTGTCTTTCCCATTCACCCTCTGAATGGCACACACACACAATCCATGTCTCAATTGTTTCAAGGTTTAAAAATAATTATTTAGCATGTCTCCTCCCCTTCATCTACACTGATTGAAGTGGATTTTACAGGTGACATCAATAAGGGATCAAATCACATTTTATTAGTCACATACTGTACACATGCTTAGCAGATGTTATTGCGCGTAGCGAAATGCTTGTGCTTCAAGTTCCAACAATATCAATATCTAACAATTCCACAACAGATACCTAATACACACATCTAAGTAAAGGACTGGAATGAGAATATAAAAATATATGGATGAGTAATGACAGAACAGTATGTAATGCAACATATTCAAGCATTATTAAGAGGCATTATTAAAGTGACTAGTGCTGCATTTATTAAAGTGGCCAATGATTTAAAGTATGTATGTAGGCAACAGCATCTCTGTGTTAGTGAAGGCTGTTTAACAGTCTGATGGCTTTGAGAAAAACAGATTCTGTCTTCTCGTCCCAGCTTTGATGCACCTGTACTGACTTCGCCTTCTGGATGTTAGTAGGGTGAACAGGCAGAGGCTTGGGTGGTTGTTGTATTTGACAATCTTTTTGGCCTTCCTGTGACATCAGGTGCTGTAGGTGTCCTGGGCTGCTGTAGTTGCAGTTGCAGTTGCCATACCAGGCGGTGATACAGCCCGGCAGGATGCTCTGAATTTTGCATCAGTATAAGTTTGTTAGGGTTTTAGGTGACAAGCCAAATTTCTTTAGCCTCCTGAGGTTGAAGAGGCGCTGTTGCATCTTCTTCACCACACTGTCTGTGTGGGTGGATAATTTCAGATTGTCAGTGATGTGTACGCCGAGAAACGTAAAAGAAAAACTTTCCACCTTCTCCACTGCTGTCCCATCGATGTAGTTAGGGGGGTGCTCCCTCTGCTGTTTCCTGAAGTCCATGATCATCTCCTTTGTTTTGTTGACGTTGAGTGAGAGGTTATTTTCCTGACACCCCACTCAGAGCCCTCACCTCTTCCCTGTAGGCTGTCTCGTCATCTCGTCTTCTGCAAACTTGATGATTGAGTTGGAAGTGTGCATGGCCAAGCCACCATGGGTGAACAGTGAGTACAGGAGGGGGCTGAGCACGCACCCTTGTGGGGTCCCAGTGTTGAGGGTCAGCGAAGTGGAGATGTTGTGTCCTACCTTCACAATCTGGGGGGTGTCCCGTCAGGAAGTCCAGGACCCAATTGCACAGGGTGGGGTTGAGACCCAGGGCCTCAAGCTTAATTATGAGATTGGAGGGTATTATGGTGCTGAATACTGAGCTAGAGTCAATGAACAGCATTCTTACATACAGTAGGTATTCCTCTTGTCCAGATGGGATAGGACAGTGTGCAGTGTGATGGCAAAATGCATTGTCTGTGGACCTATTGGGGGGTCATAGCTTTCACCTGTATTCACCTGGTTAGTCTGTCATGGAAAGAGCAGGTTTTCCTAATATTTTGCACACTCAGCGTATATCATTACCATTACAAATAATCTACAGTATGTAACACAATACAATAGCACACACACACACACATGCACACACACAGACTCACAGCCTTGTGTGAAAACCGTGCCCTTCTCTATCAAGCGAGTCCCGAGTTTATTAGCTGTATTTGCAAATCGTTAGCCGTATTTGTAATTTAAGCCATCCCCAAATGGCACTTGTCTCATATTTAATTACTTCTGATTCCCATTGGTCAGGGTGAATTGTCCCCCATTACGGCACAGAGATTTATATCAAAGGTTACCGGGACACACGTCCTATTAATGTCCTATTAATGTTTCAATTATCATTTAGCGAAATTGCGAGAGGGGAAATCATTGAACAATTAAAATGATTTAATTCTGACACAGCCATGCACTGTAGAGGGGGGCACCACCTTCGACAGCCCAGAATTCCTCCAATACAAAACAGTTTGTCGCCTGTCCTTTTGAGTGCGCTAGCCCCCCCCTCCTCCCTTCCCCAATCACAGCCACCGATCTCCATTTCTGCACCGACCTCATTCTTTCAAAAGGGACTGCAGCTGCTTCTCCTGCAGAGGGACAGGCCTCATTGTGCCCCCCTATTCCTATTAACTGGATCCTATGGGACCATGGGACCAGTTCAGGAACCCCACAACACTTTCACAGGGGGATTAAATTGGAAACTAACAAAATGTCTGCCCAGAGTGTCCAGCACCATCAAATAGCAAAGGCTTGAGTTGCCACTAAAGCAACGTCAGATCTCAGTTCAGACACATGAATTATGGACCGAATTAGGGATCATGAATACAGTATATATGCTTTTGTAGAGACAAAAATGGGTGTAGACCTCACATTTGTCTTAAGCTCTGGACAATTGAGGCATTTAGTCCATTGAAATGCATACACTATTCAAGCTGACTTGAAGGCCCAAGCTGTTGCCAGTCAACAGTGGACTACCAGTGGCACCATAAGTTTTTATGGGGAGGTGTCTGGCCCATAAATATCAAAGGTCTAATGTGCTTTCTTCTCCACTTCTCTACTTATCAATTGCCAAACTCATTCAGTCTTATGGATGCAAATTAGGTGTTGCTCCGGCTTAACTTCAGGCGCTTCCCATACCACATCTCTTATTTAATTCTCCAGTCACATTTCAGCTGGAGCTCCACCAACCACGACCAGGAGAAAAAGTACTCAGCCATGACCAAAAGAAGGACAGTAGATGTTGGTCCATATCAAGGACAAAGAAAAACAACACCAAGTTCCCGCTCTTTTTTGGCAACCATTCTATTACACAAAAATGATCACAGATCTAAAGCTAATGCGATGAATCACAAACCAGCCCCTCGCCCCTACCAACTCGTTTTGGAGGGCCCTCTGCTGTCACGTGTAACTTACAAAACTCAGAGGGTGACTTTGAGAGTGGCGAGGGGATCAAATAAACCCAACAACTTCGGGATACACTCTTGATTTGAATGATGCAATTCATGTTCCATAGTCCAGCAATAAAACAGGGATTAAATTCAAAGTAACATATTACCCATGTTGTTTTAGAGGATATTAACAATTAAACATTTAAATTGGGAGGTATTTCATTTACTGCATTTGTCACTCAAGATCAGATACAAAGAAATGCGCACTGCCACGCCCTGACCTTAGAGAGCTTTTATGTCTCTTTTGGTTTGGTCAGGGTGGGCATTCTATGTTTTGCATTTCTTTGTTTTGGCCGGGTATGGTTCTCAATCAGTGACAGCTGTCTATCGTTGTCTCTATTGGGAACGATACTTAGGTAGCTTTTTCCCACCTGTGTTTTGTGGGTAGTTGTTTACTGTTTAGCGTTCTGCACCTGACAGGACTGTTTAGTTTCTCACTTTGTTATTTTGTTCTAGTGTTCAGTGTTAATAAAAATCATGAACACATACCATGCTGCGCTTTGGTCCGATCCTTCTTCATCAGACGACCATTGCATAAAACACCTCTCCAGTCATTTGTGTGACCAAAGAAATAGCGGTGCTTGGTGGATACCACTTCGCTGTGAAGCCGGAAGATTAACTGGCTTGGAGTGAATGTCGGAGGGTCTAATTATTCCCTACTGTCACGTTCTGACCTTAGTTCCTTTGTGATGTCTTTGTTATAGTATGGTCAGGGTATGAGATGGGTAGGTAGTCTATGTTCTTTTTTCTATGATTTGGTATTTCTGTGTTTGGCCTGGTATGGTTCTCAATCAGAGGCAGCTGTCAATTGTTGTCCCTGATTGAGAACCATACTTAGGCAGCCTGTTTTCACCCTTGAGTTGTGGCTCATTATTCTCTGTTTCATTTTCATTTCGTTCTCTTGTTGATTTTGTATTTTAGTGTTCTGGAGTTCTATTAAAGAATATGAACACTTACCACGCTGCGCATTGGTCCTCACCTTCTTCCACCACCAACGGCCGTTTCACCTACACCCTCAATGATTTTGAACGCTTGTGATTATGGTAGAGGAGCAAGTGAACGCACAAATGGTAATGGTAAAGGCACCGGAAGGGATAGCTGCTGTATTACGGGCTCCTAACCAACTGTGCTATTTTGTTTGTTTTTAACTTATTTTGTAGATAACATTGCTGCTGCCGAGCTTCTGGTCATCAGAACAGCGATTGTTGACGTCGAACTGGACAAATATCTTTCTTTAACCAGTCCTACGATAAGGATATACTGCTTTCTCGAGACCAGGCCCAAATCCCCTCATTTACGTGAAGAGAAAAAGGGGGAGGGGTGCCTTGTGATACATCTTTTGGCCAACGTAATCAACTGGAAGATCTACGATTAAGACTATCTTACCAATGGGACATTAATAACTAACATCTTATGTTTCACCTAGTCGTGGCTGAACAACGACACGGATAATATAGTGTTGGCTGGATTTTACATTCATCGGCAGGACAGAGCAGCTCCGTCTGGTAAGACAAGGGGCGGTGGTGTGTGTCTGTCAAAAACAGCTGGTGCGCGATATCTAATATTAAAGAAGTCTCAAAGTATTGGTCGCCTGAGGTGGAGTACCTCATGATAAGCTTTAGACCACACTATCTACCAAGAGATTTCTCATCTATATTAGTCATAGCCATCTATTTACCACCACAACCCAAAGCTGGCACTAAGACCGCACTCAACAAGCTTTGTAAGGCCATAAGCAAACAAGAACATGCTCTTCCAGAAGTGGCGCTCCTAGTGGCCGGGGACTTTAATGCAGGCAATCTTAAATCCGTTTTACCTCATTTCTACCAGCATGTCACATGTGCAACCAGAGGGAGAAAAAACACTCTATATCACCTTTACTCCACACACAGAGATGCATACAAAAATCTCCCTCGCCCTCCATTTGGCAAATCTGACCATAATTCTGTCCTCCTGATTCCTGCTACAAGCAAAAACTAAAGCAGGAAGAACCAGTGACTCGCTCAATACAGAAGTGGTCAGATGAGGCAGATGCTACTCAACAGGACTGTTTTGCTAGCACAGACTGGAATATGTTCCGGGATTCATCCAAGTGCATTGAGGAGTATACTACCTCAGTCACCGGCTTCATCAATATGTGCATTGACGATATCGTCCCCACAGCGACGGTACATACATATCCTAACCAGAAGCCATAGATTACAGGCAACATCCGTAGCAAGGTACAGGCTATAGCCGCTGCTTTCAAGGAGTGGGAAACTAATCCAGATGCTACAGCTTCTACCCGAAGTCATAAGACTGTTGAACAAATAATCAAATGGCCAGCCGGACAATTTACATTTACACTGCTGCTACTTGCTGTTTATTATATATGCATCGTCACTTTACCCCTACCTACGTGTACAAATTACCTTGACTAACCTGTACCCCCCGTATATACCCTCGTTATTGTTAGTTTTTATTTTGTAAATATTTTCTTAAATCTACCTCTTGAACTGCATTGTTGGTTAAGGGCTTGTAACTAAGAATTTCATGGTAAGGTCTACAACACCTGTTGTATTTGGCGCATGTGACAAATACATTTTTATGGAGGGCTGAAGGGGCGTGGGAAGGGACTGATTTGCGAGGACAAAGGAGGTGTTTTATTTATTCTTCCTGGACTCTCCATGTTTTGCATTAGCACTATTTAGCTTCAGCCTAGTGTCAGGACCTAAGGACCTCAGATTGGGGATAGAAAGGTGCAAGGACGAAGAGGTGGGGGGTGTCAGGCAGATAATGGTCTTGGTCTGAAGATCCACACCTTTAAAAAGAAGCCATTATCCTCACGGCAGGAGAGTTATCAGATCAACCCAGCGCCGGGGCTCTGCACACCTGCATGCGGCCCACACACAGCCCATCTACATTGGACTCAGACTTGGCTCAGCATGGGGCCTGGATGAGGCCTGTGGAGCTCAGAAGCACCACACATGAGTAATGGATAAGGAATCTTCAGTACCGCTGTTACATGGTCACATTTATTTGGAGGTGACGGGGCCAAAGAATGGCAGATTATCTGACAATAGACATTCATTTTAAGAGAGTGTTTTGCTCTAGAGGAGGGTTACTATTACTTTCCGACAATAAACTGCTAAGATTTGAGCCTGTAATTGTGGAGATACAATGTCAAAGAAAGGGATGTGCATTTTGCTTGTAATACAGCAAAGAGGTGGGCTGGTCATTGCTATCAGTGAGATTGTGAGAAACTCATTACCCTTTCCATCTCCCGGCCACCATTACATATCTAAGCCGCTGCCTTTTGTGGTGAGCACAATCGAACTTTGATCGCCCTTCTGAAATGAAGAGGACAAACAATGCCTTGCATTCATGGTGCGTTGCTGCATCCTCAAGAACCAGATACCCCCTGTAATTGGCATTGATGCTAGACAGATGATATCCTAACCATTGGAGATTCCCGGATAACGCTGACCTGGGAACAGGGCTCTTTGAGGATCCTCTGTCTGGACACGAGCCCCCTTGCCCTCAATCTGCTATCTCCAGCAGCAATCAGACACTGACCCCCAGGCATCTCTCGCAGCCCTCAAAACCCCAAAACGAGGTTCTGGGGCCGGGGAACAGATGCGATTGACCCTCCTCTCTCTGGAGGATAAAAGCGCTAAACGCCGGGACTAGAAATTAAAGAGTGTGGGGTTTCAAAGCCTCCATTATTGTCAACGCTAGCACAGCAATGAATCTCCCCGGGCCTCTCCATGGGTGTGCATTATCGGAGGGATGATTTGTTGACCTTAACTCCTTGCCCGCCAATGATTTATTTTACTTTGGCACAGATAAGCTCCCTGACCTCTCAGATCCTGGTGACGTTTTAACCTGTTAAAACTCTGAGCGGTTGTTTTGGGTCCCTGTACAGGGCCTGCAAATTTTGGGTAAACAAAAACAAAAGCAGTACATTTCAGCTTTGTTTTGAGCTCTGCAGTAAGTCACGTTGTTTCTGATACCTTTATAACAGTACGGAGCACGTGTGTTTGTAGGACGTATAGTTTTGAAACCGAAATGCACTTTGAGGGTAGAAAGGAAAGTTGTACAACTGAATGCCTTCAACTGAAATGTGTCTTCCACATCAGAGAGGTGCAGGGAGGGCTGCCTTAATCGACATCCACGTCTTCAGCGCCTGGGGAATAGTGGGTTAAACTGCCTTGCTCAGGGGCAGAACGACAGGTTTGTACCGTGTCAGCTCAGGGATTCGATCCAGCAACCTTTCGGTTACTGGCCCAATGCTCTAACGACTAGGCTACTTGCCGGGTAGTATACAATGTTATGTGTCATTTAGAAAATGCAACCAGAAGGGAGTCACAGTTTAAGTGGTTTAAAGAAGAGCGACAATAGAAGGCCAGTTGATGTATGATACAAACAATCAACAGTAGTTCCTTCAACAAGGACTACTTAATGAGATCTACTTTTTTAATCCGTCTTTGGATCAAACTCAAATGTTTCCCTGTCTTGTGCAAAGCCTTTTAGTGGAATATACTAGGGGATTTAAAATGATCGGATCAATTGTTCCGGTACTACAGCAATTCGGAAAGATGGATCACAGTCCAAAGTGAGACCCAAAATGCGGGGTGGATAGTTAAAATCAGAGGAGCACGTCACTTTAAAATGTCAGTTCCCATGGATACTGAAGGTATGCTCTGTAACATGGGGGTAGAATTTTATGAAATATGCAGTATATTCAATAACTCTCCCTGGAATATCAGTTCATTCCACTCTTTCTCTATAACAGCAGTGATTTGAGTTGTTTTGACATTGGCCCCATAGCCAGTTAATTGCAACATTTTTTATTGTGTAAATGCCACTATTAAGCCTATCACTCAAAACTTTAATGACTCAATAATTATGCAATGAAGACTTGTGTTATGGATAGCACTGTCTTCCATCCATGCATGTTATGTAGGTGCTCCATCATTATATCAAGCTGTGTTGTGTGCTGTATCATAGCACACAATGCATGCAACAGTGCCAACATAATTGACCCTGATAAAGTAGGGCCCGTATTTTTTTTTTTTTACATTTGAGTTATTTAGCGTCGCTCTTATCCAGTGAGTGCATACATATCCGTACTGCTCCCTTTAGGAATCGAACACACAGCTGAGCCACTGGTGGCCTGGAGGCAAAACACCCAAGGTGAGCTCGAGCTGAGGGTGTTATTCTCATTGTGTGTAGGAGAGCCGAATGTCACCCACACGTTGAAAAATAACTTGGATTGTTGACAGTGGTTTTGGCCAGGTACTTGAGCACTTTACTGAGAGCTGAACACATGACAACGAATGCAGAGTAGCTCTTATGTTGAATAACGGCTGTCATAAATCTGAGGGATGAGGAGGTGGAGACGTAGGCGTGGAGGTGCGTAGGAAAAGTGGTTATACTCTCTGATCAGTTGGAATATGAATTGAACCCGAGGGTGTCAGCGAGAAAGCTGCTACTACCTTCTCGAAAATGGCTGGATAGGGGCCTATGAGAACATACAAAATTCTCACAGCTTTTCTCTACTTAATGTTTTTGCTGTATGTACAGTGACTAGTTCAAGTATCTACACCCCTTACACAGTCTTCACATTTTGCTGCCTTTAAATTAAATTTGACAAAATTGGATTAGAAAGAAGTACATATATATACACCCACATTGACAGCTTTCTCCTTCCATGACCTTGTTTACCCCTAAGGCGAGCTCCGTTACTTTCCCCAACCCTAGAGCCACTTATCGATAGGCGCAGTGGGAAAGTTCTCTAAATAATGCAACCCCCCCCCGTTTTCCTATTTCAATACCAATTCCAAAAAGGAAAATTAGCTCCAAAAGAGAACAACAGGCGCAGGAAGCTACAAGGACACATATTTATACACCAGCCAGAGAAAGCGTTAAACCAGTGGGAAGATGACACACAGGCTGCAAGAATATAACTCCTCTGTTGAGACCGGTTTAATCCTGCTTTTCTGTGTTGTCCAAAACAATATTTGTTTATTTTATTAGTGAAAATCAGTTCTCTTTAGTGTAGGGAAGTTGTCCTTTCGCCTCGGGAACAAACAAATCACGTCTAATGCCGAGGAACTTGAAATATGACAGTGATCTATGCTATCTATGCTAACTCTCCCTGAAGATAAACAGGTGGCTCTGATTCACAAGAACAAGGTATGAACGGAGGAGTGTGATTTAACAATAAAGGAGGGAGATCTCCAAATATTACATAAGACTTTACTATAACGTTTCCCAGACACTGTGTGCCATGATTCATGGTGAAATGTGACAATGTAACTTGCAGTTGTCCATCAACTCCTGTGCAGCCATCTTTTACTGTGGTATGGCAACAAGAGATGGCGAGTGAATACAAGGTCTTGTCTCATAACGAGCAAACTTGCAGATTTATTGAACAAATATGATTGACAACACCACTCTAGCGCTAGCATACTTACTCTGACTGGCTACATGTGCATACACTGTGCAGTTGGACCACAAACACACAGAGCCCCATTAAAATGTACAACAAACCTGGCAATTTCTATCCAGTCACCCTATTCGAGCCAAGTAGAGTGATCCAAACACTAGTCAAATCCCAATCACACACCATTACATTTTCTCCCTGTAATGCAAATAATTAGAGCTTTCCAATCAATTGAAAGGCTGACGAAGTGGCTGCAGATGTGGATGGGGAGTGTAGAGTGCATGCTTCTGCATCTGTAGGACAAACATTAGTGAGCTTACTCACAGAGAGCCATTGTTGTGTAGAGGGGTCAATTTGGAACCATGCGGATAAATTTTACCCTATTTCTGAAGAGTTCAACAAAGTGGATAGTTGACCAAGCATATCTAGCTTCATTTAGGATAACAGGCATAAATTTGCTCTATTGCTAACTCTGGCAGATTTCTGTGGATGTGAAGTAATATTTCTGGAGGTGCGTATAATATAGTTGTCCTGTTATACACAAATGTGTTTCTTACATATCCCATCTCCCCCTGAGACACCCGCAGGGAGCTGGGTGACAGCCACCGCCCCTGGAGCAATCAGGGTTAAGTGCATTGCTCAAGGGCACAGCTACCAATTTTTCACTTTGTCAACTCTGGTATTCAAACCAGCGACCTTTCATTTACTGGCCAAACACTTACCTCGAGGCTACCTGTCGCTCCAAACAATTTGATTAATGTGCACAGTCCCTGTCAAATTAATTCCATAAATAAATACAACTGGATAGTTCCAACCATGCAATCTGATTGGTCGATGAGCTTTCACAATTGTGTTATACTCCTTAACACCTATAATGCATTTTCCAGTACAACAAGCACTGTGCAAACATTTGTTTACAGTTTGCTTTCTAAGGAAGTGTTCCTCAGAATGACGTCACAAATGTACGAGACTGGTTAAGCGTGAAGGAATGTGTCACAATGTCCTCTGAGCTATAACTATGACACATAAATCTGCACATACATACACATGAATACTTTATGTTGGGCAGATCTGCACATCACAATGGCACAGGCTATGCATACATGCATTAATGTACTGTATTAAACATGCGTGTCCACACATGTATATGTCGAAGAACATGCAAATGCATGTTCATTTTTGCTTCATTCTTCCATATAATGAAAAGTTAATGTGTTTGAGTGTTACGGGTGGTATAGAGAGGCTTTTCTACAGGCTCTTAGATTTGAACAGGTTGACTATCGAGATTTTGAAGGAGTATGTGTGTGTGTGTGTGTGTACCTGTGTGTTTACGTGTATGACTGTGCGCGTGTGTGTTTTGTCACCACCTTTATTTCTCTGATGTTAATTAAATCTCCCAACAAACGCAAGGAAGAGCTTGCCAGGAACTTTGAGGACAGGTGTGTCGAGCTTCCAGTGCAGCAGGTGGAGGAAATTGGATTTGGTTTCTCCTGAGCCAAACTTTCTGGAGATTGCCGAAGACAGATTTCCCCACAACGAAAAAAAAACAACATTAAAAAGCCACCTAAAACAAAACAAACATTAAATGTGCAAAACGCTAGGTGTGGTGAATTGTGAATATATAAGAACCAAAGAATGGTATCTCTGAGGGTTTGATTTTTGATTCCTTGGTTTCCTTTTTAAACTATAGCACCTAATGTATAGGCCTTTGTTTGATATGGCCTTGAAAACAATACTGGTGGCCTGGATACTGATTCTCTGTATACATCAATGATGTTGCTCTTGCTGCTGGTGAGTCTCTGATCCACCTCTACGCAGACGACACCATTCTGTGTACTTCTGGCCCTTCTTTGGACACTGTGTTAACAACCCTCCAGGCAAGCTTCAATGCCATACAACTCTCCTTCCGTGGTCTCCAATTGCTCTTAAATACAAGTAAAACTAAATGCATGCTCTTCAACCGATCGTTACCGGCACCTGCCCGCCTGTCCAACATCACTACTCTGGACGGCTTTGACTACGTGGACAACTACAAATACTTAGGTGTCTGGTTAGACTGTAAACTCTCCTTCCAGACCCATATCAAACATCTCCAATCCAAAGTTAAATCTACAATTGGCTTCCTTTTTCGCAACAAAGCATCCTTCACTCATGCTGCCAAACATTCCCTTGTAAAACTGACCATCCTACCAATCCTGGACTTCGGCGATGTCATTTACAAAATAGCCTCCAATACCCTACTCAACAAATTGGATGCAGTCTATCACAGTGCAATCCGTTTTGTCATCAAAGCCCCTTATACTACCCACCATTGCGACCTGTATGCTCTCGTTGGCTGGCCCTCACTTCATACTCGTCGCCAAACCCACTGGCCCCCCTTATCTCAGCTCGCTGGTCACCATAGCATCTCCCACCTGTAGCACACGCTCCAGCAGGTATATCTCTCTAGTCACCCCCAAAACCAATTCTTTCTTTGGCCGCCTCTCCTTCCAGTTCTCTGCTGCCAATGATTGGAACGAACTACAAAAATCTCTGAAACTGGAAACACTTATCTCCCTCACTAGCTTTAAGCACAAACTGTCAGAGCAGCTCAAATATTACTGCACCTGTACATAGCCACCTATAATTTAGCCCAAACAACTACGTCTTTCCCTACTGTATTTAATGAATTAATTAATATATTTTGCTCCTTTGCAGCCCATTATTTTTATTTCTACTTTGGACATTCTTCCACTGCAAATCTACCATTCCAGTGTTTACTTGCTAATTTGTATTTACTTTGCCACGATGGCCTTTTTTTGCCTTTACCTCCCTTATCTCACCTCATTTGCTCACATCGTATATAGACTTGTTTATACTGTATTATTGACTGTATGTTTGTTTTACTCCATGTGTAACTGTGTCGTTGTTTGTGTCGAACTGCTTTGCTTTATCTTGGCCAGGTCGCAATTGTAAATGAGAACTTGTTCTCAACTTGCCTACCTGGTTAAATAAAGATTAAATAAATGATACCAACGAAGAATCACACAGAGACCCGACATAGCCTGGATCCACACAGATGGAAAGAACCACTATCTCCTCTAGAAGCCCCCCCCCCTTCCAACAGCGCTTCCTGTGGCCTCTACCACAACTCCACTGGGGAGCCCACTCTCCAACAGAATGGCAGCTATTGAACCTGTACCTCCATTCCAAAAACAAACTAGCGTTTTTATAGAACATCAGGCAAGTATTAGGGAGGGGGATTATTGAGGGAGTTCATGGAGCCGTACTGCAGTGGCTGTGGTGCGGTTAGCTACTGAGTTACTCAGATTGAGGAGAAAGTAGTCGTAGTGCAGGACAATGGGGAATGGCCAATGGAGGGGGAATAGATGAGGGAAGATGGCTATGTCTCTGTATATGCAGAGGTAAGAGGTTCTATGTAATGTTAAATTAATGTAATGTCTTTGATTCTCTTGCATGATTTCTCAAAAATAGGACAAGTTGTAACGGTTTTGACTTGAGGTTATTATTTATAGGGGTGCCAGGTAGGTTGTGCCTACCAGAGAAAACATTGGTTTCTCCTTTTGGTTTGGGAGGGAATGAGTCCCATCTGGTCCGTCAAGTCTACACCAATACAAAGGACTTATTTAAAAGTCAGGATGGAAATAAACTTTTCATAAACCCTTAAAACATTGGAAAGAACTTCAAAAACAACTATATTATTTTGCGTGGGTTGTATTAGCAACATCAATGATTACACACATAATATCACAATGAGTTCTGGTTCTTCTAGAAATGTCCTGTAACTCGGGCCTAAAAAGAGTCCAGCCCGGTAAAGGAGTTCAGTGAACAGTGAAGGCCTCAACTATAACTAACTACATAAATCATCACAGTATACCTCACATCAAAACAAATGAAATACCGTATACAAAAAAGGTTGTCGTCAGTCAGACAATCCAATCCGCCAACAGATCTCCAGCGGATAAAAGCCACGAAGAACAGAGAGGTGTAGTCCACGGAAGCAAATAGTGGATCCGGTCCTGGGTAAACTCTATTAGGCTACAAAACACATGTTTAACGGCAACAAAACAAACGGAATAGAGAAGCTTCGGAACTGAGGGTTGAACACATCCTCATTCACGTCTCCATCACAACCCCACTTTTGCGCAGATGATGCTGGCTATTTAATTGGGAATTAAAGGGAAAGCGCCCTATTGGAAGGAGCTGCACTGAGACGGTTCAGAAAAATTCAGGGCCGTCAAAGTATTAGGACCAAATTCCATACATTCTACAAAAGTGATGCACTTCCTATTACACAGCAAGCTAAAATGACAAATTATGTTACGAAGCAGAGCGAAGTTGTATTTATGTAACGGAGACGCTGAGAATCGAGAAGCAGGTGAAACGTTGAATAAAACTGCAAACATGAAACAAGCCAACATAACAGTAGTGTCTACACTAAACACAGGAACAATACTGACTGAGGGAAAAAAAACTATGGGAGTGACAGATACAGGGGAAGTAATCAGGAAGGTGATGGAGTCCAGGTGAGTATCATGATGACATGTAGGTGCTGGTAATGATTGATTCCAGGTGTGCGTAATGATTAATCCCAGGACCGGTGGTTAGTATACTGGCGACGTCGAATGCCGGAAGGGAGGAGCGAGAGTCGACGTGACAATTTAGGTTCAAATAGGTTTTTGACACGCTATTGTAGCAGTGGTTACGTTATGGTCTTGCCTTCCTCGATGGAATGTAAAATCACAATAGGAATGTCTGTTTGAAATCTACAATGAAAAGCAACTTAAGTGTCTGTGCTTTCTCTGGGGTGAGGCAGACAACAGCTCACAAACCAAATTTCAAAGAAGGGAGGAGATCAAGTATTCAAAATAACACCTATAGTAAACGCCACTGAACAAAAATATAAAAGGCAACATGCAACAATTAACTGTTTTACTGAGTTGCCGTTCGTAAAAGGAAACCAGTCAATTGAAATGAATTCATTGGCCCCAATCTATAGATTTCACATGACTGGGCAAGGGCACAGCCATGGGTGGACCTGGGAGGGTATAGGCCCACCCACTTGCGATCAATGCCCAAACACTGAGGAGCCATGCCCAGCCACTCAGAATGAGTATTTTTGCACAAAAGGGCTTTATTAAAGACAGAAATACTCCTCAGTTTCATCAGCTGTCCGGATGGCTGGTCTCAGATGAACCAGCAGGTGAGCCAGATGTGGGGGTCATGGGCTGGCGTGGTTACACGTGGTCTGCGGTTGTGAGGCAGGTTGGGCATACTGCCAAATTCTCTATAAAGTTGGAGGCAGCTGGAGGCAGCTTATGGTAGAGTAATGAACATTCAATCCTCTTGCAACAGCTCTGATGGACATTCCTGCAGTCAGCATGCCAATTTCATGCTCCCTCACAAGGTACACTTGTCTAATGATCATGCTGTTTAATCAGATTCTGTATTATGCCACACCTGTCAGGTATATGGATTCTCTTGTCAAATGAGAACATGTTCACTAACAGGGATATATGCACATTTGTGCAAAGAAATTGCAGAAAAGCTTTTTGTACATATGGAACATTTCTAGGATCTTCTATTTCAGCTCATGAAACCAACATGTTACATGTTGCGTTTATATTTCTCTTCATTATATCTGAAATTGTCATTGTTAAAGTAATTGTAAGACACTATCAAAACTATTGAAAAGTATGGAAATCCACACAAAAACATCTGAAAAAGAGTAAACAAATACAGAAAGTTGCCTTAGTCTGTTGTAAAACTAATATAAGGTCTAGCTGCATTTACATTGAATTATTCCCCCTACTGAGTTTAGACTTGAAATAACCATGGGAGCAAGCAAACGTTCCACTTTTTATAATGCGGGTAAATGGTGTTAGCGATGCTTGTTCACATACATTAAATGTTTTTCAAGTCACCTCCAGCACAGATAAATCATGCAAAGGTACAATTCCAAAGAGCGAGGAGACCGGGAACTTTGGGAATGAGTAAGCAACTAAAATGAAACCTTTTGTGGGCTCTTTCTTGGATAATACCACACATTTTAGAAATCGTAGGTCCATTACACAGTTTTTAGTGAGAAGAGGTCTTGATAAGTCTACTGGAACCTGCTCACTGACTACATCCACTGTTCCATTTCATAAGACATTGTCCCATGCAAGACAAATATTATGCTAATTTCAATCCGCTTCATTCGTCATACTGCCGAACACTAACTGAATCTTTCTAGTACATGGAACGTGACCAAGACTGCTTATGTTATTCACAAGCTTTTGTAACCCCCGAAACACGCTTACCTGCCCTGTGTATTCATGTATTCATGCATTTGCACAGCACTCCCCCATGGACTGTGTATTCATGTATTCATGTATTTGCACAGCACTCCCCCATGGACTGTGTATTCATGTATTCATGTATTTGCACAGCACTCCCCCATGGACTGTGTATTCATGTATTCATGTATTTGCACAGCACTCCCCCATGGACTGTGTATTCATGTATTCATGTATTTGCACAGCACTCCCCCATGGACTGTGTATTCATGTATTCATGTATTTGCACAGCACTCCCCCATGGACTGTGTATTCATGTATTCATGTATTTGCACAGCACTCCCCATGGACTGTGTATTCATGTATTCATGTATTTGCACAGCACTCCCCATGGACTGTGTATTCATGTATTTGCACAGCACTCCCCATGGACTGTGTATTCATGTATTCATGTATTTGCACAGCACTCCCCCATGGACTGTGTATTCATGTATTCATGTATTTGCACAGCACTCCCCCATGGACTGTGTATTCATGTATTCATGTATTTGCACAGCACTCCCCCATGGACTGTGCATTCAGCTGATTGGTTTATAAAGAAAATCCAAAGACAAAATATATCACAACCCTGGTCCATATTTGTAACTTGAAGTGTTACAGAGGTGAAAGTAGACCTATTCGTGTCTATACATCATGGCTCTGACCCGTGTCTCTTTGGAATTTCAGATAGAGAGAGCCGACCGCGGCGGCTTGAGTGATTCCTCCTATTCTCTGCCTGATTTGGTTGCTGTCGAAGGCCATACCGACTGCCTAAGTAACTATCTATCACCGAGCAACGGGGAGACAGGAGTCCTGCTGAAGTTGCCATAGCAATATGATCTCTTTAATGATGGCAGATCAACCAGTAGAGCGTACCCTTAACTGCGTCCCTCTGGTCACCATGCTGCTCATCACCCGGGTGACAATGCAATATATATTTAGATAAGACAGCCCTGGCTTCCGACATAACAAACCTCCCCTCACACCACGATTGTACATTGTCATAGCATTCCATCTTTGACATTCAATCCACTGAATTACACACCCCAGTCTTGCCGTAGAGCTCCATACTTTGTTTGGGAAACAAAGAGGAGCTCCGCCAGGCTGATGTGAGCCTTCGTTAAAACTGTAATTGATATTTGGTGTGATTAATGGATACCTGCAACTCACTATTGGAAAAAAGTTACCTGCAGAGAAATCTTGCGAAGAAACTTTTGCCTCACGAGTAGTTTTCGGGCATGGGGGGACCTTGTGCCCTGTCATGTCGCATTGTGTGCCTGCATTGTCTCTTTGGGTTTGGCCAGCTCTTTGGGAACGAGATGGGGAGTCATTTAACTATTTCCATTGTCAAGTAGTCGCTTACATTTTTTCCCTCTCGTCGCCTGATCATTATTTTCCCATTTCGCATCCATTTAATCTGAGATAATGTATCTCTGCCCGCTTTAATGAAGTGATAATTCCATGATAATTAACATAACCTTGCACCAAAGCAAATTTGCCTAATGACTATTGTTTTGATAGTCAGAGTTGGTGGAGGAGAGGATGGGATGCTGCGATGGGAGGAACTGAGGCAAAGCGCCAGACAGGGAGAAGGAAGAAACAGAGAGGAGAAGTGCCTGGGTGGCAAGGGGTGGAGAAAATATGCTTTGTGACCTGGTGGATTGGAGATTGGAGGAGCCCCTGGTATGTTCCATTCAGCAGTTCAAATAATGGGGTCCTGACGGGTCAAATGGATGCCCATTTCCATGCCTGGGAGAGTGCCCATTACTGTGCCCTCGCATTGCCTAACTAAAAATATGACTGGCTGGGAATGATGAGGCCAAGTGAGAGAGGCCACAGACCGAGGAATTGTCCCTGACATTTTATTTGTGCGAGGTATCATCTTTGACACTTCATTTGTTTGATATTTGTGTGACTCACACCTCGCTCCTATTCTGAGACCTCAGTTTAATTTGCCTGAACCCTGCATTTAAACATCCACAATCCACATCTTGCCAATCAAACCCGATCGGGTCACACACACATGCGCACACACATTTTTGTATTCCCAGCTTTGCTGTACGAAAGCGGTAAATTTATAACCCAGTCTGAATGAATGTTTGTGACATCCATTTTTGCCCCACACAGCGAAGCTCTTCCAGGACTCAGGAGATTAGTAATACCATTCAGAGCAGGACGCTTTCATCGGTAGCACACAGGTCAGCGGCCATACCTGATCTCGGTTTTCTGATAGCTTTAGTCAGGGTTTATCACCACCACATTCATTGGTTGAAAGTATTCAGCTCTGTGGAGGATGTCAGAGCATTTGTGTCCGTGCCGGGCCCTGCCGTCGGCAAAACACTCCATCTGACTTGATCTTGAGTAGTTTACTGTGACTTTACTTAAGGTCAAAATACATTTCCTACTATCACTGCACCATTACAAAATATCACACACGTCACATAAGAAACTGTCTACTTGTGGAACAGAGCATGAAAGAGAGTAACTTGATATAACCTCTGGGGTTGTTGACTTATCAGTGCATTATGTCTGTCGGAGTGATTACATAGCGTTTAGAATTAACATAGCCAATCAGACTGCAGTAACAAAGTACTGTATTACTGAATATGCCTGCTATACACAAATCAGAAATTAATAGTAGTACATGGAGATGTATTAGTGTCCGAAGTCCCACCCAGGTGACTACTTCAAATGGTGAAATCTGTACATTGCGCTGTCCATGCTAAAACAGGTTTTGGGCCAAGTTGTATCAGTAGGCAAAGTGTGCTATTAAATGCTTCTAATTTCACTGGCAACCACATTGAGGATCTGGCTTCATAAGTGTTGATAAAGAAGAGTGTTGTTTTCTCCAGGAACTGTTTCTAATATCTATGTACAGCTACTGCTAAAATACACATTGGCTGTAGGTTTTACACCTCTCCTTGAAGGCTATGCCCATCAAACCAGATAAACAGCTCAGAAGACCTGACAGCCAAGTCCATTTTTGAATGTTTTAGTCCATGCTGTATTTTGAGGTATGGTATCAGAGCAATTATAATGTTGTTACATATGCACCATGGAGTTGATCAATTACATTGTAGTCACAGCTTTTATTTATTTTATTTGATTTATTTTACCTTTATTTAACCAGGTAGGCAAGTTGAGAACAAGTTCTCATTTACAATTGCGACCTGGCCAAGATAAAGCAAAGCAGTTCGACAGATACAACGACACAGAGTTACACATGGAGTTAAACAAACATACAGTCAATAATACAGTATAAACAAGTCTATATACAATGTGAGCAAATGAGGTGAGAAGGGAGGCAAAGGCAAAAAAGGCCATGGTGGCAAAGTAAATACAATATAGCAGGTAAAACACTGGAATGGTAGTTTTGCAATGGAAGAATGTGCAAAGTAGAAATAAAAATAATGGGGTGCAAAGGAGCAAAATAAAATAATTCATTAAATACAGTTGGGAAAGAGGTTTGGTTTGGGCTAAATTATAGGTGGCTATGTACAGGTGCAGTAATCTGTGAGCTGCTCTGACAGTTGGTGCTTAAAGCTAGTGAGGGAGATAAGTGTTTCCAGTTTCAGAGATTTTTGTAGTTCGTTCCAATCATTGGCAGCAGAGAACTGGAAGGAGAGGCGGCCAAAGAAAGAATTGGTTTTGGGGGTGACTATAGAGATATACCTGCTGGAGCGTGTGCTACAGGTGGGAGATGCTATGGTGACTAGCGAGCTGAGATAAGGGGGGACTTTACCTAGCAGGGTCTTGTAGATATTATTATATATATTATTATTATATATTGTAGATGACATGGAGCCAGTGGGTTTGGTGACGAGTATGAAGCGAGGGCCAGCCAACGAGAGCATACAGGTCGCAATGGTGGGTAGTATAAGGGGCTTTGGTGACAAAACGGATTGCACTGTGGTGATAGACTGCATCCAATTTGTTGAGTAGGGTATTGGAGGCTATTTTGTAAATGACATCGCCAAAGTCGAGGATTGGTAGGATGGTCAGTTTTACAAGGGTATGTTTGGCAGCATGAGTGAAGGATGCTTTGTTGCGAAATAGGAAGCCAATTCTAGATTTAACTTTGGATTGGAGATGTTTGATATGGGTCTGGAAGGAGAGTTTACAGTCTAACCAGACACCTAAGTATTTGTAGTTGTCCACGTATTCTAAGTCAGAGCCGTCCAGAGTAGTGATGTTGGACAGGCGGGTAGGTGCAGGTAGCGATCAGTTGAAGAGCATGCATTTAGTTTTACTTGTATTTAAGAGCAATTGGAGGCCACTGAAGGAGAGTTGTATTGCATTGAAGCTTGCCTGGAGGGTTGTTAACACAGTGTCCAAAGAAGGGCCGGAAGTATACAGAATGGTGTCGTCTGCGTAGAGGTGGATCAGAGACTCACCAGCAGCAAGAGCGACCTCATTGATGTATACAGAGAAGAGAGTCGGTCCAAGAATTTAACCCTGTGGCACCCCCATAGAGACTGCCAGAGGTCAGGACAGCAGACACTCCGATTTGACACACTGAACTCTATCAGAGAAGTAGTTGCTGAACCAGGCGAGGCAATCATTTGAGAAACCAAGGCTGTCGAGTCTGCCGATGAGGATGTGGTGATTGACAGAGTCGAAAGCCTTGGCCAGATCAATGAATACGGCTGCACAGTAATGTTTCTTATCGATGGAGGTTAAGATATCGTTTAGGACCTTGAGGGGGAGGCTTGCCCATCTTCACAGTGCAACATCAAATAAAATAGTATTTGTCATATGCGCTGAATACTACAGGTGTTATACCGTAAACCAACAATACAGTTCAAGAAAGAGAGCTAACAAAATATATACCAAATAAACTGAAGTAAAAAAATATATTTTCAATCCAAAATGTATAACAATAACGAAGCAATATACAGGGGTATATAATATACCGGTACCGAGTCAATGTGCGGGGGTAGAGGTAAGTCGAGGTAATTTGTAAAGTGACAATGCTTAGATATTAAACAGCGAGTAGCAGCAGTGTAAAAACAAAAAGGGGGTGGAGGGGGGGGGGTCAATGTAAATAGTCCAGGTGGATTAGTTGTTCAACAGTCCTATGGCAGAAGCTGTTAAGGAGCCTTTTAGTCCTAGACTTGGCACTCTGGTACCGCTTTCCTTGCAGTTGCAGAGAGAACAGTCTATGACTTTGGTGACTGAAGTCTGACAATTTTTTGGGCCTTCCTCTGACATGGCCTAGTATATAGGTCCTGGATGACCGGGAGCTTGGCCCCAGTGATGTACTGGGCCGTACGCACTGCCCTCTGTAGCGCCTTACAGTCAGATGACAGCCAGTTGCCATACCAGACGGAGATGCAACCGGTCAAGATGCTCTCGATGGTGCAGCTGTAGAACTTTTTGAGGAACTGGGGACCCATGCAAAATCTCTTCAGTCTCCTGAGGGGGAAAAGGTGTTATTGTGCCCTTTTCACAACTGTCTTTGTGTGTTTGGACCATGATAGTTTGTTGGTGCTGTGGACACCAAAGAACTTGAAACTCTCGACCCGCTCCACTTCAATCCCGTTGATGTTAATTCTTGTGACTCTCAAACCCGGATCCGGGAGCGTAATCATCGCCTCAAACTAATTAGCATAACACAGCGGACATAAATCTTCCTAGAAAATCTTCCTATTCATGAAAATCACAAATGAAATATATTGAGGCACAGCTTAGCCTTTTGTTAATTACACTGTCATCTCAGATTTTCAAAATATGCTTTACAGCCAACGCTCGACAAGCATTTGTGTAAGTTTATCATGGCATAATGCTATGCTAGGCTCTGCTAGTGGCAGGCAACATTTTCATGAAAATAAGAAAAGCAATCAAATTAAATAATTTACCTTTGAAGAACTTCGGATGTTTTCACTCAGAAGACTCCCAGTTAGATAACAAATGTTATTTTTTTCCAAAAATATTAATTTTGTAGACGAAATAGCTCCCGTTTGTTCTTTACGTTTGGCTGAGAAATCGACCAGAAAATGCGGTCACTACAACGGCAAACTTTTTTTCCAAATTAACTCCATAATATCGACAGAAACATGGCAAACGTTGTTTAGAATCAATCCTCAAGGTGTTTTTCACATATCTATTCGATAATATATCCGTCGTGATAATTGGTTTCTCATTAGAAGCGATTGGAATAATGGCTACCTCAGTACATTACGCAAGATTTTCTGCGTGAGCCATCATGTGACCACTTGCTCAATGTGGTCCCTTACGGCTATTCTTCAACATAAATGCGTAAAAAGACATCACAATGCTGTAGCCACCTTGGGGAATACGTAGAAAGCGTAAGCTCATTCGTAGCCCATTCACAGCCATATAAGGAGTCATTGGCATGAAGCGCTTTCAAAAAATGCGGCACTTCCTGATTGGATTTTTATCTGGGTTTCGCCTGTAACATCAGTTCTGTTGCACTCACAGACAATATCTTTGCAGTTTTGGAAACGTCAGAGTGTTTTCTATCCAAAGCTGTCAATTATATGTATAGTCGAGCATCTTGTCATGACAAAATATCCCGTTTAAAACAGGAACGTTTTTTATCCAAATATGAAAATACCGCCCCCGAGTCGCAAAAGGTTATTAATGGGCGCCTGTTCGGCCTTCCTTTTCCTATAGTACACAATCAGCTCCTTTGTCTTGTTCACACAGAGAGAGTTTGTTGTCCTGGCACCACACTGCCAGGTCTCTGACCTCCTCCCTATAGGCTGTCTCATCATTGTCAACGATCAGGCCTACCACTGTTTTGTCGTCAGCAAACTTAATAATTGTGTTGGAGTTGTTTGGCCACGCAGTCGTGGGTGAACAGGGAGTAAAGGAGGTTACTAAGCACACACCCCTGCCACATCCAATGAGCATCAGAGCCGGTATAGTAGGATTCAATATTAGTAGTGTATTGACACTTTGCCTGATTGACGGTTCATCTGAGGGCATAATGGGATTTCTTGAAAGTGTCCTGATTAGTGGTGCCGCTCCTTGAAAGCGGAACTTCTAGTCTGTAGCTCGCTGCAGCTGTTGCCTGTAATCCATGTCTTCTTGTGGGAAATGTACGCACGGTCACTGTGGGGACGACGTCGTCAACGGACTTATTGATGAAGCCCGTAACTGAGGTGGTATACTCCCCAATGCACTTGGATGAATCCTGGTTACATATTCCAGTTTGTGCTAGAAAAACAGCCCTGTAGTGTAGTGTCATCCGATCACTTCTGTATTGAGCGAGTCACTGGTACATCACGCTTTAGTAAGCAGGAATCAGCAGAATATAATGATGATAAGATTTTCCAAATGGAGGGCGAGGTAGAGCTTTTGTATGCATCTCTGTGTGTGGAGTAAAGGTGGTCTAGAGTGTTTTTTCTCTCTGGTTGCACATGTGACATGCTGGTAAAAATGAGGTAAAACGGATTTAAATTTGCCTGCATTAAAGTCCCCGGCCACTAGGTGCACTGCTTCTGGTTGAGCATTTTTTTGTTTGCTTATGGCCTTATACAGCTCTTTGAGTGCGGTCTTAGTTGCCAGCATCGGATTGTGGTGGTAAGCGGCTATAATATCTATGATCTCTCTTGGAAGATTGTGTGGTCTATAGTTTATCATGAGGCAAGCAATACCTTGCGACTTGTATCAGACATTGTGGACCAGCTGTTATTGACAAAGAGACACACACACCCGACCCATCCTCTTACCAGATGTAGCTGCTCTGTCCTGCCAAAACATGGAGAAGCCGTCTAATTCTTTTCTTTTTTTTCTTACCCATTTTTCTCCCCAATTTCATGGTATCCAATTGGTAGTTACAGTCTTGTCTCATTGCCGAGACTCCCGTACACACTCGAGAGAAGTGGAGGTCGAGAGCCGTGTGTCCTCTGAAACACAACCCAACAACCCCTCACTGTTTCTTGACACAATGCCCACTTAACCCGGAAGCGACCCGCACCAATGTATCGGAGGAAACATAGTACACCTGGCGACCATGTCATCATGCCAGGCCCGCCACAGGAGTCACTAGTGCGCGATGGGACAAGGACATCCCTGCAGGCCAAACCCTTGCCTAAACCAGACGATGCTGGGCCAATTGTGCGACGTCCCATGGGTCTCCTGGTTGCGGCGGCGACTCGGGAGGTCCCTTGTTGGCAAATTCTTACAAGTTGCCACCCTCCTCTACTTTTTCTCTATCTTTTCTTCATGCCGATGATGTCGATTTGGGCCTCGTCTCGACGAAGCAGTATATCCTCTAATTCGGACTCATTAAAGGAAAAATCTTTGTCCAGTTTGAGATGAGTAGTCGCTGTTTTGATGTCCAGAAGCTCTTTTTGGTCATAATGGTAGCAGCAACATTATGTCCAAAATGAGTTATAAACAATGCGAAAAAACGAACAAAATAGCACAGTTGGTTAGGAGCCCGTAAAACAACAGCCCCCCCCCCCCTCCAGCGCCATTATTATATACTGAAACAAAAAAATTGTCCACAATGTGAAATGATCAGATAAGAGCAAAGCCCCTGAGGGAGAGGGAGAGTATAATTAATAGCATCAGGTTTGAGGAAAACAAAATTGATGTTTTCTTGTGGAGAGAAATTATTTCCCTCGTTGCTATAAGTTTGCGGCTGGGGTGTGGACTTGGTGATTGGACCAATTTCCCAAGCAGAGGAACTATATTGTAATTTCCTTTCTATGTTAAAAGAAATACAGATCCTAAATGTGCACAACAAATTATTGGTCTCAAATGTAGTTTAAGTTACAATACAACAATGCAGACTTTGTTTACCAAAGAAAAAAAGACTGACAGGAAAAACAAAACAAGAACAGAAACAGAAACACAGAAAGACAGAAAAGTTACAGCAACATGAAAAAAAAGAGGTTTGCAAAAGGTTGCCTGTCGACCAAAGGGCTGCAACAGAAAAACATTACAGCTCATCCCATTTAAGTCAGAGAAACATCTTTCATCCCCTTCGGTCCAGCTGTGGCTGATTGTGCCGAAGACAATAGTGTGAGACATGGTGGCCGCTCATTAAAAAGCTCCAATTTGCAGGAAGAGAACAATGGACATTGGGCCCAAACATCGTTACAAAGCTTCACAAAGCGCAGGCAGCCACAGGTCCCTTTCACTCAGGGTTTTGTATTAATTAAAGTGCTCATCCGTTTTTTCAGGGACTGAATAATTTAAACATCTGGGGGTCAGATTCCATTAATTAACCAAGGTGACATCATCAGGTCTCCATTATGGTGGCTGTTTTATAGAGTTTCGGCCAGCCGCTAGGGGAGTTCAAGGGGGCATTTCAGGGATGGGTTGAGTGTGTAGAGTATAGTTTACCATGGGAAACATAATATTAAAGGGCATGCCCTGGTAATTTACTGCAAGAGCATTTTTTTCAGTACAGCACCAGCAAATACGGTAACTACTTAAAATATAGCTATTTACTTTGTATCACACCTGAATAATTAATAAAAGTAGTAAATTAGTAGTACTCAAATATTCAAGTCCAGGACTCGTGACTTGACTCGGACTCAAATATAAAACACTAGGGACTTGACTTTGATTCGAGGTTTAGTGACTTGACTACATCACTGCTTCCAGGTACCTCCTACTGATTTTAGCACAACCTTTATCAGAGGAAGATGATCAAAGACTGGACCCCTGATGGTTAATTGAAGACTTATTCACTTTGCTCAAAGACGATTGCGAGAAATGCTCATTTGACTGTGGGGCAAGTATGGGTCCTTCACATGTCCTTCAATGTTTTAAACCAATTATGGGTATTTTCCCTGTCTTTATCATTACATAGATCCTGTTGAAACCTATTTAACTTGACCTGCACCTCCCCTGCGTGATTCTTGTTCGTGGATACAGCGAAGCGCTCCTGTGGGAATTCCAGTGTATTCCGACATATTTTATAATTCATGATTAACTGATGTCTAGTGTTGGGTAAAACAAAGTGGAAGTGACACAGTTTTGGTTGGAGCACTTCCTCCATCTCAATCCTAATGAGTTGTTCACGTCGGATTATGTAACATAACCAGATTCTTCTTCTATTGCATGTATAGAGGCAACCGCTCCAGCTATATTTTTATGCCATCGTTTTTGTAACTTAGAATGCAGTGTTCTCATCATGACTACATTCTCACCATCTGCATTTATCGCCACAATCTTTAATTCAGCTTGATGGTTACTCACAAATTCTTCAGTATTGTCTATATCATAACATTGTAATCAGATATTGATTATTGTTGCAATCCTCATCATGACCCAGGAAAAAGATAAATACCACTTTAACATGTAAAGGCTTTCATAATTGATTGCTCGACTGACATAATTTCTTATATAGCACGAGTCAGACAAAGATGGAATTACTTTGTTTTCTGCTCATGTAAAGTGTTGTATACTTCATTCTTATTGCTAGAAAAGATAAAGAAAACAAAATGCTACTCTATGAAAACATTCATATATTTCAAAAGTTTACCATTTTTGATAATAATTTTGTCATGTACTAAAATAATCCTGTACAAGATTAATCGAAACTACTTCTTTCCAAGGGACTGAGGATTGGTGATATGGCAAAAAGCTGTTAAGTAAACTTTAGTTCGGAAGAAGTCCAATTTAAATAACAGTATGTAGTATAACGAAGGAAGGATTTGCCTGATTTGCAAGCCTTTGTGGAACACATTTTCATTACTGGGACAACACAACCGGTAAAGTAAAGTTAAAATAACGGTAATGGCTACTGAGAAGACCTTGCAGACTGGGCCTTCCTGCAGGGGAAAGTTGCATGGTCCTATTGCAGATCTGATAGCCAATGAGTGTTCAGGATGTGCTCTCTAGCACTTGTTGGAGTATCCATTAGATAGCATACAATACACACTCTCTTACAATATGTATAGGCCCGGGTCAAATGATATAAAAATACTTGAGCTACGCTTGAGTAACCAAGTGAACCAATGGATCCAATTGAATAGTCCCAAAAGGGGAAACTCAGTGAAGTATACCTCAAACACCTTTTGGCCCATGTTTGGTATGATTATCGGACTATAATCTATTATGCATGCCCAAAGTCTTTTGAGTTACTTTTAATCCCTCTTCAAGCATTCACGGATGCATGTGCTTTAACCAAGGTCTGGTTCTGTGCTCCATCTTAACAACCAGAGACTCTCCAGACAGGCGAATTAGGGAGGCAACCCTCTTCAAATCGCTTTGCATGTTGATAGAGGACAAGTAGACACTGCCGGATTGAAGCATCCATCTATTGGACCCCTGAAAGCATGACAAGAAAGCTCAGTAACAGGCTAGGACTGAGCTGACTGACGACCCCCCCTGCCCCTTCTGTTTAACTTTTGGTATTCATATTTTTGGGGGTTTGCTAAAGAAGCAAGGATGCAAGGAGGCAAAAGCAGCAACAGGCATGGGGCACCCCGGGTGTGCAGCGTTTAGCAGCAATGACTACGCAGTCAAACAGTCCAACACAGGGGAGGAAGCTGGCGGTCTCCATCCCCTGGGCTCCATATTGATGAGACGGCACCACACGGCAGCCAATTACAGCCACTCTCAGACAGATGCCTTCGGTCCACCACAACCTCCCACCATAGATTAATCCACCCCCCTCCATCCCTCCATCTATTCATCCCAATTCCCATCTCTCCTCAACCAGTATCCATTCATAATTTCCTGCTGACAAAATCTATACTATAAACATTAGCTTGTGTGTATGTCTCAAAGTTCAACCATTACTCAGAAGTGTGAATCTAATGCATGTCTGCCGTACACCCAACAAATTGCTATTGTTGCCACCCTCGAGTGCTGCAATTTCAATCTGTTTGTCCACCCCAATCAGGCCTCTGTTTTATTGCCTGGTTTCCTTTTCATATGCAACACAACGACAACTCATTTATTTTCAGTTGACCCATTATCAATGGGCAAACAGAACCACGGCGGGTTGGTGTGATAGATCCCTAAAGAGAGTGTGTCTGGTGCATAGGCAAAGGGCCAGCTTATTGCCACAAAAGGTATCAAATGAATCCAGTCAGCAGTGTCCAAATGCATTTTTTTTTAAATAACACTTGATTGAAAAGGTAGACAAAGACCGTAGAGGGACTTTCAAAATAGCCACTAATTTCCAAATGTGTCACCCATTGTAGTGCCCTTTACTTGAATTTGAAATGATAGCATGTTGGAATTTGCTTCCGACTGCAGTGCCCTTCACTTCGATAAATGACATCATTGCTTTTTGCTACAAATAGAAAATACAGTTTTTAACAACAGTGGAAAGTAATGGCAGTTTTCCAAGATGAAATTGTCTGATGCCATCCAGTTGTATTGCAGTTATTGTGAATGAAGTTGTGGGGCATCTGCTGTTCTAGCTCGAACACTGTGGAGCTCAGCGACAGGAGACCTTGAGGAAATGGACGTGCAAACCGACATACAATTACAGTTTTTATGACTGACTGAGATGTATCAGACAAAGGCTTCAAAATGTTTCACATGGATTCTTGCAGAAGAAGAATCAAATCGAGAGAAATTATAGAGACCAACCACATTCCACATGCTCCGCTTGTGCCCTGTGGAACACAAGTCATGTGTCATGCAACGTGGCTGAATGAAAGTCCGATTTTTTTACTAAGATACATGTGAAACCACATGTTGCCTTCAGAGACTATTCCTCAACTGACGTTCTCATCTTCAACCTTAACATCTCTGGTAATACACAGGCAAATGAATAACTGAAAGAAGAAAGTAAAAAACTACAGGCAATAAATGTCAATACACCAAAAATTGAGTAGATGGCAGAGCAATACAAATATATTATGATGGAGCATACAAACATACAGATTATAGGAGTCAGATAAGAAACAAGGATAACCCATTCCTTTTAGAACAGTCAAATGTCCTATCCAACCACTACCCGGTCCATCCCTTTGTCTGTTACATCTCTGCACTATTGAAAGCAGACACAATATTCAGAATGCCTTGCTGCTGTATGCGATGGCTCATTAATTGTCCATAACAAAGAAAGAGGCAGAGAGAGCTACCTGCCGGGCATCAAAGCAGCTACTTTATTGGAGGTCCTGAAAACAAGGCCTTTAAAAGGGGAAGCTTGCTCTTCGTGCTGAGGCTGTATTCAACACACTCTGAGTGGGCTGTCTTTGTTTGCCCGCTGTGGCCTGAATGTACAATGAGCCTCTGGAGTAGTGACCTGAGATCCCTGAGTGTCGGCCCTTATTGGTAGTCCGACAGCAAACTGCAGACGCACCAGCTCATGTATATATACACACAGACAGACAGGCAGACATGCACGCACAATCACTAAGGTGTACGCATGATCACATCCTCATGCATAGGGACTGAGTGACAGAATGCTCTCACCAATCCGATTTGGCAATAAAAAAAAAACGTTTTTCTCAACATGATCGGCGGCTGGGTGGAAATAAAAATGTTTTTACATTGACATTTTAGTTATTTAGCGAACAATGTTATGCAGAGCAACTTGAAGTAGTGAGTGCATTCATTTTTCGTACTGGTCCCCCATGGGAATCAAACCCACAACCCTGGCATTGCAAGCGCCATTCTCTACAACTGAGCCACACGGGACCCAGTTTTCATGATCTGGCAGCTAAAACCGGTGGGCAGACAAAGAAGTGGCCCAGTTTGAGAGAGAGAGAGCAAACAGGTGCCGATGGGGGTCTGGGGACCTGGGAATCGTTGTGGCTTGGTATTCAGGGTGCATCAGGGGTGGGTAGTACAATGCATTGGCCGATACAACGGGGCCGTGACTGGAATTAATTGGCTGTTATTGAGCCCATTGCCAAGGTTACTGCCTAGAATCAAATAGAGGAATGTCACAGGAAGTGTTCCATTCAAAGCACAGTATCCTAGGTCACTTGTTATACCAAGGAAATGCTAATGACGGTGTTACCTTGCAGAACTTTGAGAAGCACCACACAGAACAGAACTTCCGCTGATCCAGGTATCAAGGAGCTAAAGAAGGAATGACCTGAGAGAACTGGTAGTGTGTGAATTGCTTGAATTCTAAAATATATTTCCTACTACATTCCAACAGATTACCAATCAGTCCTGTCAAAAACAAAATAAAATATAATAACTACTGAAACATTATGGAACTACAGCATATTGCTTTACACAGGTCACAATGGGAAAAACATTTCTGATCATTAAATAGATTAAATAGATGCGTAATGAACTAACTAATAAACTGCTTTCATTTTAAGTCACATGAGAGGTTTATCAATAGGAATATGAGGTTGGATCCAAGTAATTATGAATATGTCTCAAATGAGTGGTTTTGAAAATGAAATCAAGAGTGAAATGAGATGAACACATGCTGAGGAACAGAGTGAAGAGGAAGGGTTGCTGCTGGGGTATCAGTGAGAGAGGTTGTGAATGAGGTGCACGTGTGTGTGTGTGTGTGTGTGTATGTGAGTGACATTGTGTAGTACCGGTATGTGCAGTCAGCAAACTAAACGCTTTACACAATTTAAAGAGACAGATGATTCTCCAGAGTGTTTGTGATCACTGGGCAGCTCTCGGATGAAAGTGTTTACCGAACCTCCGAGTAATGAAATCCTCTCTGTGAGAGACCGCTCAGGTGCTGGCTAACCGAGTGCGTCCTACTCAACAAGGATGTTAGTCAATGCTCCCTACCCTCAGTGTGTGAGAGTGGCCTCCCTCGCTCTGCCTCACCCTTCCTCCCTGACTCAATCAAGTCATTGTGACTTACTGCATTCAGAGATAGGGTTGCAAACCTACCGATAATTTACCAAAGTTCAGACTTCAGTAATTTTGGTAATTAACAGAAAATCTATAGCAGTCTATTGTAACTTTAGTATTTTATACTTGAATAACTTTAATACATATTATACATGTTTTAAATATATCTGTGTCCATATCGTCCATGAGTTTCTAGTAGATAGAAAATATGGTTGAAGAGAAAGTAGTCTAATTAATGAAAAAAGCATCTAATCAACAATACCATGGCATTATATGCAATATTTCCAACTGTTGACTTTTTTCACAACTGCCACCAGTTTGACACCAAAACATTGACAACAAATACATACAAAAAATGTATGGAAAGTTTAAGTTACGCTGAAACGCTCATGTTAAACACCAATGAATGGTATTCACTAGGTCAATGGTTTGTATTTAGGGTAACATTTCACAAAATTATATTTTAAAATCATATTATTTAATTATTTCATATATTTGTAATGTGATAAGGCCACAGAGGGCCAGAGATAATGTGACAATAATGTGACAATCTGAAGCTCCCTAAAGGGCCACTAGACGTCTTGTGTTAGATTACATAAAATCATTGAAAGATACCCAACATCGGGTAGTTTACTGATTACCTTTGAAAGTTTCCAGTAATATACGCTCCCTTTGCAACCCTATTCAGAGCTCACCGGGTCACTAGACTTTATAGAGCACGGCTACACACCGTAGCAATGTTATTCATTGAGTTGGGCTCAATTCAATATCCTATGGCCCTCTGTTAATAAACAAATGTATAAGCTTATTGATAGATTACCTTGAGCTCTTTAGTGAGCACCCTACCAAAAAATGAGTTGAGATTGCATACATCAAAAGAGGAGTGTGTGTATAACGAGAAAATAATGCCACGTGTCCCTGAAACTTCGCTTTTGTTGATGCGTGTTTATATCTACGCTCGATATCATATGAAGTGCTCTATTTATTTTGGAGAAAGGTTAGGTAGTTGAACCACGGTAATTGCAACAACGTAGCTACACATTGAACTAGATAGGGCCTTGGCATGTTTTGATGCAGAGTGCTTGGAAAAATACCTGAAGGGATAATCAATTCTTCATAAATCGTATTTTATTACCATTAAATGACCCTACTGTTTTGTTTAATAGTACTTTCCCTAGCGCACAGGCTAACCTTACATAGAGAGTCTAACACTAATGTCAACATTAAGTTAAAGACAAACCGTTTCATCATGGAGTAGGTGGGTACTTTGGGAACGCACTCAGGTGGAAGCGATATATCTTTGCGGTCTGATGAAAACCTACATTTTTCCCAATTTAAAATGTGTTGATTGTACTCTGAACATTTCATGACTCTAGGACCAGGAAAATGGATTCAAAATAGCTTTCTGTTTTGGAGATGAGGTTTTCATCAGTCAGCTATGATATGCTAAAATTGCCAGCCCAAATTAGCAAGCAATGTTTTTCAGCTGACTGTAGCACTAGACAGACCAGACATTTCCATCAGTCGGGGTTATGCTGCAATTAAACTGGTGTGCTTTCCAAAAAATTAGAGCCGCCACGTGCAATAGGCCCTAATTGCAGAGTATGTACTGCCACCTGGGAACGGCTGGGTGACGAGCCTGGCCGGGATAGTACTTCGCTTTCAGGGAACAGTCCATGTGATCAGAGAGAAATAACATGGAAGGTGCAGCATTGTGATTACCTCGCTTTACGTAGTAGAATGGGTTATCCTGGATCAGTGATGCGCATATATCAGCATGGTTGCATTTAGACAGGCAGCCCAATTCTGATATTTTTTTCCACTATTGGTCTTTTGACCAATCACATCAGATCTGATTAGATGATTAGCAGGATGTGTGAACAGAACCGGTCAGCTTAAATCAGTGTTTCCCAAACTCGGTCATCGGGACCTTAAAGGGTACACTACACAGCTGATTCAAAGCTTGATGATTGGATGGTTATTTTAATCAGCTCTGTAGTGCTAGGGGGAAAAACTAAAAGTGCACCCTTTGGGGTCCTGAGGACCAAGTTTGGGAACCCCTGGCCTAAAAAAAAAATCACCAAACTAGGTAGGCATGATTATTATTAGCATCTAATTGGTGCAATTTCAGCGGATGTGGCTTTCAGGTTCCCTTTCTGAGCTGGCTTTGCTTTATTTGTCCATTTAAATGATAAAGAGTCTAATCCAGTTCATTTGTGGACTCCAGGAAGAGTAGCTGCTGCTTCAGCAACAGCTCACGATCCCCAAAAAACACTAATCATAGGAGTCTAACCATCTTAAATCCATGGCCTGGTTGTTCTAGGAGATTAGCAAGGAATTCTATAGTGTCTTTATATCCCCCTTGGCAGTGGGTCTCCAACCTCACAGAGGTCATTCTCCCTGCCATCCTCAAGCCATCTCCCTACGGACAAGGTGTGCTCCACAGTGACAATTTGCCATTAAGTAGAGTGTCTGGGTAGACAGGGCTGCTTCCCGCAAGGCGAGGGGAGGCTCCTGCCTTGTCCAGGTCAACCTCAGTTTCAAACGGAGCACGTATCAAACTGCCGAGACAGCGATCACCTAGCTGTCGCCCGTGTGCCTCGAAGAGAGCCTTGCCCTCGCCCTCGCCCTAACGTCCCTCAATTACTGCTGAGAATACTTAATGGTTGTAGTGTCTACTGCTCCTCGGGGGGGTAAACAAAGTGATGATTGAGACATAATATTGATACCTTTGTCCAATTACTCACATCTGTGATCTACAATTGGCTGTCTGGAGAGTCGAATGCATGTCTAAGGTCTTGAAATTGAAACATCATTAAAGTGCAGCTAAAATCTCATTCTCAGTGTCCACCACTCAATTCTGAGGTAATCAATGATTCTCCTTTTCTTCATGGATTCTGAATAACTTCATCCGTACAAATGTAGCGCCAAGTGATTCTTACTGGGGTCATTGATTGTCTGCATACCGGTGATTTCTTCCCACACTTTCTTATAATGCAAGGTGTGGAGGGTGTTATAAAATTGGTGAAGTAATATTTATTTACAACCATATCAATTATTTTCCTCTTGGTTGGCTCCAAATTAACCATTGTTGACTTAGTGAGTTCACTCGTCCACATAAATTACAGCAACTAAGGCCAAGGCAGCTTCTCACTACTTTCTCTTTTTTTTCCCACTTTCTCCGTCAGTTCTATATTAACAATCTAATGCGACAGCCATGTAATAATAGTTTCTTGGGGGAAAGGAATCAGGCTAAGGCCGGGATGATTTCATCATGGCCACATGTTGGCTTGACACCTCACATTGCTGCAATCGGATCAAAGCGAATGTCCAGACAGAGTATCCTGACAGAGTATCCTGACAGAGTATCCTGACAGAGTATCCGACGGTCCTTGGAATTGAAGCATCGGGAGAGGAATGTCTATTACCAGGACGTCAAGGTCAAAATAAACTTGTTTCATAGAACTGGTCAAAATAATATCGGAAGGCCTACAGTAGCTGGAAAAACAAAACATTTTGATCTTCTATGACAGAGATGATCAATTAGATCAATCCGCGGGCAGATTTTCTCTCTTGAGTGGATGGTTGTGAACAGATTTCTGAAATTAAAATCACTTGGAGCTGATTTCCTGGTGTTTTTAAAGTTGTCATTATTTGTATACTTTTTTCTCAGAAAACATGCGAGCCAAATAAGACCAGTTGGGGAACCCTGTTCTATGATATGGCATGTCTTGAAAATTCCTCAGTTAGACTAATGAAGTGTAATGTATTCAAAATGCCTCAGTTTGACTCATGAAGTGTAATGTATTCAAAATGCCTCAGTTTGACTCATGAATAGTGTAATGTATTCAAAATGCCTCAGTCAGACTCATGAAAGGTCCAAAGATAAAGTAATGTATTCAAAATGCCTCAGTTTGACTCATGAAGTGTAATGTATTCAAAATGCCTCAGTCAGACTCATGGAGAGTAATGCATAGTTATTCCTTTGAATTTCGGGTGATTTTTGTTGTTAAACACCTGAAAGAAACAGTTGGATGTGAAAATGCACTGAATAGAAATGTTTTTACTTAAATGTTACACTTCAAACCATTACATATAGTTTACAAAAGTAAATTAGAGTGAAAATGCCACTTATTGATTGAGAGCATACCATAGTTATACTGTAGTCATTTGAAAGACAGTCCAAAGATAAAGGATCAACAGGAAGATGGTTAACTTAAGTCAGAGTAGAAATCCCTTTTAACGCTACCCCTCACAGTTCATGTCATACCTGACAAGACCCATGTCAGAGGTTCCCAAAGTAGAGATATTTACACAGTGACCCCATGTGGGGTCCAGGCTGATAACCAGTTTTAAAATGGGGTCATACTAATTTGCATATACTATATTCCTGGCCCCCCGTGATTTTTAATAGAAAAAAAAAAAAACATGTACAGTACCAGTCAAAAGTTCAAATATATTTCTTTATTTTACTATTCTCTACATTGTAGAATAACAGTGAAGACATCAAAACTGTGAAATAACACATATGGAATCATGTAGTAACCAAAAAAGTATAATTAAAATGAAAATATAATTTATATTTGGGATTCTTCAAAATAGCCACCCTTTGCCTTGATGACATGGCATTCTCTCAACTAGCTTCTCCTGGAATGCTTTTCCAACAGTCTTGAAGTAGTTCCCACATATGCTGAGCCCTGGAACTTTTCCTTCAAACATCTGTGGTGCAAACAGCCAGCCAGAAGGAACAAGTCATCCCAAAAATCTGCCCAGACACAGAGCAAACATTTTTTAAGTCAAAGATGTGTAATGTCCAACATGTGGAAGGAAGCAGACAACACATTGCTGAGTGTACCGTGAGGTGCAACCCCTTACTGTTTCTGCAGATGCTGTTGTTTCCTCAGTTATTCCCGATTCAGTGACGATGAAATCAGATGGACAGAACAATGTGTTGCTACAAACTGCAAAGGCATGGGTAGAAGGCCCATTGGGCAGGAAGATAGCTTGTTGCAGATACAATGGCGCCGGCAGAGAGGGCTGTCTCGCTTCTAGGCCTTAGGAAACTTTGCAGTATTTCGTTTTTGTATGTATTTTTTCTTACATTGTTAGCCCAGAAGATGTTGTGTTATTACATACAGCCGGGAAAAACTAATGGATGTCAGAGCGCGGTAACTTACCAGTATTACGACTAGGAATACAACTTACCCGAAGCGGATGCTTTGTTCTCAACCACCCAGGGCGATTGAACTGATTCCAGAGGCCGACCCAAAACAACGCCAGCGGAGAAGAGGGATTCGGAGCAGTCTTCTGGTCAGACTTAGGAGGCTCGCACACCATCCACCGCTCCAGAGTATATTACTTGCTAATGTTCAGTCCCTGGAAAACAAAGTTGATGAGATCAGGGCAATGGTTTCTTTCCAGAGAGACATCAGAGATTGTAACATACTCTGTTTCACAGAAACATGGCTCTGCAAGAGTCGATCCAGCCATCTGTATTCTCAGTTCATCACGCCGACAAGAATAAAGCTCTCCAGGAAGAAGACGGGCGGGGTGTATGTTTCATGATTAACGACTCATGGTGTAATTGTAATAATATACAGGAACTCAAGTCCTTTTGAACAAAAGGCTTAGAATACCTCAATCAAATGCTGACCGTATTATCTCCCAAGAGAATTCTCTTTGGTTACTGTCACAGCTGTGTATATCCCCCCTCAAGCCGATTCCACGACTGCCCTCAAGGAACTTCATGGTCTTTATGCAAACTGGAAACCATATATCCTGACCCTGAATTTATTGTAGCTGGGGATTTTAACAAAGCAAATTTGAGGAAAAGTATTCCTAAATTCTATTCACATATTGACTGTAGTATTCGCGCTGGAAAAACACTCAACCATTGTTAATCCAATTTCGGGATGCATACGAGGCCCTCCCCCGACCCTCCTTCCGGCAAATCTGACCACGACTCCTCCCTTCCTATAGGCAGAAACTCAAAGAAGAAGTACCCACCTTACATGTCACCCTAGACCCACTTAAATTTGCTTACCACCCCAATAGGTCCACAGACAATGCAATTGCCACCACACTACACACTGCCATATCCCATCTGGACAAGAGGAATACCTATGTAAGAATGCTGACTATAGCTCAGCATTCAACACCATAGTACCCTCAAAGCTCATAATTAAGCCCCTCTGCAGGTGGTGAAGGTAGGAAACAACACCTCCACTTCGCTGATCCTCTACTCTGGGGCCCCAAAAAGGCACATGTTCAGCCACCTCCTATACTCACTGAACAGTAGTAGGCTTGATTACCAACAATGACAAGACAGCCTACAGGGAGAAAGTGTGGTGTCAGGAAAATAACCTCACTCAACATCAACAAAATAAAGGAGATTATCATGGACTTCAGGAAACAGTAGAGGGAGCAGCCCCCTATCCACATCGATGAGACAGCAGTGGAGAAGGTGGAAAGTTCCTAGGCGTACACATCACTGACAAACTGAAATGGTCCACCTACACATACAGTGTGGTGAAGAAGGCGCAACAGCACCTCTTAAACCTCAGGAGCCTGAAGAAATGTGGCTTGTCTGCATCACCGCCGGGTACGGCAACTGCTCCTTCCACAACTGCAGGGCTCTCCAGATGGTGGTGCGGTCTGCACAACGCATCACAGGGGGCAAACTACCTACCCTCTAGGACACCTACAGCACCCGATGTCACAGGAAGGCCAAAAATATCATCAAGGACAACAACCACCCGAGCCGTTGCCTGTTCACCCCGCTGTCACCAAGAAGGCAAGTTCAGTACAGGTGCATCAAAGTTGGGACCGAGAGACTGAAAAACAACTTCTATCTCAAGGCCCTCAGACTCCTAAATAGCCATCACAAGCACAGAGAGGCTGCTGCCTACATACACATAGCTTAAATCATTGGCCACTTTAATAAATGGAACACTTTTAATAATGCCATTTTAATAATGTTTATATATCTTGCATGTCTCTTCGCATATGTATATACTGTATTCTATACTATCTACTATCTACTCTATGCCTCTCTGACATTGCTCGTCCATAAATGTATATATTCTTAATTCCATTCCTTTACATAGAGTTACGTGTATTAGGTATTTGTTGTGAAATTGTTAGATATTCCCAACGCAACACAGTGAAATTAATCTTGGAGAATGACTGGGACAAACAGCAGAGAATTGATATAGAGGTGGGATGAAGGTTCCTCGTGAGCAGATTCAACATGAGCTCAATAGAAAAGGGCTGCAGCCCGCAGACTTTCCAGCGTATGACAATGATCCTGAACTCTATCCTGATAGGAGCAAACTACTACTGGCAGATAGTATCAGGCCGAAGGGAGCGACTGACAGAGACGCTGGTTTCTTTAGAGAGCACCTTTGGATGGTCGGTGCAGGGACCAGTGTCCATGTCAAGTGTCGCCGAGGCAACATCCATGTTCATCCCATTTGATGAAGACACACCAGTCTCCAAACAACTGAATACATTCTGGAAGCTTTCGTCTCTGTGTATCACAAGCGAGAAAACACAGAACTCAGAGGAAAACGAGGCTCTGCAGAGGTTCAAAAGAACAACCACCTTCAAAGAAGACGATACCATGTGGAGTTGCCTTGGAAATGAGAAATGCCAGAACTCCAAGACAACTATAGAATTGCCAATAAACGGTCTGAAGAAGAGACTGAAGAAGGATGTGACATAGTACAGCAGATGCAATGAAGTAGTAGATGACTATTTACAACACGATATGGCAGAGGGAGTGCCCAAGGACAATGCATCAAGCGCAGACAATGGAAATACTACTTACCACTGTCCACTCACAGGACCGAACCTGAATCCGGATCTGCTCAGCGTTCTGATGAAGTTCAAACTACACAAGATTGCATTCATGGCAGACATCAAGAAGGCTTTCCTGCAGATATCCCTAGCAGAGAAAGACAAAGACGCCATGAGATTCCTGTGGCTCACAGGCCCACTAAGGGGAGAAAATGAAGAGGAGCTGTGCGTGCTGAGGATGAACAGAGTGGTATTTGTAGCTTCCCCAAGTCCCTTCTTGTGTGTCAATGTGTCACTCCAACTTTAATGGTCCTCAATGATGTCACCATTGCCCTTGATTCTAAGCAATATTGTGCTGCTACTTTAATTGACTTGACCAAAGCTTTTGACATGGTATACCATTCCATTCTTGTGGGCCGGCTAAGGAGTATTGGTGTCTGAGGGGTCTTTGACCTGGTTTGCTAACTACCTCTCTCAAAGAGTGCAGTGTATAAAGTCAGAAAATCTGCTGTCTCAGTATGTCACCAAGGGAGTACCTCAAGGCTTAAACCTAGGCCAGACGCTGTTCTCAATTTACATCAACAACAGAGCTCAGACAGTAAGAAGCTCTCTCATCCATTTATATGCAGATGATACAATCTTCTACTCAGCTGGCCCCTCCCCGGATTTTGTGCAAAATGCTCTACAACAAAGCTTTCTTAGTGTCCAACAAGCTTTCTCTACCATTAACATTGTTCTGAACACCTCCAAAACAAAGGTAATGTGGTTTGGTAAAAAGAATGTCCCTCCTCCCACAGGTGTTATTACTACCTCTGAGGGTTTAGAGCTTGAGGTAGTCACCTCATACAAGTACTTGGGAGTATGGCTAGATGGTGCACTGTCCTTCTCTCAGCACATGTCAAAGCTGCAGGCTAAAGTTAAACCTAGAGTAACCCTGATTCAGATGACCATACTACCCATGCTAGATTACGGAGTCATAATTATAGATCTGCAGGTAAGGTTGCTCTCAAGGGGCTAGACATTCTTTGCTACCAATGCTCCTTATATGACACATCACTGCACTCTATACTCCTCTGTATACCTGTCACAAGACACACTGGTTGATGCTTATTTATAAAACCCTCTTAGTCCTTACTCTCCCTATCCTAGATACCTGCTGCAGTCCTCATCTTCCACATACAATACCCGTTCTGCCAGTCACATTCTGTTAAAGGTCCACAAAGAACACACATCCCTGGGTCACTCTTCAGTTCGTTGCAGCTAGCGATGGGAACGAGCTGCAACAAACACTCAAACTGGGCAATTTTATCTCAATCTCTTCATTCAAAGACTCAATCATGGACACTTACTGACAGTTGTGGCTGCTTTGCGTGATGAATTGTTGTCTCTACCTTCTTGTCTTTATGCTGTTGACTGTGCCCAATAATGTCTGTGACATGTTTTGTGTTGCTGCCTTGCTATGTGGTTTTCTTAGGTCTTTCTGTTTGTAGTGTTGTGTTCTCTCTTGTGATGTGTGTTTTATCCTATATTTATTTGTATTTTTTTTTAATCCCAGGTCCCCGTAAGAGTCCTTTTGGTAGGCTGTCATTGTCAATAAGATTTCTTCCATAACTGACTTGCCTAGTTAAATAAAGTTTAAATAAAATTGCTCGCAGCTACAATCAGGAAGCACCTGAAACAATATGAAAGAGAACAGCCAGAAGTTGCAGAGACATTGAGAGTCACTTTGTGTAGATGACTTCATTGCAAGTTCAAGTGATGTTGAAGAGGCTTACTTTGTGACAACAACTGCAAAGTGAATGCTGTCAACTGCAGGCATGGACCTCTGCAAGTGGATGACCAACTCTTCTGAATTGAAAACAAAATGGGAGGAGAGTACGACAGCTAACCACCCGTTGGCACTAGAAACACAAGGTTTAGTGTGGAGACCGGGAACAAATGACTTTGTGTTTGAACTCCGCTACTGAGCATTCTAAAGCAAAAGGAAAACACAGAGAAGTTTTCTGCAGTTGTCTCAAGTCTCAAGTCCAGCCGCCAGGTCACTATACAGCTCACAGCAAACAGCACAGACATCACTGAACCCGTGTTGGAGCTTGAAAGGCTGAAACTGAAAAGAGTGTTCAGAGTGGCTGCCTGGATAAAGAGCTTCATAGCCAATGCTCGTACAAACAAAAAGATGCAAGGTGAACTGACTGCTGACGAACCGTTTGAGGCAGAAAAGTACTGAATCAAGGTAAAATAACAGTTTCAGTCAGGAGATCAACTACTGAAGGCAGGAAAAAGACTAAACAATTACTCTAAAATCAGATAACTGAAACCGTTTCTGGACAAACATGAACTACTCAGAATAAAACTGACAACAGTCCAACTTCACATTCAGAGAGCAGCACCCATAGCTTCTGCCCAACAAGCACAGATACTCAGAAATGCTGAGTACCATGAGAAGATGAAGATGACTTTGTTGAGAAGACCTATTCAGTTGATTTACTGCTTACAGATTTAGATGAACACAGCTGTTCATCGGGGCGAAGATGTTATAACTTTAAAGGGTTACAGAGTTAATGTTTTCAGTTAATTTATTGATCTGTATTTAAATATATTTTATTTTACATATGTAAGAGTAACTGTATTAAAATTAATGTGATGGAGATTGAGAGAACTATGTACATATTTCCATTGCATTGGTTAGTATTGACAGAAAATACCTGAATGACTTTCAACAGGAAATAAGAAAACGATGTACAAGGGATTATCCTGGCTTTCACTAGCAACTTTCTTTTGTTTTGTAGAATATAAAGTAGTAAAATGTAACGTGTACAAGTATTATTACTAAAAATCAGCTCTCACAACCATTGTCCCGAGTCGTTACTTTGAAGATAGTTATTCTACACCAGTGTTTCCCAATTTTTTTAGAGTCCCGTACCCCTTCAAACAGTCAACATCCAGATGTGTACCCCCTCTAGCAACAGGGTTAGAGCACTCTCAAATTTTCTTTGTTGCCATCATTGTAAGCCTGCCACACACACGCTATACGATACATTTATTAAACATAAGAATGGGTGTGGGTTGTCGTCACAACCTGGCTCGTGGGTAGTGAAAAATAGCTCTTATTGGACCAGGGCACAAATAATAATAATCAATAATTTTGCTCTTTATTGAGCCATCTCACATATAAAACCTTATTTGTTCATCAAGAATTGTGAAGGGTGTGCTTGAAAGGATGCACATAACTCCGCAATGTTGGGTTGCATTGGAGAGAGTCTCAGTCTTAAATCATTTTCCACACACAGTCTGTGCCTGTATTTAGTTTTCATGCTTGTGAGGGCCGAGAATACACTCTCACATAGGTATGTGGTTGCAACAGGCCTCAGTGTCCTAACAGCACGATTTTCCTAGTCAAGAAACTCTGAGTGCAGCCCTATCCAGAAATCTGGCATTGGCTTCTGATTAAATAAAATTTTCACAGAACCACTTGTTCAGATATTGGTAAGTGGACTGGAGGCAGGGCATGAAAGGGATAATGAACCCAGTTGTTTGTGTTGTCCATTTTGGGAAAGTACAAGCGTAATTGCGCACCCAGCTCACTCAGGTGCTTCGCTATATCACATTTGACATTGTCCGTAAGCTTGCGGATGATGATGGAAAGACCTCTGTGTTGTCCTTGTTAATGCAGATAGAAAAGAGCTCCAATTTATTAATCATAGCCTCAATTTTGTCCCGCACATTGAATATAGTTGGAGAGTCCCTGTAATCCTAGCTTCAGATCATTCAGGTGAGAAAAAATGTCACCCAGATAGGCCAGTCGTGTGAGAAACTCGTCCTCATGCAAGCGGTCAGACAATTGAAATTGATGGTCAGTAAAGAAAACTTTAAGCTCGTCTCTCAATTTGTTTTTAAATGTGTCAATACTTTGTCCCTTGATAACCAGTGCACTTCTGTATGTTGTAAAAGCGTTACATGGTCGCTGCCCATATCATTGCATAATGCAGAAAATACACGAGCGTTCAGGGGCCTTGCTATTAACAAAGATATCCATTTTCATTATAGTGTTCAAAATGTCTTTCAAGCTGCCTTGGCAGCAAGAGCAGCATGGTGGATGCTGCAGTGTACCCAAGTGGCGTTGGGAGCAACTGCTTGCAAGCGCGTTACAAACTCCACTATGTCTTCCTGTCATGGCTTTTGCACCATCAGTACAGATACCAACACATCGTGACCACCAAAGTCCATTTGATGTCACAAAGCTGTCCTGTACTTTACAAATATCCACTCCTGTTGTCCTGGTTTGCAGAAGAGGATTTAATTGACCCCCCATAAACATAATAGACATATACCAGGAGCTGTGCCAGGCCCGCCATGTCTGTTGACTCATCCAGCTGTAACTCATATAATTCACTGGCTTATATGCAAAGCAGTAATTGTTTCAAAACTTCCCCTGCCATGTCACTGAAAGAAAGAAAGAAATAATATAAAAAAGTGGGATGATGACTGCAGATTTTTGTGCTTTTTTGTAATGGTCAATTTCTGGATGGCAACTGGAGATGTAACCTGTTATGTTTCGTTTTCCCTTGGAAGAGGAATACATTTTTTTTACACAAACATCAACACAAAGAGTGTTGCGCAAATCTTGAAATACTATTGCGTCATACAGGCATTATCTGCGCGCACAGGTTCATTTGTGATCTACCACAGAAGTGGTTTTCTGAAACCAATGATTATTATGGTGTTTTCTGTTTTCTTTTCACAAACATATATCCTTGCAATAAGGCTCTAGACTATGGTTGCAAATCTACCGGTAATTTTCCAAAGTTACTTGGATCTTCAGTAATTTTGGTAATTAACAGAAAATAACTTTGGTAATTTATACTTGAATAACTCTTAAAATGTTGTATTGATATATAGTAGATTTGTTTTTATATCTGTGTCCATATTGTCCGGGAGTTTCTAATAGATAGACTATATGGTTCAAGAGAAAATAGCTTAATTAATGAAAGAAGAAACTAATCAACTGTAGCATTATTTCAATGAACTATACAACTTTTCCAACTATTTACTTTTTCACAACTGCCACCAGTTTGATGCCAATCTCTCTCACCACTGCAACAGTATCTATTGTAAATGATAAGGCCCATCTCGGCTGGTTCATTCATTAATCATTTTATGGTGTGAACCAAGGTGTAGCTACCCAACATAGATGTAAATAGGCCTTTAAAGAAGTGATTTATTCCAGTGATTGTTAGTCATGTTGATTAAGCGCAAAACATTTTGAAATACATTTTGCTAAATGTTTTATCACAGAACATAAAGCGCAATGTGACAAAATGTACATTATATTACGACATTTAATTGCGTTGTCATATGTTGAGCTGAGAGTGTAAGGGGGGAGAGAGTAAGACTACTTTCTAAAGGCCGGCGTCTCGTTCTGTTGTCACAACACACTGGGATATTAAAGCTATTTATCTTGACGCCCCACCATTGCAGAGGCAGCTTGAAGGGGCTCTGATGCATGCTTAATATTCTAATCACACTCTCTCTCTCTCTTTCTTCAGGACCCCCTCCTCGCTCCCCTAATCTCTCACGTGTACACAAACACACACAACCTGCTTCTGTTGACCTCTACAGGGCCATTTTTATTTTCAAATGGCGATGGCTTGCTCTGCTCTGAGGGATAGTCAGTGTCTGGACCAGAGTGTGTGTCTACTTGTTTAACTATACTTGTGGGGACCAGAAGCCCCTATAAGAATAGTAAACAAACAAAGTCAAATGCTATTTCTAATGGGTTTAGGGTTAGAATTAGGTTAAGGGTTATGAGTTTTAGGGTTAGGAGCTAAGATTAGCTTTAGGGTTTGGTTAGGGAAGGAAAAATACGATTTTGAATGGTTCTGAATTCTGTGTCCCCATAAGGTCAGTTGTTGATCCAAGATGGCGTAGCAGTGCAGACGTGGTTTGTCGTCCTCTCTATATATTCCAATTTATTTTCAATCTCTTTTTCCATTTTTAAATTAAATATACCTTCCGGTAACCCGCCTCACTCAATGTGACACGGATCCGCACATTTTTTTTTTTAGACCTTATAGCCAAAACTTGCATCAGAGACTAGCCAGCTACTAGCTATTTAGTCATTGTTAGCCACTGTTAGTGACCTTTACCCTCTGCTCCTCCACCAGCCGTTTTGTAGCCTGGATAATACCTGCCAGCCTCGGACAGTTTTTCTCCACTACAACGATGGATTCCTGCAGTAAATCCTGGACCATTGATCATCACAGCTAGCTAGCTGCCACTGAGTGACCCAGCCCTAAAGCTAGCCCTGAGCCAGGCGCATCTCTCAGATAGCAAAGGTAATTACCACAACTACAATACCTCTTTCGCCATCTGGCTCGGTCCCTTCATCGACACGGCGCCTCGCCGTACCACCACGACTGGTCCGCAGACGTAATTCCATCAGCTGTGCCTTCAACCGGCATTTGCCGGACGTCGGAGCAGACGCTTGTACTTACCCCGAACTGCTAACATTAAACGCCGTGCCTCCCGCGTGCTAGCGTAGCAACGACTACCCCGCGGCTTACCTGTTCCATCTATTGCTGTACACTGGACCCTATGATCATTTGGCTACATAGCTGATGCCTGCTGGACTGTTCATCTATCGCGGTACTCCACTTTGTTGACCTTTGTTTATCTGTCGGCCCTAGCCCCGAACTCAGGCCCTGTGTGTAGTTAACCGACCCTATCTGCACATTCATCGCCATTTTACCCGTTGTTGTTGTCTTAGCTGATTATTTGTTGTCTTACCCATTGTTGTTTTAGCTAGCTCTCCCAATCAACACTTGTGATTGCTTTATGCCTAGCTTTATGTCTCTCTCAAATATCAATATGCCTTGTATACTGTTGTTTTGGATAATTATCATTGTTTTAGTTTACTGCGGAGCCTCTAGTCCCACTGTACATGCCTTAGATTCCTCCTTTGCCCCACCTCCCACACATGTGGTGACCTCACCCAGTATAACCAGCGTGTCCAGAGATGCAACCTCTCTTATCATCATCACTCAGTGCCTGGGCTTACCTCCACTATACCCGCACCCCACCATACCATGTCTGCACGTAATGCCCTGAATCTACTCTACCACGCCCAAAAATCTGCTCATTTTATTCTCTGTCCCCAACGCACTAGACAACCAGTTTTGCTAGCCTTTAGCCGTACCCTCATCCTACACCTCCTCTGTTCCTCGGGTGATGTCGAGGCTAACCCAGGCCCTGCGTGTCCCCAGGCACTCTTCCTTGTTGACTTCTGTAATCGAAAAAGCCTTGGTTTCATGCATGTTAACATCAGAAGCCTCCTACCTAAGTTTGTTTTACTCACTGCTTTAGCACACTACGCCAACCCTGATGTCCTTGCCGTGTCGGAATCCTGGCTTAGGAAGGCCACCAAAAATTCTGAGATTTCCAAACCTAACTACAACATTTTCCGTCAAGATAGAACTGCCAAAGGGGGAGGAGTTGCAATCTACTGCAGAGATAGCTTGCAAAGTTCTGTCATGCTTTTCAGGTCTATGCCCAAACAGTTTGAGCTTCTAATTTAAAAAATATCTCCAGAAATAAGTCTCTCAATGTTGCCGCATGTTTTTGACCCCCCTCAGCTCCCAGTGCCCTGGACACCATACGTGAATTGATTGCCCGCTATCTATCTTCAGAGTTCGTTCTGTTAGGTGACCTAAACTGGGATATGCTTAACCTCTCTAGGGTAGGGAGCAGCATTTGGAATTTTGGATGAAAAGCATGCCCAAATTACACGGTCTGCTACTCAGGCCCAGAAGATATGATATGCATATAACTGGTAGATGTGGGTAGAAAATACTCTAGAAAATACTCTAACGTTTCCAAAACTGTTTAAATAGTGTCTGGGAGTATAACAGAACTGATTTAGCAGGCGAAAACCTGAGAAAAATCCATTCAGGAAGTAGTTTTTTTTTGGTTTTGTAGTTTTCTATTAAATGCCATTACAGTATCCATTGACTTGTGTATTTCTATTAATATTATAGATCATTTAGGCTAAAAAACAACCTGAGGATGGAATATAAACATTGACATGTTTCTATGAACTTTACGGATGCAATTAGGATTTTTTGTCTGATTGTTTTGACTGAGTTTGATCCTGTGGATTACTGAAGAAAACGAGCTAACATAACAGAGGTTTTTGGATATAAAGAGACTTCATCGAACAAAAGGAACATTTATTGAGTTAGTGAATGTCTACTGATTGCCACCATATGAAGATTATCAAAGGTAAGGGATTAATTTTATCTCTATTTCTGAGTTTTTTAACGCTTCTGCTTGGCTGGTTACTGTTTGTAATAATTTGTCAACTGGGCTATGTTCTGGGCTAGGTATGCTTTCGCCGAAAAGCATTTTATAAATATGACACTGTGGTTGGTTTAACAAGAAGTTAATCTTTAAACCTATGTGAAAAATGCTTTGTTTTCTGAATTTTTATAATGACCATTTCTGTAATTGAATTTGGCGCTCTGCAACCTCACTGGATGTTGGCCAGATGGGACGCTAGCGTCCCACGTACCCTAGAGAGGTTTACATCCCAGCAGTCCTACAATCTAAGCTAGATGCTCTCAACCTCACAAAAATTATCAAGGAAACCAACAGCTATAACCCAAAATCCGTAAACGCGGGCACTCTCCTAGATATCATCCTGACCAACCTGCCCTCCAAATACACCTCTGCTGTCTTCAACCAGGATCTCAGCGATCACTGCCTCATTGACTGCATCCGGGTCCGCGGTCAAACGACCACCCCTCATCACTGTCAAACCCTCCTTAAAACACTTCTGCGAGCAGGTCTTTCTAATCGACCTGGCCCGGGTATCCTGGAAGGATATTGACCTCATCCCGTCAGTCGAGGATGCCTGGTCGTTCTTTAAAAAGTAATTTCCTCACAATCTTAAAAAAATGTTTTTATTTTATTTCACCTTTCACCAGGTAGGCTAGTTGAGAACAAGTTCTCATTTGCAACTGCGACCTGTCCAAGATAAAGCATAGCAGTGTGAACAGACAACACAGAGTTACACATGGAGTAAACAATTAACAAGTCAATAACACAGTAGAAAAAAAGAGAGTCTATATAAATTGTGTGCAAAAGGCATGAGGAGGTAGGCGAATAATTACAATTTTTCAGATTAACAATGGAGTGATAAATGATCAGATGGTCATGTACAGGTAGAGAGAGATATTGGTGTGAAAAGAGCAGAAAAGTAAATAAATAAAAATAGTATGGGGATGAGGTAGGTAAAATTGGGTGGGCTATGGCTGCATCTCTGATTGGCTGATCTCTGATCAGTCTTCTCCTTGTATGAGCTGAAAGTTTAGAGGGACGGTCAGGTCTTGGTAGAATTGCAGTGGTCTGATACTCCTTCCATTTTAATATTATCGCTTGCACAGTATATTATCGCTTGGGACGTTTAAAGCTTGGGAAATCTTTTTGTATCCAAATCCGGCTTTAAACTTCTTCACAACAGTATCTCGGACCTGCCTGGTGTGTTCCTTGTTCTTTATGATGCTCTCTGCGCTTTTAACGGACCTCCGAGACTATCACAGTGCAGGTGCATTTATACGGAGACTTGATTACACACAGGTGGATTGTATTTATCATCATTAGTCATTTAGGTCAACATTGGATCATTCAGAGATCCTCACTGAACTTCTGGAGAGAGTTTGCTGCACTGAAAGTAAAGGGGCTGAATAATTTTGCACGCCCAATTTTTCAGTTTTTGATTTGTTAAAAAAGTTTGAAATATCCAATAAATGTCGTTCCACTTCATGATTGTGTCCCACTTGTTGTTGATTCTTCACAAAAAAATACAGTTTTATATCTTTATGTTTGAAGCCTGAAATGTGGCAAAAGGTCGCAAAGTTCAAGGGGGCCAAATACTTTCGCAAGGCACTGTACTTCGCAGACAGAGTTCAGTGTGTCAAATCGGAGGCCATGTTGTATGGTCCTCTGGCAGTCTCTATGGGGGTGCCACAGGGTTCAATTCTTGGGCCGACTCTTTCTCTGTATATATCAACGATGTCGCTCTTGCTTCCCTGATCCACCTCTACGCAGACAACACCATTCTGTATACATCTGGCCCTTCTTTGGACACTGTGTTAACTCACCTCCAAACGAGCTTCAATGCCATACAACACTCCTTCCGTGGCCTCCAACTGCTCTTAAACGCTAGTAAAACCAAATGCATGCTCTTCAACTGTTCGCTGCCCGCACCCACCTGCCCGACTAGCATCACTACTCTGGACGGTTCTGACCTAGAATACATGTGGCTAGACTGTAAACTCTCCGTCCAGACTCATATCAAACATCTCCAATCCAAAATCAAATCTAGAATCGGCTTTCTATTCCGCAACAAAGCCTCCTTCACTCACTCCGCCTAACTTACCCTAGTAAAACTGACTATCCTACCGATCCTCGACTTCGGCGATGTAATCTACAAAATAGCTTCCAACACTCTACTGGATGTAGTCTATCACAGTGCCATCCGTTTTGTTACCAAAGTGCCTTATACCACCCAACACTGCGACCTGTATGCTGTACCTGTATGCTCTAGTCGGCTGGCCCTCACTACATATCTGTTGCCAGACCCACTTGCTCCAGATCATCTAAGTCTATGCTAGGTCAAGCTCTGCCTTATCTCAGCTCACTGGACACGATAACAACACCCACCCGTAGCATACCAGCAGGTATATCTCACTGGTCATCCCCAAAGCCAACACCCCCTTTGGCCGCCTTTCCTTCCAGTTCTCTGTTGCCAGTGACTGGAACGAATTTCAAAAATCTCTGAAGCTGGAGACTTACATTTCCCTCACTAACTTTAAACATAAGCTATCTGAGCAGCTAACCGATCGCTGCAGCTGCACATAGTCCATCTGTAAATAGCCCACCCAATCTACCTACCTCATCCCCATATTGGTTTTATTTACTTTGCTGCTCTTTTGCACACCAGTATCACTACTTACACACCATCATCTGCTCATCTATCACCCCAGTGTTAATCTGCTAAATTGTTACTACTTTGCTACTATGGCCTATTTATTGCCTTACCTCCTCATGCAATTTGCACACACTGTATATTGCACACATTGTATATAGACTTTCTTTTTTTCTATTGTGTTATTGACTGTACACTTGTTTTATTCCATGTGTAACTGTGTTGTTGTTTCTGTCGCACTGCTTTGCTTTATCTTGTAAATGAGAACTTGTTCTCAACTAGCTTACCTGGTTTAATAAAGGTGAAATAAAAAAAATTAAAACATGTGTGTGTGGAGGGGGGAATGGCCCAACAGACTTTGATTTAGGCCTAGTTAGATTCACACTACTGTAGCGTTATGACATGCATTATTTTTTATGTTGCAATATTAAGGATCTATTTTCCAGATCATTGATATTGAATCTAATATAATTTAAAAATGAATAAACATAATTTAACAATGTATTCATTATTCAACAGCCTTACTTAAATACAGTACAAGTGGATACATATCTGTGCGTGTTTTGCAAAAATAGGATACACATATTTTCTCAGACTACGGAACATTTCAATGTAATCTCAAATGAAAGCATTGTCTGCGTTTGATAATTTGTTAATTAAAATAGTTTCTTACATTTTACTTAAAGCCTGCCAGTGGAATGTATTACTACTTCTCATAAGCATGTTTGAGCCTTTATTATTATAAGCCGCATGTCATGACATGGTGCGGTAGAGGTAAACCTACATCCCAGTGTCCTTTCCCTGACTTCACATAGCAGTTCTTTAAAAGCCATTTTTGACAGTGTCATTTACCATATAAGCCCAGTTTATACCTGGTTCTAACATGCATCCTTTGTCCTGAACTTGTTGTAAGGGTTTTCCTGTGGTGAAGGAGAAGCGGACCAAAATGCAGCGTGGTGGTTATTCATGTTCTTTAATGACGGAACTAGACATGAAATAACTAACAAAACAATAAATGTGCAAAAACCTAAACAGTCCTATCTGGTGTAAACACAGAGACAGGAACAATCACCCACAAACACACAGTGAAACCCAGGCTACCTAAGTATGATTCTCAATCAGAGACAACTAATGACACCTGCCTCTGATTGAGAACCATACTAGGCCGAAACATAGAAATACCCAAAACCTAGAAAAACAAACATAGACTGCCCACCTAACTCACGCCCTGACCATACTAAATAAATACAAAACAAAGGAAATAAAGGTCAGAACGTGACACTTGTCCACATTCTGATTGATCACACATTTTTTGACACCTAAAAGATGCATTGATCAGATCTTCCTGAACATGTCCGGAAGTAGTCAAACACAAATTTTGTCTTTATATATCTTACAAGTGTAGATGGATATGTTTTTGTCTGGATATCTCTAAAATCATTGACAGGTGATGCTATTGACATATTATGGCATCAACATGTGTCTTAAAATAAATATCTGTCAAATAACTTACAGGGAGGGACCAGGATATCTGGTCACAATACACACAGTGGGTGGAAAAGAGACATTTTACGATCATGTAATCATGCAATCAGAATGTGGATAGATGAGGCGAAATGACATCTGAGTACCAGGTATAAACAAGGCTGATGTCAACTCCATCTCCCTGCAAGCCACGAAGACTTTGCTGGGGCTTTGCCTAGGCACACTGTCTCTTTGCTTCCATAGCCTGTGTCCTTAACAGCATTAGTTGCTTAGTATGCAACAAATGACAGATTGATGGATCAATTGGAGCTGCATTCTCATTTGAACTCGGTACAAAAATATGGCTCTTATGAATCGATAGGCTTTAATGATTCATAGCTGAGGTGCAAGGCTGCCTGGTTATTACCTCCCTCCTTCCCTTCCTCCCAGCAGTGATTGTGAGAAACTGGTGGTCGCTTGCCAGTAGCAGTGCTCCTCCTGGTAAATAACACTGTTTACTGGGAAACACGCATCACTATATATTGTTTTAACCCTCACAACCAATGAAACGGCAGCAATTTGAACTGTTGGACTGTTCCTCTTCTGAAATGCTACTGTGAGATCCTATTCACTACAACACAAGCCACATTTCTCCACAAACACTGCCAAACGCTACGATAACTTTATTGCCTTTCTGTGCCTTTCTTGTTGCAACAATATTGTGCCACAGTGGGAAAATGCCTGCGTTCTCTCTGAAATCAAAACGAATGACACTCATTTGCGATGTGTGCACTTAATCTTGCCAAGAAATTGGAAGTGAAATTGTGCTAAGTAAAAAAGCTCCTCCAAACCTTTGATCACCGCAAATTCACATCCAACATTATTTATAATCCACTGAACTTGCCTTTGTGTGTGGTGTGCTGGCAAATGCATATAAACTCAACAAAAAAAGAAACGTGCTCTCACTCTCAACTGCGTTAATTTTCAACAAACTTAACCTGTGTAAATATTTGTATGAACATAACAAGATTCAACAACTGAGACAAACTGAGCAAGTTCCACAGACATGTGACTAACGGAAATGGAATAATGTGTCCCTGAACAAAGGGGGGTCGAAATCAAAAGGAACTGTCAGTATCTGGTGTGGCAACCAGCTGCATTAAGTACTGCACCAGATTTATCAGTTCTTGCTGTGAGATGTTACCCCACCAATGCACCTGCAAGTTCCCGGACATTTCTGGGGGAACGGCCCTAGCCCTCACCCTCCGATCCAACAGGTCCCAGACGTGCTCAATGGCATTGAGATTTGGGATCTTCACTGGCTATGGCAGAACACTGACTTTCCTGTCTTGTAGGAAATCACGCACAGAACAAGCAGTATGGCTGGTGGCATATTCATGCTGGGGGGTCATGTCAGGGTTAGCCGGCAGGAAGGGTACCACATGAGGGAGGAGGATGTCTTCCCTGTAACGCACAGCGTTGAGATTGCCTGCAATGACAACAAGCGCAGTCCGATGATGCTGTGACACACCTCCCCAGAACATGACAGACCCTCCACCTCCAAATCGATTCCGCTCCAGGGTACAGAATTTCTGTAGCAAGAATTTGATAGCAAGAATTTCTACACAAACTTTCAGAAACCATCTCAGGGAAGCTCATCTGCGTGCTCGTCGTCCTCACCGGGGTCTTGACCTGACTGCAGTTTGGCGTCTTAACCGGTTTGAGCATTTTGCTGATTTCAACGTTGTGAACAAAGAGCCCTATAGAGGTGGTGGGGTTATGGTATGGGCAGGCATAAGCTACGGACACAATTACATTTTATCCATGGCAATTTGAAGGCACAGAGATTCCATGATCAGATCCTGAGACCCATTGTCGTGGCATTCATCCGCCACCATTATCTCATGTTTCAGCATGATATTGCACACCCCCATGTTGCAAGGATATGTACACAATTCCTGGAAACTGAAAAGGTCCCCGTTTCTCCATGACATGCATATTTACAGACCTGCCACCCATTGAGCATGATTGGGATGCTCTGAACTGATGTGTACAACAGCGTATTCTTGGTCCTGCCAATATTCAGCAACTTCACACAGCCAGTGATGAGGAGTGGGACAACATTCCACAGGCCACAATCAACAGCCTGATCAACTCTATGCAAAGGAAATGTGTCACGCTGCATGAGGCAAATGGTGGTCACACCAGATACTGACTAGTTTTCTGATCGTCGCCCCTACCTTATTTATTTAAGGTATCTGTGATCCCAAATGCATATCTGTATTCCCAATCATGTGCAAGCCATAGATTAGGGCCTAATGACTTTCTAAATTGCTGCATGTTGCGTTTATATTTGTTCAGCATTAAACACAGACAATCACGTTTTTGACTGCACTGGGCCTTTAAAACATGTGGGTTTGTAACCGCAGCACCAAAACAAGTATAGTTAGCATATACATCTCAGTTAGCCGTGTTTGATTAGCATATTGTATATTCAATACACAGTGAGATTCATTAGTCAGTAAAAGGAAAAGAATACAGAGGGAGTTCGTACCTTGGCGTATTAGCATTAGCACACAGGGACCTCAAGCAAACAATATCATTATACATAGTCAACACATCCCTTCATCTCAAACAGGCAAGTTGTAAGAGTAACTATACTCAGCAAAAGAAGAATCGTCCCATTTTCAGGACCCTGTATATCAAAGATAATTCGTAAAAATCCAAGTAACTTCATATATATATTCATTGTAAAGGGTTTTAACACTGTTTCCCTTGCTTGGCCAATGAACCATAATCAATTAATGAAAATACACCTTTCTACTGACTCCAAAAACACCAAAAGAAAGATGTCCAGGGTCCCTGCTCATCTGTGTGAACATGCCTTAGCCATGCTGCAAGGAGGCATGAGGACTGCAGACGTGGCCAGGGCAATAAATTGCAATGTCCGTACCGTGAGACGCCTAAGACAGCGCTACAGGGAGACAGGACGGACAGCTGATCGTCCTCGCAGTGGCAGACCACGTATAACACCTGCACAGGATCGGTACACCCGAACATCACACCTGCGGGACAGGTACAGGATGGCAACAACAACTGCCCGAGTTACACCAGGAATGCACAATCCCTCCACCAGTGCTCAGACTGTCCGCAATAGGCTGAGAGAGGCTGGACTGAGGGCTTGGACTGAGGGCTTGTAGGCCTGTTGTAAGGTAGGTCCTCATCAGACATCACTGGCAACAACGTCACCTATGGGCACAAACCCACCGTCCCTGGACCAGACAGGACTTGCAAAAAGTGCTCCTCACTGACGAATTGCAGTTTTGTCTCACCAGGGGTCGGATTTGCGTTTATCGTCAAAGGAATGAGCGTTACACTGAGGCCTGTACTCTGGAGCGGGATCGATTTGGAGGTGGAGGATGCGTCATGGTCTGGGGCGGTGTGTCACAGCATAATCGGACTGAGCTTGTTGTCATTGCAAGCAACGCCTCATCCAGAGGGCACAAGAGGTCACTGAATGGCTTGATAAGCATGAAAACAGTGTAAACCATGTGACGTGGCCGTCTCAGTCACCAGTTCTCAAACCAATGGGAGAAGGAAGATTCTGGAGTGGCATTTGAGACAGGGTTTTCCATCAACAAAACACCAAATGATGGAATTTCTCATGGAACAGTGGTGTTGCAGCCCTCCAATTGTGTTCCAGACAGCTGTAAAAACTATGCCAAGGTGCATTGAATCTGTTCTGACTTGTCGTGGCCCAACGCCCTATTACATAATGACCAAACCAGCTCCGATTGTGCTTCGGCTTGTACATGTTGGTTTTTGTCTATCCCCACCAGACGCTTAAATGACAAGCAAGTTAAAATACTAAAACCAACTATACTAATTTGGGGAGAGGTCGAAACGTAACACATTCATGGAAATTTAGCTAGCTTGCTGTTGCTAGCTAAATTGTCCTGAGATATAGACATTGGGTTATTTTACCTGAAATGCATATGGTCATTTATTGATTTTTGCTGGATCTTTGAAGAATTTTGACCCGTTTTGAGTCAAATCCATAGATAAAAGGGGAAACCTAGTCTGCTGTGGATTTTAAATGGCGGTTGGCAACCAACTTCAAAGTGCATTACCGCCACCAACTGTCCCTGAAGTTTTTCTTGGAGAGAAGTGGCTTCTTTGCTGCCCTTCTTGACACCAGACCATCCTCCAAAAGTCTTCGCCTCACTGTGCGTGCAGATGCACTCACACCCACCTGGTGCCATTCCTGAGCAAGCTCTGTACAGCTGGTGCCCCGATCCCGCAGCTGAATCAACTTTAGGAGACGGTCCTGGCGTTTGCTGAACTTTCTTGGGCACCCTGAAGCCTTCTTCACAACATTAGAACCGCTCTCCTTGAAGATTGATTTAGGTACAATCTTACTGGCAGCAATATCCTTGCCTGTGAAGCCCTTGCCTGTGAAGCAATGATGACGGCATGTGTTTCCTTGCAGGTAACCATGGTTGACAGAGGAAGAACAATGATTCCAAGCACCACCCTCCTTTTGAAGCTTCCACTGACATGATGTCAGCTGGTCCTTTTGTGGCAGGGCTGAAATACAGAGCAAATGTTTTTGGGGGATTCAGTTCATTTGCATAGCAAATATGTTTTTAGCAATTAATTGCAATTAATCTGACCACTCTTTATAACATTCTGGAGTATATGCCAAATTGCCATTACACAAACTGAGGCAGCAGACTTTGTGAAAATTAATATTTGTGTAATTCTCAAAACTTTTGGCCATGACTGTATGCTAAATTCCAATGAGTAGATGGTAGAGGCAGGACTTGCAGCGCGTCAAGCGTCTAAAAGCTACCCAAACACACGAGAGCAGTTTAGACAAAATTATTGACTAATATCTATGTGTACATTTATTTTTGCAATGCGGGCAGTATGGTCAGCATGTTAAGACACTTTATATAGGTGTTTCCTTTATTTTGACAGTTACCTGTATCTGCTGTCTCAGTATACATTTGTTGATCACATGATATGAAAAACATTTGATTTCATAGGAACTGACACTAATTCCCAAATTCATTTAAGTAGAACATTTAGCTTGGGTAAGTAGAGAGAGTCTACTTTGAAAACATTTGTAAAAACACAAAGAAACACATTAACACGGTATGGATTAATGTGAGGCAGTCAGTGGCTTGTTTAGTTAAGGCTTTTTGATTAAATTATCATAAATTGTCTTTATTGTTTATCATGCACATTTTAGAGTATTCATTCTGATCTACAGGAGAGTACAGAAGAACAATGTGTTTCTCTTCGGCAATCAACTAATGTCAATTGAGGCGCTGGTTAAGAGTGACATTGTAATTGCGTTGTGGTGTTCTCCACTTAGATTTACTCTCATCAATAAATAAAATGCCATCAGCTGGTGTCTGATAAGTGTGTGCATTATTCTAAAGTAATGAGATTGTTCCTTTAAAGAGACAATGCATGATTTATATAGAAACATGAATGGAAAAAGATCACCCTACTGTAGGGAGTGATATTTCACCCTCTCATTGCTTCTTGCAGCGCTGCTTCTTAAGGTTTAATCACAACACTTGGTACAGTGCAAATTCTAAACAGAGTAAGTTTGTGGCATTACAGTCAAATAAGAGCTCCACTGGTTACCATCCAAGGACCCCTATTCGCGCTTTAGTCAAGGTCTTCTCGAACAGTGTTGAGATTCAAGTGCTGTGTTGTGCACTGCGGAACACTTAGTCTTCTATTCCAGTCATCAAAATATAATAATTTGATGTCTTTGTAATCTGAAGAAAGGTAGATACAATTGAATGTAAAATGTATCCTAAACATTAAATATTTCTGTCAAAAGGCAACCTTGGTTACACAGGACTACCCCTTAAAGGCAATAATACATACCCAAAAATCAATTACTATTTAATTTGGAAATATGACAAGCAATGAGACAAACTATTTTCAATTATGCATTGTCACTGACTAGACTTCATGTTTTACTGTAGAAATCTGTTGAAGGTTGTAACTAAGTCTACTATATTATTGTACTATTAGATTACAAATGATACAAGTGTAGACTATTACACTGCTGAGCCATATACACGGTGATGAATATGGACAGCTCATGTTATCTGAGAGGAATTCACACATATCGGTTGGGGTCTTAGTTAACCTTTCTGTTGATCAGTATGGAGTGCTTTGTGGGTGTGCTTTGTTGTGAATAAAATGAAATAAGTGTTCTTCACATTTGCTTTTTAATCATCTGTGTGTGTCAAGCCTCTCCAGCACAACATCTGTCAAATACTCATTAAAGCTCAAGAGCTGAATAGATTGGTGTTTTGAACTGTTTTATAATGTAAGTTATTAAGGCTGTGAGTCAAGTGGTAATAATGTTTGTGTGAGTAAGCCACCGTGTTAGAAGACACCAGAACATCCGGACCCTTGTACATTTTTTAGTGAGCTAGCTATGCTACAGATATGTGGGGTCCAAAATGATTGACACCCATGACAAACATGAGCAATAATGACTGTATAAAATGTATAATCTTAATTCTGAGCTGTATTGTATGCTCCAAAAAATGGGAAAGATGTTTTGTTAAACAAGTAAATGCATGTTTTTCTCAAAGGTCGGGGTCAAAATTATTGACACCCCTAAAGACTCTTATGAAGTGTCAAAAGTTTAGTATTTGGTTGTATGTTCGTAGATCATACCGCCAAGACATGCTAACCTCCCCTGTTATTGGTAATGGCGAGAGGATAGCATGTCTTGGGGATATGATCTTTGACTCTCTGTAACTTTGTCATTCATGATTCTCCATAACTACGGTAGCATCCACATAAATGTAGAAGTGTTTAGAAACATTTTATTATTTACAATAAAAGTGACTCCAAATTTACACAATACAGTAGAAATTATTCATTTCTATTAGGCACAAAATAAACTGCAAACGCATCCAACCAGTTTGTAAAGTCACAACCAAATATTTCAAATCAAATCAAACTGTATTTGTCACATGCGCTGAATACAACAGGTGTAGACCGTACAGTGAAATGCTTACTTACAAGCCCTAAACCAAGAATGCAGTTAAGAAAAATACCCCAAAAATAAAGAAATAAAAGTAACAAATAATGAAAGCGCAGCAGTAAAATAACAATAGTGAGGCTATGTCTGGTACAAAGTCAATGTGCGGGGACAGCGGTTAGTCGAGGTAATTGAAGTAATATGTACATGTAGGTAGAGTTATTAAAATGACTACGCATAGATAATAAACAGAGAGTAGCAGCAGCATAAAAGAGAGGGGTGGGGGCAATGCAAATAGTCTGGGTAGCCATTTGATTATATGTTCAGGAGTCTTATGGCTTGGGGGTAGAAGCTGTTTAGAAGTCTCTTGGACCTAGACTTGGTGCTCCGGTACCGCTTGCCGTGCAGTAGCAGAGAGTCTATGACTAGGGTGGCTGGAGTCTTTGACAATTTTTAGGGCCTTCCTCTGACACCGCCTGGTATCGAGGTCCTGGATGGCATGGAGCATTTGCCCCAGTGATGTACTGGGCCATACGCACAACCCTCTGTAGTGCTTTACGGTCGGAGGCCGAGCAGTTGCAATACCAGGCAGTGATGCAAGCAGTCAGGATGATCTATATGGTGCAGCTGTAGAACCTTTTGAGGATCTGAGGACCCATGCAAAATCTTTTCAGTCTCCTGTCCATAGGTTTTGTTGTGTCCTCTTCACGACTGTCTTTGTGTGCTTGGACCATATTAGTTTGTTGGTAATGTGGATACCAAGGAACTTGAAACTCACAACATGCTCCACTACAGCCCCGTCGATGAGAATGGGGGCGTGCTCCATCCTCCTTTTCATGTAGTCTCCTTGGTCTTGATCATGTTGAGGGAGAGGTCGTTGAGGGAGAGGTTGTTGTCCTGGCACTACACGGCCAGAACTCTGACCTCCTCCCTACAGGCTGTCTCGTTGTTGATCAGGCCTACCACTGTTGTGTCATCGACAAACTTAATGATGGCGTTGGAGTCATGCCTGGCCATGCAGGCATGCGTGAACAGGGAGTACAGGAGAAGACTGAGCACGCACATGCGTGGGCCCACGTGTTGAGGATCAGCGTGGCGGATGTGTTGTTACCTACCCTTACCACCTGGGGGTGCCCCATCAGGAAGTTCGTGATCCAGTTGCATAGGGAAGTGTTTAGTCCCAGGGTCTTTAGCTTAGTGATGAGCTTTGAGGGCACTATGGTGTTGAACGCTGAGTTGTAGTCAATGAATATCATTCTCACGTAGGTGTTCCTTTTGTCCAGGTGTGAAAGGGCAGTGCGGTGTGCAATAGAGATGACATCAACTGTGGATCTGTTGGGGCGGTAGGCAAATTGGATTGGGTCTTGGATTTCTGGGATGATGTTGCTGATGTGAGCCATGACCGGCCATTCAAAGCACTTCATGGCTACAGACGTGAGTGCAACGGGTCAATAGTCGTTTAGGTAGGTTGTAGCAGTATTTATCAGAGAGGGGTAAAGATAAAGATTTTGTTCGGGCGCCAGTCAGGTATTAACCATGCCGAAAGGAAAAGAGTAGAATGGAGAGAGTACCACTACCAGACCCACACACATCAACAGAAGAGACTGCCTAGAGTGTAACCTGTTTACCAGATAGCCAGTGGAGATAAAAGAGAATTCACACCCTATAAAACCCACATCAAAGCACAGGGGTAACCTCAACAAGAACCTCATATAATAATAATAATAATAATAATAATAATAATAATAATAATAATAATAATGGCAGAGCAAGTGAACAGCAACTTCATACAAGAAAGAACCCAGTCATCAACAGAGGATTTCCAGTAATCTGTATTATCTTCCAGTGGATGAGTGCAGAGGGTATAAATGTGGGGTGATGTTCATAGACACAACAAAGGCCTTAAAAATGTCCACAATCTTCTCGGCCACATGTCATTAGTACATCCCACCTCAATACAGTTCAAATAACAATACACAACTTGCAAGCAACCTCCCTTTTAACTAAAATGTCCACCCAAATACTTCTGGCAGGGCCATAATAGTCCAGCTCTAATGAACTTCAATGGGAAGTGCATCTGAAAAATAGAAAGTCTGTTGCAGGGTAAAGCACTGGAACAATAGAGGGAAGAAAAAAAGAGAAAGAGAACAAGAGAGATCTTCGCTGTGGCCTTCAGGCGTGCATGTGTACTGTCTGACTGTCCGATAGTTTGTTGGTTTGTATGTCAAAATCCATGCGATCCATAACCGGCGTGGTCCCAAATGATGATTGAGTTAAATAGTTTATAATCTACACACGTTGAAAACAAACAAAACTTCTGCAGCATAGCGCACACAATCAAACTGTCACACCACCCAAGAGCTCCTCCCTGAAAGAGCTGTCTTTATTTCCTCCTTCCTTACTGCTGATGCGCTCTTAAAGTGGCCGCGCACGGTGAAGGCTACGTGCAGGATTTCACCACAAGGTTATCTTAGTGTTCTTGGGCACAGGGACTATGGTGGTCTGCTTGAAACATTTTGGTATTACAGACTCAGACAGGGAGAGGTTGAAAATGTCATTGAAGACACTTGCCAGTCGGTCAGCTCATGCTCAGAGTACATGTCCTGGTAATCCGATTGGCCCTGCGGCCTATTTAAAGGTCTTACTCACATCGGCTACGGAGAGTGTGATCACACAGTCGTCTGGAACAGCTGATGCTCTCATGCATGTTTCAGTGTTACTTGTCTCGAAGCGAGCATAGCAGTAATTTATCTTGTCTGGTAGGCTCGTGTCACTGAGCAGATCGCGGCTGTGCTTCCATTTTTAGGCGAGAGCCGGTGTAGTATGATTTGATCTTAGTCCTGTATTGATGCTTTTCCTGTTTGATGGTTCGTAGGAGGGCAACGCAGGATATCTTATAAGCTTCCGGGTTGAAAGCGGCAGCTCTACCCTTTAGTTCAGTGCTGATGTTGCCTGTAATCCATGGTTTCTAGTTGGGGTATGTCCGCACAGTCACTGTGGGGATGACGTCATCGATGCGCTTATTGATGAAGCCAGTGACTGATGTGGTGTAGTCATCAATGCCATCGGAAAAACCCCGGAACATTTTCCAGTCTGTGCTAGCCAAACACTCCTGTAGCTTAGCATCTGCTTCAGCTGACCACTTTTTAATTGACTGTGTCACCGGAAATTCCTGCTTTAGGTTTTTCAGGAGGATAGACTTATGGTCAGATTTGCCAAATGAAGGGCGAGGGAGAGCTTTGCACGCATCTCGGTGTGCGGAGTGAAGGTGGTCTAGAGTTTCTTTCCCTCTGGTTGCACATTTAACAGGCTGGTAGAAATGAGGTAATACGGATTTAAGTTTCCCAGCATTAAAGTCACTGGCCACTAGGATTGGCGTCTCCTGGATGAGTGTTTTCCTGTTTGCTTATGGCAGTATACAGCTCATTGAGTAATTAAACAGCTACGAAGAATATAGAGGAAAACTCTCTTGGTAGATAGTGTGGTCTTTACCTCAGGCGAGCAAAACCTCAAGACTTCCTTAAATATTGTGCACCATCTGTTGTTTAGAAATATACATAGACCGCCTTGTCTTACCAGAGGCTGCTGTATGTTATTCATGTCGTCGTTCAGCCACATAAGATATTACAGTTTTTAATTACCCATTGGTATGATATATGTGCTTGTAGTTCATCCACTTTATTATCCAGCAATTGTACATTGGCCAATAGTACCGATGGCAAAGGCAGATTAGCCACTCGTCGCCGGATCCTTACAAGGCACCACAATCTCCTTCCGAGATATCTCCGTCGTTTTCTCCTGCGAATGATGGGTATTAGGGTCTTTATTGGGTGTCTGGAGTAAATCCCTCTCGTCTGATTCATTAAGGAAAAATTATTCCTCCAGTTCAAGGTGAGTAATCACTGTTCTGATGTCCAGAAGCTCTTTTCAGTCATAAACTATAGCAGCAACATTATGTACAAAATAAGTTACAAACACTGCAGAAAAAAATGAACAAAATAGCACGATTGGTTAAGAGCCTATGAAACGGCAGCCATCCCCTCCGGCACCATCTTTTTGATTTATTTGATGCAGTCAATATTGCTCATCTTTATCAAGAGTGTCAATAGTTTCAGACCCCACTGTAGGTACACAGACAAAACTTAACAGCCGAGTCACTTGAAAAGAGTTGAGCATCTATTCACTCCAGGATTTCAACAACAGCAAAATATCTGAGGCCCACCCATTTGGCAGCCAAGTACACTCACTGGGGAGCCAGGCACAGCCAATCAGAAAATGTTTTTTTTCCTCACAAAAGGGCTTTATTACAGCTGTCTGGGTGGCTGGTCTCAGACGATCCCGCAGGTGAAGAAGCCAGATGTGGATTCATTCTGCGAATGTGAGACCGGTTGGACATAATACTAAATTCTCTAAAAAGACATTGTAGGCAGCTTATGGTTGTGAAATGAACATTCAATTCTCTGGCAACAACTCTGGTGGAAATTCCTGCAGTCAGTATGCCAATTGCAAGCTCCCTAAAAACTTGAGACAGCTGTGTCATTGTGTTGTGTGACAAAACTGCACATTTTAGTGTGGCCTTTTTGTGTCACCGGCACAAGGTGCAACTATGTAATGATCATGCTGTTTAATCAGCTTCTTGATATGCCACACATGTGAGGTGGATGGGTTATTTTGGCTAAGGAGAAATGCTCACTAACAGAGATGTAAACCAAGTTGTGCACAACATTTGAAGAATTTTTTTTTTTGTGCATTAGTAACATTTCGGGGATCTTTTATTTCAGCTCATGAAACATGGGACCAATACTTCACATGTTGTGTTTATATTTTTGTTTAGTATATTTTGTGCAATACAGATATACAGTACAGCAAATAGTACATACTCTGCCAACTATAATTTCCAATTGGTATATTTACTCATCAATGATATGGACAATACGATTATATTTTGTATTTTTATTCAATGACATATTATTTCTGGAGGAATCTCTTCATCAGAAAACAAGGCTTTCTAGTACTTGTAGTGTCCTATCCATTGCACCTGTTTTGGTTCTAAATCAGGCCTAACAAAGTGCAAATGATGGTGCGCAGCTTTTACTAACCAACTCATTTAGTATTTATGTAGGACAATGACCTATTAACGACATACATGCGTCTTTGTCATGGCCATTAGACACCTTGGCAGGATAAGGACCAATAGCTGTGACGCAAACACAGAGAACTAGAACTTAATACTGGTTTTCTGTGATATATATTCCCAAATTTGAGAGGAGCAAAATGCTCTCAATGAATGATGCAACCTAAAATCATAAGAGCATTCAGAAAGTAAATGTGTGTCTCTCACTCTCAATAAAAATCTTGATGCTTTATTTACGTAAATGCAGATCCTTTATATATCGTATACACTGATTGTACAAAATATTAGGAACACCTGCTCTTTCCATGACATAGGCAGACCAGGTGACTCCAGGTGAAAGCTATGCTCCCTTATTGATTTGACTTCAATCAGTGTAGATGAAGGGGAGGAGACGGGTTAAAGAAGGATCTTTAAGCCTTGAGACAATTGAGATCATGGATTGTGTACGTGTGCTATTCATAGGGTGAATGGGCAAGACAAAATATTTAAGTGCACATGGTATGGTAGTAGGTACCAGGCGCATCGGTTTGAGTGTGTCAAGAACTGCACACTGCTGGGTTTTTCAAGCTCAACAGTTTCCAACGTGTATCAATAATGATCCACCCACGCAAAGGACCTCCAGCAAACTTGACACAACTGTGGGAAGCATTGGAGTCAACACGGGCCAGCACCTCTGTGGAACGCTTTTGACCCCTTGTTGAGTCCATGCCCTGATGAGTGTAGGCTTTGAGGGCAAAAGGGGAGTTAATACTGGGAATGTTTTGTAGACTCAGTGTATATGCAAAAATGGCATGTTGTTGATCATTATTATATAAAAGGTATAGTGTGTAACTTGAGTATCTTATAAAGGGGATATAACATTTGAATTCCTGAATATCAACTTACCCTACAATGTAACTACAATGTAAAAATTAATTTTCAAGTTGCCTGCCTACACAGTACAATTAACCTTCTATTACTGAATTTCCACATATTTCCATATATTTCTACATATTTCCAAATATTTCCCACTCACACTCCATTGAATTCGAATTTGAATGTTGTCAGTGCATGAACATTGCATAACCTTCTTCCTTTTGAGACAGAGGAAGAACATTTTACTTGAGGCACATATCAAGGATTTACAAATATCAGTATATTTATCCGAATTGAAATGCAAGAGCAACTGAATTACTGTTACCTTGAAGCTTATTTGACACGCATAAAGGGTACCTCTACATTGTCCAACCTTGGTGAGCCTTCTTTTTATTCTCAAATGTTTGCACTTAATTACTTAGTTATCACTGCTTATTCATTCGGGTTGCATGTATTTTTTCATTGATTTCACCAGCCATGGCCTTTTCGTGGATCAAGGCTTCTACGGAGGAATATGTCTACAGTATGTCTGTGTTAGGATTCATAGTGGTTGTTATGTATGCAATATTTATCCAGAAAGAAGGAACTTGCAAACAAAGAATGAGTTAAAAGAATAAATAGCATATTTAGCAACTAATGTCCACATATTTATTCATATGTACTTATTCACCTTGAATTTGTGACTTTTTAAATTGAACATGTTGTTTGGTGTGCACTCTCTTGAACAAATATTTAAAATACTTTTACTGGCCTTCTAGGCAGAGTTGCAAAGAAAAAGCCATATCTCAGACTGACCAATAATAAGGAACGATTAAGATGGGCAAAATAACACAGACAGTGGACAGAGGAACTCTGCTTTGAAGGCCAGCATCCCGGAGTCGCCTCTTCACTGTTGACGTTGAGACTGGTGTTTTGCGGCTACTATTTAATGAAGCTGCCAGTTGAGGACTTGTGAGGCATCTGTTTCTCAAACTAGACACTCTTGTCCTCTTGCTCAGTTGTGCACCGGGGCCTCCCACTCCTCTTTCTATTCTTGTTAGAGCCAGTTTGCGATGATCTGTAAAGGGAGTAGTACACAGCGTTGCACGAGATCTTCAGTTTCTTGACAATTTCTCGCATGGAATAGCCTTCATTTCTCAGAACAAGAATAGACTGATGAGTTTCAGAAGCAAGTTCTTTGTTTCTGGCCATTTTGAGCCTGTAATCGAACCCACAAATGCTGATCCTCCAGATATTCAACTAGTCTAAAGAAGAACAGTTTTATTGCTTCTTTAATCAGAACAACATTTTCATCTCTGCTAAAATAATTGCAAAAGGGTTTTCTATTGATCAATTAGCCTTTTAAAATTATAAACTTGGATTAACTAACACAACATTTCATTGGAACACAGGAGTGATGGTTGCTGATAATGGGCCTCTTTACACCTATGTAGATATTCCATAAAAGATACGGCCGTTTCCAGCTACAATAGTCATTTACAACATTAACAATGTCTACACTGTATTTCTGATCAATTTCATGTTATTTTAATGGACAAAAATGTTATTGTCTTTTCTAAGTGACCCCAAACTTTTGAACGGTAGTGTATGCGTGGAACTTGCAAGTGTACATGGGGAAGCCAGTTAGAGTAGCCCCTGAGAAAAACCAAGGGATGCGGGTTGTCCTGGACTTAACACAGGGACTCCGTGGCCACAACACCACATGCGCTAACTTTTTTGTTGTTGCACAAGCTGTGACAGGAGCTCCTCAAGAGGAAGCTGATTATGGTAGGAACAGTACAAAAAACAAGCCAGAGCTCCCACCTCAGCCGTTGAATACATGGAACAGGGCTATCAATTCCTCTAAGTTTGTGTTCACAGTCGGCAAGTCCTCGTGTCCTACGTGCCAAAGATGTGGTCTCATGGTCTCATGGTCTCAAGATGTGGTCTCTCAAAAGGCAAAATGTGGTCTCATGAGTAAGATGCATATGGATTGGAGAATCTGTGGCCAAGTACATCAAAAACCAGAAATCCTAAACGGATTACAATGCCACAAAAGGAGGGGTGGACAATTTAGACAAGGTGGTGACTGGCTACAGCTGCAAAAGAAGAGCCCTACAATGGACCACTAATGATATTCTTCAACATCTTGGACAATTCGGCATACAAAGCGTTTGTCATCTGGATGGCTTGAACCCAGATTGGAACAGAGGGAAGCTCCAGAGGTGACGGCTCTTTCTCGAGGAGCTGGGCAAGGCATTGGTAAGACCTCAAATCCAAAGGAGGCAACATATCCCAAGGACCCCAGCTTCTACAGTCATCGTGAGGAGGATTCAGGAGGAGGATGCTGGTGCCCCATTCTCCCGACCCATATAACCAACAACTCAAATACCGGAAGTAAGTGTGAGTGACGTGTGTGTGTTTGACTCTCCTACCTTGGCCTGCTGTAACTATGTATGTGAGTGAGTGAGATGTTAGTCAAATTCATGAACAAAGTGTCTTCATCATTTTAGATTGCAGCCGGAAGCAACAAGAAGCGCTGTGATGTGTGTGGACCCAAGAAGGACAGAAGACAGTGCACATGCTTCAAGCGCAAGAAATACATTTACAGCACACACACAGTCAAATTCTGTCCCTCATGTGGTGTGTAGACCGGTCTTAATTTGTGCTCAATGTCGGCTCATTTATCATTGAAAACCTTGATTCATTTATATTTTTTCATGATAAACATGATTTATTCCAACCATGTCTTGATTATATATATATACTTGTTTTTACTTATAGTGCTTTTATTGATAAATGTTGCTGCCTCCAGCTCTGCCTTGGGGCGGCGATATTCCCCAGCCTGTGCCCAGGGACCCTTGCCATCAAGTATCTCCTCCCAACGATTGACAGCTGCCTCTGATTAAGAACCATACTAGGCCGAACACAAGAAATCCCAAATTATAGAAAAACGAACATAGACAACCCGCCCAACTCACACCCTGATCATACTAAAACAAAGGTCAGAACGTGACTGTATGCTGTCTACATTGCTTTTAATTGATATAAGTCAACATCTACCAACAATTCTGGACTATTAAGCGCACTTGAATATAAGCCGCACCCACTGAATATTTAAAAAAATATGTATTTTGTATATAAATAAGCCGCACCCACTGAATATTTTAAAAAATATGTATTTTGTATATAAATAAGCTGCACATGTCAATAAGCCGCAGATGCCTACCGGTACATTGAAACAAATGAACTTTACACAGCCTTTAAACGAAACACGGCTTGTAACAAAAATAAATAGGCTTTAACGAAACACGGCTTGTAACAAAAAAACAAACATAGCAGTAAACAGTAGCCTACCAAGAAAGTCATTGGTCACTATCTTCCTCCTCCTGTGGACTGAAACCACTCAAGTCATCTCCTTCGGTGTCGGAGTTGAATAGCCTCAGAATTGCTTCATCCGATGTTGGATCGTTTTCATTGTCGCTCTCGTCACTTTCATCCGGAGGCAAATTCACCGCTGAGCTCATGCTGCCCCTTCAACACGCAGCAGTCCAGCCTTTCGAAACCCGTTGATGATAGTGGATTTTTTGACAATGCTCCACACTGTCAGGACCCACTGGCAGACTTGACAATATGTTGCTCTTCGCATGCGGCCCGTTTTAGTGAAGGATTTCTCCCCACTTGTCATCCAAGCCTCCCACTGAACACGGAGCGCCACCTTGATGGGAAGTTTGAGCGAGCTCGATTTACGTTACATTATGTGATGGTGCTCAGTTTTTTGGTCAGTTTTTTGGCGGCATGACCCTTGTGAAAGCGGGAAAATCCTTAAATTTGAGGTTCAAAGCATGGGAAAAAAGTAGCGGCTTATAGTCTGGAAATTACGGTAAGTATTTTTACGTACATTTTTATGGCTGTATTGTTTTAAAAACCCAATAATGTTGTGTGTCCTTTAGCCAGCTATCTAAACTTGTAGTGATCATGGCTGAATTACAGACTGAGCACTCAGGGCACATGCCCAGTGGCCCTGACCTCCAGAGGGCCCCCACTTGATTTTGTAAGTCACTCTCACTCAGATACCATATCAACATGGGATGTGTATAATTGCAGGAAAATAGCTGTAAACCTGCAAACAAGTTATGTAAAGCAAACATTTGACCTGCTTGTGTTACTAAAAAACTTTGTCTACTAACAGATCGCTCTGTACGTAATCAATTATAGTTTTTAATCCTGGTGCTGAGTTAATGAGAGTTAATGTGTAGTGGCTAATTGTATAGCTAATGTCTTTGAACACTGGTCACTTTAATAGTGTTGACATACTGTTTTCCACACTTCCTACAGTATTCTAGTCAAGGCTCATCCTATATAACTACTTATCTACTGCTGTACACGCCTTTTTTATACATATACTGTCCATAATGTTGATACAAGGCAAATCATATACATATACTGTATATTTATTCTGGACTCTGATATTGCTTTTTGGGATTTGTGTGCCAGTGTTACTGCACTGTTGGAGCTAGAAACATAAGCATTTCGCTGCACCTGGGATAACATCTGCAAACGGAAGAAATAACATTTTGTGCAGAACCAAAATCGTTTTATTTTATTTGACAGTAGGCTGAGTTTGTCGATCAACTGATGTAAATGAAGCTACAGCAACCTATATGGCTGGGGAAGTTTTAGCATGTTTTTGGCAAATTGGCTTCGTTTACTCTGCGGATACATTGATTATTCACAACAGTCAGATGAATAATTTAGCAGCGCAGCAATGCCATTTGACACATGATTTATCAATGATATTATTATCATCACTTGCTCCTTTAAAGTAATATTTTTTACCATTGATTCCCAGTGCATTCACAGAAATCAGGAAGCCATCACAGACGCCACTCTGTCGGGGCCGAGATGTACCTTGAGAAGGTAGGGGACGGTTGAGGATGGGGTGAGGCTAATTGGCTGAATGACAGGTACAGAGACCAAAGGAACAGGTCACTCCAGAACTCTAGCACCCTAGTGACAGCCGCAGCCAGCCAAACGGTGCATCCCAAATGCCATGAAGTGCTCAAATTTGGACCAGAGCCCTATGGGCCTTGGTCAAAACGAATGCAATGATGAATAAGGGTGCCATTTGAGCCGCAACTCTAAGCTAGGGTAATAATATACTTCAGCCTTGAACGGAGACGCACAGCCATATGTCTTTCTGTCACAATACGCTTGAGCGCCTCGTAGACAGATCATGCAAATATTTAACCTAGACCTGACCTTCCACATCCACATGCATATCTACCACAGAGTCAGGGAGGATGCTCACAAAGAAGGAGTGGACTCGTTTATGGATGAGTTTCTATTTTATTTGCATTATAACTACCCATTCTGAAATCACTCCACTGTTGCTCTAGTTGTTTCTTCTTTCGCTCCAATTCTCTCACAAACACATATACGACTACATACAACACACGCACATATAGGATGTTATCTGTAATCAATCTACTGCTCTTTACAAATGCCTTTAAATAGAATATTAAAAGGCCTCCTAGACCTACAGTAGTGGCTAATAGGGAGTGCCCTAGCTAGCGACAACATAAAAATTGGCCCTTTTAAAAAGCTGGCTATTTACCCCCCACACAGAAAACAAAATGCATCCAGCTACCCTGATGAGAGTACAGTGCCTTGCGAAAGTCCTCCCCTCCCGCTCCGTGGCTCGACGACTCATTGCGAGCTCACAGAACAGGGCTCCGGGCAGCCGAGCGGAAATGGAGGAAAACTCGCCTCCCTGTGGACCTGGCATCCTTTCGCTCCCTCCTCTCTACATTTTCCTCCTCTGTCTCTGCTGCTAAAGCCACTTTCTACCACTCTAAATTCCAAGCATCTGCCTCTAACCCTAGGAAGCTCTTTGCCACCTTCTCCTCCCTCCTCAATCCTCCTCCCCCCTCCCCTCTCTGCAGATGACTTCAACCATTTTGAAAAGAAGGTCGACGACAATCCTCGTTTGCTAAGTCAAACGACACCGCTTTACTGCCCTACCCGGTGCTCTGACCTCTTTCTCCTCTCTCTCCAGATGAAAGTGACGGCCGGCCGCCCAACAAGCGCCTTCTCCAGACCATTTCCGGAGACCTTCTCCCTTACCTCACCTCGCTCATCAACTATCCCTTAGAAAAAAAATGCATCCACGATGTCAACAACTACAGACCAGTATCCCTTCTTTCTTTTCTCTCCAAAACTCTTGAACGTGCCGTCCTTGGCCAGCTCTCCCGCATCTCTCTCAGAATGACCTTCTTGATCCAAATCAGTCAGGTTTCAAGACTAGTCATTCAACTGAGACTGCTCTTCTCTTTCACGGAGGCGCTATTTTATTAAAGCTATAACTAGACCTATCGGCTGCCTTCGATACTGTGAACCATCAGAAATGGGCATCTCCAGCTACCCTGCTCCTACCAGGTGGCGTGGCGAGAATTTCTCACCAGTCCCCCAGGGGCTCTGTTTAGGCGCTATACACCAAGTCACTTGGCTCTGTCATTCACATGGTCTCTCCTATCATTGCAAACTCCTTTGATGACCAGGTGGTGAATCGCTCTGCATGTCTGGCAGACATATCAGCGTGGATGACGGATCACCACCTCAAGCTGAATCGGCAAGATATCTGCTCTTCCTCCCGGGGAAGGACTCCTCCATGATCTCGCCATCTGACAACTCCATTGTGTCCTCTTCCCAGAAGTTTGATCCTGACAACACCCTGTCGTTCTCAACTAACATCAAAATATCCGCAAGGATTAAAATCTCCCGTCTGATTTGCCTGTGCCCTAGATTCTTCAGTCAAGTGGCTAATCTCCACTGGAGTGCATTAAAGACATGGTGCTTGTACGGAGCTGTGAAAAGTACCTCCAGGATCAGGCCATACACCCAAACAAAATGCTCGCCTCTTTTGAGGAAGTATGCTCAGCCCAGTCAAAACTTGTCCCCAATGGTGGAACACACCCCCTCACGACGCCAGGACAGCGGAAAAAAAATCATCTCAGCTAAGTAACTTCCACCCCCTTAAAAGATTTAGAGCACTATTGTAAAGTGGATGCACTTTAAATGAAAGTATTCGGCCCCCTTGAACTTTGCGACCTTGGTCAACATTGGATCATTCAGAGATCCTCACTGAACTCCTGGAGAGAGTTTGCTGCACTGAAAATAAAGGAGCTGAATAATTTTGCACGCCCACTTTTTCAGTTTTTGATTTGTTAAAAAAGTTTGAAATATCCAATAAATGTCGTTCCACTTCATGATTGTGTCCCACTTGTTGTTGATTCTTCACAAAAAAATACAGTTTTATATCTTTATGTTTGAAGCCTGAAATGTGGTAAAAGGTCGCAAAGTTCAAGGGGGCCGAATACTTTCGCAAGGCACTGTAGATAAAAATCAATCATGCTGTTTTAATTTTTCCAAACCAGATTGTTTTTTTCATCCCATGATCCTAATGGCAGTGGCGCCACAGATGTGTAAAATATTCCCCTGCCTCTCTGCCACATGTCCACATCCACATCCAGGGGCCTGCTTCAAACAGGTAGCCCAGATCTGCAACAAGAGTCATCCTGCAAAGGTCACGTTATTGTAGGAGTCACCGGGATACCTAGCTACTTCCAACACATCCAACAACATGAATTACCTTGGCCCACTTCTCACTTGTTGCCAAACATGGCTCTCATATTGGTTTATTTTCAATATAGTAGCCAGCCAGGCTATGTCCCAAATGATACCCTATTTCCTATGAGCCCTGGTCAAAAGTAGCACACTATATACAGAATAAGGTGGCTATGAAGTCCCTGCTTTTTGGGGCAGGGGGATTCAGTCTGGGTCTCAACTTACTGTTGAGAGTTAAAATAGTAGAATACATGAGACGCAATTTTGAAATTTTGTTGGGCAACAGCAGTTTTACTCTTGTTATGTCAGTCAAAGTTACTCAAAATATTTTTATTGGTAGTAGTGATGCTCGGGTCAGCTGTTTGTTGACTCAGACCTTTTTTTAGATAAGCCTATGTTTCTGCTTAAAATTTCAGACATTTTGGTAGGATATTCGTTTGTCAACTTGTCCATAATTAGATGCATGCACATTCTCTTCTGTCATTACTTGTTGTCCTAGAACGGCAATTCCCAAACGTGACTCACGTTTTTAAACAGTCCATTTAGACTTTTCAACGGGGCAATACATTTGGGTGAGGTTTTTTCTCGCCTGAGTAGCCTCTCTACACTGCCAAAAATAAAATTAAACCATCTAATGTTCAACGAAATAACAACACAATGTCAAATACAGGTAGCCTAGTCAAATAATTAACATCCAATCACATTAACCTGTAACGTGCGTTGTTTGAAGGAGACGAAGACGCAGCGTAATTTGTGGTCATTATACCTATTTAAATGAGAACCAGCAACAAAATAACAAAGTGAAACCAAAACGAACGTACCGTTCCGTAGGCTACAAGAGCTGTACAAAAACAACATCCCACAAAACTAAGGTGGCAAAACAGGCTGATTCCCAATCAGATACAATGATAGACAGCTGTCCCTGATTGAGAACCATACCGGGCCAAAATAATAGAAATAAAGAACATAGAGTTTCCCACCCGATTCGCACCCTGACCAACCAAACATAGAGAATAAAAATATCTCTATGATCAGGGCGTGACAGTACTCCCCCCTCCCCCCCCCAAAGGTGCGGACTCCGGCCGCAAACCTGACACTATAGGGGAGGGTCCGGGTGGGTATCCGGTGCGGTACGCAGACACCGCTCCACCTCTGGCTCCCCCATCTTTGGTGGCACCTCTGGTGCGGGGACCCTCTCCGCAGGCCCCGGACTGGGGACCCTTGTTGCTGGCCCCGGACTGGGGACCATCGCTGGAGGCTCCGGACTGGAGACTGTCGCCGGAGGCTCCGGACTGGAGACTGTTGCTGGAGGCTCCGGACTGACCCATGGAGCAGGCACAGAATGAACCGGGCTGTGGGGGAGCGGCACCTTCAGAGCGCAGGCACAGGTCGAACCGGACTGTGGGGGAGCACTGGAGATCTGGTGCTTAGAACTTGCACCGTTCCTCATGGCTGAATGCCTACTGCAGGCACAGGACACACTGAGCTGTTACAGCGCACCGGAGACACAGTGCGCAGAGCCGGCGCAGGATACCATGGGTCGAAACGGCACAGTGGAGACCATGAGCGCTGAGCTGGCACAATTTGCCCTGGCTGGATGACCACTCGAGCATGGCAGTTGCGGAGAGCTGGCTCCGAGCGCACCAGGCTGTGCACGCGCACAGGAGACACTGTGCGTTTTACCACATAACACAGTGCCTGACCAGTACCACGGTCCTTGTTGTGAGCACGGGGAGTTAGCCCTTCCCGTGTGCCCCCCACAATTTTTTTTATTGGAGTGGCTTCCCGGTCTTCCTTGTCAGCCGTGGTCCCCTTTTCTCTCTGCTTCCGCCTTCCTTGCTGCCTCTGCTGCTTCCACGGCAGGCTCTTGTGTCCTCACATCACCTCCTCCCAGGTCCATGATGTCCTCCACTCTGTCTGCCCCTCCTGGCCACGACCTCCTGGTCCGCTTGTGGTGGGATCTTCTGTAACGTGCTTTGTTTGAAGGAGACCATAATTTGTGGTGATCATATTTATTTAAATGACAACCACCAACAAAATAATAAAGTGAAACCAAAACGAACGTACCGTTCCGTAGGCTGCAAGAGCTGTACAAAAACAACATCACACAAAACTAAGGTGGCAAACAGGCTGCCTAAGTATAATTCCCAATCAGAGATAACGATAGACATCTGTCCCTGATTGAGAACCATACCCGGCCAAAACATAGAAATAAAGAACATAGAGTTTCCTACCCGAGTCACACCCTGACCAACCAAACATAGAGAATAAAAAGATCTCTACAGTCAGGGCGTGACATAACCGTTACTCTCTTGCAAGACTTCCACTAACGGTCTGTATCTGGCCAGACGCAGATGCTGCTTTGCTCGAAAATTGATAAATGGTACAATTAAAGGAAAGGCCAATACTACCACCAGCAGTGCTTCACCTGCACCTGTCGATGACACAAGTTGTTCATCCACGAGCACATCCAATGCTAGCATCAGTAATTCTACATTTGTTGCTAGCACAGCTAGCATGGACACTGACAGTTGTGAATTGGATGCAGCCAAATAGCTACTGCCACCTTACCCGGGAAAGCACCGAACAACAGATCTTGGACCATCAAAAGGCCCAATATGAGGAGAACTACATTGATTTGGGGTTCACTTATATTGGGAGCAGTGCCTTCCTCAGCCACAGTGTGTTATCAGCCACAGTGTGTTATATGTGCAAAAGTACTTTCTCACAACTCGATGAAACCTTCACTCTTGCGCAGACATTTAGAAACGAAACATGCCAATTAAAAAAAAATAAGCGAGAAATGTAAATGACTTTCGAGTACTACGACCTGTAAAAAGCAACACATACCATTAAGAAGAATTGGCTAGAATTGCCTTATATGGTGAGCTACCAAGTAGCTAGGACAGGCAAGTCCCATAATATTGTGGAGGACTTAATTCTTCCTGCTGCTGCGGATATGGCTGGGACAATGCTGGGGGAAAATGCCAAATAAACTATACAGACAAATCCTCCATCACTTTCACGACACATCAGTGACATGGCAGGAGATGTTTTGAAACAATTACTGCTTTGCATACAAGCCAGTGAATGCTATGGTTTACAGCTGGATGAGTCAACAGACATGGTGGGCCTGGCACAGCTCCTGGTATATGTCTATTACATTTGTGGGGGGTCAATTAAGGGAGACATCCTCTTCTGCAAACCAGGACAACAGGAGAGGATATTTGTAAAGTACTGGACATCTTTGTGACATCAAATGGACTTTGGTGGTCAAGACGTGTTGATATTTGTACTGATGGCGCAAAAGCCATGACAGGAGACATAGTGGAGTGGTAATGTGCATGCAAGCAGTTGCTCCCAAAGCCACTTGGGTACACTGCAGCATCCACCAAGCGGCTCTAGCCGCCAAGGGAATGTATTGTCTGACGTAAACCCAACACCTCTCATCACCCCGAACATCTTCTCCACAGTGAAGCATGGTAGTGGAAGCATCATGCTGTGGGGATGTTTTTCATCGGCAGGGACTGGGAAACTGGTCAGAATTGAAGGAATGATGGATGGTGCTAAATACAGGGAAATTCTTGAGGGAAACCTGTTTCAGTCTTCCAGAGATTTGAGACTGGGACGGAGGTTCAACTTCCAGCAGGACAATGAACCTAAGCATACTGATAAAGCAACACTTGAGTGGTTTAAGGGGAAACATTTAAATGTCTTGGAATGGCCTTGTCAAAGCCCAGACCTCAATCCAATTGAGAAACTGTGGTATGACTTAAAGATTGCTGTACATCAGCGGAACCCATCCAAGGAGGAGAAGGAGCTGGAGAAGTTTTGCCTTGAAGAATGGGCAAAAATCACAGTGGCTAGATGTGCCAAGCTTACAGAGACTTACCCCAAGAGACTTGCAGCTGTAATTGCTGCAAAAGATGTCTCTACAAGTATTGCCATAGGGGGGGGGGGGGGATGAAAAGCTGTTAATGCGACCAAACATGTTTTTGATAAGATTTCCGTTCGACTTGGATGCATATTTTTGGTTGAAAAATGATCCGTTTGTACTATGCGCACCGCTACCTTTACACGCATTCATTCTCTCAAGTCTCTCAAGTCGCTGAAAGAAAGAAATAATATTTCTCCACTCCTGACCCAGAGTCAAAAAGTACATTTAGTGTATCATTTTCCTGCAAGAAATGCTTAATTCTGCAGCAGGTAATATTATATTAGGCTATGTGAGATGTTATAGACCTGCATTCAATGTCCAGATATCAGTTAGGTTTCTATTTCCATTTAACCCATCTGAACAGTAGTCTAGTTCTCTGGATGTGCCATTTTGAAATCCCTATCTTCTGACTGTCAAATGTGTTTTGTGCCTCACAATCATCACACAAAATATAGTTATGTGGCACTGCTATCATCCTCTTTCACCACTAGTACCTAATATTTCCTAAACATTATACTACTGTTTTTGCCCTACCATCTATTTTATTTTCTACTTTCCATTTCGTAGCTTTTAACAAAATGTTTTTTTTCCACTGTCAAGAAGGGGACCACTAAAATGTTTTGCTCGCAAAAGGCTATGTGTCACGACTTCCGCCGAAGTTGGTCCTTCTCCTTGTTTGGGCGGCGTTCAGCGGTCAACGTCACCGGCTTTCTAGTCACCACCGATCCATGTTTCATTTTTGTTTTGTTTTGTCTTCATTGTACACACCTGGTTTCCATTCTATAATCATGTTCCTTATTTAACCCTCTGGCTTTCCCTTATGTTTTGTGCGTGATGGTTTTTGTCAAGGTGCTTCATGTACGTGTTCTGGATTGTTCATGTTTATCCTTGTTGGATTATTGTTGATATTGAATAAATATCGTGGCTTTACTCATACCTGTGTCCAGCGCCTGACTCCGCTTTATTCCATTCACCTGGAACATTGACACGATGGCTGGCTTTGACTATATGTGTGGGTATGGATGTGGGTAGGCAGACCCGCAAGCCACTGCGGCCCATCATGGTGAGTTCAGAATTTTTGTGGTCCTTTCCTCCACGCTCTGCAGCTGCATCCAACACCCAAGGGGGAGGGGATGGGAGAGCAGGGGAAGTGGGGGTTGGACTCCCTGCAGGGAGAGAGATATCCAAGGAATGTAATTTGATCAGTTCAACTGTTGATGTGTGCAACTAGCACCCTTAAGGCGTCCACATGCTTCCCAGCCGAAACAGTTCGGTAGAATTTGTGCATATGTTATGAAGACATTTTGTGATGTTTTTGTTCATTTTGGACTTTTATGAGTTTTTTTTCCGCTGTTCGGGCACAAATTCTTTCCTGAGGCAAGCCAATGTTCAGAGCCAAAGTCTACGCCCCTTCATCGGTGATTGGTCAACAGTAGGGATCCTTCAATAAAGTCTTTGTTGTCATTCAGTGATAGACAACTAGTTTTCATGCAAATTTTCCCATTACAACTGCAGCAAACATCTTAGTTTGATGTAAAATTGCACTTGTAAGATCTCTGCTGCAAAATCGCCAAAATTAATGACAGATGTCTTGAGTTATCTTCAATGAATTCTGATTATTTTGAGGAATTCTCTACTGGCTACGGATCTCAAAATGGACAAACAGTACTATTGACATTTTTTTCTTGTTTTTCAAGCGAAGGTTTTTTTAATGGAGACTACGAGCACACTCTTAGACGCCAGCCGAACTGAAGCATGCTGACTCCTTTACTCTCTCTTCTAGCTATAACAGCTCTTGTAGGTATTTAAAGGTTAATGCTTTGGCATTAATGATTCAAGACATCCCATTAGATGATGTTTAGAAAATGGACATTAGTCTTATTGAGTAGCCTGACAGGGTACTTGAAGGCATTGAGATGGAGATGGGGGAAGGGGGTTTTGAGGGAAGGGGTTGTTTGAAATCTATAAGCATTAAAAAACAGAACTGTGACACTGGCCCAGGGGCTTCATGCACCCCAAAATTCTGAGGTGGCACAAAGTATGTGAGGATGTCTGGGAGGTGGTCCGGAGGTTGGCTAGCTCCCATATCGGAAATTGGAGAATTAAAAAAAAATGTTAACACTTGAAACAGTCATAATCATTATGCTTACAATGCCTTCAGAAAGTATTTACACCCCCTTGACCTTTTCCACATTTTGCTGTGTTACAAGGTGGGTTTAAAATGTAAACGATCTACACAAAATCCTCTGTCAAAGTGGAAGAAAAATTCTAGCATAAAAAAATATATATATTAAAACACTATCTTGATCAGGTAAATAATCAACCCCCAGAGTCAATACAAGGCAGTGATTACAGCTGTGAGTCGTTCTGGATAAACCCCAACTGGATTGTGCAACATTTGCCCATTTATTATTTTCAATATTTTTCAAGTTCTGTCAAATTGGTTGATCATTGCTAGATAACCATTTCTAGGTCGTGCCATACATTTCAGTCAAAGCTTTAACTCGGCCACTCAGGAACACTCACGGCCTTCTTTCTAAGCAACCCAAGTGTACACTTGGTCTCGTATTTTAGGTTATTGTCCTGCTGAAAGATGAATTAATCTCCAATGTCTGGTGGAATTTAGACTGAACAAGGTTTTCCTTCAGGATTTTGCCTGTGTAGCTCACTTCCATACTTTTTTTTATCCTGGAGAACTCCCCAGTATTTTTAGCATACCCATAACGTGATGCATTCAAATATTTGATTGGATTTGCCCCAAATTTAGTTTTTGTTTTAAGGAAGAAAAGTGATTTGCTTTGCCACATTTTTTGCAGTATTACTTTAGGATGGATGTTTTGGAATAATTGTATTCTGTTCTCATTTTCACTCTGTCATTTACGTTGGTATTGTGGAGTAACAACTTTTTTGTTGATCCATCTACCAATAGGTACCCTTCTTTGCGAGGCATTGAAAAACATCCCTGGTCTTTGTGGTTGAATCTGTGTTTGAAATTCACTGCTCGACTGAGGGACTTTCTTACAAATAATTGTATGTGTGGGGTACAGAATTGAGGTAGTCATCCTGAGTATTCTGACCTCACAACGGCAGTCAAGCACCCAAGCTAACTGGCTAACATTGGCTATATTGCTAGCTACTTTCAGACACAAATGAGAGAAGACTTCACTCCGACCATTTTACTCGTCCTAGCAGAGCTGGGTAGACTGTTCATGTTATCCAGAGTGTTTGTGACTGTAACTGTGTTGCTAGCAACAATTGAATTACGCTTTTTTTGCCAACATTTACTGACACCGGCCTTATTCAACGGGTATTGCGAGTTCCTAAATTCATCAATTAGTCTGGCATACTCAGGGTGCATTTGTAAATTGTCTCCAGTGTGCCAGAGTGCACTCTGGGTTGTTTGTAAATTCAGAGCACTGTTAATTAAGTTGTCTGTTTTATTTTCAGAGCGTTTCATTCCGCTAACTGGCTAATGTTGGCTAGCTTGCTTGCTACTTCCAGACACAAATGAGAGAACACCTCACTTTGACCATTTTACTTTCCCTAGAATAGTTGGTTAGCCTGTTTTTCAGTTAGTCACCAGAGTGTTGGTGACTAACTGTGCTTCTGGAAAAAAATTCCTAATGCATTATTACAATGCCGACGTTTATTGACACCAGCCATATTCAACGGTTGTTCAGCATTCAAAAATTCATCAGTTATTTGGCACTTTGGCACACTCAGACGAGAGTGCTCTGAAATTGGAGTAGATAGCCAGAGTGAATATACGAATGCACCCTACATTAAACAAATCTACTTTCAAACAACAGTATACACCTCACACGTTGTTATAGGCAAAAAAATAAGACACTAGTACCATGTCAGATATAGATTTGTTCAAAATGACAAGGTCCAAATCTGTCGTTTTGCCCCTGAACAGGCAGTTTTTGTGTTTGCACTTGCCTGGTTAAATAAAGGTAAAATTTAAAAAAATTAAAATGTCAATATTATTTGAAATGCATTAATTCTGTGTTTTTATACAATTTATATACATCAAAGAAGACTGAAATATAACAAAACTGTTTGAAAATAATAATAATTGGCCTCCCGGAGTGTTGCAGAGGTCTAAGGTACTGCAGTGCTAGAGTCATCACTACAGACCCGGGTTCAATCCTGGGCCGTATCACAATTGGCCGTGATCGGGTGTCCCATAGGGCGGTGCACAATTAGACCAACGTCGTTGGGGGAGGGTTTGGCCGGGGGGGAGGCTTTACTTGGCTCATCGTGCTCTAGCGACTCCTTGTTGTAATTTGGGCTCCTGCAGGCTGACCTGAATTTAGTTGAATGTTGTTTCCTCTGATGCATTGGTGAGGTTAGCTTCCAGGTTAAGTGGGCATGTGTTAAGAAGCGTGGGTTGGCGGGTCATGTTTCAGAGGACGCATGAGACAAGATTGAAATTGGGGAGAAAAAGGAGGTAAAAAAAAATGTGTGTGTATATGTATTTATGCATATATTTATGCATATATATGCATAATTGTTTATTAACTCTGAAAAATGTTAATAACTTTCCACCCATGTGGCCACATGGTCATTTGACTGCAGGAAAAGGGTATACGGACTGGGTCTGTAGCAATATGACCAAAATTGTATGAAAATATGTACATCATTGTTATTTCAATTATTTTGGTAACAGTTTTGTAAAGGAACATTAAACACACATTCCAAAGGTGCATCTATAAACTGTAGGATTTCGCTATTTTTACACTTTTTGTTTGAGTTATATCTAACTAACACTCTTAATGACATTGAACAAAGACAACGATCATCTACAAATGATTGTGAGCATCCATGCATTCAAAATGCTGGCATCTGGTTAATGCATAAATATGAATATCGGTGCTTTGAAATATGACAGAGGGAGTGAGTGAGAGATTGCGGCAAAAAGAGACATGAGGCATCAACCCAAGCCATGTCATTTGTCCCACATTTGTCCCGCATGGGGTATCTCTGCTACAGTATCGCATCGGGCTGAATAAGGCTGGTGTGCCTTATTTAAGTGATAATGCCAGAGAAGCCAGTGTTTGGAGGATACTGTATATTGGCACAAGACGAAGTTGAGTACTGAGATGAGGTTGTCATTTAGAAATCATGTTAAAAAATATATTTGCACACAGTGAGTCCATGCAACTTATTATGTCCATGTTAACTCCTGAACTTATTTAGGATTTCCATAACAAAGGGGTTGAATGTTTATTGACTCGAGACATTTCAGCTTTTAATTTTCACTAATTTGAAAACATTTCAAAGATAAGTCCACTTTGACACGATGGGTATTGTTTGTAGGCCACTGACAAAAAAAATCTCAATTTAATCAATTTTAAATTCAGGCTGTAACACAACCAAATCTGGAAAAAGGAAAGGGGTGTGAATACTTTCTGAATGCACTGTAATTATTGTCACGAGTGCTCCCTCTCCCGCCTCTAGGTCACCAGGCTGCTCGTTATGGCGCACACCTGTCACCATCGTTACGCGCACCTGCGTGTCATCAGATTCACCTGGACTTCATCACCTTCTTTATTACCTGCCCTATATATGCCACTCCCTTTGGTTCCTTCCCCAGGCATCATTGTTTCTGTTCCTCTGTTACATCTGTGTTGTTTTGTTTTTCTTATTTTGTTTTATGGTGTGTATTTATTTATTAAAACACTCACTCCCTGAACTTGCTTGCTGACTCTCATCGCACATCGTTATAATTATAAGAAAATAATATGTACTTTTCTGCATATCAAAAAAACAATTTTATACAGAAACTAAATATGCATCTCTGCATCACTGCTAAAATCTGGGTAAAATATTGAAAGGAATGTGCATCTTAATCAGTACATTTAGTTCTAAAGTCTACCAACCTTACCAGCAGGCATGCCAACTATAGTTAGATAAGCAAGCTACACTAACTTGATTGATAGCCTGAAATGGCTTCTTGATTGCTAAGTATGATGTTGGGAGATGCCCCTGTGCCAACTATCGGCATGACACCTCTTCCCTGGCCCCACAGTCGGTGAGAAGGGCATTGTCTGATCTGATATCATGCTGCAAATTACCCTCCACCCTAACTATGGCGAGCCGGCTAAATAAAACTCAATGGAAAATACAGACACTTGCAGAAGGGAAGTATGGGGCACGCATCACATCTAACAAACTAAATTAGAGTAGGGGCAACATTATGTCTCCTAGAAAACAAGACGAAAAGTAAGCTCAGCACAGAACATCAGATATATTCTGAGAGTCACAGGACACTCAAAACAAGTGTTTAAATCATTCAAATTTCATCTGCTCCTTTAATTTATTGGATTTGATTGTTTTAGACTTCCTCAAGGATTTAGTAACCTACGGCTGCTAACCTGAGGTCATCTGGTGAAGCTAAACTCGAGGAGTACCGAAATTAGATATCCCTAGGATTATGGTTTCTGTGTGCACAGGCTGCAGGTTTAAACTTTGTCCCTCTTCATCTAATCACACCTCTTATCTGTATCCCTCCTCTTTACTGGCCCTCCTGTATGAGCACTACACTGAATACAAATAGGTTAGGTCCTCAAGGTAACACCAGTCCGCTAAACTTGGCACAGACAGACTGTCAATTTGATACAGTAAATGTCTAAATATTTATCTTGTTGTAGACAGTGGATTATCTGGCCATCAATTTTTTGCCATAACTCACGTAACTCATTATTAGGTCTATTTCTATTTTGCCGTGTTTTTCAAAAGTGTTGGGAAAAAATTCAATAATCACCTGACTGGCTTTCTTGATGTCCATAGTATTGTCTCTGGTATGCAATCTGGTTTCCGCTCAGGTTATGGATGTGTCGCTGCAACCTTAAAGGTCCTCAGTGATGTCACCATTGCCCTTGATTCTAAGCAATGTTGTGCTGCTATTTTTATTGACTTGGCCAAAGCGTTTGATACAGTAGACCATTCCATTCTTGTGGGCCGGCTAAGGAGTATTGGTGTCTCTGAGGGGTCTCTCTCAAAGAGTGCAGTGTATAAAGTCAGAACATCTGCTGTCTCAGCCATTGCCTGTCACCAAGGGAGTATCCCAAGGCTCGATCCTAGGCCCCACGGTCTTCTTAATTTACATCAACAACATATGGCAAGATGGTTACGACAGAGATGGTCGCCTCGCTTCGAGTCCTTATGAAAATATGCAGTATTTTTTTTATTTTATGTATTATTTCTTACATCGTTACCCAAACAAATCTTAAGTATTTTTACATACAGCCGGGGAGAACTATTATATATAAGAGCAACGTCAACTTACCAACAATACGACCAGGAATACGACTTTCCAGAAGTGGATCCTCTGTTTGGACCCCCACCCAGGACAATGGATCTAATGCCAGAAGCTGACCCAAAACAACAGAGCCCGAGAAGGGGCAGACAGAGTGGCCTCCTTGTCAGACTCCGTAGACGTGCACATTGCCCACCGCTCCCGAGTATACTACTCGCCAATGACCAGTCTCTTGACAACAAGGTAGACAAAATTCGAGCAAAAGGTTGCCTTCCAGAGATTGTAACATTCTTTGTTTCACGGAAACATGGCTCTCTCGGGATATGTTGTCGGAATCGGTTGAGTCACCGGGCTTCTCCATGCATTGCGCAGACAGAGATTGACACCTCTCTGTGAAGAGCAGGGGAGGGGGTGTATGTTTCATGATTAACGACCTAGAATTCCTTACAATCAGATGCCGGCCATATTACCTCCCAAGAGAATTCTCGTCAGTTATCGTCACAGCTGTGTACATTCCCCCTCAAGCAGACACCAAGACGGCCCTCAAGGAACTTCACTGGACTCTATGTAAACTGTAAACCTTATATCCTGAGGCTGCATTTATTGTAGCTGGGTATTTTAACAAAGCAAATGTTAGAACAAGGCTACCTAAATTATATCAGCATATTGATTGCACTATGCATGGGGTTAATACACTCGATCACTGCTACTAACCCTAACCCTAACCCTAAATCTGTCGTTCTGCCCCTGAACAGGCAGTTAACCCACTGTTCCTAGGCTGTCATTGAAAATAAGAATTTGTTCTTAACTGACTTGCCTAGTAAAATAAAGGTAAAATGAAATGGCTGACATTAAAACGTAAAACATTCAAATGTGTTAACCTTTTTGGGATAGGGGGCAACATTTTCACTTTTGGATGAATAGCGTGCCCAGAGTGAACTGCCTTCTACTCTGTACCAGATGCTAATAAGTATTGGATAGGAAACACTCTGAAGTTTGAATGATGTCTGTGACTATAACAGAACTCATATGGCAGGCGAAAACCTGAGAAAAATCCAACCAGGAAGTGGGATATCTGAGGTTTGTAGTTTTTAAAAACTAGGCCTACCGAATACACAGTGTCTATGGAGTCAAGTTAAACTTCCTACGGCTTCCACCAGAAGTCAACCGTCTTTAGTAACTGGTTTGAGGATTCTACTATAAAGCAGGGGCTCATGAGCCCTGTTTGAATTAGTGGTCTGGCAGAGTGTCTCAGGCTCGTGACGCGCACTCCCGACAGAGTTAGCTCTCGTTCCATAGCTTTTCTTCAGACATAGGAATTCTCCGGTTGGAACATTATTGATGTTTTATGTTAAAAACATCCTAAAGATTGATTCCATACATCGTTTGACTTGTTTCTACGACCTGTAATGGAACTTTTCGAGTTTTTGTCTGGATGAAGTGCTCGCGCCTCATGGAGATGGATTACTGGGCTGAACACGTTATCAACAAGTGGCTATTTGGACATAAATTATGAACTTTATGGAACAAATCAGTCATTTATTGTCGAACTGGGATTCTGGGAGTGCTTTCTGATGAAGATCATCAAAGGTAAGTGAATATTTATAGTGTTATTTCTAAATAAAACTGACTCCAGCATGTTCATCCCAGACTATCATTGGTCGCAAAGATGGTGCAAATCTCGCACTTTGTATTTCACATGTACAGTACAAGTCTGAAATTCCACTGAGAAATAGCGAAGTGAATATGGAAAACTGTAAAACGAGTTATGTGAGTTGAGGGGACAACACCATACAGACACAACATGAGAAAGAAGAACTAGCACAACAATGTGTCCCAAATGGCACCCTATTCCCTATATAGTGCACAAAGTTTGAACAATGAGCCCTGGTCAAAAGGAACGCAATATAAAAGGTAATAGGGTGCCATTTGGAACGCAGTCCAAGGATCTTACAGAGGAAACTTTACCAGTGGACCACTAACCAACAGGACCAGAATGAAACGTTGCCGGAGCAAATAATAATAAACAATGTACATTATCAGGCGGGAGACAAAACGAGAAACAAAGAGGGGAAGCCAATTATATATTTTCTTTAGTAAGGGAGGGCCATTTAAATTCCATTTGAAGCATAGCGGTCTGGAGTAAAAATAATATATAAAGTAGTAACAAACGCAGGGCTGATGCATGGGACTGGGTGGGTCGATCATTGCCTGAATTCCAAAGTGAAGCCTCCGTGTAATCAGCCAGCCCCTGGCGAAACTGGCATGGCTCAGCCTGTGTGTGTGTGAGAGAGAGAGAGTGAAAGTGTGTGCGCGTGTACTTGTGAGAGAGTAACAGTGTGTGTGCGTGCATGCGTCCTTTGCGGTGTATCTGTGCCCATGTGTGTGTGTGCCCGAACTGTGCTGGCTGGGCCCTGTCCACCATGATACGAAACCTCCTTTTAACCAAGCAGCTGTGTGCTGCAGGACAGATATCATATTTAATGTATTAATGGCACAGAGTACAAAATGCCACAGTTAAGGAGTGTACCTTTCATGTGAGGGTAATCTGGGAAAATGTGGGACTAATAGACATGGCTTGGCTTGATGCCTCATGTCTCTTTTTGCCTCAATTGCTATCACTTGCTCCCTCACTCTCTTGCTGTCATTTCAAACCACGGATACTGTATTCATATTTATGCATCAACCAGATGCCAGCATGTTGAATGCATGTATTTCCACAATAATTTGTAGACAATACTTCTCTTTGTTCCATGGAATTGAGTGTTAATAGCAACATCATACAGTTTATTAATGCAGCTACGGAATTGGTGGTTAATGTTCTTGTTTCTAGACTGGAGATGAGCTGTGAGAGGATTGGCTATTTGGGGTTCCATCATAACCGAAAAACATTTGAAGTTGAAATGGATGCTCTGGCTCCTTGCATGCTTCTGTGTGATATATGCCTTCGATGTCACGATACTCATCACTTCTGCTTGCTCACTGCACCGTTTGCCAAGAAGTACATACGTATATCACGGGCCTCCAGAAAATATCTATCACCTATAGCTCATCTGTTAAACAAACTATCCCAAACTATTCATTCTTACCTGTAGTTTCACAGCGGATTCATCTGTTCTGTCCGGGGGAAACTGACAGCCCATAAACTCCCCTTATCTAGCTGCACAACCTTGTACCTCGAGCACTCCACACAACATCACGACAGAACAATTCACTTCAGGTAAAAACAATACAAAGCCTAAAGCACCCAAAGCCTGAAGCAACAAAATTAAAAGTACTTATTTATTTCACTGCCCTTACAAAAAAAACATGTACAGAATGCAGAGTTCATCTTAGCCTATGCTGCCCTTCAGGCCCTAGATTGTTTTGGCCCTAACGGAGACATGGATCATCCCAGAGAACATGCCAGCTGCTCTTTCTTCATCTGACTACATTTTCTCATAGTCAGAGAGCATCTGGTCATGGCGGTTGTGGCACAGGTCTACTCATTTTGCCTAAGTGAAGATTCTCTTTTCTCTCTCTCTCAACTGTCCATCTCTTCACTCTTCATTTTCCATGCTGTCACTTGTCAACTCAAGCTTAACATTATCGCCAACCAGGTGCCCTTGCTGTTCCTCAATGAGATTGACACATTGATAAGCTAATTTCCTGACTATGGCTCGCCAATTGTACTTGGCGACTTCAGCCTCCCGACACCTGTCTTCGATTAATTTCTCTCCAATTCTCTCTTTTCCCTCCTTGCCTCTTTTGACCTCACCATTTTCCCAATCCCCTCCAACTCAATACGCTTGATATCATCTTTCGTAAAGGCTCCTCGACTACTAATCTCACTGCAGCCCACCCCCAGGTCTATGATCACTTTGTTTATTTTTCTGTCTCCCTTTCCTCCAACCCTAACAACTCAGCCTCTACCCAGTTGGTCATGCGCTGTCGCAATCTTTGCTTCTTCTATCCTATCACCTCCTTCCTTCTGTTAAATCCTTCTCCCCCCTGTCTCCTGATTCTGCCTCTTTGACCATACTCTCCTCCCTCCCAAGCATCAAAGCAGAGACTCACTCTTGCAGGTTCATGCTTTGCAACATCCATAGAGTACAACCCTACCTCACTCAGGAAGCCATGTAGGTCCTAATCTAGGCACTTGTCCTCTCCCGTCTGGACTACTGCAACTTACTGTTGGCTAGGCTCCCCGCCTGTGCCATCAAACCTCTGCAACTTATCCAGAATGCTTTCAACCTTCCCAAGTTCTTTCATGTCACTCCACTCCTCCACACATACCACTGGCTTTCAGTTGAAGCTTGCATCCGGTACAAGACCATGGTGCTTACCTACAGAACAGCAAGAGGAACTGTTCCTCCCTACCTTCAAACCCTACACCCCAACCCGAGCAGTCTGTTCTGCCAACTCAGGTCTCTTGGCCCTCCCACACCTACAACAGGACAGCCCCCGCTCAGCCCTGTCCAAACTCTTCTCTGTCCTGGAACCCAATGGTACAACCAGTCTTCCACTGAATCTAGGACAGCAGAGTCCCTGACCATCTTCTGAAAACATCTGAAACCAGCATTCAAACAGCATCTTAAATATTCTTCCTCCCTCACCTCAACCCTGAATCAGAACTTGCACTAGACACAACTGTAAGTTGCTCTGGAATAGAGTGTCTGCTGAATGATTCAATTGTAAAATGAAAGTCAATCACGTGATAATGTAATTTGCATGTTCACATGTAAACAAATCTGACTTTCACATATGGAATTGCCAGTTCCCATGTGAAACACAATCAACATGTGAAAATCTAATTTGGAGTTTTGCATGTAAGAAAACCAACTGGGAAAATCTCATCTTTGCAGAGTTACAGTTGAAGTCAGACATTTACATACACTTAGGTTGGAGTCATTAAAACTTGTTTTTCAACCACTATAAAATTATAGTTTTGGGAAGTTGGTTAGAACATCTACTTTGTGCATGACACAAATCATTTTTCCAACAATTGTTTACAGACAGAGTATTTCACTTGTATCATAATTCCAGTGGATCAGACGTTTACATACACTAAGTTGACTGTGCCTTTAAACCGCTTGGAAAATTCCAGAAAATGATGTCATGGCTTTAGAAGCTTCTGATAGGCAAAATAACACCATCCCAACCGTGAAGCATGGGGATGGCAGCATAATGTTTCGGGGGTGCTTTGCTGCAGGAGGGACTGGTGCACTTCAAAATAGATGGCATCATGAGGGAAAAATAGGGCTACTTAATGTTAGATCGCTCACTTCAAAGGCAGTTATAGTCAATGAACTAATCACTGATCATAATCTTGATGTGATTGGCCTGACTGAAACATGGCTTAAGCCTGATAAATTTACTGTGTTAAATGAGGCCTCACCTCCTGGTTACACTAGTGACCATATCCCCCGTGCATCCCGCAAAGGCGGAGGTGTTGCTAACATTTACGATAACAAATTTCAATTTACAAAAAAAATTACATTTTCGTCTTTTGAGCTTCTAGTCGTGAAATCTATGCAGCCAACCCAATAACTTGTTATAGCTATTGTTTACAGGCCTCCTGGGCCATATACAGCATCCTCACTGAGTTCCCGGAATTCCTATTGGACCTTGTAGTCATAGCAGATGATATTCTAATTTTTGGTGACTTTAATATTCACATGGAAAGAACCCAAAGATTCCTTGATGCCATTCCAGATTCCCTCTGCCTACCAAAGAATGTCAGAGGACAAAAATCAGTTAACCACCTAACTGAGAAAATCTTGCGCAATACCCTAGATGCAGTTGCACCAGTAAAAACTAAAAACATTTGTCAAAAGAAACTAGATCCCTGGTATACAGAAAAAACCCAAGCTCTGAAGCAAGCTTCCAGAACATTGGAACGGAAATGGTGCCACACCAAACTGGAAGTCTTCCGACTAGCTTGGAAAGACAGTACCGTACCATGCAGTATCTAAGAGCCCTCACTGCTGCTCGATCATCCTATTTTTCCGACTTGAGGAAAATAAGAACAAAATAAGAACAAAATAAGACATTTATTTTTTATACTCTCGCAAAGCTAATTAAAAAGAATAATTCCCCATGAGAGGATGGCTTTCACTTCAGCAGTAATAAATGCATGAACTTCTTTGAGGAAAAGATCATGATCATTAGAAAGCAAATTACGGACTCCTCTTAAAACTTCTTCGGGATAAGGGGCAGCATTGTCACTTTTTGATGAACAGGATGCCCAAATAAATTCAACTGCCTACTACTCATCCCCAGAATATAATATATGCATATTATTAGTTGATGTGGGTAGAAAACACTCTGAAGTTTCTAAAACTGTTTGAATCATGTCTGTGAGTATAACAAAACGAATGTAGCAGGACAAACCATTCAGACTTTTTTTTTTGAGGTCACTGTCTTTACGTTTTCATTGGGAAACCAGATTTCTAAGGGACTTGCTTGCAGTTCCTGCCATTTCCACTGGATGTCACCAGTCTTTAGAAATTGGTTGAGGTTTTTCCTTTGTGTAATGAAGAGGTACGGCCATCTTGAATGAGAGTCACTTGAAGTGGACTGAATGAGAGAGGCGCGTGACTAGAAAAGTAGTGTCAGTTTGTTTTCTTTTTGTATTGAACATAGATCATCCCGTCTTCAATTGTATCAATTATTTACGTTTAAAAATACCTATAGTTGTATTACAAAAGTAGTTTGAAATGTTTGGCAAAGTTTACAGGTAACTTTTGAGACATTGTGTAGTGACGTTGGTCATGTTGGAACCAGTGTTTTTCTGGATCAAACGCGCCAAATAAATGGATATTTTAGATATATATGGACGGAATTAATCGAACAAAAGGACCATTTGTGATGTTTATGGGACATATTGGAGTGCCAACAAAAGAAGCTCGTCAAAGGTAAGGCATGATTTATATTTTATTTCTGCGTTTTGTGTCGCGCCTGCAGGGTTGAAATATGTTACTCTCTCATTGTTTACTGTTGTGCTATCATCAGATAATAGCATCTTATGCTTTCACCGAAAAGCCTTTTTGAAATCTGACATGTTGGCTGGATTCACAACGAGTGTAGCTTTAATTGAGGCGGCAGGGTAGCCTAGTGGTTAGAGCATGTGACTAGTAACCAGAAAGTTGCGAAACCCCTGAGCTGACAAGGTACAAATCTATCGTTCTGCCCCTGAACAGGCAGTTAACCCACTGTTCCTAGGCTGTCATTGAAAATAAGAATTTGTTCTTAACTGACATGCCTGGTTAAATAAAGGTTAAAAAAAATTGTGGGTACAGGCTATTTATTAAATGTGATTTTATAGTAATTTATTTGAATTTGGCGCTCTGCATTTTCCCTGGCTTTTGGCAAGCATCCCGCCTATCCCAGAGAGGTTTTAATAGAGTAGTGTTATTATATGGTGCAATTCTCTAGTGAGTTACTTTTCTGTCATTAATATCTTCCACAGCTTCTGAAGTCGATAACAAAAATCATAGTATTGGAAACAAAATAATGATATTGAAAGCAAAATAAAATATTGCAAGGAAATACTTTTGAAATGCGACAACAAATGAATTGTATATTGATTCATGTTTTTATGATAACACAATGAATTAAAACACTCTTTCCATCAATTTTCCCTATTGCAAAGCTGGGTCGGTCCTGGTTAGTCCTTAGATAGGAAACCAGATTTAGCTGGAAGTGGTGAAATATAAACTACCTGAAAGTCGCTCTGGATAAGAGGGTCTGCTAAATGACTCAAATGTAAACGTGAAAAGAAAGTGTCAAATAAAGAAAGTAACGTGTCTGAAAACCACGTGTTTTTTCACATAAAAAAAGGGTGATCTCAACCTCTTGAAATGATCCATTTCAGATATTCCTCCGGAAATGAATACAGTGTGATGTGCCGGCATCACACCTTATCTGAGGAGCACAGATTACCAGCGATTTATACGTTTAATAAATAGCCCGTACCCACAACAAGTTTGCTTAATAACAGATAGATGGTGTTGCCTAGCAACTGCAGACCCATGCCACAATCAACACTGGTACCTGCTCCTGAAGGCAGACTGCATCCTTCTGATTGGCCAGTTGAGTAAAGAGTGTGATCCTGTGCATATCCGCCTCCCCGGTTGCTGCATCCAAGGTCCTGAAGAATTGACATTAGCATTTTAGCATTGCGACAGTGTTGTGTAGCACACAAATTACAGTATGAAATGTGCATGACAATGTTTCTCCCAGAGCTGAGAAGGGATCATAAATTCACAGCCCAAAAGTATCACGGATCAACGCTACATCAACATACTGTGGAGTGCCGTCCCTCAGTTAGCAATCAATTAAGAATTAGAAATTAGTCACAAGGTAAATAGCATGGAATGTCAGACGCTTGTGGAAACTTTGCGCCCCTGTCAAATTCCACAGGCTGTTAGGGTTGAAAATGAACAGATAACAGAATCTGTGGAGGGCACTAGTTCACAGCCCTGTTCTTCTTTTCAAAGATCTATGGCATAGGAGTGCTAATGTGGCAAACCATTTTTTATATTTTTTTATATTGAGACAAATTGGAAACTATTTGGTACAATAGTTGCTTTTAATAATCTCATTTCTGGAACAGTGCCGTGATTCATGCATTTGTATTATTTCTTGTCGATTACCCTGTGTTGAGAAAGTTGAAATATTTATAGTGGATGAGCCAGCCCTAATATGTCCACCCACCTCCCATATCTGTTGGCACTTTGTCTCCATCTTATTTACATTATTCAATACATCATTTATGTGCACAACCTTTGATTCAAACATATTAAATTGTCAACCTCCCCCTTCTGACAGATACCAAACTACTAACTGCACGGTGTCCATATTAGGAGACCTCAATCTACAAGTGACAGTTTCAAGCCTAATGATGTAATCTCACTTGTGTTCTCAATGTTTCTGAAGTCAATTTATTCCAATTTTGAAATCTCTTGAGGACTCTACGGAGCTATTGCACATGGGTGTTGTGATTCCTTCTGTGACCTCTTTGAAGGAGCGTGCCACCTTGGTACTCATCAATAGTCACATGCCAGGATAATGACACACAATTAGTCTCATACGAGCCACAAATAGAAGGGAAAAGAAGGGGTAGTTATCTTTCACTTCAACATGTTTTTAACGACTGAGGAAACACAATTAATTATCCGCCCGCTAAAAATACCTCGATCAAGTTGTTTTTGATGAAATAAGAACCAAAGTAATCTACTCGCTCATGAATTGTGGCTGTCCAATGGCGTAGGGAACCGCATGCGAGGCCATATTGACATGAGCAGCCACACATTCCTTTAATCTAACTGAACTCTGAAAGCTAATTCAAAGTTAATTTTTAATATGAAACTCTCCCATCATAATATTACCCTCTTGCTCCATACGCTTGTGTAATTAATAATTAATCGCCATGAGAACTAGAGTATGTTCCTAGAGGAGTGACAGGTTCTCGTTGTGAGATGCCACTCTGGTTAGTTGTGGAAATGAACAAGCCTGGAATTTGCCTGTGGTTTCACAGGTTTCGTGATATATACTAGTTAAACAAAACAGGCTTAAAGGGAAGATTGCAGAATTAGATTGCTGTTAAACATTCTGATTTGTGTCATCCTTTCACCGAAAAGTCCCAATATGACATATTACTTTGCATTGGGTATTTTGGGAGAAATTGATATTTTACATTTACATTTACATTTAAGTCATTTAGCAGACGCTCTTATCCAGAGCGACTTACAAATTGGTGCATACACCTTATGACAACCAGTGGAACAGCCACTTGCATCTAAATCTTGTTGGGGGTGAGAAGGATTACTTACCCTTACTTACCCTATCCTAGGTATTCCTTGAAGAGGTGGGGTTTCAGGTTCTCCGGAAGGTGGTGATTGACTCCGCTGTCCTGGCGTCGTGAGGGAGTTTGTTCCACCATTGGGGGCCAGAGCAGCGAACAGTTTTGACTGGGCTGTGCGGGAACTGTACTTCCTCAGTGGTAGGGAGGCGAGCAGGCCAGAGGTGGATGAACGCAGTGCCCTTGTTTGGGTGTAGGGCCTGATCAGAGCCTGGAGGTACTGAGGTGCCGTTCCCCTCACAGCTCCGTAGGCGAGCACCATGGTCTTGTAGCGGATGCGAGCTTCAACTGGAAGCCAGTGAGAGAGCGGAGGAGCGGGGTGACGTGAGAGAACTTGGGAAGGTTGAACACCAGACGGGCTGCGGCGTTCTGGATGAGTTGTAGGGGTTTAATGGCACAGGCAGGGAGCCCAGCCAACAGCGAGTTGCAGTAATCAAGACGGGAGATGACAAGTGCCTGGATTAGACCTGCGCCGCTTCCTGTGTGAGGCAGGGTCGTACTCTGCGGATGTTGTAGAGCATGAACCTACAGGAACGGGACACCGCCTTGATGTTAGTTTCAGGGTGTTGTCCAGGATCACGCCAAGGTTCTTAGCTCTGGGAGGAGGACACAATGGAGTTGTCAACCGTGATGGCGAGAATGGAACGGGCAGTCCTTCCCGGGAGGAAGAGGAGCTCCGTCTTGCTAGGTTCAGCTTGAGGTGGTGATCCGTCATCCACACTTATGTCTGCCAGACATGCAGAGATGCGATTCGCCACCTGGTCATCAGAAGGGGGAAAGGAGAAGATTAATTGTGTGTCGTCTGCATAGCAATGATAGGAGAGACCATGTGAGGTTATGACAGAGCCAAGTGACTTGGTGTATAGCGAGAATAAGAGAGGGCCTAGAACAGAGCCCTGGGGGACACCAGTGGTGAGAGCGCGTGGTGAGGAGACAGATTCTCGCCACGCCACCTGGTAGGAGCGACCTGTCAGGTAGGACGCAATCCAAGCGTGGGCCGCGCCGGAGATGCCCAACTCGGAGAGGGTGGAGAGGAGGATCTGATGGTTCACAGTATCGAAGGCAGCCGATAGGTCTAGAAGGATGAGAGCAGAGGAGAGAGAGTTAGCTTTAGCAGTGCGGAGCGCTCCGTGATACAGAGAAGAGCAGTCTCAGTTGAATGACTAGTCTTGAAACCTGACTGATTTGGATCAAGAAGGTCATTCTGAGAGATAGCGGTAGAGCTGGCCAAGGACACGCTCAAGAGTTTTGGAGAGAAAAGAGAGAAGGGATACTGGTCTGTAGTTTTGACATCGGAGGGATCGAGTGTAGGTTTTTTCAGAAGGGGTGCAACTCTCGCTCTCTTGAAGACGGGAGGGACGTAGCCAGCGGTCAGGGATGAGTTGATGAGCGAGGTGAGGTAAGGGAGAAGGTCTCCGGAAATGGTCTGGAGAAGAGAGGAGGGGATAGGGTCAAGCGGGCAGGTTGTTGGGCGGCCGGCCGTCACAAGATTAAGATTTCATCTGAGAGAGAGGGAGAAAGAGGTCAGAGCATAGGGTAGGGCAGTGTGGGCAGAACCAGCAGTGTCGTTTGACTTAGCAAACGAGGATCGGATGTCATCGACCTTCTTTTCAAAATGGTTGACGAAGTCATCTGCAGAGAGGGAGGAGGGAGGGGGGAGGATTCAGGAGGGAGGAGAAGGTGGCAAAGAGCTTCCTAGGGTTAGAGGCAGATGCTTGGAATTTAGAATGGTAGAAAGTGGCTTTAGCAGCAGAGACAGAGGAGGAAAATGTAGAGAGGAGGGAGTGAAAGGATGCCAGGTCCGCAGGGAGGCGAGTTTTCCTCCATTTCCGCTCGGCTGCCCGGAGCCCTGTTCTGTGAGCTCGCAATGAGTCGTCGAGCCACGGAGCGGGAGGGGAGGACCGAGCCGGCCTGGAGGATAGGGGACATAGGGAGTCAAAGGATGCAGTAAGGGAGGAGAGGAGGGTTGAGGAGGCAGAATCAGGAGATAGGTTGGAGAAAGTTTGAGCAGAGGGAAGAGAAGATAGGATGGAAGAGGAGAGAGTAGCGGGGGAGAGAGAGCGAAGGTTGGGACGGCGCGATACCATCCGAGTAGGGGCAGTGTGGGAAGTGTTGGATGAGAGCGAGAGGGAAAAGGATACAAGGTAGTGGTCGGAGACTTGGAGGGAGTTGCAATGAGGTTAGTGGAAGAACAGCATCTAGTAAAGATGAGGTCAAGCGTATTGCCTGCCTTGTGAGTAGGGGGGAAGGTGAGAGGGTGAGGTCAAAAGAGGAGAGGAGTGGAAAGAAGGAGGCAGAGAGGAATGAGTCAAAGGTAGACGTGGGGAGGTTAAAGTCGCCCAGAACTGTGAGAGGTGAGCCGTCCTCAGGAAAGGAGCTTATCAAGGCATCAAGCTCATTGATGAACTCTCCGAGGGAACCTGGACGATAAATGATAAGGATGTTAAGCTTGAAAGGGCTGGTAACTGTGACAGCATGGAATTCAAAGGAGGCAATAGACAGATGGGTAAGGGGAGAAAGAGAGAAAGACCACTTGGGAGAGATGAGGATCCCGGTGCCACCACCCCGCTGACCAGAAGCTTCGGGGTGTGCGAGAACACGTGGGCGGACGAGGAGAGAGCAGTAGGAGTAGCAGTGTTATCTGTGGTGATCCATGTTTCCGTCAGTGCCAAGAAGTCAAGGGACTGGAGGGAGGCATAGGCTGAGATGAACTCTGCCTTGTTGGCCGCAGATTGGCAGTTCCAGAGGCTACCAGAGACCTGGAACTCCACGTGGGTCATACGCGCTGGGACCACCAGGTTAGGGTGGTCGCGGCCATGGAGCGTTTGTATGGTCTGTGCAGAGAGGAGAGAACAGGGATAGACAGACACATAGTTGACAGGCTACAGAAAAGGCTACGCTAATGCAAGGAAATTGGAATGACAAGCGGACTACACGTCTCGAATGTTCAGAAAGTTAAGCTTACGTAGCAAGAATCTTATTGACTAAAATGATTAAAATGATACAGTACTGCTAAAGTAGGCTAGCTGGCAGTAGCTGCGTTGTTGACACTACACTAATCAAGTCGTTCCTGAGTGTAATAATTTCTACAGTGCTGCTATTCCTAGCTGGCTAGCTAGCAGTGTTGTTTACGTTACGTTGAGTTAAAAGAACGACAATAGCTGGCTAGCTAACCTAGGAAATCGGTCTAGACTACACAATTATCTTTGAAACAAAGACGGCTATGTAGCTAGCTATGTAGCTAGCTACGATCAAACAAATCAAACCGTTGTACTGTAATGAAATGAAAATGTGATACTACCTGTGAATGCGACCGGGTTGTTGAGTTCTATTCAGTAGACGTTGGCTAGCTGTTAGCTGTTAGCTGTTGGCTAGCTAGCAGAGTCTCCTGCAGAGCATGCGAATGCGACCGCTCGCTCCAACCGGAACCGGAAGTTCATGAAGTTCATTTTATCAGAATTCCATGTTGACAAAGCATTCAGGAATGTGAACTAAAGAGGAGCAGTTTGTTATTATTTATTTATTCTATATCAGCAAAGAAAATGTGTATCACTCACAGCTTGCAGGCTTTTAGCATAGCCCATTTCACATCCCTGGTTTACCCCTACTAGTTCATCTCTAGCAGCCTTGAAAAACAACAGTTATTAGCAGTTAAGCACATCAGCATTTCTCATAATGTTGCACAAAATCTAGATAAACCTTTATCATCATAGTAGACGTTGAATGTCTATAACCAAACTGGCTAAAACTCTGTTAACTCTGCTACAACTATAGTTAGCCACTTGCTATCAGCAGTAAATCCAGGCATAATGGTTAGCACAAACATTGGCTATCCTACAAGTTATATCGCCCAATAAAGATCAGGCAGTTCAGAAAAAGAAAGCTATATCAGGAAATAAACATAACCAATAGCGAAATAAACAATACCGATTGGTCTTTGACTATTTCTTTCTGCTTAACATGCCGTATTCTGTTGGAGTTGTAGCTTGCTTGCTACCTAGTTATCTTATTCCAACCCAAACACAATGATAGATCCGTGTGAGTGGGCAAGATCGTTTTGATTTGCTCGGTGAACTTAGATACACTACATAGCCAAAAGGCACCTGCTCGTCATGGGCATTAATATAGAGTGTGTCCCACCTTTGCTTCTATAACAGCCTCCACTAGATGTTGTGGACATTTGCTGCTTTGCTGCTTGCTTCCATTCAGAGGTGGGGCACTGATGTTGGGCGATTACGCCTGGCTCGCAGTTCCAATTCCTCCCAAAAGTGTTCAACGGAGTTGAGGTCAGGGCTCTGTGCCGGCCAGTCAAGTTCTTCCACAATGGTCTCGACAAACCATTTCTGTATGGACCTTGCTTTGTGCAGAGTGGCATTTCCACAAAGTTGGAAGAACAGAATGTCATTGTATGCTATAGCATTAAGGTTTCCCTTCACTGGAACTAAGGGGCCAAGCCCGCACCATGAAAATCAGCCACAGACCATTTTTCCTTCTTCACCAAACTTTACAGTTGGCACCATGCATTCGGGCAGGTGGCATTTTGGTATTTGTTGGCATTTGTCCGATGGACTGCCAGATGGTGAAGCATGATTCATCACTCCAGAGAATGCATTTCCACTGCCCAAACTCCAATGGTGGTGGGCTTTACTCCATTTCAGCCAATGCTTGACATTGTGCATAGTGATCTTCGACTTGTGTGCGACTGCTCAGCCATGAAACCCCATTTCATGAAGCTCCCAACAAACAATGATTGTACTGACGTTGCTTCTAGAGGCAGTTTGGAACTCAGTAGTAAGTGTTGCAACTTGTGTGGCCTACCACTTCACGGTTGAGCCGTTGTTGCTCCTAGACATTTCCACTTCACAATAACATCACTTACAGTTGGCGAAGGAATTTTATGAACTGACTTGTAGAAAAGGTGCAGTAGCAACCCATTATTTACATTTACATTTAAGTAATTTAGCAGACGCTCTTATCCAGAGCGACTTACAAATTGGTGCATTCACCTTATGACATCCAGTGGAACAGCCACTTTACAATAGTGCATCTAAATCAGGTGAGAAGGATTACTTTATCCTATCCTAGGTATTCCTTAAAGAGGTGGGGTTTCAGGTGTCTCCGGAAGGTGGTGATTGACTCCGCTGTCCTGGCGTCGTGAGGGAGTGTGTTCCACCATTGGGGAGCCAGAGCAGCGAACAGTTTTGACTGGGCTGAGCGGGAACTGTACTTCCTCAGTGGTAGGGAGGCGAGCAGGCCAGAGGTGGATGAACGCAGAGGTGGATGAATGAATGAATTATTCAGGGCAGAATGTATCGGTGCTCACCGGCCATCAACATTACGCAAGTTGGAAATCGCTAATTCAACAATGAATGGTTTGGAATAAATTAGTGGCTAACTGCAAGCATTACAAAGCAATCACTAGCCGGCTAGTGGAGTGGGTTTGTGGTTCCAAGTCTGGGTTTAAGGGTCTCTTTTCCAAGCTTAAAATAACAAACATTCAACATCGGACATGTCAATCCAGCATGACTTCTAACGAGCACAAAACAACTGTAAATTCAGGACTGGGAACGGAAAAAAAATAGCTCTGTTTTGAACGATCATCCGACATGAAATTGCCGTCGGGAACTCGGGCCTCATTCTACAAATCCGACCTGAAGATCTCTGATGTCTTCATTCTTCGACCTTGTTCCCAGTTGCCTTGAAAGCACCATAAATCAAGAGAATGTTAGATTTTGATGACAAAACTTGCCCACAACGGACCATCGCGCCACCTTCCTGTTCAAGTGAGCCCAGCACAAGAAGGTGAATCCAAAAATGCATTGTATGCTACTGAATAAGTTATGTAATATGCCAAATATACTGTAGCTAATAAAGTAATACTAAGTATATTGCTGTGCAGTAAGCTATTAGTAGTCCATGTGCCTCACCCTAATAATTTGGTCCCTTTTCTCCCTCTTAATTCCGTCTACTGTTCTGACTTGGGCTACACATGTAGCCTATAGCCTGTTTTAGAGAAATGTTATCATCAAATATTTTAAGAGCTTTCATTGTCTACTTGTATCCCCCCTTTATTTATCCTATGTTTCTGACTTGGTTTACAGGGAGAATACACTAAGAACAGCCCATGTTCTGAATTATTTTGCTGTATATTTCAAAAGTGCTGAACAAATAGTTATATTGACTACGTCCGTCCGAGCTCGCTCATTAATGTCATAATCAAAATGACGGATCACATCTTATCCACTCGTTTTCCCCTTATGCCATAGTTTGTAAACCACATTTGTTTAAGCAAGTCAGCCACATCTACTATGTTTGAGGATGCATTAACTGTTTCGCTGCCAGACAAGGCTCCACTGATAGCCAGGTGTAGCAGTGGTAAGGGGTTGGTACTGCTGTTGGGACAGATTTATGTAGTCCCTAACAGTTTGTGTGCACCGTTTGTCTCCATGATAGTGCAATTAATGTATTGTTTACTGTTGTGTTGTGTAGTGGCTTTGCTATCATCCAAAAAACAAAAACGTTTGCCCCACCAAGGTTGACATGCTAAAATGGCATCCTATGACAGTGGCACGTTAAGTCACTGAGCGCTTCAGTACGGGCCATTCTGCTGTCTACTGGGATGTCTACTCGATTTTTACACCTGTCAGCCACGGGTGTGACTGAAAAAGCAGAATCCAATCATTTGAAGTCGTGTCCACATACCTTTGGCCATGTAGTGTAGGTGGCTATCTTCATTTTTTATTATCTACTAGCAACATAACATGACAATACTCTTTAGGTGCTTTCATCGCCATGGGATGTCAAAACTTTCCTACTTACCCGATTCACCTCCATCACGCCGTTGTGCTGTAGTAACGCCACTAGGGTCAGTGAACTTGGAGCCTACATTGACTGTGCCCTTACAAAAAAAAAACCGTTTTAAAATTTAAATTTAAATGAAACCATATTTTCACGTGTATTAGATTTAGAGTTCAGATGTTAACACCACCTTTTTACATGTGAGAAGAAAAACATATTTTCACCTCACAGTTACAAACTTTCAAGTGAAAATCGGAAATGCAGTTACATGTGAAACTTTCTATGTACTTTGCTCCGTTCATCATTCCCTCGATCCTGACTAGTCTCCAAGTCCCTGCCCCTGAAAAACATCCCAACATGATGCTGCCACCACCATGCTTCACTGTAGGGATGGTGCCAGGTTTCCTCCAGATGTGATGCTTGGCATTCAGGCCACAGAGGTCAATCTTGGTTTCATCAGACCAGAGAATCATGTTTCTCATGGTCTTAGAGTCCTTTAGGCACCTTTTGGCAAACTCCAAGCGGGCTGTCATGTGCCCTTTTACTGAGGAGTGGTTTCTGTCTGGCGACTCTACCATAAAGGCCTGATTGGTGGAGTGCTGCAGAGATGATTGTCCATCTGGAATGTTCTCCCATCTCCACAAAGGAATGCTGGAGCTCTGTCAGAAAGACCATCGGGTTCTTGGTCACCTCCCTGACCAAGGCCCTTCCCTGATTGCTCAGTTTGGCCGGGAGGTCAGCTCTAAGAAGACTCTTGGTGGTTTCAAACGTATTTAATTGAATAACTATGGAGGCCACTGTGTTCTTGAGGACCTTCAATGCTGCAGACATTTTTTGGTACCCTTCCCCAGTAATCCAAATGATCTGCCAACTTCTGTCTGTAGTGTCCGAACATTTTGAGCTACACACTAATATGACCCTTCTGTGATAAGGTGAGACTCTCACAAACATGTACATGTTTTTCTCTAGGACCGCCACAGGCCTCACAAGAACCGTCCAAAGGTCCTGCGGTACCAATTGAAAAAAATTATTGAAGTATACAGTATACGTATGAAGTCTGTTTAATGCCAAAAACATGCGGTTAAATAAGTGTCAGAAAAACTAAGAAATGTTTCCTGATCTTATATCACACAGATATAGGAGAGACACTAAAGAACAAACTTCCTTTTGATAGTCCCCAAAAATTGTTCAATGTGTTTGTATCGGCTAATGGCAGTAAGGCCCCCCCAAAAAATTCAGCAAATATATATATATTTCTTTATGCTTCAAGGGGTCTTAATTCATATCAAATTGCTAAATGATCCTTGGTACGACCTTTTAAAAGAAAAAAAAGCCATATGGTTTGGTATAGCCCCCAACCCCCATCCCCGGATTAGACATGCATTCATTTTAAGGAAAAAAAGACTGATGACTGTTCGGGATGTGTGAATATCTCTAACAAGGCCTTGCTAACACATGTCATAGTGCATTTCTTTGCCCATCAACTACCCTTATGTAACACTGTACCTCAACACCAAGGATGGATTTCAATGCTGAGACTACCCTTGGCCAAGTCTCTTGTTACCATCTTACCCAAACACATGAACGAGGATGTTACACAGTTCTTCATTGGTGTATCAATCGCAGTATGGGAGGAAATGACAGACATACATGTCTATGTGGGAGTTGGCACCATCTCCAGAGACATGAGGTGTCGAAGGGGGGGTAAATTCATTTGGAAGTTTGTGCTACAATAGCAAGGGTCATCTGTAGCTCCATAGTGGCAGACAGTCCCTCCAGGGGAAAGGGGGGATGGGGAAGGAGGCATGGGGTGCATTCCCATTCATTCCCCTCTCACACACTGAGCCCTGGGGCAAGGGGGAAAGGGAGGGGGGAGGAGAGAAAAGGCAGTGGCCGCTGATTTAAAATAAAAACTCAGTTGACAACACTAAGGAGCCTAATCGGCAAAAACAGCCTAAAGATTGAGGCTGATCCTAGAGGACAAATAATGGGCAGGGGGGAATTTCTGTTCTGGACCCCCACGTTAATGGCTTTTTATTTATTTATTACCCCCTTGACACATCTCAAAAGAGATTAGTATCCGATTCAATTAACTTTTAAAGTATATTTCTTTTAAATAAGAGGAAGAAGAGGAGGAGAAGAAAATAGCCAGTGTCATGTGTACTTCCACTCTGACGCTCGACGTTGCCAGATTATTACGCACACCTACCACCATTGTTACGCGCACCTGTGACTCATGAGATTCACCTGGACTCCATCACCTTCCTGATTACCTCTCCTTTACCTGGCACTCCCCTTGGTTCTTTCCTGAGACGTTATTGTTTCTGTTTCATGTCTACGCTATTCATGTTTAGTTTTCGTTCCATATTTTATTTATAATTAAATTTGCACTCCCTGTACTTGCTTCCCGACTCCCAGGGTACACGTTACAGTCAGGCAATAACCTGAGCGAACAGGGACTTGGATCATGCTTGTGGTGGTTGTGAGAGGAATGTTGAGAGTTGCTACATGGCCGTGTTCCTGCTGTTGCAACAAAGTGAATTTACAACACAAATTGAATCCAGACAGATATGATTTCCTTCCTCATTTTGATGCATTCCTTCTGGAGTTGTTTGCCTCTGCTGACAAGTCTTGGCTGATCAGATTTGCCTTCGAAATGATCAGCAACCTGATCTCCCTTTCTTGGCCACCATTTGAAGATGAGACTGATTTAAAATGGAGAGTGTGCTATACATCACTGTAGTGAGTCCCTCTTGCAAATAAAAATAATTGCGATTGCAGAACCCTGGAGGAACTGTGTAGTGTAGTCATAGCTATACATTGAAAGTGTAGTGTGCGGGGGAAAAAACATGCATTTCCTGCTGACACAGTTAGAGATTCACTCTGTTAGAATTGTGTTTCCTAAAGTTGAGGGAAAATATCATAATGACAAGGATATGAACAAATAATATTAAAGTAAAATAAATTAGAATAAATGAATGGCTTGCTTAGGGCTCCAACTTGTATTATTTGTTAAAACAGTGGCTACAAAGTACACTTTGTAATCGTAGTCTTATTCCCTATTTACTGTGTTGTTTCCTTCTCAAGGTTATGGTAAGTGCTTACATCAGTGATCAAGACGTATTTAGTGTTTTTATTTCTCTAGCAATTTAGTTACATAGCATTCAGATAATTCTGGGAGAATAAAACACGTGACAGACCACACCCCATGTTACTTTCCAAAACATGACAAATGGGAATTGTGTTAGTTCTAATTATAGCGGCACAACAACAGAGTGGCAACAAACTAAATACCACATCTGTTTAACCTCGAGAATATGACATAACTGTCACTTTCCATGGATGATGAGTTTATTGAACCAGTCAAGGTGAACGGAAGCAACACTGATCTTCCACGACACAAAGGAAATATGGAGAAAACAAAACCTGCATGAAATGAGAAAAATGCAAAAATAACATTGCCACCAAGAGCTATGTCAACTTCAATAATGTCTGAAGGCTACAAATGTCTCGAAGGGAGATAGAAGACTATAGAAATATGGAAGATGCAACAGGTTTTATTGTCTATTCAAATGGAACAGTAGAAAAAGTAGGAATGTAGACTCCAATACATGCGTTGGGGCATGTAAGGTAATTATGCTTAAGGCATTGAACCGTAAGTGTGTTCATTCACTGCACACACACACATTTACTGTAGAAAACACTCCATATAGAGTCGTCAACCAAGGCAAGCAGAAGAAAATGCAATATTACTACGCCAAAGGAAGTCCCTCTGGGTATATGTTCTTGTGCACGGAATTGCAGACTCAAGTGTTTTTAATTAGATGCTCACTGTGGGCTGAATTTCCCTCTCTGTGGGCTGAGGGTTGGAATAATGTTTAAATTCTTCAGACGTGAAACATAGTGTTAAGACAGTCTTGCAAGGTAGAATATCGCACTGTGCACGGTGAAGTTTTCAGTGTAGTAACTGCATGATGTGCCTTTAGGTTGTACATCACTTCAGAGGAGTCTATTTGGGAGAATTTGGCTTGGTAATCGGTCAGCCTGACTCCAGGGGCACTGCATGCTCTCATATTGACACATTAGTAATTTTGTCAAGCAATAACAGTATCTCCAACACACTAGTCAAAAACAACTAGGAACTCTCTCAGATCTCTGGTCACTCTGGGCATACACATTATATTGTCTTCCCTGACATTGCTGCACTATGACAGGTTGTCAATTAAAGTCAGGATCATCTCTCCCGTCATACGTGTGCCAGCTTCATTACATCTCCTGGCAGTGCTGTGGCACTTTTGTACATATTTAATCGCATTGCTCTTTTTGAAAAGGATGGCATGCGGCATGACACAGAGATACATAGACACTTCTTTGTATGACGGCTGACGGGGCACTTTGAATGGCTCGTTTAGCAGTGGCTGTGGCATCCTGTTTTGATCAAGACATTCATTACGGCCAGATGTGTCCATCCGATCATCAGAGGTGTCATGCCCTGCCCTGATCTGTTTCACCTGTTCCTGTGATTGTCTCCACCCCCTCCAGGTGTCGCTTATTTTCCCCAGTGTATTTATCCCTGTGTTTCCTGTCTCTCTGTGCCAGTTTTTCTTGTAGGTTAGTCAAGTCAACCAGTGTGTTTTTCCCGTACTCCTTTTGCTATTCTCCTTTTTCTAGTCCTCCCGGTTTTGACCCTTGCCTGTTTCTGGACTCTCTACCCTGCTGCCTGACCACAAGCCTGTCTGACACTCTGTACCTCCTGGACTCTGATCTGCTTTTGACCTTTTTGCCTGTCCACGACCATTCTCTTGCCTACCCCTTTGGATTATTAAACATTGTAAGACTCCAACCATCTGCCTCCTGTGTCTGGATCTCAACTTGTGCCTTGATAAAAGGCTTCTCCTCATTTTATGCCAGGGCCTCCCGAGGGGGAAGAGGCGCTGTTGTGCGAATGTGTGTGGACCATGTTAAGTCCATAGTAATGTGGACGCTAAGGAACTTGATATGCTCTTGACCCGGTTCAGTACAGCCCCGTCGACGTGGAAACGGGTGTGCTCTCCCCTCTTTCTACTGACATTGAAGGAGAGGATGTTGTCCTGGCACCACACCGCTAAGTCTCTGACCTCCTCCCTGTAGGCTGTCTCATCACCGTCGGTGTGAACACACGTTTCTTATCACCGTCGGTGTGAACACACGTTTCTCATCACCGTCGGTGTGAACACACGTTTCTCATCACCGTCGGTGTGAACACACGTTTCTCATCACCGTCGGTGTGAACACACGTTTCTCATCACCGTCGGTGTGAACACACGTTTCTCATCACCGTCGGTGTGAACACACGTTTCTCATCACCGTCGGTGTGAACACACGTTTCTCATCACCGTCGGTGTGAACACACGTTTCTCATCACCGTCGGTGTGAACACACGTTTCTCATTACCTGCACGCAGAGGAAATGTTAGAATGAATCACACATCTGAAACATTGCCATATGGACATGAAATGGCATTAAGTCATAACTTTTTTGACCATGTGAGGTAACTCACTGAAGTCTCAGTAATGTAAGGAGATGCAGTAGTTTATTTGATTGTACAGTGGACCCCAGGAAGCCTAGCGGTCGATAAGGTGTCAGCTGATGTCGATCCAAATAACAAATCAATAATAGTGGCCTGAAAAGGTGTATTGGGTTTCTGTGTGGCATAAAACATGCTTGACCCGTTCAATTCCTAGTTTAGACACTGATTGAGTTCACTGACAAGGATAAATGGTGCCGACTGCAACCAGCCACTAACCGAAGAAGTAGGCAGCCAGAGATGTAACTTTCGAAGTGTCCCCATTTCGTAGCAAAATGATAGCCCGGAGTAGCGCGCGATTGGCACTTAATGAGTAAATGTCTGAGTGACAATGAGCTTTAGCCCAGGGGGGGCAACAACAGCACAGGCTGACACGAGGTCATGAATCTACAAAATAATTAACAGTAAATGGTCTCCCTCTCCGTTATTGATTTCGCTATGCCTCACTCTGTTTTATGCCCTATGCTAATCAACGGATATTGTTCTCACTTTACACATAAAACAAGCGGGACAATGTGCTGCTATGCCTTGGTCAGTACAGTACTGCTTCGTCTGTAAAGGAGTATGGTGTCCATATTAGAACACAAAGATGCACAAGCAAGACTGTCCTAGTATGGACACCATACCAGAATGTTTGTCATATTAGAACACATGTGGCACACTTGTGACTGTCCTAATATGGACACTGCACTAGAAGAATGGACACAGCGGGAAACCCACTTAATTAGCACCACTCATTACCCCTTAAAGCCCTGTCTCTAAAATGCCAACACGGCTTGTCTCAGCCAACCCCTACAAATCAGAATATCTGGTTACAATATGGGAAAGGCTGTCTCGTCCATTTCATAAACTTTAGGGCCCAGCACTTCCCAGGTCCTTGGCCTCTTCTTCTGTCATCAGAAAAAAAGGAAACTGCTTGGCAGAAATAGGCCACGTGTGCATGGCACATGTGTCTCTCGCACTTGACTCCGGTTCTGCTCGCTCCGTCTTATCAAATCCTTAATTAGCATTCCGGCGCAGCAACTCTCTCCATAAATGCAGCCGGTAATTCATAGGGGGCCTCCTGCTGAGATTCTCTTCCTCCCCTGCCATTATCAGATTCCTCATGCTTGTGTAGACCTAGGGGGTGCCACGATTTGCAGCCTGCAGCTACACTGCCAGACTGAGTGCTCTGATGCCACCTCCATCCACTCCTCTGATCAATCAATCTGTCTTCATCAGTTACAACAACTGTGCATCAGAATGTATTGGGAGAACAAATGGGACCATGTTGGGATGTTCAGCTGGTGTAAAAGACCAAACTGTGTGCTGTGTGGTCTTCTGCAAGGCCTTCCCATGAGGTGACGTGATACTCTCAACAGTAATGTGTGAATCATTAGCAGGCTTTGAAGGGGTCACTAAATGACTAGAGAAAACAGACTTCCTGCTGATTACAGGAAGACATTAGATTGTTGAGTCCAGAATGGCACCCTAATCTCTGTATAGTGAACTACTTTTGACCTGAGCCCTATGGGCCCTGGTCAAAAATAGTTCACTGCATAAGAATAAGACACCATTTGAGACTCAACCTATAAGAGCAATACATTCTCTTGGGTCTAATAGCTAGCTCTTTTTGAAACTACATGACATTCCTGAGAGGCGCAGAAAATAAACGCAATGACCACTGTGTGTAATTTAGCTTTGTCTGTTGTGTTGGAGATTCGATCTGTTGGTATTTGTTATAAAGAAAGAGTAAGTTGATTTTGAGTCAAATAAATGAAAATCACAGTTGAACCATTGCTTTCTTTATACCCCTATTATTGGAAGCCAGCAAGTCAGTTAAGAACAAATTCTTATTTTCAATGACGGCCAAGGAACAGTGGTTTATGTGCCTTCATCAGGGGCAAAACAACAGATTGTTTACTTTGTCAGCTCGAGGATTCGATTTTGCAACCTTTTGGTTACTAGTCCAATGCTCTTACTACAAGGCTACCTGCTACCCCAGTAATCCAGACAGGTGGGGCAAAGGTAAAGGACGGCAGGCATGATCAGGGTAGGCAGAGGTCGTAATCCAGACAGGTGGGGCAAAGGTAAAGGACGACAGGCATGATCAGGGTAGGCAGAGGTCGTAATCCAGACAGGTGGGGCAAAGGTAAAGGACGGCAGGCAGGATCAGGGTAGGCAGAGGTCGTAATCCAGACAGGTGGGGCAAAGATAAAGGACGGCAGGCGGGCAGGATCAGGGTAGGCAGAGGACATGATCCAGACAGGTGCGGCAAAGATAAACAAGACAACGGGATCAATCGAGAGAACAGGATCAATCGAGAGACAGGAACAGAGGGAAAAACGCTGGTAGGCTTGACGAAACAAAATGAACGGGCAACAGACAGAGAACACATATATAAATACACAGGGGATAATGGAGAAAATGGGCGACACCTGGAGCAGGGTGCAGACAATCACAAAGATGGGTGAAACAGATCAGGGTGTGACAGTACCACCCGTCCTCTAGTGGTGCGACTTGGCATATTACCTGGGAGCATTCCTGGTTGACCGGGGTGTCGGTGTGTTGGAAATCCGCGATGTTGGAAATCCACGATGAGTCCTTGGTCTAGGATGTCCCTGGCGGGGACCCAGCACCTCTCCTCCGGGCTATAACTCTCCCAGTCAACCAGGTACTGGAACTCCCTGCCCCGAGGTCGAACCTTCAGGAGACGCCTCACCGTGTAAGCCAGTTGGCCTTCGATGATACAGGGGAGAGGGGTGGGCCTAGAAACAAGAGACAAAGGGCTGTGAGACATGGGTTTAACTCTGGACACATGAAAGTTGGGATGTATATGAAGGGTATAGGGCAGCAGAAGACGAACAGCGGAGGGGCTAATCATGTTGGAGATGGGAAAAGGGCTGATTAACAGGGGGGGAGAGTTTGCGGGATTCCACCCGGAGGGGCAGATCCCGGGTAGATAGCCGTACCTTCTGCCCAAGATGATACCTGGGAGCCGGAGTCCAATGTCGATCTGCCTGTCATCGATACCTGGAGGTGGCCTTGATGGCCAACCAGGCTCTGCTCCAGGTACAATGACAGTGGCGGACAAACATCTGGACAGAAGGTATGCCGACATTTCTTCCTGCTCAGGGAAGATCGGAGGCCAATACCCCAGGGAACACTCAAATGGTAATAGGCCCAGGGCAGAGCTGGGAATTGTGTTGTATGCGTATTCCACCCACACTAGCTGCTGGCTCCAGGTGGTGGGGTTGGCAGAGACCAGGCAGTGCAGAGTAGTCTCGAGGTCTTGGTTGGCTCACTCTGACTTGGCCATTGGACTGGGGGATGGTCTTCCAGAACCGGGATGAAAACTGAGGACCCCATCCATGGGCAACCCATGGATCTGGAAGACATGCTGCACCATGAGCAATGCCGTCTCCTTAAAGGGTAGTTTAGGGGGAGGAATAAAGTGGGCGGCTTTGGAAAAACAGTCGACCACAGTCAGGATGGCAGTGTGGCCCTAATACAGGGGGAGACCCGTGACAAAATCCAGAGATATGTGGGACTACGGACAGTGAGGGACAGGCAGTGGTTGCAGAAGAACAGCACGAGCTTGCCCAGGAGTCTTCTTCTGAGGACAGACCGTGCAGGCAGCGACAAACGGGGCAACATCCGGGAAACCATTGTAGGCCAGGGTCCGACGGGAGCCTGGGTGGTAGGCAAGCCTGGATGAATTGCCCACTCCAGTGTCAGGCACAAACATCTGGCTACCTGGGCCCTCCCCCCAGGGTTCGGCTGGGACCGCTGCGCCTCCGGACATGTTTCTCTATACCCCGGCTGACTGCCATCGCCAGGCATGAGGTGAGAAGGATGGTCTCGGACTACGGGGTGGTAAAGGTGGGGCTATAGCGGTGAGACAGGGCATCCGGATTGACGTTCTTGGACCCCGGCTGATAAGAGAGGGAAAAGTTGAACCAGGTTAACAGCAGGGCCCATCTCGCTTGCCTGGAGTTGAGGCGCTTGGCGGTGAAGAGATACTCCAGGTTTTTGTGGTCGGTCCACACAACGAATGGATGTTCCGCCCCTTCCAACCAGTGCCTCCCAGATAAAGACGACGTCATAGTAACAACAGGTTATTAATCCAACAGGGACAGGAAAGACAGGTCAAGGGCAGGCCGGGATCAGTAATCCAGATAGGTGGGGCAAAGGTACAAGACGACAGGCAGAAAAAGTCAACACCGGGAAAACTAGTAAACAGGAGCAATTGAGAGACCAGGACAGAGGGAAAACTGCTGGTAGGCTCTGGCAAACAGAGAACACAGGTATAAATACACAGGGGATAATTAAGAAGATGGGTGACACCTGGCGAGGGGTGTAGACAATCACAAAGACAGGTGATATGTAGAGTATATTATATTTATATTTATATTTTCACAGCAGTGTGCATTCCTTTAATTATATAATGTATTGATTACACAATTGTTCTGTATCTTCTCGTCTCTCATGCTTCAGGACAATATACATTTAGACATTAGTATACTGTATGTCTTGGTTTGATTGCAAGTAGGACATAAACCCCTGCTTGCAACACACAGTACAAGAAACCTTCAACTTTGGATATCAGTGAGTTAAGCATCCATGGAAATCACACAATGAGAATGATCAAGGTTACTAAGCTGTTCCAATACTTTTGAGACATATTGCCAAACAGATATACTGTATATAAACATTTAAGGATGGGATAGCGTCCCCAAAAATATTTTCTAGTGACGACAAGCTCCATTGGTTGAGTCTAAATAGCCTTCAACTTTATTTGACTTGACTGGTGAGTAAACCACCAGTCAACTTCCTCTGCCTTCCACCTCAAGTCACGATTTCCTTGAGTTCGATGGTAAACGCAATCGCTTGTGCGCACACGGCGAAAGATAAGAATCCAATATATCAAATTACTTTGACTGATTTCACAGTTTTTAATTGCATTCTATGGATAAAACAATTTATCTTCCTAGTCAGGGTGTGTGTGTGTCTCTGGGCAAAGGCAGGTTGACCTGATTTGTCAGAAAAGAACACTGTTTCACAATAACAAAGACACTTTAGTCTTTGTTACTGAGTGTCTGAGCTCTGTTTAAAAAACAGACTCATGTAGGCCTATGCCAGAACTCTTAGTCAGTGCTGAGCTAAGAAGAACCTTGCTCAATTGACTGCACAGAGAGGAAAAGAGAGAACGATGTTGTATTTCCACAATGATTATACTTGGTCACACTAGGTTTTGGAAAAGACAAATGGCAGCACATATGGTCTAACATCAGAAACCATGTACCAAGAACTGTTCCAATTTGCTGAGTGATCAATTAAAGTTAAAAACCTACACTGTAGTAACTGATGCCCGAGTCTCAAACATTTCCCTTTAGCTCCAATATAGTTCTGACTGCAAACTAGCACAGTACTGTACTAATGCTTGGTTTGGTACTAATCATTTTTCATTTGATGACACTATTACAGAGTGTAACGCATGCGCTGAGAGTCGGGAAGCAAGTACAGGGAGTGAGTGTTTTAATAAATAAACAAAACAATAAACATGAACCACAAATAACGAACCGACATGAAACTGAGTCAATAGCACCTGAGGAAAGAACCAAGGGGAGTGACAGACATAGGGAATATAATCAAGGAGATGATGGAGTCCAGGTGAGTGTCGAGAGGCGTAGGTGCGCAGGACGATGGTGTGCGGAATAATCAGCAGCCTGATGACCTAGAGGCACTTCCCTTTTACTCACTCTACCCATGCTTCCTTCTGGGGATGGGGGGGGGGTGCTTGGTGAGGTGAAACAGGATAAGACCAAGTGTCCTTGGTCCATGCACACACACATGCATGTATATATACCCTTTTGTGCATATTTGCATACTTTACTGCCAATGGATAATATATGTATATAATAACAATGTTAACAGTAGCATATACAGTGGGGCAAAAAAGTATTTAGTGAGCCACCAATTGTGCAAGTTCTCCCACTTAAAAAGATGAGAGAGGCCTGTAATTTTCATCATAGGTACACTTCAACTATGACAGACAAAATGAGAAAAAAATCCAGAAAATCACATTGTAGGAATTTTAATGAATTTATTTGCAAATTATGGTGGAAAATAAGTATTTGGTGACATTCAAACAAGCAAGATTTCTGGCTCTCACAGACCTGTAACTTATTCTTTAAGAGGCTTCTCTGTCCTCCACTCGTTACCTGTATTAATGGCACCTGTTTGAACTTGTTATCAGTATAAAAGACACCTGTCCACAACCTCAAACAGTCACACTCCAAACTCCACGATGTCAAAGGACACCAGAAACAAAATTGTAGACCTGCACCAGGCTGGGAAGATTGAATCTACAATAGGTAAGCAGCTTGGTTTGAAGAAATCAACTGTGGGAGCAATTATTAGGAAATGGAAGACATACAAGACCACTGATAATCTCCCTCGATCTGGGGCTCCATGCAAGATCTCAACCCGTGGGGTCAAAATGATCACAAGAACGGTATGCAAAAATCCCAGAAAAACACGGGAGGACCTAGTGAATGACCTGCAGAGATCTGGGACCAAAGTAACAAAGCCTACCATCAGTAACACACTACGCCGCCAGGGACTCAAATCCTGCAGGGCCAGACGTGTCCCCCTGCTTAAGCCTGTACATGTCCAGGCCTGTCTGAAGTTTGCTAGAGAGCATTTGGATGATCCAGAAGAAGATTGGGAGAATGTCATATGGTCAGATGAAACCAAAATAGAACTTTTTGGTAAAAACTCAACTCGTCGTGTTTGGAGGACAAAGAATGCTGAGTTGCATCCAAAGAACACCATACCTACTGTGAAGCATGGGGGTGGAAACATCATCAAGTTTTCAGGCGTGTGGAGGTTTCGATATGCGGAGAGTGTCACCGTAAGAGGCAGATGCCGGGGGATGGTTTTTGGGTGCTATTTTCCTTTAAGCGTGCAAAACTACATTATCATTATGAATGCAACTATAGTATGAACTACAATCTCCATTTGCTGTGTATATACTTGTTAATAACCAACAAGAGTCAGCAATAAAACATGTATTAAAATAATTATATTCACACGCACATACATTAAATTGTGCACATGCCCATCTAAATGCACTCACACACACACACACATACAAATTACGTTGTTTTCCTGAGTGCCAGGAAGCGTGAATGAAGCATGGATGCAGTGGGCCATGAGGTCTGGGTAATGGAGGATAGACAGTGTGTGTCCTGGGATCATAGCGAATCCTCCATTGCGAGGGTGATGAAACCTGAAGGGCAACAGGGAGAAAGAAGGCAATGGGGGAGAGAGAGCAGCAGCTGGAGAGAGAGAGACTTAAGCGGTGGGCTGGGGTATGTCTGTGTCTGGAAATAGACTTTAATCCAAAAGGCAAAAAATAATTGTTTTAGATGTGCTCAAACTCTTAGAACCCCTGTTCAGAGCCAGTCAAAAATATTTGACAATGATTCTGGCCTGTTCTGGCATTCAACAGCTCACTCCACAGCTCAAGAAGAATTCAGAAAATATTCTCCACCTTTTTTCAATTACACTTCCTCAGAAGTAAATCAAATGGGCTCTAGTATGGACTACTGTATGTACACTACGTGTTGCGCCCTGACCTTAGAGCTTTTTATGTCTCTATTTTGGCTTGGTCAGGGTGCAATTTGAGTGGGCATTCTATGTTTTTTTATTTCTTTGTTTTGGCCGGGTATGGTTCTCAATCAGGGACAGCTGTCTATCGTTGTCTCTGATTGGGAACCATACTTAGGTAGCTTTTTCCCATGGGGTTTTTGTGGGTAGTTCTTTAGACGACGAATATTGTTACACTACGCTTCAAAAGTTTGGGGTCACTTTAGAAATGTCCTTGTTTTTGAAAGAAAAACACTTTTTTGTGACATTGTTAATGTTGTAAATGACTATTGGAGTTGGAAACGACTGATTTTTTACGGAATATCTACACAGGTGTACAGAGGCCCATTATCAGCAACCATCCCTATTGTGTTCGCTAATCCAAGTTTATAATTTTAAAAGGCTAATTGATCATTAGAAAACCCTTTTGCAATTATGTTAGCACAGCTGAAAAACAATTGTTCTGATTAAAGAAGCAATAAAACTGTCCTTCTTTAGACTAGTTGAGTATCTGGAGCATCAACATTTGTGGGCTCAAAATGGCCAAAAACAAATACCTTTTTTCTGAAACTCGTCAGTCTATTCTTGTTCTGAGAAATGAAGGCTATTCAATGCAAGACATTGCCAAGAAACTGAAGAGCTCGTACAAGGCTGTGTTCTACTCCCTTCACAGAACATCGCAAACGGGCTCAAACCAGAATAGAAAGAGGAGTGGAAGGCCCCAGTGCACAACTGAGCAAGAGGACAAATTCATTAGAGTGCCTAGATTGAGAAACAGACGCCTAACAAGTTCTCAACTGATAGTACCTGCAAAACACCAGTCTTAATATCAACAGTGGAGATGCAACGCCGGGATACTGGCCTTCTAGGCAGAGTTCCTCTGTTCAGTGTCTGTGTTATTTTGCCCATCTTAATCTTTTCTTTTTATTGGACAGTCTGAGATATGTTTTTTTCTTTGCAACCCGGAATCGCCTCTTCACTGTTGACGTTAAAGACTGGTGTTTTGCGGGGTACTATTTAATGACGCTGCCAGTTGAGGACTTGTGAGGTGTCTGTTTCTCAAACTAGGCACTCTAATGTATTTGTCCTTTTGCTCAGTTTTGCACCATTGGAACACAGTAGTGATGGTTGCTGATAATGGGCCTCTGTACGCCTATGTAAATATTCCATAAAAAATTCTGCCGTTTCCAGCTACGATAGTCATTTACACCATTAAGAATGTTCCTGTATTTCTGATCAATTTGATGTTATTTTAACGGACAAAAATGTGCTTCGCTTTCAAAAACAAGGACATTTCTAGTGACCCCAAAGCTTTGAACGGTAGTGTAGTTACGAACTGAAAATCTACATTGGAAGTTGTGCTGTATTTGCAGCTGGAATTTGGGTTCATCTTAGTCAACTTTATATTCACTCGAGGTAAATGTATTTCATGGGAGAATATCCTTTGATCTTCAAGTCTAGGATAATTACAAAAGTGCTGAGATTCATGGTTTTCATTTACTTGCGTTTTGAGGGCAGAGAGTATTTTAAACTACGTACCTACATTGTTGTGGTGATATTAGCATATCACAGACCTAATTGGATCAAAGTCTGCCATAGCAACACTACTTGAAATTATTCAACCAAGCTGGTGTAGATATTTTAATGAGCAACAACACCACCCCTCCCCGCCAAAATATTGTTGCCTGAATAACTATTTAAACAACGTTATTTCTGTCCCATGCGAAAAGCACAAAAACTGTCTACAAACGGGGACCCCTATATTAATAAGAACATTTAAGTTACATGACTACTGAATTTGTGCATCATTTTGTTTTGTTTTTCACATTGCAGATGTAGTACATGTGTCTGATCCATGTTATTACAGCTGCATTTAATTAAATTCCATTTCATCTATCTGTGGTATGAAGGTAATTTTGATCAACATTTTTTCAGACAAAATTGTGTTACATCGTTAATTATGAGTTTAATTGAGGACCAACCTCTGAATATGTTGGTATTTTGTTTTATAGATGTGAACTCATGAATATTTCAGGCCTCACTGACACCTAGTAGGCTACGGTAGAACAATTGAAATGAAGGTAAAGGTAGTGTAGCTGAATTAATGAATTGGAAGAGTTTTTGCATTTTGGTTACGTAATGGCGGAACACATAGACAGGTATCAGGGATCAAGGTAAGACCCAGATTCAGATTGTCGAAGTAACACTATTTATTGTAGCAAATGGGCAGGCAAAGACCGGTCAAGGCAGGCAGGGGTCGAAAATCCAGGGTAAGGCAAAGGTGCAGGACGGCAGGCGGACTCAGGGTCAGGGACAGGCAGGGTTCAGTAATCCAGAGGTAGAGCAAAGGTACAGGATGGCAGGCAGGCACAGGGTCAGGACAGGCAAAGGTCAAAACCGGGAAGACTAGCAAAGAGAGGCTGGGAAACGATATAGAAGCTGTCAGGAAAACCGCTGGTAAGCTTGAACGAACAAGACAAGCTGGCAACAAACAAACTGCGAACACAGGTATAAACACATGGGATAATAGGGAAGACGGGCGACACCTGGAGGGGGGTGGAGACAAGCACAAGGGCAGGTGAAACAGAACAGGGCGTGACAGACAGAGGTGCATGACCTGTTCAAGTGTGAGCAATGAAGCAGAAGTACTCCTTGTTTACAACGTGCAATATATTCCTGAATCATTTGGATCCCCTCCATTGTGCAAATCTGCGAATTGAAACATTTTCAGGTTAAAAAACAAAGGGTCTTTTTAGCACTTTCATATTCCTTTTTTAGCACTTTCATATTCCTTTTTTAGCACTTTCATTTTCCTCCTATTCACAACCACAGAGAAGACAAACGTACAAGTACATACAATTCCTTAGAGAAACAAGACAATAAGAATAGTTTTACATTGCTTTTAGCATCTGACATGTGTTCTCCATTGTACTAGTTAGTTTTGGCAGTGCACTAATGACTACACTTGCTTAAAAACGGCTCTACAAAAAGAAGACTGAGATCTGTGTAATGACTCCTTCTGCTCTAAAACACATGTTATATTTAGCTTATTATGACTACTAAAACCCCAACAATCCCCACCAGAACAGCCACAACAATCGCTACCGGTTCCCAATTACTGCTATCTTTGTCAGACACATTTAATACTTTATAACTGCATGACATACTGTCCAAATCAAATAAAAACGGAGTCTGCTAAGGAAATAACTTGTAAGGCTTTGAACCCAAGTGACTGATAGCAATGAAACAAAAGTATTGTGCTCAACAAAGGAGATACCATTTCCTGATTGATTGCAGGTTCTAACATTTTGCAGGATGAAAATTATTCTGAGCCAGAAGGGTGCGAACAGTTAATACAACCTATACCAAAATCTGTATCAACAAAATCATAAAAAGCACACATCACCTATAACCAACCGTTAAAAATCTGCAGTGACCTTCCATATCAACTTCATTATAGACATTCTGTTTATCTGTATAAAAAAAAACATCAAAAGCAATCAACTACAGTTATATAAATAAGGAAACATACATCCATACAATGTTGCCTTGAACTTCCCTATTGTCTCTCTCCCTGTTCGGGCGACGCTCGGTGGTCGTCGTCGCCGGTCTACTAGCTGCCACCGATCCTTTTTCCTTTTCTTTTGGTTGTGTCTGTTTTGTGTTTCACCTGGTTTCATTTTGGTTAATTAGGTGGGGTATTTATCTCGACATTTCCTTTGTGTTTTTGTGCGGGATTGTTTTCGTTTGACTGTCAGTTAGTTTTAGGTTGGGTTTTCTTTAGTTCATTTTTAACAGGTGGTTTTTCCCTGGACTGTGTCTGAGTGGGGTTTTGTGGTAGCCTGGTGTCCTGTTATTTTTGAGCTTGTTGAATAAAACAACCATTTTCCTTTGGAACTTGTGTCTCCCGCTCCTGACTCCCCACCCACATCTCATTGGGGAGATCTGACACCTGTAGACTTCATTAAGAGAGTTTCTCAGGCTCATATACACTGGTGGGACCTGGATTCATTGAGAGGAGACAAAGGGAAAGCATGTTAGGGAACAAGACAGAGCCCAATACGACACCAATGCACTTCATGCAATATAAAAGCCCTAAACTACTAAGGGAAACTTGGAGAGATAAGGCTGGAGAGAGCAGATGCATTTCAGCATGATATTAGGTTAGAGTTAGGAGTTTGCCTGACCAGTTCCGGCACAGTACACCTTTATTTTCAGGACAATTCCTGCCCTCTGTGCTCAGTGAAGGCAGTAGTGCATTGATGCGTGCAATTCAAATACACTCATTGTATTTCTGCAGATTCAATATATTTGAAGGTCACGGATAGTCACCTGTAATTGATTATTACAAGCATTCAGCACAAGCTTGATAAGCCCCTTTCACCACCTTAGTGCTGAGCCTATCTGACAAAGACTGTATTCATGTCTACTGTTGACAGTCGACAAAAGGATTTTAACCCGTTTATAGCATTTGGTCTAGGAAAAGTATCTGTCACGCATGAATAATCTCAGTAAAAGTGCAACGGGTGAGATGCTACGAAATGTTCTGATTTTTATGTTATTGTAACAGCCTTACACTTCAAACAGTAACACTTTATTTTGAAGGGTACATATAACGCAAATAATCCATACATAGAGCATTTATAAGCAGTTCACACATGCATTATGTCTTGAAGTTGATTATGTACTGCTTAAAAATGTTATACTCCCTTCAAATACAGGGTTACCATTCAAACAAAGGTTAACAATGTGTGAAAAAGTCAGTCTAGCAACAATAAGACACAACACATTAAACATGACAGATGTGGAATAACTTTCAGCAAGTGGATGTGTAATTGCAGTCCTTGTTTCAATTGTGTAAAAACTGATACCTTGTAATTACATAGCAATGCCTTCACAGTTACTATAGTTATTACAGAACATAAGTATTAGGGGCAACTTCATGTAAAGTGTTACCATATTGGCTGTAGCAGAGGTGGGCGCAGGCAGGCAGCCACACTTTCCAACTCAGTGTATGAGAGCGAAAATCTAATATCCAATGAAGGCTGCAAAGGTTCTCCAGGTACTTTGTTTGAACTGTGTAATATTGCAGGGTAGCCTTGCGAGATGAGCCATCTTGAAATTCAAAGGGACGGCATTGAGTTAGGTGGTGGCAGTATAGGTGCTATACCGTCATCGAGCAGTGCAGTGAAAGATAATATATATTTTTTCTGTGAGCTTTGATTGAAATTCTCTCTTTTTCTCTCTGTTTGTGTCTCACACAGGGAAGTATATGGCTTGGCACCGGTGTTGAAGTCTCACTTGGACACATGGCCGAAGAAAGGGCTTGCAGGTGATTAGCCGTCAGGTTCACTTTGGGAGGTAAGATGACGTGTGAATTGGGGAATTCTTGGGTTTTCAAGGGCACTGTATGTGAATTTGATTGCCAATGCCAGTGGTTCCCCTCACAACTCCATTAAACTCTTGTCAGATCTGAATACATACCTGCTGAGTTCTCAGGGAACAGTAGATGATAAAAAATATGAAGAAGGTGATTTCTTCGATTATTGCACTTCTATTAAAACATGGGTCTGTTGATTTAAGGGACAGATCACAATTTACTGGAGGAGAGGGGTGGTACAAAAAAAACAACACATCTTTGGGGATAATTCTGTGTTTCTTTTTTATTGGGCACAGGGGACGTTCTCTCTTTTGCAGGTTTTACTATATAATTTCTTCCATCCTAGCCACATTTCCTCATCTGCATGCATACACCTCCCCACATATCAAGCTGTTTTGGTACTTCCCTTATACACTTTGCTTTTCTGTATGCACTTGCCTTTGTTGGTAATTGCTGCAATATAGCCTGTTCATAACTTTGGTGAAGGTTTTTAAGGAGAGAGGCCAGCTGAGCGCATGGTGAGTGTTGCGCAAGAGACAGGTAATGCAATTTGAACAGAATTGATGGAGAGAGAGAAAGGCTATGATAGAGTGTTCGGGTGCACAAAGTGTTAAACCTCTGGAGTTGAAGAAAAATCTTTACAATTCAAAAATAAGCTGACCCTCGAAAGCCAGATGGAGATGTGTAAATGTGACCCACCTCCTTGATTCAGTCCTATCTAGCAACATTTGAAATTGTGTTTTTTACATTGGCTGAAAATGGTATTTCATCCTTTGAGAGTTGATGAACTTTTGAGAAAATGGCCCGTGACTGTTTTGGTACATACTGGAGAGCTGATTTTTGTCTACTGTCACACTCTGATCTGTTTCACCTGTCCTTGTGATTGTCTCAACCCCCTTCCAGGTGTTGCCCATCTTCCCCCTTATCCCCTGTGTATTTATACCTGTGTTCTCTGTTTGTCCGTTGCCAGTTCATCTTGTTTGTCAAGTGAACCAGCGTTTTTGATCTCAGCTCCTGCTTTTTCCAGTCTCTCCTTTTCTTACCCTCCTGGTTTGGACCCTTGCCTGCCCTGACTCTGAGCCCACCTGCCTGACCACTCTGCCAGCCCCTGACCCTGATCCTGCCTGCGTCCTGTACCTTTGCCCCACCTCTGGATTGTTGACCTCTGCCGCCGTCCGGTTCCATTGTCCAACCTCTGGTTTACTGACCCCTGCCTGCCTTGACCGGTCTATTGCCTGCCCCTGTTGGAACCATGAAACCATTGTCAATTCGACGCGTCTGCATCTGGGTCTTACCTTGATTCCTGATTTTCTACACCCATTCAACATCGTTCACACCCTCTTAAGACTTAGCCCCACCCATCTCTTTAAGGATGCACATGTGCTGGACAGAGTGAGTAAGTACTGTAGTAAACAATCAAATATTAAGACAAATAATGGTGAAAGTAGTAATAAAAATGAACTAGTCCTTGGCCTATATCCTAATCTAACTTCGGTGGCCCATAATCCTAACCCATACAACTATGCACCATTAATTAATCAATGGTAGCTAGCTAGCAAAGTAAATGGAGATACTAATAATATGACCACAGCTCATACACGTAACATTAGCTAGTGAGCCAGCACGCTTTCATCGAATGAAAACAACTTTCTGACAAAATTAGAAATGTATAATATCTGAAAATGTAGCAAGACTCTTACCGGTATACGTGGATGAACACTTCTCCCTCACTGTCAAGGATGCCATGGTTGCCCTTAGCTAACCAATGAGGCTCAATGTTAGCTAGCTAGCTGACATTAGGCTATAACACAAATGGGTTTCTGAGATACCAATAATATTACTTCACAGCTGAAACATGTAATGTTAGCTAGTGAGCCAGACAGCTACTGTCAGCTAATTAACGGTGCACTTTACCTTGCAATAAAAATGTCTTTGACAAAATTTGAAAAATATAATTTCTGCTAATGTAGCTACCCGTATACATGAATGAAAACTTCTCCCTCTCTGTCATGGACTCCATTGTTGCCCTTAGTTTGAAGATGTAATCTGGAGACAGGTGTTTTATTCGACAGCCTTCTGTGTTCTCTTTTCAACTCCCAGCGCATTTGCAATCATACTCTGCTTCCACCGGGCATTCAACTCCTTCCGTGAAAACAACATTGTTTATCTACGTTTCTTCACGATCACTGTCATCAGAAGACTACAATGTCTGGTTCAATGAAAATGTTTTCCTCATCATCTGAATCATTTTCAGAGTCAGAGAGAGTCAGCATAGCATGATCATCCTCCAAAAAGTATTCCATCAGAACTTTTTCTGACTGATCTTCGTTGATAGGGCTTCTTAAAATTAGAGCAGCAATGTTGGGAGCAGTAGCATCACTTTTGCGGTTCTTCATGGCGTCTTTCAAAAAAGCCACAGTAGAGAGTATTATCAGCTCATGGTATAGACAGAAGCATGCTACATGCACACCAATCTGAACTCATCTCTCGGCATGTCCAGCCAATCATGGCTAGCGGGAAGGTTTCTGACTTTTTCAGTGGCTAAACCAACTAGGCTCGTAATTTAACAAGTGTATTTACAAATGGCATACAAGTTTGTTATTAAGGAACATGAAAGTTCACATCATCCAGAAGACATTTCGGCCCATAAACAAATGTACCTTCAAATGCCTCTTTTGTGAAGTAGTGATGTGCGACTAGCTTCCTGGAACGAGCCACAAATTAGACACCATTTAGTCCTTAGCATATGTTGCAGCAAGTGTCGGGACCACAATGGAAATAAGTCCCCATCTTTATTGTGCAGTACGCTCACTTTTAACATTTGTGCATATATGTATTTGTTTTTACCCGCAAATAAAATCAATCAATCCAAAGTGTGCAATGGCGAATGGAAAGAGACATCTGTTACATGACATTCAGAGATTTTTGGTAAGCCTACAAGGTAGGGAGGGATGTGTTTTCTGTTTGTCCAGATTGACGTGGTCTATTTATTGTGGTGTCGAAAACGTAAATCATGATATTGAAGTGCCTAAAGTCAGTATGTTTTGTTTATTGGTTGTGTGGTGCACAACGTGGTGTACTTCATCTGCATTAACCTCCGGAACCTACTGTCACGTTCTGACCATCGTTCGTGTGTGTTTTCCTCGTTTTAGTGTTGGTCAGGACGTGAGCTGGGTGGGCATTCTATGTTGTGTGTCTGGTTTGTCTATTTCTATGTTTGGCCTGATATGGTTCTCAATCAGAGGCAGGTGTTAGTCATTGTCTCTGATTGGGAACCATATTTAGGTAGCCTGTTTTGTGTTGGGTTTTGTCTTTGTGGCACCAGGTAGGGCTGTTTTTTTTTTTCATGGTCATTGTTTTGTAGATTGTTGTATTTTCATCTTTATTAAAGATGGACAAAACTAACCACGCTGCATTTTGGTCCGCCTCTCTTTCCCCAGAAGAAAACCGTTACACCTACGCCACACACTGGGATTTGGGGCCAATGTCATTGACTGTTAAAGTGATGCAAGTAGTTTTGGTATGGTTTCCGAGCAACACAAGTAACTTGGTTATTTATTGAATAAAATAAAGTGTGTGCGTGACAGAGTATGTACATGTGTTTGTCGTTCAGAAAGTCTATTATTCATGCAAATTAGTATTTTGGCAGGGATTTCTCTCTCGAGGACATCTTTAAAGACCATTAAATAGGAGATATCCTGTCCTTATAAACCTGATGAGATGAGGGGATCAAGGCCAGATTGAGGTACGTTATCAGGACACTAGCTACAGGGGCTTGTGAAAGTATTCACCCCCCTTGGCATTTTTCCTATTTTGTTGCCTTACAACCTGGAATTAAAAAAATTTTTTTTGGGGGGGGTTGTATAATTTGATTTATACAACATGCCTACCACTTTGAAGATGCAAAATGTTTTTATTGTGAAACAAACAAGAAATTAGACCCCAAAAAAAGAGAACTTCCATAACTATTCACACCCCAACCCCCCAAAAAAATACTTTGTAGAGACACCTTTTGCAGCAATTACAGGTGCAGGTCTCTTTGGGTATGTCTTTGTAAGCTTGGCACATCTAGCCACTAGGATTTTTGCCCATTCTTCAAGGCAAAACTGCTCCAGCTCCTTCAAGTTGGATGGGTTCCCCTGGTGTACAGCAATCATTAAGTCATACCACAGATTCTCAATTGGATTGAAGTCTTGGCTTTGACTAGGCCATTCCAAGACATGTAAATGTTTCCCCTTAAACCACTCGAGTGTTGCTTTAGCAGTATGCTTAGGGTTATTATCCTGCTGGAATGTGAATCTCCGTCCCAGCCGTAAATCTCTGGAAGACTGAAACAGGTTTCCCTCAAGAATTTCCCTGTATTTAGCGCCTTCCTTCAATTCTGACCAGTTTCCCAGTCCCTGCCGACGAAAAACATCCTCACAGCATGATGCTGTCACCACCATGCTTCACTGTGGGGATGGTGTTCTCGTGGTGATGAGAGGTGTTGGGTTTGCCTCAGACATAACATTTTCCTTGATGGCCAAAAAGCTCAAGTTTAGTGTCATCTGACCAGAGTATCTTCTTCCATATGTTTGGGGAGTCTTCCACACCAAACGTGTTTGCTTATTTTTTTAATGTGAGCTTTGCAGCTCCTTCAGGGTTACCTTTGCTCACTTTGTTGCCTCTCTGGGCGGCCGGTTGTCAGGTTTGTTGTGGTGCCGTGTTCTTTCCATTTTTGAATAATGAATTTAATGGTGCTCCGTGGGATGTTCAAAGGTTTTTTTATGACCCATCACTGATCTGTACTTCTCCATAAATTTGTCCCTGACTGTTTGGAGAGCTCCTTGGTCTTCATGGTGCCACTTGCTTGGTGGTGCCCCTTGCTTAGTGGTGTTGCAGACTCTGGGGCCTTTCAGAACAGGTGCTGAGATCATGTGACAGATCATGGTGACACTTTATTTAACTAATTATGTGACTTCTGAAGGTAATTGCTTGCACCAGATCCTATTTAGGAGCTTCATGGCACAAGGCATGAATACATATGCACGCACCACTTTCAGTTTTTGAATTTCAAATGTTTAGAACTTCATCAATTTGGACTATTTTTTGTATGTCCATTACATTGAATCCAAATAAAAATCATTTTAAATGACAGGTTGTAATGCAACAAAATAGGAAAAACACCAGGGGGGATGAATACATTTCCAAGGCACTGTAAACAAGGGCTGTAAATTACAGGCTTGTTTATGAACACCATTGAGACTTCAGTACAATGGGCATCCAAAGCCTTTCAGACTATAGCGAATATCGAACAGCTGAGCTCCAGTGTGTGGCAGAGTTTGTGTGTGTGTGTGTGTGTTGTTAGTGTATTAAAAACAGAGGAGAGGAAGGATTAGTGTTTCCATCAAGGATGCTGGTCTCATAAATGTCTGTGTGTGTGTGCACGTATTTAACTATCTTTCTATTCCGGTGTCAGATCTGGAGAAAAAAAGGCAGCTGTTAATACAATTTGGGAAATGAGCTGTTGCCTGTATGTCACTGTAGTGCATGGAAGGGACAAGGATAAAAATCCCTCTGCTATACCGTGACAAAAAAGTTGCACACTTTATATACAGTGTATGCTTCCATTAAATTGTTATGTCATTTTTCTTGGTGGGTGACACATTCTAAATCACATTCCTCACATGTCCTAAGTACCCTGCACACACAGCGATCCGTTTAACTCAAATATAGGTAATCACATACAATCCTCCCCCCTTCTCCTCCCCCAGCTTCAATCCAACTGAGGTAAAGAACTCTCAGGCTCCTTGGCTAATCCCCAGTCATACCGAGTTTCAAATTCAATCTCATTTTTCTCATTACATGTTGGGGGGAGATACCGGGACCCCATATTGGTCCAGAAATAGTTGGCCCTGCTAATCTGATCGGTTGCCACGTTAAGACCAGGGACGGTTGATGATGATCCTGGTGGAGGGATTGATACCGACAGGGCAGAGCAGGATGGCTGAAAGAAAGAAGAACTTTCAAGGGAAAAAACAGGAGGCTACTATATTGAGGCCAAGTGTAGTGGACCTCAGTGTTATGTACTGTATTTACTTGGATGCTTCGATAAGCAAAGGGCAACTCCCTTGTGGGTTGAGGTAAGCGACAGTATACAGGACATAAAATATGAAAAACCTGTCTGTAACTGGCATAATAATGTGGGTTTAACTCAGGGCTTTTGCCATGAAGCAAGGACAACTACGACCAGGATGAATGAATAAATAGCCCTCACTCACACGCAAACAACTCTGAACATAAACTTACACTATGCACTATACACTATGTATTATCACTGTTCGGCAGTGGCACCAACCGGTCGATCTTCAAGGCATTCCTATTCGATCATCAAACATTTCTGTAGAAAAGCCAACGATAAAAGCGTGCGCTCCGTCTTTTCCTCGTGTGTGTTGGCAATTGGTGCATCAGAAGCCCTGCGTGCCGTGTAAGGAAATTCTTCCTATTTTGAACCATTTAATTTGCCTAAAAAGACAATCTCTGCCAACCCAGCAGACAGGAAGATCTCTGGGTGCACCTACTGCGCTGGCCAATCGGACGGCTGAAATCACTGTGTCTACAGAGCTTCCACGACCCATCAGATGCATGTACCATCAGTCTAATAAAATAAAACAGCTAATTATTTGAAAATTGTTTTAACTTATGCTCGGCTGATCTATTTCGTTTCAAAAGCTTGAGTTTTGAAATATATAGCCAATATGCCGTGATAATGTTTTATGCTTACCCAACCAACGTTCCTGCAGAACTGTTTTTATTAGGTTAATGTTACATTTTTAAAGTCATGTTTAAAAACAAAAAATCTGAGCGGTAGATTTCGTCATTCGTTTTGAATGCAAAAATGATCTTGAACCAGAAAAGGTTGGTGACCACTGCTGTAGGGTTTGCCGCTGTCTGGGTCATTCCACAAAATAAGTCCCTTTTGCATCACTTTGATATTTTAAGTAGAAATTGAGCACCAATATATCCTTTTAATAATATAGACTACATGGAAGATTCAATAAATATGATTTCTATATGAATAAAGACTTACTAAAGTACCAAAATGCAGCAGTTGACATGTCCCTCTGTGACTTCTAGGAAGGTATAAACACACATTTCTACAAGCTTTCGCCATCATTGTAAAGTCCTAGGGCTCTATTCGATCAGCATCGCGGAAATTTACTTTACAGCGCGATTGAAATGTAAAGACACTGTTGCCGCTTTAACAGAGACAGCATTCAAGTTAAACGCTGCTTATTGTTTTATTTCACCTTTATTTAACCAGGTAGGCTAGTTGAGAACAAGTTCTCATTTGCAACTGCGACCTGGCCAAGATAAAGCAAAGAGTTACACATGGAGTAATGTCAGTATGTCAGCTATATCAGAAATTATCTTAATCAAATCAAATGTATTTGTCACATACACATGGTTAGCAGATGTATGTTAATGTGAGTGTAGCAAAATGCTTGTACTTCTAGTTCCGACAATGCAGTAATAACCAATGAGTAATCTAACCTAACAATTCCAAAACTACTACCTTATACACACAGTGTGAAGGGATAAAGAATATGTACATAAAGATATATGAATGAGTGATGGTACAGAACGGCATAGGCAAGATGCAGTAGATGGTATCGAGTACAGTATATACATACATATGAGATGAGTAATGTAGGGTATGTAAACAAAGTGGCATAGTTTAAAGTGGCGAGTATTACATGTATTACATAAAGATGATATAGATATACATATACATATACATATGAGATGAGTAATGTAGGGTGTGTAAACATTATATTAAGTAGCATTGTTTAAAGTGGCTAGTGATATATTTTCCATCAATTCCCATTTATTAAAGTGGCTGGCGTTGAGTCAGTGTGTTGGCAGCAGCCACTCAATGTTAGTGGAGGCTGTTTAACAGTCTGATGGCATTGAGATGGAAGCTGTTTTCAGTTTCTCGGTCCCTGCTTTGATGCACCTGTACATCTGCTTTTTTTGTTGCAAACTATTACTAAAATCTCAACTGATCTCAACTTTTTATTGATGTCACAGTGGCGTCATGCCCTGACATTTGTCCCCGGGGAGATTTTTTCACCTTGCTGACTCTGCGATTCGAACAAGCAACCTTTCGGTTACTGTCCCAAAGCTCTACTCGCTAGGCTACCTGCTGTCCTGTACATTATGCACATAACATTATTAAGTTATGTACGTTCCGCATAGCTATTACATTATTGGCAGTCATTACATTATTTGTTGCAACAAAGTAAAAAAAAACCTGTCACTCATTTAAAGGTCAACCCTGTTACGTGAACTGAACTATCGGTTTAATATGGTAAAACTATTGCTTTTTAAATATTATTTTTCTAAAGAAACAATCAGTGTAAAATCAGGTAGGCTGGTTTTACTCTTTTTGGCCATTTTCTGGTGTTTGTGGTGGAAAACTGATGGGGTCGAAAATAACATCAAGCCAAAAATGTTTTAAAAATGTCAATTGTTTTGTGAAGCTTACATTCAATTGGCCCTATCACAAGAGTGATTTATGGCTGATTTAAGATTAATTTGTCATCCTGTTACAGTCAACCCTCTAACAAACAAGTTTTTAAGAAAGATATTCTCTGGTACTTGTGAATACTATTTAGCCAGTAGTTCTGAAAGTAGCACCCAAGAGCCAAAAATAGCACCCTGAAAAATGGTTACTATGTCACAAATGTGCAGATACAGTTGGAGTCATTAAAACTCGTTTTTCATCCACTCCACAAAATTCTTGTTAACAAAATATAGTTTTGGCAAGTCGGTTAGGACATCTACTTTGTTCATGTCACAAGTCATTTTACGAACAAATGTTTACAGACAGATTATTTCACTTATAATTCCAGTTCCAGTGGGTCATAAATTGACTGTGCCTTTAAACAGCTTGGAAAATTCCAGAAAATTATGTAATAGCTTTAGAAGCTTCTGATTGACACAATTTGAATCAATTGGAGGTGTACCTGTGGATGTATTTCAAGGCCTACCTTCAAACTCAGTGACTCTTTGCTTGACATCATGGGAAAACCAAAAGAATTGTAAAAGAAAATGTAGACCTTCACAAGTCTGAATCATCCTTGGGAGCAATTTCCAAATGCCTAAAAGTACCACGTTCATCTGTACAAACAATAGTACGTAAGTATAAACACCATGGGACCACGCAGCCGTCATTCTGCTCAGGAAGGAGACCCGTTCTGTCTCCTAGAGATGAGCGTACTTTGGTGCGAAAAGTGCAAATCAATCCCTGAACAACAGCAAAGGACCTTGTGAAGATGCTGGAGGAAGCAGGTACAAAAGTATATATATCCACAGTAAAACAAGTCCTAATTCAACATAACCTGAAAGGCCGCTCAGCAAGGAAGAAGCCACTGCTCCAAAACCGCCATAAAAATCCAGATTATGGTTTGCAACTGCACATGGGGACAAAGATCGTACTTTTTGGAGAAATGTCCTCTGGTCTGGTGAAACAACAATAGAACTGTTTGGCCATAATGACCATATTTATGTTTGGAGGAAAAATGGGGAGGCTTGCAAGCCGAAGAACACCATCCCAACCGTGAAGCACGGGGTGCTTTGCTGCAGGAGGGACTGGTGCACATCACTAAATAGATGGCTTCATGAGGGAGGAAAATTATGTGGATATATTGAAGCAACATCTCAAGACATCAGTAAGGAAGTTAAAGCTTGGTCGCAAATGGGTCTTCCAAATGGACAATGACTCCAAGCATACTTCCAAAGTTGTGGGAAAATGGCTTAAGGACAACAAAGTCAAGGTATTGGAGTGGCCATCACAAAGCCCTGACCTCAATCCTATAGAAAATTTGTGGGCAGAACTGAAAAAGCGTGTGCAAGCAAGGAGGCCTACAAACCTGACTCAGTTACACCAGCTCTGTCAGGAGGAATGGGCCAAAATTCACCCAACTTATTGTGGGAAGCTTTTGGAAGAATACCCAAAACGTTTGACCCAAGTTAAACCATTTAAAGGCAAAGCTAGCCAATACTAATTTAGTGTATGTAAAATTCTAACCAGCTGGGAATGTGATGAAATAAATTATTCGCTCTATCATTCGCTCTCTGACATTTCACATTCTTAAAATAAAGTGGTGATCCTAACCGACCTAAAAAAGGACATTTTACTAGGATTAAATGTCAGGAGTTGAGTTTAAATGTATTTGCACCACGTCATTGCTCTCTCTCTCACTATATTGTGTGTTCTTGTTGCTCGCTGTCACTCAAATAGCGAGGGGCTGAAGCTCATTAGCTGAACCTCGAATTGCCAGGTAGCTGGCCCACATGGCGGTAAATGTAGGGAAAGTGGCGCCGCACAGCTTCCAGAAAAGTCACTTTCAAACTAGGGATTTCGTGGCTGATTTAGGTAAAATGTTTTTTCTGTTCATAGATCATGCATGTTTGAACTTCACATTGACATATCCAGCCCAAAGCGAGAGGTTTAAAAAAAGACTTAGTAGTCACCAAAGTACCAGAGCATGTCTTTAAGTTGAACATGTGCTCTTCATGACAAAATGTTAAAATTAGGTGATTTTTTTTTTTATCACCAAAATGGACTCATTTCGTGGAATGACCCGTTTCATGTCATTTTGATTAAGTCCACTCCTTTCTCCGTGCCTTCCCCTGACAATAATACTGATGTGCTGGATTCATTCTAACAAAACAACACTAAATGTTTGGGAAAAGTCAGAGCAAACGTCTGTTGTGACAAGAAACTCCTCTAGAAAAGCTCCTCATTGTGGTAAGCAGTTAAGCAATACTGTTGACGCACTGGAAAATGAGTCAGGATGTGTGAGCCAAAACCGCAGCAATGGGGAATGGTGTGTTTCCCAAATTGCACCCCATTCCTATTTAGTGCACTACTTTTATGGGAACCCAGAAATTGAGTATCCAGCATACCACCAGCAGCATCTTATCATACTAAACAGCCCTCGCAACAGAACAGGAGTCAAAATAAAGCCTTGGCGTACCTCTGACAAGAGACAGTGACTAATGCAATTGTAATTCACCCTAAAAGGGGGAGGGCTGGAGTGAGACGGTTGAGACAAACACATTCCAAAGCGAGTGCTATCTATCTGCAATATGTGTTAACTAAACCTCCATCCATCCTGTTTATTCCCTGAGTCAGGCCAGCTAAACAACCACGTCTGTGTTTCTATGGCTGACAGTTGCGACACAAAAGTACTGAATGTTTCCCAAGGGTTACAGGAATATTGGCCCCAGAACAACTCAACAGCTTTGACTTAGGTAACTGTTTGACTACTTCATCACAACAAAATGTCACTCAGACATCCACTGTTGGATAGGATGTTTGATGGGAGGCATATGCAGCATTTTAGGATGTTTATAGAACTGTTCAAATGCACTCGTCTTATCCAGAGCTGTATTAAAATAGTGTTTTCTTTCGAATATTTTAGCGGTACGGAACACAAGTGCAGTATACTCCAGACAGGCTAAATCAATTGTTAAATGTATCTTTCATGTATTTGTTCTGTGTTAAGACCAGTCTGTCTTATGTAATTGGCCTTCCACTGAGACTCTCCTCTCTTTTCCAGCTCAATATGAGGGCCCTCTCCTGCAGAGCCCTGAAACATATAGGCAATCTTTGAATAAGGTCAAATTAGGAGGAGTTATGATGCACATCAGTAGGACTTTCGGGCGCTGGCTGACAAGACACATTTTCAAAACAGAAAATAGAACAAAATGACGAGCGAAAGAAATCTAGTTCTCAACTGGGGGAGATTTGTGTTATGTCCTGGGTAAAGAAGACTGGGCAGGGAGGAGTGTGAAGAGCAGAGAAGAGTGGTTGCCCACTACTGTACCACATGGCTGGCGGGTACTATATTTTGCTGTGGTGAACCTTGGTAGGATATTGCTATATGCTCTTAGTGGTGGTCTGGTCTGTTGGTGGAGGGAATAACATTGCAGAAGTCACCAAAGTCAAAGCAAGTGCACCAACTGCTCAATTTCTTTTTATCTACGTATGTAAAGCACGTATGTTTTGGGTATATTTGATGAGCAAACTTGTATTCACTCCTCAAATGGACTATACTAACTTTTACAATGTAATAAATGACACATAATACAGAAAAAGTCGCTTGTTCGTCTACTTTAAACAGGACCGTCTTCATTCTAAGTCAAGTCCTCATAAGATGCTTAAGTCTTCATACGCGGGCCCTGACCTATTTGGGATGGTGCCGAGTGACGTTAGCGTCACCAGAGTCCCTCCTTAATCCCCCAGAGAGGACGACTGGCTGATTTTAAAGACGGCTTTCCAAAACAATCCTTTGCTGACATTCACCTGTATTGGAGGGGCTAATACTGTGTCTATTATCTCCTGACGGCCAGGTGGTCCTGATTAGCAGAGCAAACATGTGAGCGTGCAAGCATGCATGCACACACAAACACAGGTAATTAGTCCATCAGTCCCCCATAACCATGCATGCAAACACAGACAGACAGACACACACACACACACACACACACACACACACACACACACACACACACACACACACACACACACACACACACACACACACACACACACACACACACACACACACACACACACACACACACACACAGCCGATTAGTCCATCAAAGTTAAAGATCACTCCCCCATAACAAGACACACACACACGGCGCAGCAGCAGCAGCAAATAGGATACAGTAAAAACATTTACTTCTGTAGTGAGCACATTAATCAGAACTCTGCATAACGGAATTATGCCTAACACTAACTGAACAACTGCTATATTGTAGTGGTTACAACATAGCAGCCCAAATGGGCTTTGAGGATGGCAGAGTCACATCGGTAACACTTTTACATGAAGTTCATCATACTCGTATGTGTTCGAGGAGTCATTATGGGAAAGGAAGACATTTCGAGCATAGTCTCTTTATAGTCTCTGGCCTCGGTGGATCTCAGTTGTTTTTCCTCAATGACTGTGTAAAAGGGAAAACCATACCAAGACTGTCACCGAAGCACCTTTTCTATTCTGAACTGAATCTCTGAATTGGGTGGTGGGGATAAAATAATCTTGACTAAGCATTGAATAACCCACCAGGCCAGTAAGCTAGGTACGCTCAAGTGCGCAGGCTATGGATTAGCGGTTAGTCCAGCACGTCCCTACACATGTTGATTATAGACCCTATGGGTGACAAAACTCCATTATAATTGACCTCCTGTTAAAGGCATGCAATTATGCATTTCACATAATGGCTCCCTCTGAATAAACCTTTAGCGTCTTTACCTGACGAATGACAATTTTTTTTGTCCCAAATGGCACCCTATTCTCTACATAGTGCACTACTTTTGACCTGAATCCAGGGCTCATGTCAAACACAGTGCACTATGTAAGGAAAATGGTGCCATTTGGGACGTTTAGCACCATTTTCCCTACATAGTGCACTACTTTTGACCTGAATCCAGGGCTCATGTCAAAAGTAGGGAAAACTTAGGGAAAATGTAGGGAAAATGGTGCCATTTGGGACGCTTGGCGAAGTAACATGACAACTAGTTGATGGGTTCACTATTTAATTAGTGGACTGTGGCAGACCACTATTCCAACTCAAATGACCATAATAGTGAAATGTAAGTTGTTAAATATTGAATAGATATAGGTTATAGTAGACCTTATTGATTATGTGATATGGTAGTTACATTGTAGTTACAGTACATGGCATTTACACAATATCCGTCATAATATTTATTTGCAGGGTTTTTCAATCAACCTGTGTCAAACTAATTGTTTTGCAACATACAATTACTCTAAAAACATTGTCAGAAGAACTAAATCTTCCCAGAAACACTTCAAGCAGATAAACTTCTTTCCCATCATGCCAAACCAAATGCCGAAAGTGGATTTTTGGCCATCATACAGAAGCGTCCCACTCGTCCACAGTGCTCATCTGTATGATTGATGACGGGAGCCTGCTCTTTGTGCTCTACGACCCGGTCTCCGTGGACATATACCCAGAGTTGGCCCACTGAGGTGTGACAAGCATCCCAGTGAGGTGTGCAGGCACTGGCCAAGGTGAAAGCAGGACAGATGGGAAGCCCCTCTCCGTTGTATCAACCACAAAGCGGAACCAACAATCGGCTAAAATATTCACTCTGAATCCCCCTCCTATCATTGGCAACTTTTTTCTCATATCTATCACTGCCGACTCTTTGGATGATTTCCCCTTTGCCGGTCCCTCTCACTTAAGCTTTGACATCGATGCTCTTCATGGTCACGTGCAACTCTGGGTCCCCAGGTCTCCCGCGTTAATCGGTCTGGTGGGTGTGTTCGAGGAGGTTATTCGCTTCCGTAATTCCGGAGGGATGGGAGAGAAAGTAGGGCCTCGCTCCGATAATCCAGATCATGGACTTATAATGCATTTCCAGGCCCGGACAACTCACTCCTGTGATTTGCTGTCAAACTTTCAATCAGAGTGGCTGCTGGCAGAACTCATGTGAGGCATCGGACAGGTGGCAATTGGCATGTGGCACCATGCCTCCTCTTCTTCACCCCTGAGCAGCATCCTAAACATGGCCACACTCACCTTGTGCTGTGCCATAAAAGAGCTGTAGGAATTCTCACCTGTTTAATCCAATTTCCTGTCATTCCTTTCTATAGAAAATAAGTCCTTTCTATAGAAAGTCCCGTATCGTGACCACAAGACGTGGTTCCATTTGTTTTCAACAAGTGAATTGACAGGTTGAGTGAGTCTTTGATTTAGGTTATTCAGCTTTCCCATTGTAGAGCTTGTGTAAATTTTGTTTTCAATTATGTTTTTTCTCCAGATACATTATCAAATGGATGACGAGCAACGGACCAGGTCTCAAGCGATATCCGTAGTGCCTCATTGCAGCTTTGCTAGAATTGACTTGGAAGAGTAGTGAAGGAGAAAGGTGGGAGCTGTGTTTTGATATCACTCAATGTTCACCCGCGACTGTTCCGAGCAATTACAATACTGTCATTGTTAAAATGAAGTGTCAGAATTCAAATCACTAAAGAGAATGCAATTACAGCCGAACCTGACAGGAATAAGAATACAGTCCATTGTTCAGAGGGAGTTTGACTTTTGCATTATACATCGTTCGTATCACAAATTGAGAAGACAAAAAAACTGACAGGAGTGGGAGAAAAAAAAGCTATGCCGAAGTAGAATAGCTGCACTACTTTCAAAAACACCTTTGGCTAGTTAGCGAACACATTCTGCTCTTTTCAAATTGAAATGAGCAATTTCCCTAACGGAGCATTTTTTTTGTTTTAGAATATTGGTTATTCTTAATAATTGTGTAACAGTTAATCTTAGACATGTTTTGTTAGAGATCCTCTTCTCTGCTCTGACGTTTCCGACAGCATCCTGTAAGGTGGTTACAAGAAAGATATGAGCAAAATCCACATGCAATTTGGAACCATTGACGGCAAACATTATTTATTCAGATGTTTGTCCCTCTCTCCTCGGTCCCACCGGATAACAGGGGATGAGGATGGATGTGGAAGAGCTCTCACCATTGGCTTATTCTTATCTCCATTGAAGGACCATCATCCTTTTTACCACTGGCCCCCAACCATTATAAATTATAATGAACCTTGACTGCTATTGACAACATTTCCAACATACAGATAGCAAGCAAAGCAGGACTGTGGTATATAATAAGGGTCTCTTTAAGAACATATGAGCTACTGTATAATATTATAATAAGTGAGTGGGAAAGAAGTGAACGGCTTGCTCCTTCAGAATGAAATACAACGGCTGCCTCCATGTAGGTTAACGCCACCTGCAAATCACACAGCTGGCACAGGAGGGGGATAATTAACTAATGAGATGCTAACGGTTTATATTCTTGACCCCCGACCTTTACACTGCTGGTGTATTCAGGTGTGGTAATGGCAACCAGCCAAAAGCACAGTCGAAAATGTTAAAATGGCCTCCCACTCACACACAGCTCTCCTCCCTGCTAGGCTGGACCCAATTGAAATGTGCTGCACGCAAGCTCGGTAGGTAATATTGCAGAGGATTTGACGTTGGTTCAATAAATAAGACATCAGCAGCTGAACTTTTACGGGTGCGAGACATCCCGAATCGGCAGGATTGAGATAGCCTGGCCCTGGATGGAGTCATGGAATCTTGTGTCCAGAGAAGGTGTTGTGTTTTTACTGAGGTCTTGTTTTCTTGTATGTAGCTTGTGTGTCTGTTTGTATGTGTGCGTGCATGCATGCGTGTGAGTATGTACGTGTGAGAGAGTGTGTTTGTGTGTACGTGTGTGTGAGTGCATGTGGCTATCGATTTGTGTGTGTGCGTTTGTGTTTGAGAGAGAGAGGCTTATCACCCTTCCAGGTGCCATAAAATGGACCAATGGCTCTACACAATGGCATGGCACCAGTTTCATGATGCTCTCCAATGCTCATTGACTCTGCCTTCTCATTGTTCTCCACCATTGTGCCGCTTTTATGAGACCAGCTGCCACCTGTCCACCATAACATCCAGCATGTTCACACCATCCATGGGAATGGCATTTACTACCGAAGACTGACAAACATTTGATGAGATAGAGCTAGTCCGGAATCCTAACAGATATGCTGTTGTTTCACTTCACAATATAAAAAACTATAGTGAAATGTAGCATAACAGTTTGGATTCCAGGCTAAAATTCAGCCTCCAGCAGGGAACCATTTAACACAACGAATTCCATGCAGAATCAAATCAGACATTTACAGTGAAGGCCTGGGACATTCTTATTAATGACTAATTGACTGCATTTTTTTTTTTACATTGAACACAACACCTTTCCGATCAATAGCCCTGGTTCAGCAAGATTAAAATCACTTATCTGTGATAAATTATAAAACACATGCATTTCTATTCTTCGCACAGCTCCAGGATCAATAAAGAGGTAAGACCAGCACCATTGGATTCCGTATTGATATTAAGAGGAGGAAGGAGAGCTTTGCGGCACATCTTTTATTATTATTTATTGCTATTATTACATCTGGCTCCTGGGGGCTGATCGAATACAATGTTGCTTAGACGTTGCATCGGCCCTATTTCCTCATGGTGGATGCTGAAAAGAGGAGCAGAAAAAGTCCTTGTAACGGTCGTCGGCGGAAGAAGGTGAATACCAAAGCGGAGTGTGGTACTTGTTTATGTTATTTATTTAAACTGAACAACATCAAACAAAAAAGCACAACAGAAACAGCTCCTTCAGGTGCAAAACACACCGAACAGAAAGTTTAATGACCCACAATTCAAGGGTGAAAACAGGCTGCCTAAGTATGGTTCTCAATCAGGGACAATGATTGACAGTTGCCTCTGATTGAGAACCATACCAGGCCAAACACAGAAATACCAAATCATAGAAGAAAAGAACATAGACAACCCACCCAACTCACGCCCTGACCATACTAAAACAAAGACATAACAAAAGAACTAAGGTCAGAACGTGACAGTACCCCCCCCCCCCTCCCCCCCCCAAAGGTGCGGACTCCGGCCGCAAAACTTGAACCTTTAGGGGAGGGAGTGGGTGGTTGTCTGTCCGCGGTGGCGGATCTGGCGCAGGACGTGGATCCCACTCCACCATAGTCTTTCTCCGCCTCTTAACCCGCCTCCGTGGCGACCTTTCGAGCGGCAATCCTCGCCGCCGACCTCGGACTGGGGACCCTAGTAACGGGTCCCGAATGGACGGGAGATTCCGGCAGCACCGGACAGGCGGGAGACTCCGGCAGCTCCGGACAGGCGGGAGACTCCGGCAGCTCCGGAGTGAAGGGCGATTCCGGCAGCGCCGGAGTAACGGACGGCTCTGGCAGCTCCTGACTGACAGGCAGCTCTGGCAGCTCCTGACTGACTGGTGGGGTCTGGCAGCTCCTGACTGACAGGCGGGAGACTCTGGCAGCGCTGTACAGGCGGGAGCACCTGTAGGGAGGAGACGGAGAGACAGCCTGGTGCAGGGGGCTGACACCGGAGGCCTGGTGCATGGAGGAGGCACCGGATCGACCAGACCATGGAGGCGCACTGGATGTCTCGAGCACTGAGCCTGCACAACCCTACCTGGCTGGATACTCCCAGTAGCCAGGCCAGTGCGGCGAGGTGGAATAGACCGCACTGGGCTGTGCTGGCGAACCGGGAACACCATGTGTAGGGCTGGTGCCATGTACCCCGGCCCGAGGAGATGCATTGGAGACCAGATGCGCTGAGCCGGCTTCATAGCACCTGGCTCGATTCCCACTCTAGCCCGACCGATACGAGGCGCTGCGATGTAACGCACCGGGCTATGCCTGCGCACTGGGGACACCGTGCGCCTTAGGGTAAGCACGGGGAGTTGACTCATGTCTCCTACCTGACATAGCCACACTCCCTGTGTGCCTCCCCCTCCCAATACATTTTTGGGGCTGCCTCTCGTCCCAGCCGCGCTGCCGTGCTGCCTCCTCATGCTTTCGCTGCCCAGCCTGTGCCCAGGGTCCCTTGCCGCCCAGAATCTCCTTCCATGTCCATGAGTCCCGAGATTTCTGACGACACCACGGTGGGTGATTCTGTAATGGTCGTCGGAGGAAGAAGGTGAGGACCAAAGCGCAGCGTGGTACTTGTTCATGTTATTTATTTAAGCTGAACAACATCAAACAAGGAAACAAAAAAGCACAACCGAAACAGCTCCTTCAGGTGCAAAACACACTAAACAGAAAATATAATCACCCACAACTCAAAGGTGAAAACAGGCTGCCTAAGTATGGTTCTCAATCAGGGACAACGATTGACAGCTGCCTCTGATTGAGAACCATACCAGGCCAAACACAGGAATACCAAATCATAGAAAAAAGAACATAGACTACCCACCCAACTCACGCCCTGACCATACTAAAACAAAGACATAACAAAATAACTAAGGTCAGAACGTGACAGTCCTCCTGGTTTCATGCACTTGCAATTAATGTTAACAAGAACTGTTTTTTAAACAATTTACCTAAGTATTCAGACCCTTTACTTAGAACTTTTTTGAAGCACCTTTGACAGAGATTACAGCCTCGAGTCCTCTTGTGTATGACCCTACAAGCTTGGTACACCTGTATTTAAGGAGTTTCTCCCACCTCTCTCTGCAGAACCTCTCAAGCTTTGTCAGGTTGGATGGGGAGCGTTGCTGCACAGCTATTTTCGGGTCTCTCCAGAGATATTTGATTGGGTTCAAGTCCGGGCTCTGGCTGGGCCACTCAAGGACTTTCAGAGATTTGTCCCCGAAGCAACTCCTGCGTTGTCTTGGATTTATGGTTAGGGTTGTTTGAAGGTGAACCTTCGCCCCAGTCTGAGGTTTTGAGCGTTCTGGAGCAGGTTTTCATCAGGTATCTCTCTGTACTTTGCTCTGTTCATCTTTGCCTTATTCCTGACTAATCTGCCAGTCCCTGCTGCAGAAAAACTTCACCACAGCATGATGCTGCCACCCATGCTTCACCATAAGGATGTTGCCAGCTTTCCTCCAGACTTGATGCTTGGCATTCAGGCCAAAGAGTTCAATCTTGTTTTCATCAGACCAGAGAATATTGTTTCTCATGGTCTGAGAGTCTTTAAGTGCCTTTTAGCAAACTCCAAGCGGGCTGTCATGTGCCTTTTGCTGAGGAGTGGATTCCGTTTGGCCTCTCTACCATAAAATCCTAATTGGTGGATTGCTGCAAAGATGGCTGTCCTTCTGGAAGGTTCTCCTATTTCCACAAAGGAACTCTAGAGCTCTGTCAGAGTGGCTATCGTGTTATTGGTCACCTCCCTAACCAAGACCCTTCTCTCCTGATTGCTCAGATTGGTTGGGTGGACAGCTCTAGGAAGAGTCTTGGTGGTTCCTAATTTCTTCCATTTAAGAATTGGCCAATGTGTTCTTGGGGACCTTCAATGCAGCAAAAAAAAATGTGGTACCATCCCCCAGATCTGTGCCTCGACACAATCCTGTCTTGGAGCTCTACGAACAATTCCTTCAACCTCAAGGCTTGGTTTTTGCTCTGACATGCACTGTCAATTGTGGGACCTTATATAGACGGGTATGTGCCTTTCCAAATCATGTCCAATAAATTGAATTTACCACAGATGGAACCCAATCAAGTTGTGGAAACATCTCAAGGATGATCAATGGAAACCGGATGCACCTGAGCTCAATTTATTTCTAGTCTCATAGCAAAGGGTCTAAATACTGATGTAAGTAAAGTATTTCTGTTTTACATTTTTACAAACATTTCTAAACCTGTTTTAATTTTGTCATTATGTGGTATTGTGTGTAGATTTATTTTTATTTAATCCATTTTTGAATAAGGCTGTAACAACATGTGGACCCAGCCGCTACTCTTCCTGGATCCACACAAAATAAGAATACACACTTTCATAATCTAAATTCTAACATTACACATACGCCAGCACATACATCATTTTCGTTAATCCTCACATGCTACAGATACAGGTCATATTGCAAATCTTGCAGAATAATGGTAATCTTGGTGGACGGCTCCAATCACACCAGATTCCCATACATACTGTATGTCACCTCAGCAACCATGACAGCCTTGACTTTTCATTATATGTTAGTCAGCACCTGTCAGAGCGGGTTGTCTTACAGTGAAGTATAACTTCGGCCTCGATTCAATCAGATCAAGCGTTAACCGGCGACAGCCGTCACCCACATAGCTGATGTTTTGGTGTTGTCGGAGGAGTAGCTGCATTGGAGCTGTCAAATCAGTGAGTCGCTGCTTCTTTTATTCTAATCAAATCATATTTTGTTGTTCACATACACATATTTAGCAGATGTTATTGTGGGTGTAGCGAAATGCTTGTAAATTCTTGATCATTGCCACACGCGTCCCACTTGCGTTAGAAGTTCAGAACAAGAGCGTGTAGGCTATATAGAAATAATGACGCTCAAATTGAAAAACGTTCAACTAAGTAATGCGGATTTCCTTCAGCAGAATCAACGTGTAGAGTGCATCTCACATTCCAGTGTTCGAATTTGTAAACAGGGCTGCATGGGATTTACGCTATGCGGATATTGGCTAAAGCGGATCTGATTGAATAGTGCACTTAGTGGAGCTGAACTGTCACACCAGGGCGGAGCCAGTCATGAACTGAACAGGGACCAATAAATAAAATACTTGACTTTTGTTATAAAGTTGAAGTCGGAAGTTTACATACACTTAGGTTGGAGTCATTAAAACTCATTTTTCAACCACTCCACAAATTTCTTGTTAACAAAATATAGTTTTGGCAAGTCGGTTAGGACATCTACTTTGTTCATGTCACAAGTCATTTTACGAACAAATGTTTACAGACAGATTATTTCACTTATAATTCCAGTTCCAGTGGGTCATAAATTGACTGTGCCTTTAAACAGCTTGGAAAATTCCAGAAAATTATGTAATAGCTTTAGAAGCTTCTGATTGACACAATTTGAATCAATTGGAGGTGTACCTGTGGATGTATTTCAAGGCCTACCTTCAAACTCAGTGACTCTTTGCTTGACATCATGGGAAAACCAAAAGAAATCAGCCAAGACCTCAGCCAAGTTCTCAGAAAAAAAAGACCTCCACAAGTCTGGTTCATCCTTAGGAGCAATTTCCAAACGCTTGAAGGTACCACGTTCATCTGTACAAACAATAGTACACAGGTATAAACACCATGGGACCACGCAGTCGTCATACCGCTCAGGAAGAAGACCAGGAAGAAAATCAAAAGAAATCGTGGACCTCCACAAGTCTGGTTCATCTTTGGGGACAATTTCCAAACTCCTGAAGGCCAAAAAATCCAGACTATGGTTTGCAACTGCACATGGGGACAAAGATCGTACTTTTTGGAGAAATGTCCTCTGGTATGATGAAACAAAAATAGAACTGTTTGGCCATAATGACATTGTTATGTTTGGAGGAAAGATGGGGCAGCATCATGTTGTGGGGGTGCTTTTCTGCAGGAGGGACTGTTGCACTTCACAAAATAGGTAGGAGGTAGGAATATTATGTAGATATATTGAAGCAACATCTCAAGACATCAGTCAGGAAGTTTGATCACAAATGGGTCTTCCAAATGGACAATGACCCCAAGCATACTTCAGAAGTTGTGGCAAAATGGCTTAAGGACAACAAAGTCAAGGTATTGGAGTGGCAATCACAAAGCCCTGACCTCAATCCTATAGAAAATGTGTGGGCAGAACTGAAAAAGCATGTGCGAGCAAGGAGGCCTTACAAATCTGACTCAGTTACACCAGCTCTGTCAGGAGGAATGGGCCAAAATTCACCCAACTTATTGTGGGAAGGTTGTGGAAGGCTACCAGAAACGTTTGACCCAAGTTAAACAAGGCAATGCTACCAAATACTACTTGAGTGTATGTAAACTTCTGACCCAATGGGAATGTGATGGAAGAAATAAAAGCTGAAATAAATAATTCTCTCTACTATTATTCTGACATTTCACATTCTTAAAATAAATTGGTTATCCTAACTGACCTAAGACAGGCCATTTTTCCAAGGATTGAATGTCAGGAATTGTGAAACTGAGTTTTCAATGTATTTGGCTAAGGTGTAAGTAAACTTCCAACTTCAACTGGATGTTAGTCACCACCAGACATAATGAGTTATCTTACAGTGAAGCGTAACTTGGTTGATCTGCATAAAAAATTAACAGTCACACTGGATTTTCAGATTGGAAATGATCTTCCAGTCTCACTTCACCTACTCTAATTTCACCCTGCTCACCCTTAAGGTATCTGCTTGCACACCTCCTCCATGACATTTAATTTTCACTCAAAACTTAAACGTCTCTCACATCCATCTACTACGTTCTCTCTATAGCCATACAGCCAGTTTCTAATGTATCCACAGTTCAACACAAAACCTAAAGCAGATAAATAAGTGTGCCAACATCGAAAATTACAATGAAAACATCAACCGCAACATGAGATGTCTGAGAGAACAGATTGCCATGCCACAGATGTGCTGTTCGGACGGAAGTTTCTACCTCATGCAGTACCCCAAAGCTGTTCCACTCAGACCTCGGTAGGCCTATTAGCTTGTTCAGATGACTGGTTCCGTGAAATGACCCGAATTAGGCCGTTAAAAGAATGCCTTTTTCGGTGCCAAAGTGCCTCCAACAGAGACGAATGGATGAATGCTAGGCACAGCTTTCAAGCTGGGCCCACTGCAAATATTCCAATATATCAGCTGGCCTATTAGCTGTGCCAAGGGCTCTGTGAGGACTGCATGATGGCCTCTCGGTAGAAGGCAAAATGTGTCCAGACCAATGTCACATAAAACCGCAATCAAGTTTGGCTTGGCAATGCCACCATGTCCAATGTATGTCCAATGTATGCCATCATAAGAGTCAAATTCAAGTCAAAAACTTTTTTTTGTCTCCATTGTCTTTGTAATTACATTTTTGATAGTGGAAATCCCTTATGTTTCACCTTGGCCTGGCTCAAATCATTTAAAAAATGTTTCATTAATTGTGTCAATCCAATTACAATGATTGACTCCTATAATCTGTACCACAGCCTTCGGAGAACATCAAAGATCTGAACAATGTCAAATTAAAGCCGTATTGAAAAAAGAAGACAGACATTCTCCATTCGAACTGAAGTACAGTAATTATGCGAGAGTTCAAGATAGCATGTCCGGTATCAGTGTAATTGCATATGTTTCAAGGAAATAGGTTGAATACAGAGTGTAATCAATCTGCCAATTACATTTCCCTCTATCACATTACAACTAGTCATTTGTAAAGTAACTTGGTAGTGTATCGTGTTACTTTACACGGCTCACTCCTTTTGGTAATAGATCAACAACTGCTGACAGTGCATCAGCAGCAAGCAGAAAAGAACCATGGTCCTTAAAGAGCCATCAAGCAGAACATTATAATTAATTAATCATGCAGTGCAAGGCAGGCTTCTTCTCCATTAGCCCTTTGCTAATTAATTCCCCCTGGTCGAGTGGCCCCGATGCTAACCATAGAGTAGGTGCCTCCTCACCCTCCTCCAATAGGACCCGGTTCAGCACCCCTGGTTACTGCAAAAACAGCTGGTGTCCGGGACGTACAAAACCCCCACATCATTAAAAGAACCCCCCCAGTGTAAGTGGCTGCCACTATTTCAACTTAATTCCTTTCCTAGGAGGAAATGCGTGTTTAGGTTCCACCTCCGAAGAATGACAAAGGTTGCTTATTCACAAATTGGGTGTGGGAATTTCCATGTGGAGTTGATGAACATCAACAAATAGGGCACTTGCTAGCTAACTCTATTTTTGTAACGGCGTTCTTCGTTTGTAGAAAGAGAGTCGGACCGAAATGCAGCGTAGTGGTTACTCATGTCTTTAATGAACAAAGATCGTGATACATGAAATAACTTATACATATACAAAAACAACAAACGGAACGTGAAACCTATTACAGCCTATCTGGTGAGACTACACAGAGACAGGAACAATCACCCACGAAATACAAAGCGAAACCAGGCTACCTAAATACGGTTCCTAATCAGAGACAACGAAAATCACCTGACTCTGATTGAGAACCGCCTCAGGCAGCCAAGCCTATACAACACCCCTAATCAGCCGCGATCCTAAATACTACAAAACCCAATACGAAAATACAATAACATAAACCCATGTCACACCCTGGCCTGACCAAATATATAACGAAAACACAAAATACAATGACCAAGGCGTGACAATTTTTAATTACACTGTATTCAAAAAATTGCCAGCTGGCTTCATGGCTGGTTCTGGAGCTGGATTTGTCATAAACATTGATTTAGGGAAAACTTTGCCACAGATGGAAACCACTGGCCAAAAGTATCTTTGACATCTATTGGCATCTTCCATATATTATAGGCTACAATGACTTTGCTCATGATCATGCATGCTGCTAATGACAAGTTCCTTAGGTTTTCTTTTACGGGTGCCTTTTCAGAGATGGGCAACTCCAGTCCTTAGGGGCCGGAGTGGTGTCACACTTTATCCCCATCCCTAGCAAAAACAACGGACTAAAGTCATTCTAAACTGCAGATCATGATTAGTTGATTATTGGAGTCAGGTGTGTTAGCTGGGGCAAAAGTGTGAAACCAATCAGGCCCTCGAGGAAAGGAGTTGCCCATCCCTGATCTGGATAGAGACTTGTGGTTTCAAATAAACGTTACACCAATCAAAGGAGTGAAGCACAACTATGGAAAGTGGAGACTTTCACAAACACAATGGTGTCACAGGACTCGTCTGAAGGTAACCCATACAAACGAATGGAAGTAGATTTGTGGCAACAAAAATAAGGTGTTAAATATGCTTGAAAATCATTCAGATAGTATTCAGACCCCTTGACTTTTTCCACATTTTGTTAGGTTACAGCCTTATTCTAAAATTGATTAAATTGAATTTTTCCCTCAGCAATCTACACACAATATCCCATAATGACAAAGTAATGGGATGCTTTTGCTAATCTAAAATGAAACTGAAATATAACATTTACATAAGTATTCAGACCCTTTACTCCATACTTTGAAGCACCCGTGGCAGCGATTTCAGCCTTGAGTCTTCTTGGGTATGACGCTACAAGCTTGGCACACCTGTATTTGGGGAGTTCTCGGATTTTCTCAAGCTCTGTCAGGTTGGATAGGGAGCATTGCTTCACAGCTATTTTCAGGTCTCTCCAGAAATGTTCGACCGGGTTCAAGTCAGGAATCTGGCTGGGCCACTCAAGGACATTGAGACTTTGTCCCGAAGCCACTAATGCATTGCCTTGGCTGTGTGCTTAGCTCCATTCATCTTTCCTTCGATCCTGACTAGTGTCCCAGTCCCTGCCGCTGAAAACTTCCCCACAGCATGATGCTACCACCACTATGCTTCAACTTAGGGATGGTGCCAGGTTTCCTCCAGACATGACACATGGCATTCCGGCCAAAGAGTTCAATCTTAGTTTGATCAGACCAGAGAATCGTGTTTCTCATGTTCTAAGAGTCTTTAGCTAAACTCCAAGCGGGCTGTCATGTGCCTTTTACTGAGGGGTGGCTTTCGTCTGGACACTACCATAAAGGCCTGATTGGTGGAGTGCTGCAGAGATGGTTGTACTTCTGGAATGGTTGTACTTCCCTGACCAATGCCTTGCTCCACTGATTTCTCAGTTTGGCTGGGCGGCCAGCTCTAGGAAGAGTATTGGTGTTTCCAAATTCCTTCCATTTAAGGATGATTGAGACCACTGTGTTCGTGAGGACCTTAGATGCTGCAGAAATGTTTTGGTACCCTTCCCCAGATCTGTGCCTCAACACAATTCTGTCTCGGAGATCTACAGACAATTCCATCGACCTCATGGCTTGGTTTTTGCTCTAACGCACTGTCAACTGTGAGACCTTATATAGACAGGTGTATGCCATTCCAAATCATGTCTAATTAATTGAATTTACTACAGGTGGACTCCAAGTTGTGGAAACAGGATGCACCAGAACTTAATTCAGAGTCCATAGTAATGGATACTTATGTAAATAAACTTTTTTTTTAAACCTGGTTTCGCTTTTTCATTATAGGTTATTGTGTGTAGATTGCTGAGGAAATTGTTTTATTTAATCCGTTTTAGAATAAGGCTGAAACTAACACGTGGAAAAAGTCAGGGGGCCTGAATAATTTTCGAAGGCACAGTGTGTGTGTATATATATACAGTATATACAGTACCAGTCAAAAGTTTGGACCTACTCATGCTAGGGTTTTTCTTTATTTGAACTATTTTCTACATTGTAGAATAATAGTGAAGACATAAAAACTAGATATTTGTTTCTGGCCATTTTGAGGCTGTAATTGAACCCACAAATGCTGATGCTCCAGATACTAGTCTAAAGAAGGCCAGTTTTATTGCTTCTCTAATCAGTACAGCAGTTTTCAGCTCATTGCTAACATAATTGCAAAAGGGGTTTCTAATGATCAATTAGCCTTTTAAAATGATCAACTTGGATTAGCTAACACAACGTGCCATTGGAACACAGAAGTGACGGTTTCTGATAATGGGCCTCTGTACGTCTATGTAGATATTCCATACAAAATCTGTCGTTTCCAGCTACAATAGTCATTTACAACATTAACAATGTCGACAATGTATTTCTGATCCATTTGATGCTATTTTAATGGAAGTCGAAAGTTTACAGTCGTAGGAAAAGGTTTGGGCACCCCTCTGAGGCTGCATAATAATTTACTCTGTCGTCACAGAAAATGATCACAGTGGCATGCCATTCATTTTCTAATAAAAGCTTAGTACTGGGGTATTGTCCAGACAAAGATTTTTAGTGTAGCAATATGAAGTTGAATGAAATTAAATTAAATGTGAAAAATAGGCTATGCAAAAACTGGGGGCACCCTTGTCATTCTGTTGATTTGAATACCTGTAACTACTTAGCACTGATTAATTGGAACATACAATTGGTTTGGTGAGCTCATTAAGCCTTGAACTTCACAGACAAGTCCATCCAATCATGAGAAAAGGTATTTAAGGCCAAATGCAAGTTGTTGGTGTCTTTGACTCTCCTCTGAAGAGTGGCAACATGGGGGCCTCAAAACAACTCTCAAATGATTTGAAGACAAAGATGGTTCAACATTATGGTTTAGAGGAAGGCTACAAAAGGCTATCGCTGAGATTTAAGCTGTCAGTGTCCACTGTGAGGAACATAGTGAGGAGGTGGAAGACCACAGGCACAGTTCTTGTTAAGGCCTGAAGTGGCAGGCCAAGTAAAATATCGGAGAGGCAAAGGCGAAGGATGGTGACAACGGTCAAAAACAGCCCACAGACCACCTCCAAAGATCTACAACATAATCTTGCTGCAGATGGTATCACTGTGCATCGTTCAACAATTCAGCGCACAAAGTATGATCTTTGTCCCCATGATGCGGAAGAAGCATTTTCTGCACACAAACCACAAGCAAAGTCGCTTGATGTATGCAAACGCACATTTGGACAAGCCAGCTTCATTTTGGAATAAGGTGCTGTGGACTGATGAAACAAAGATTGAGTTATTTTGTCATAACAAGGGACATTATGCATGGCGGCAAAAGAACACAGCGTTCCAAGAAAAACACTTGCTACCCACAGTAAAATTTGGTGGGGGTTCCATCATGCTATGTGGCCATTTCGGTACTGGGAATCTTGTTAAAGTTGAGGGTTGCATGGATTCCACTCAATATCAGCAGATTATTGGGAATAATGTTGAAGAATCAGTTACAAAGTTGAAGTTACGCCGGGGATGGAGTTTTCAACAAGACAGCGACCCAAAACACTGCTCAAAATCTACCCGGGCATTTATGCAAAGAAACAAGTACAATGTTCTGGAATGGCCATCCCAGTCCCCAGACCTGAATATCATTGATAATCTGTGGGATGATTTGAAGCGGGCTGTCCATGCTCGGCAACCATCAAACCTAACTGAACTGGAGATGTTTTGTAAGGAGGAATGGTCCAAAATACCTTCATCCAGAATCCAGACACTCATTAGAGGCTATGGGAAGCGTCTAGAAGCTGTTATTTTAGCAAAAGGAGGCTCTACTTAATATTGATGTGATTTTTCTATTGGGGTGCCCAAATTTATGCACCTTTCTAATTTTGTTTTGATGAATTTTGCACATTTTCTGTTAATCCAATAAACCTCATTTCACTACTGAAATATTACTGTGTCCATCAGTTATTTGATAGATCAAAATGAAATTGCTGATCCAAACACCCAATTATTTATAAATGGATATCATGGAAATTGTCAGGGGTGCCCAAACTCTTTCATACGACTGTACATACACCATAGCCAAATACATTTAAACTCAGTTTTTCACAATTCCTAACATCTAATCAGAGTGAAAATTCCCTGTTTTAGGTCCATTAGGATCACCACTTTATTTTAAGAACGTGAAATAACAGAATAATAGTAGAGAAGTATTTATTGTAGCTGTATTTCTTTCATCACATTCCCAGTGGTTCACATGTTTACATACACTCAATTAGTATTTGGTAGCATTTCCTTTAAATTGTTTAACTTGGGTTAAATGTTTCAGGTAGCCTTCCACAAGCTTCCCACAATAAGTTGGGTGAATTTTGTCCCATTCCTCCTGACAGAGCTGGTGTAACGGGGTTAGTTCTGTCCACAGATTCCCTGTAGGATTAAGGTCAGGGCTTTGTGATGCCCACTCCAATACCTTGACTTTGTTGTCCTTAAGCCATTTTGCCACAACTTTGAAAGTATGCTTGGAAGACCCATTAGCAACCAAGCTTTAACTTCCTGACTGATGTCTTGACATGTTGCTTCAATATATCCACATTTCTCCCTCATGATGCCATCTATTTTGTGAAGTGCACCCGTTCCTTCTGAAGCAAAGCACTCCCACAACATGATGCTGCCACCCCCGTGCTTTATGGTTGGGATGGTGTCTTAGGCTTGCAAGCCTCCCCATTTTTTTCTCCAAACATAATGATGGTCATTATGGCCAAACAGTTCTATTTTTGTTTCATCAGACCAGAAGACGTTTCTCCAAAAAGTATGATCTTTGTCCCCATGTGCAGTTGGAAACCGTAGTCTGGCTTTTTTATGGCGGTTTTGGAGCAGTGGCTTCTTTCTTGCTGAGCGGCCTTTCAGGTTATGTCGATATATGACTTGTTTTACTGTGGATATAGATACTTTTGTACCTGTTTCCTCCAGCATCTTCACAAGGTCCTTTAATGTTGTTCAGGGATTGATTTGCACTTTTACAGTGAATTATGTGAAATATTTAAGTGAAATAATCCGTATGTAAACAACTGTTGGAAAAAATGACTTGTCATGCACAAAGTAGATCTCCTAATCGACTTGCCAAAACTATAGTTTAAAATGAAATTTGTGAAGTGGTTGAAAAACGAGTTTTAATGACTCCAACCTAAATGTATGTAAACTTCCGACTTCAACTGTATATATTTCCTGAGCTTTCTAATCTCTCCCAGATATTGTGGAAAAAACTAAAATGGTATCTCAGCAACAGAACACTCACAACCCTGCAACACAATCCTTTTTGGCAAAGACAAGAGAAAGATGGCCATAGTGAGAAAGGGATGTCGCAGGTCATCCTTTCTACACATTATTACACAATATGCCTACGTTGAATAGCCAATTATTTCATTAGTCTACAACAAAGACAACCTAAACAAACACCATTTCATTATTGCTATGAAAGAATAGCTGATTATGGTGTGGCTCTCAGTTACTTAAATACCAATTCAGAGGTTAAAGCGTAGCTTTACATTTTGCCGGCTGCTGTAGAAATGTTAGTTGGCCTCCAACATGTTTCCCTATCTTCTGAGATAAATTCTGCTGATCCACGTCTCCCAAAACACTCAAGGCCCTGCTTATTTCATAAGTGTGAATGTCACGTACATTGTAACTAGGAGACCAAGGCCCAGCGTGATATGAATACATCTTCTTTTAATAAATGAAGAACACTTAACAAACTATACAAAACAGCAAAACGAACATGCAGCTAATACAACGAGTGCTGACATGCAAATACACATAGACAATAACCCACAAAATACCCAAGGAATATGGCTACCTAAATATGGTCCCCAATCAGAGACAACGATAAACAGCTGCTTCTGATTGAGAACCAATCTAGGCAACCAAAGACATAAAAACACCTAGAATTAGAAAAAAACATAAACATACAAAACAAAAACCCTAGACAGGTCAAAACACATATCACCTTCAACACACCCTGACCTAACCAAAATAACAAAGAATACTAAGGTCAGGGCATGACAGTGAAATTGAAATTCAGCAAATCTTGATTTATTGTCCAGCACCCCTCTCCTGTCAACCCCCCTGCTTTAAACAAAAACGTTTTGTTTATCGAGGTAGAGGAATATATCATAATTTTTGCCATTGTGGTCCATATCTTAAAAAGTTACAGCCAGATTTAATGATCTCGGTTTGTAAAACCAAATTCAGGCACATTATCTACTGTAAGACTGAATAATACAATTACTTACAATATTATGACCCAAAAGGGATAAAGAGGATCAAGGAATTAAGCGAGAGCAATAAAAAGCATGGATTTCATGCTTTTATATGGCCAATACACACAAGCATAACTAATTCTACCACCACCAAGTTCAGCACTTTCACAACAAACCCACTCTAAGTGTGGGTAAGGCTAGCTCAACTTCGATGTTCTCGAACAATCCTCAGATTAGTCGCGATCGTGTTTCTAACGTACATGTTGAAAGCCCTCAAATAAATGCTGAACAACTTCACAAAGTGCAATTATGGAGTCTAACCAAATAGTATTAAATATCGGCGGTTAAAAATACATAAGCAGCATGTTTTTATTATTAAGATGAGCCGATTTGGGGCTACAACAGTCACCGGTTTCAAGTCATCACAAGCCTGACACCACCCAGCCTCACCAGCCTGACACCAGCCAGACTACGTAAACACTCAGAAATTGATTTCTAACCATGCGAAATAGACTGTATGGCATAGCGGCCACGGTGTACCGCACAAGCCGTAACTCATTGTCGGAATTAGGTATGCAAAGGAATTCCTGCACAATTACAGAGCAGGCCCAGATAAATAAATCACTGAATGTGTGTTAAATCGTGAGTGAATGCATCAAGTACCATCCAGGCTCCGTTGCAGTGGATGCCTTGACTGTAAAAGGAACTGGAGTATTGTAGTTGAGTGTGACAAAAGATAATCATCTCCCCCTGTGGAAAAAAAAGGAAGACAATGCTTTAGTGGAGCAGAAGCAGTAGTACACTGATGCTGTGTGGTTGTACAGTACAGACAGTATCCTCTGACACTGCCTGTGTACCAGTGCACCAAGTCTGGAACAAACAGGACCCTTAACAGCTTCTACCCCCCAAGCCATAACACTGCTAAACAAGACTGCTAAATAGCTCATAAAATGGCTGTCTGGATTAACAGCATCGTCCTTTTTTTGCACTAACTCTATGCACACACACTGGACTCTATCCACACACTCACACATACTTATACTGACAACCCAACACACACACACACACACACACACACACACACACACACACACACACACACACACACACACACACACACACACACACACACACACACACACACACACACACACACACACACACACACACACACAAAAGACGTGCACATGCATACTGACGTCCCACACACTCATACACACACACTTGCACACTCACCACATACACTACTGCTACTGTCTGTTATCTATCCTGTTGCCTAGTCACTTTACCCATACCTATATGTACAAAGCTACCTCAATTACCTCGTACCCCTGCACATGGACTCGGTACTGGTAATCCCTCTATATAGCCATGTTACTTTTACTCGTTATTCGTGTATTTATTCCTCGTCACTATTTCTATTTTTCTTTTTTTATCTTTAAGTGTGCGTTGTTGGAAAAGTGCTGCAGTACATAGAGAAAGGATGGGAGCAAGTCAGCAGTCACTTGTTTGATACCGGTACATTCTGTCACTTGCAATTTTCAATATTTTGTGTATGCTTTTCCCTGTGAAATCTGTTCTGTATCAACTGTGTTGAAGGCCAAAACGGGGAATTAAAAACACAGCTAAAAATGTAGTTAAATGGCATATATTATTATTATATTATATATATATTAGTTACTTCTTCCCCACCTACTTATGTTCACAGTTATGTAATCCATTTCCTAGGTGACTGTGTACACTTCTATAGAATATTCCATTCTTACAAATGTGGGCAGCCACACATTCTTAGTACTGGATGTTCTGAATGCTTGAGTATAATGATTGAGTGACAGTTACTGACTGTCATCTTGACTAATTTATTTATAGACACATTTCAGGTGATGATAACCCTGCAGTGGATATCACATTTCTGTCTGAGAGAAAGAAGGAAAGAAAACAGGAGAAATCGTAGAGCAGAAATGAGATAGAGACTTGTGTCGAGCCTCCTGAGGGGACAGGGGGATGTGATTGGCACAATAAGGCATACAGAAAGGCACAGGTGGTGCCCAAGCAGAGCCAGGAGAGAGTCCCAAAAGACTAGATAAAAGCAGTGACAGGCAACTAGCCACTCGCTGTCTGATATGCGTTTGATTAAAATTTCAACATGGACATAACATCACGCGGACTGACGAAAATGTTCAGGAGATGCCAGTGATCCCAGTACCTTTAACTTTCTCTGCCAGTTTTCTCTAATTTGTACGTCATTTCTCTTCTCTCCTCTCTTATCTTTATCTAGGTCAGGTGGAATTCATTGGATATTCACAATTAAAATAATGTGGACTTTAATATAGTGGAAATACAAACACTTCATTGTAAAGTAACTTATGAAAGCATATGAAGAACGGAAAACATGAGTGCAACATATACAGTAACAGTTTATAATGTCAAGAAAACTCTTCAAGACCATGATTTTCTACTTTCAGTGAAGGAAAACAGATAGAGAAATATGATTTGCTCATATATAAGATACTGTTTTTCGGGCTGAGAATCCCTGGGGTTGTATAAATTCTGATGTGGAATGTCTTGATATAGAGTGGATTTTAGCAGACGAGGGCTCAAATACTATTGCTGGGCTTGATTCAGCTTGCCCAGAGCAATGGAAGAGCCGTAAATCCTGGTACTCCGGGCAGGCTAAAGAAAATATTTAATGTATAAAAGATTTCAAATAGTATTTGAACCCAAGTATGGAATCTATATCGACTGGTGGTCTCGCAAGGACAGAACAATTAGCCTCATCCCCATTCATTAAACTCATTCTTATTCTTCTGAGCAGCGTTGGTGGGAGAACTATATATCACCACAGCCCCAAAATTTATGAATTGGTAATCAGTTAGGAGCTGTCAAGAAAGCCTCAGGAATGTTTAATTTACACTTGTTTGCCCTTCCCCAAACCATTTGTAATCAAATCACTTGGCTCGATCCGACGTATTTTTTGACTCCTCGTTGTCATGTGCAGGCAGAGAGAGACAAGGAGATGGAGCCATTTCTTACTCGGATCAGAATCAAACTATGAGGAAAGACGACATGCTACTAGCCTTGGCTGTAATTTCAAATAACTAAGAGCCCAACTCAGCTTGCAAGGTGATTCATTTTTGATTACCCCTTTAAATCATTCATTATTTCCTTTCATATAAAAGAAAATAAAGACATAACAAATCAATATGTTTAGCCACTCTAATAGAAATAAAAATAAGAGTAAGCTGCCATTGTCAGACTGGGTTCAAAACGCCTATATTTCAAAAGTACATTTTTCCAATTATCTCAATGAACTCAACTCTTTGTGTGCACACCTTGTCCTTTATATGAGAAATGAGGATTGAAAATGGGTACAGTCTGGGTAGAGTTCTGGCCCTGGAGGGTGAGACCTTGAAGCGAAGTAAAGTCGATACTGTGACAGCCGTGCTCCCAAAAACCCAGCTTGTATCCTTCCTAATAAGAGATCAATGTGTACCAATGGTTGCTGTCCCTAATTGCACTTTAAACTTCCTTCAGGAATGTGTTCCTCACTCAGAGATGCACTGTGCTCTGGCAAAAGCCAGCCAATGGGGTTGCCTCTACCAACCTACTGTTAATGACCCATGATTTTAAAGTTAATGAGAGAGCAAGATAGTTATAGGCAGTTAAAAGCAGCACTCGCCAAAGGCACAGTAAAAGCTAAGCTAGAAATGTGGATTAACTTTTCATTACCCCTTCATTAGGTGAGCCTGAGGGATTAAATTAAAAGACCCCTGTAAGAAACGTAGCATGAACATACCAGGATAGGGGGCTTCTTAAGCCAGAGCTAGAAGTGGAGGTAAGTATGAGGGAGTTAAGGAAAGTGATAAAGCTATTAGCCTTCATACTCTGTTTCTCAACATGCCCCACACTGCAGGGTTAAATGGAACCATTAGCCAACCGTGAGGCGAGGTTGTACTGGTAGGGTAGGGGCTTGCAAGACTGGTAAGACTACCTTTCCTGAGGAATTTGACCTTGAGATCTCAATTGGGTCATTAAAAGTAGAATACGGAGGTCATTATAATTCTCTGCACTGAGTTTCTCTCCATTTATTTGCATTGTGGGGTCCCTTGGTGCTATAGTTAAATGTCACTCGCCTGCTTTAATGAGAGCGAAGTTAGATACTATGGCCAGAACTGATTATACTGGTTGCTACAGCAACTTATCTCACTCTGTTCTGTCCCGAATGTATCAACACCTCACAGACAGAGACTAGGCAACCACGTCTGTGTTTTTACTTGCAAACTGTTACTGGTTCACTCTATTGTCCACACTCAATGAGGTACAGTACCAGTCAAAAGTTTGGACACTTACTCATTCAAGGGTTTTTGTTTATTTTTTTACTATTTCCTATATCGTTTAATAATAGTGAAGACCTCCAAACTATGAAATAACACACATGGAATCATGTAGTAAACAAAAAAGTGTTAAAACCTCGACAGGATCTGTGCCCCCTCACAGGACGGTTAAGATAACGTAGACTAGAGTAATTAGCATGAGGTTTTAAGTAAGAGTGCAAAATTATGAACTTGAATATGTATTAATAAACCAGTTAGGCACATTTGGGCAGTCTTGATACAACATTTTGAGCAGATATGCAATGATTCATTGGATCAGTCTAAAATGTTGCACATACTATGCTGCCATCTTGTAAATTGCGCCTGGGCTGGAATAATACCTTATGCCTTTCTCTTGCATTTCAAAGATGGTACAAATTATTTTTTTTAAATGCATTTTTTACTTTGTATTACATTAATTTAATATTTCCAAAAAAAGTGTTTCCTTTCAAATGGTATAAAGAATATGCATATCCTTGCTCCAGGTTCTGAGCTACATGCAGTTAGATTTGGGTATATCATTTTAGGCAAACATTGAAAAAAAGGGACAGATCCTTAAGAGGGTGGTCAGTCAAGGTCAGTCAATGTGTAAAATGTCAAGAACTTTGACCGTTTTTTCATGTGAATTTGCAAAAAAACATGAAGCTCTATGAATGAACTGGCTGTCATGAGGACCGCCACAGGAAAGGAAGACCCAGAGTTACTTCTGCTGCAAAGAATAAGATCATTACAGTTTCCAGCCTCAGAAATTGCAACACAAATAAATGCTTCACAGGCATGAACATTTCAAGAGTTCAAGTAGCAGACAAATCTCAACATCAACTGGTCAGAAGGAGACTGAGTGGATCAGGCCTTCATGGTCAAATTGCTGCAAAGAAACCACTACTAAAGGATATCAATAAGAAGAATAGACTTGCTTGGGCCAAGAAATTGACATTAGACCAGTGGAAATCTGTCATTTGGTCTGTTGAGTTCAAATTTGAGATGTTTGGTTCCTGTCTTTTTGTGAGACGCATAGTTGGTGAACGGATGATCTCCGCATGTGTGGTCCCCACAGTGAAGCATGGAGGAGGAGGGGTGATGGTGTGGGGATGTTTTGCTGGTGACACTGTCAGTGATTTATTTAGAATTCAAGGCACACTTAACCACCATGGCTACCATAGCATTCTGCAGCTATACGACATCCCATCTAGTTTGTGCTTAGTGGGACCATCATTTGTTTTTCAACAGGACAAGGCTGTGTAAGGGCTATTTGACCAAGAAGGAGAGTGATTGAGTGCTGCATCAGATGACCTGGCCTCCATAATCACCCAATCTCAAACCAATTGAGATTGTTGGGAAGAGTTGGACCACAGAGTGAAGAAAAAGCAGCCAACAAGTGCTCAGCATACGTGGGAACTTCTTCAATACTGTTGGAAAAGCATTCCTTATGAAGCTAGTTGAGAGTATGCCAAGAGTGTGCAAAGCTGTCATCAAAGCAAAGGCTGGCTATTATGAAGAAACTAACATATAATTTGTGTTATTTCATAACTTTGATGTTTTCACTATTATTCTGCAATGTAGAAAATAGTCTAAATAAACAAAAACCCTCGAATGAGTAGGTGTGTCCAAACTTTTGACTGGTACTGTGTATAATTGCTCTGTCTGTCGGTCGGTTGGTCTGTCATGTACAACTTGACTTACACTTTTCAGTTGATATCCTCTCCCGTGTGGTTATGACATTTCTGCCACCTTACTCAAATTCTGCCCTAAACTCAAAGAAAGGAGAGATGCTTTTGTTCAGATGGCATAATGAAAGTTATCCTAACAAATTGTGGATCTGTCCATAGAGCTGAAAAGTGATCCTAACAGCAAAATTATGCAGTCAGTCCCAAGATGATATACTGTAGATCTACATAATAAGGTCTTAAATTTAATAAAAACGTCTCTTCAGGTCATATCTCTCTAAGAATAGCATTTATAGGAAAACTGTACCTAAATTAAGAATGTTGTCTATTAGGCAGAGGATATTGAAAACAGAGACATGCAATTCATTGTTACTTGACAATTGTTTGCGTTCACTTGGGTCATCCATTAGCTCATTTTAGTACATGCTATGTGTGAGTTTAGTAAAAACGTGTGAATGGTCCAAGTTCTTATTTATTCGTTTTTTGTCAAGACTTAACAACCAGCCAGTCAATCATCATTATCCGGCATGACCCCATGAATTATGGTTAAAAAACAGTGTGTGTAGCAACCTCCACACAACAGATCATAGCCAACAGGAAATAACCTCAAGAACACAGTATTTTTTGTTATTTCTGAGAGCGTTCTCCGTTTGTCAGTTAAAAAAACTCAACATGATATAGTTAGCAACTTGAGCGATATTTTCATACCACCATGTAATCAATTCCTTATTGTTGCATCCCAAATGACACCTTATTTCCAATTAATGCACTACTTTTGACAGGCTCTGGCCAAAGATAGTGCACTACATAGGTCATTTGGTGTCATTTGGGACGCAACTATGTGTTCGGTTTGTGTCTGTCCTGTCTGTTCATTAAATGATTAAATGAACAGCCAGGATAGACACAAACAGACCACATAGTTTGAAGAGACGGGAGGTCGAGGATGGCAGGGGAGGAGAAAGGAACCTGTGAACAACACCCCTGAGAGGTGTGAATTTAATATGAATTAATGAGGTCACTTCATAGGAGAAGTCAAGTCTGAAGTGATCGGGGGTGAATTCACACCATTCGGATAATTAAAGCAGCTTATTTTGACATTCAACATTCATTATTCTGGCTATATAGTAATGATGTCTGATGCAGAGGCTTTAAGGCACCACTGGGAAATTACAATAAAACAAACTGTTTAGAAGTCACACCGACACCATACAATTATCCTTTGTATTCAGTCACCTCATGGGAGGTGTGCAAGGTCAGGCCGTCCTTGTAAATAAGAATTTGTTCTTAAACCGACTTGTCAGGTTAACTAAATAAGTGTGAAGGTTTGATGATAAGAGCTGACCTGAGAGCAGTGAGTTGTGTGACTAGTATTCCGCCTTCCCTGTCAGTACCATTTGCTTTACTGGGGCATCTCTCTCCTGTAAGAGACTATAGAGGTTGCTGCTGCTGTTTCTTCTGCATGTTGTTAATGCCGGCCCCCTGACAAGTTCCCCCAAACACTTTCTCATTCGGGATAGCTTCCCATTCTCTGTGACACCATTTCAATGGCTGATTTCCCTGGCTGGCCAATTAGACGAAACACAAAGGAAGGTAGTTATGGCCTCACTCCTTCCCCTCTCCTCTCCAAGTAAAATGAGAGAATCACTCCGAGACCTGGGAGACCAAACCAAGAACTATATGAAATGCTACCACCTCCGAGATAGGCTTTTGCGTGACCCAGTTTGAACTCATCGTGAAAATGAAGAACATACATTTTTGTTTTTCTAACATAAACACAACTACAATGGCATTTTGCGTGCGTGTAAGTACACAGGGACGAGCCAACCGAGCCACCCGAGAAAAAACACGGCTCCACACACAACAGATTGATCCATAACGGAAGGTGGGTATTCACAATTAGGCAGAGAGAGATTAAAACCACTGTACAGCCAGCCGATGAGTACACAGAAGTCCCCAACAAAAAAACCTTGAGTTAATATTCTAAGGCGAGAATGCCAATTATCAATCTTTATACATGCGGTCAGGAGGCAGTTATTCATCATGTGTTTTAAACCCCCTGGTCATCAAACACGAGTGCAATGCTTATGAAGGTAATTATCAGTTGATTTTGCCGGTGCAGTCAATCATTCTATTAGATGGGCTTCCAGGGAACTTTGCATATGAGGAGGAGGCCAGTGTTTGTGCACAGCCACGGGCTACCATAACTAATTAAAAAGTAAGCCCAGTCTAATACCACCATTCCTCCATCCCACCTTTCCTCCTCCAAGCCCAACCCCATCCCATTTTGTAGCTGTTTTTTCCTCACCATTTTTCGGCTTTATTCCTGCAACACCTGTATGTGTGTGTTTCTTTTAATTCCCCCATCTCCATCTCTCCAGGAATTCTATTTTCTAGGGAGTCAATATGAAGATTGCAGTCTCCAACAGGGAGGAGAGACGAGTTTTTCAGAATTCTTACAGAATTCTCTCCTGGGTTAGAAATGAAAGGGTGAAACAAATCATTTATTTCCCAAACATTTCTGAAAAGTTCCACTGCTATTGAAAATGCTTTAAAGCTGCTTTTGAAACAAATAACACAATGCAGGAAGACATATCACTGTGATATATTGTAAAGTAGTTGTGTAAGGTACTTAAGGGAAAAAAAACTATAAAGTACTACTTAAGTCGTTTTTTGGGATATCTGTACTTTACCATTTATATTTTTGTCAACTTTATCTTTTGCCACACTACATTCCTAAAGAAAATAATGTACTTTTTACAAAAACATTTTCCATTTTCTCGTTACATTTTAAATGCAGGACAGGAAAATGATCAAATTCTGATTCCTACTGCCTCTGATCTGGAGGACTCACGAAACACAAATGCTTAGTTTGTAAAAATGTCTACGTAGGTGTGTTCCCCTGGCTATATGTAAAATAATAATAATAATTGAGCTTTTGATAATTACAGTACCAGTCAAAAGTTTGGACACACCTACTAATTCAAGGGTTTTTCCTTCTTTTTACTATTTTGTACATTGTAGAATAATTGTGAAGAAATCAAAACTATGAAATAACACGTGTAGTAACCCAAAAAGTGTTTTAAAAAATCCCAATATATTTGAGATTCTTCAAAGTAGCCACCCTTTGCCTTGAGTACAGCGTTGCACACACTTGGCATTCTCTCAACCAGCTTCATGAGCAATGCTTTTCGAACAGTTTTGAAGGAGTTCCCACATATGCTGAGCAACTCTTGGCTGCTTTCTCTTCACTCTGAATTCCAACTCATCCCAAACCATCTCAATTGGTTTGAGGTTGGGTGATTGTGGAGGCCAGGTCATCTGATGCAGCACTCAATCACTCTCCTTCTTGATCAAATAGCCCTTACACAGCCTGGAGGTGTGTTGGGTCATTGTCCTGTTAAAAAAACAAATGATAGTCCCACTGAATGCAAACCAGATGGGATGACATATCTCTGCAGAATGCTGTGGTAGCCATGGTGATTAAGTGTGCCTTGAATTCTAAATAAATCACTAACCGTGCCACAAGCAAAAAAACACCATCACCCCTCCTCCTCCATGCTTCATGATGGGAACCACACATGCGGAGATCATCCGTTCACCGACTGTGAGTCTCACAAAACGACAGCAGGTTGGAACCAAAAACCTCAAATTTGAACTCATCCGACCAAAGGACAGATTTCCACCTGTCTAATGTCAATTTCTTGGCCCAAGCAAGTATCTTCTTATTATTGGTGTCCTTTAGTAGTGTTTTCTTTGCAGCAATTTGACCATGAAGGCCTGATTCACGCAGTCAGTTTAGGTTTGAGTCGAGACAGCAAAGCACCAATTTAGCACTGTCTTCCAATTAGCCGGTGAAACATTCAACCACTTACTTGATGCTCACTCGCTCAAACTGAATATCCAGTATAAAGGCTCTTTAGCTTTTCCATGGAAACACGTTCAATGATTGCAACATGCACAACTATAATAGAAGGCAGGAGACTACATTCTCTCTCTTCCAAGATGGCGTAGCAGTCGGACGTGTGTTTGTCTTGTCCCGTGTTAGTTAGTCTGGAAACAGTAGGTTTTTCATTTTTTCCTATATATTTTAATCTCACTTTCCATCTACGAACTAAACATACTTTATTGCAACCCGATCTGCTATTTATTTTGCTGGAAGCTCTGGACTGTGTACTGTCGCCAGATGCTCTGGACTGGGTACTGTCGCCGGAAGCTCTGGACTGGGTACTGTCGCCGGACGCTCTGGACTGGGTACTGTCGCCGGAAGCTCTGGACTGGGTACTGTCGCCGGACGCTCTGGACTGGGTACTGTCGCCGGACGCTCTGGACTGGGTACTGTCACCGGATGCCCTGTACTGCCGAGGTGCACTGTAGGCCTGGTGCGTGGTGCCAGAACTGGTGGTACGGGGCTGGGGACACGCACCTCAGGGCGAGTGCGGGGAGGAGGAACAGGACTTACTGACTGTGGAGGTGTACTGGAGGTCTGGAGTATAGAGCTCACACAACCTGTCCTGGCTGGATGTTTATTTTCAGGGCGCTGGCACAGGACGTACTGGGCTGTGTAGACTCACCGAACATAACTCTTTAATAAAAGAGCGAACACCTAACAGAACTAAAAAAAATATATTAAAAAACTAACTGTGAAGCAATATGGCTTGTGCAGAACAGGCAACTAAACATAGAATAACAACCCACCAACTGTCCAAGAAATATGGCTACCTAAATATGGTCCCCATTCAGAGACAACGATAAACAGCTGCCTCTGATTGAGAACCAATCTAGGCAACCATAGACATATATAAACACCTTGACTAGAACCCCATGAACATGCAAAAAACCCTAGACAATACAAAAACTACACAAACCACTCTTGTCACACCCTGAGCTAACCAAATAATAAAGAAAACGAAGATCACTAAGGTCACTGCGTGGACAGTCAGTTAGGAAAGCAAGGCTAGCTTTTTCAAACAGAAATTTGCATCCTGTAGCACTAATTCCATAAATTAATTGGTTGCACCAGATCTTATATAGGGGCTTCATAGCAAAGGGGTGAGTACATATACATATACATGCAACATTTGAGTACATATAAAAAAAATGGTTTCACTTCACCAATTTGGACTATTTTATGTATGTTCATTACATGAAATCCAAATAAAAATACATTTACAGTGGGGCAAAAAAGTATGTAGTCAGACACCAATGATGTACCTATGATGAAAATTACAGGCCTCTCTCATCTTTTTAAGTGGGAGAACTTGCACAATTGGTTGCTGAATAAATGCTTTTTTGCCCCACTGTATATTACAGGTTGTAAAGCAACAAAATAGGAAAAATGCCAAGGGGAATGAATACTTTTGCAAGGCACTGTAATTAAAACAAGGATTGCCCAGCAAACGTACAGTAGGTCTATAATAATAGACTGGGAACGGGTTTCAGAACTATTAAACACATTTTGCACTGTTTTCATCTGAAATGATTTAGAGTAAATCAGCTATATTCATAAAAAGTGATATAAACTCAGAATGCAACAATTTCAGTTCACATAGTTCATATACGAAAATCAGTCAATTGAAATACAATACATACAAAGACTTATGAACCAGTTCATGATCCCTATGGCTTCTTCTACATGTGGCCAGTCTTTAGGCATTGTTTCAGGCTTTTACTCTGAAAAATGAGGGTGCAACACCACGTTCAATGAGTGGACAGTTGAAATTTCCAGACATGAGTCCAGCGCGTGACCGGGAGTGCGCATTTCTCACATATCTTTTTCTTTTCTTTTCTATTCATGAAGCTTTTGTCCATTTGAAATATGATTGATTATTTATGACAAAACCAACCTCAGGATAGATTATAAATATCGTTTGACATGTTTCTACAAACTTTTATGGTACTTTTTAGATTTTTCGTCAGTCTGTTGTGACCGCACTTTGTTCCAATGGGTTACTGAACTAAACGCACCAACAAAACGAACATTTATTGTGTAACATGGAGTCTTGGGAGTGCAATCATATGAAGATCATCAAAGGTAAGTGATACATTTTAACGCTGTTTCTGACTTTTGTTACTCCTCTTCTTGGCTGTTAACTGTTTGTAATGATTTGTCTGCTGGGCGCTGTTCTCAGATAATCGCATGGTTTGCTTTCGCCTTAAAGCCTTTTTGAAATCTGACACAGCTGTTGGATTAGCAAGAAGTTTAATATTTGTATCTCTCATGTATGTTTATTGTGAGAATTTCTGTTTAGTTGAGTTTCATGCTCTACAATTTTACCGGATGTTGTTTGAGACAGTTTTACTGAACAAAACTGATTTTTTTCGATATAAAGATGGACTTGATCGAAAAAAAAAACATTTATTGGGTAACTGGGAGTTTTGTGAGTGTAACCATATGAAGATCATCAAAGGTAAGTTATTAATTTTATTGCTATTTCTGACTTTTGTTACTCATCTACTTGGCTGGTTACTGTTCAGACAGATTTGTCTGTTGGGTGCTGTTCTCAGATTATCGCATGGTATGCTTTCGCCTTAAAGTATTTTTGAAATCTGACACCGTGGTTGGATTAACAACAAGTTTATCTTTGAAAAGATGTTTCATGAATGTTTATAATGAGTATTTCTGCTTTTGAATTTGGCGCGCTGCAATTTCACTGGATGTTGGCCAGGTGGGATGGTAGCGTCCCACACCCCCTAGAGAGGTTAAAATAATGCCTGCGAGTATAACAAAACTGATATGGCAGGGGAAAACCAGAGGAAAATCCATCCGGAAAATTTGTTGTTGAGGTCACAGACCATTTCAGTGCTAGCCTATGGGAAAAACAAATAGATAGGACCCAGATTGCAGTTCCTATGTCCTCCACTAGATGTCAACAGTCTTTATAAAGGGTTTCAGGCTTGTTTTTTGAAAAATGAACAAGTAGTTGTTGTTTTTCCAAGATGTCCCTCATTAGAAAATGAAAAGTGAGCTTTTAAATGATGTAAGACCTTTGTATTTTCATGAATGTTTAATATTACAATTTTTGTATTTTGAATTGCACCCTCTGCAATTTCACCGGATGTTGTCGTAGTGGAATGCTAGTGGGACACCAATCCCAATTAATCAATTTTAGAATAAGGCTGTAAAGTAACAAAATGTGGAAAAATTAAGGAGTCTGAATACTTTCTGTTGGCACTGTATGTCACCATTACACATGCATCCAGAGAATTCAGTGTTTCAATGTGCTTCATCTTTGGGTGTATTGTTTAGTTGGGGAGTAATCCCTAACTAAACAAATCATTTGATTGCTCCTGTCGGACTACAACTCATAATTGAAATAGGGAGTCAGACAGACATATCTACTCATTACTCTCCCCTCCTGTAATACTAGTTGGGAATACCGTCTAGTCCTGTTTTGGAAGGAGGTAGAGGGAATCCTTCTAAACATCTGTCATCACAGCTGGTTTCTTCATTGGGGGCCTCGTGTGATGAGCAATTCACATGGGACCCCAGTCTAAGGAGATGCATTGTTAGGTAGAAAGGATGTTGATGTTGGCACAATATCCAGACAGACACGTTATATCTTGTGGCATCCCATCAGTCAAGTGGCCAGGACCATGAGCTCGACAATGATCTCTTTATTCAAATAATGTTTACTACATTACCCGAAAATGAGGAGGAGTTACAAATCATGCTGAGGTGAAATCATACAACTAAATCTATCTTAACACCAGCCATCTATCATAACATGATTTTGTTGCTGGAATCTGGTCTTGTAGTAGCACAGCCAACTCCAGACTAGATATGCACCTTGCGGCGGGGGCTCAAGCCCTGTCTCGGGCACTCTGTCTGTAACCACACTACTGAAGGGCCACAGCTGTCTATTCCCACTCTCCTATCATAAACAATAACATTCAAAATGATCCAGTCTCATATGTTGATTATACTAGGATTAAATCAACATAATAATAATAATAATAATATATGCCATTTTTGGTGGTATATTCTGAGTTCAGTTCTCCATCCTGAGGGGACAGTAGACGGCACCTCAAGTTTATGGGGTTTGCTGTAAGTTTCCAAGATGTATTTTCTTCAAAGGCACTGAACTGTCATTAACATGAGCCGTTCCCCATATAATTCAGGAACATTGTAGCAGTGAGTATATGATACATGGATTTTAGACACACACTATCTCGGTTGAACACCAATAAAATAATTCATGAAGTGAATTAACAGTTATTTCAATCTCTGATCCAGGTCAGAATTTATAACCGAAAGGCAAGGGATTAAAATTTAAACAATTCCAGATGATTATATGCTTAACCCCAGTAAACTGATATCTTCAGGACTTACAATATGCCTGTTAATCAAGCTACTTTGTTTCTACTGCATTGAATTACACTTCTACATGTATTGCACGTTGTCCTGCGCCTTCATATGCATGAAAGGTACATTCTATTCTATTGTAGTGTGCAAGGCTGTGATTGAAGACATTGTTCTGCGTAGGGTGCTGTCTCTGTGGTCACTAAAGATCCCATGGCACTTATTGTAAGAGTAAGGGTGTTAACCCCAGTGTCCTGGCTAAATTCCAAATCTGGCCACCTAATCATCCCCAGCTTCCAATTTGCTCATTCATCTCCACTGTAACTATTCCCCAGATCATTGCTGTAAATGAGAATGTGTTCTCAGTCAACTTACCTAATAAAATAAGTGTTAAATAAAAATCTACACAGCATTACAACCTCAGAGCCACACACCCACCAGGGTCTAACCCTGAATGCTGATTGGTTGAAACCGCATTCCAGCCAGTGTCTATTGCACAAGTTACCACCGGCTAAGTCTGGCTAAGTCTGTGATGTTCTGTGATGTTCTGTTAAAATGTTCTGTAAATATATAAATATGCATCTTTAAAATCCCTCCTTAAAGCTTTAATTAGATGGATGAGGAAGGCAAGGAGGCAAAATATTCACAGGTGGGGTTTGAACCCATAACCATCACAGTGGCAAATGTGTGCATACTGCTGTTAGTGTTACCACTGGACCACCCAAGCCCCACCTTGAATATTCCTTGAGCCTCAAAACAATGCAATACTTCAACTTGACTGAGTGAAGGGACATCATAGTGCCGAGGTAGTATTTCTAAATGTCACCTACATCGTGTAAATGGCTCATTGTTAGTCCAAATTATTTAATTGGTTCATAATAGGATAACTCATACATTTTGAAATAAATGGTCAGATGATTCATATCTCGCCACGTCTCACAAGTATTATAACTTGTCATTGACCTGCTGGCCTATATTATGAGGTATTTCTGCTTTGAAAGGCAATAGAATAGCAACTGAGTCACATTTTTGTTTTCAATTACACAGTTGAAGTCAGAAGTTTACATACACTTAGGTTGGAGTCATTAAAACTAGTTTTTCAACCACTCCACAAATTTCTTTCAACAAACTATAGTTTTGGCAAGTCGGTTAGGATAGCTACTTTGTGCATGACACAATACATTTTTCCAACAATTGTTTACAGACATATTATTTCACTTATAATTCACTGTGTCACAACTCCAGTGGGTCAGAAGTTTACACACATTAAGTTGACTGTGCCTATAAACAGTTTGGAAAATTCCAGAAAATAATGTCATGGCTTTAGAAGCTTCTGATAGGCTAATTGTTTTCTTGGCTGTGTGCTTAGGCTCGTTGTCCTGTTGGAAGGGGAACCTTCGCCCCTGTCTGAGGCCCTGAGTGATCTGGAGCAGGTTTTCATCAATGATCTTTCTGTACTGCTCCATTCATCTTTCCCTCAATTCTGACTGGTCTACCTGTGCCTGACGCTGAAAAACATCCCCATGGCATGATGCTGCCACCACCATGCACCGTAGGGATTTCGCCAGGTTTCCTCCAGACATGACGCTTGGTATTCAGGCCAAAGAGTTCAATCTTGGTTTAATCAGACCAGAGAATCTTCTTTCTCATCGTCTGAATCCTTTCGGTGCTTTTTGGCAAACTCCAAGTGGGCTGTCATATTCCTTTTCCTGAAGAGTGACTTCAGTCTGGCCACTCTACCATAAAAGCCTGATTAGTGGAGTGTTGCAGAGATCAATGTCCTTGTGGTGGAATTATTGTAATCAAAATGAGAGACTTAGATTTCTTCAAAACGATGAAACATTATTTAATTACTGCAGTAACGGAGCTGGTTGGTAACCACCCCTGGAGGTGATCAATGAGAACTCAATGAGCTGGTTTGAGCCACAGCATTTTATAGCAAAGTCCATCCTCCTTCAGTCTACATAACACAACATATGTATGGAATGGGTCACAAGGTTAAGATTTGTATGAAAGATACTTATAATTCACATCAGACAGTATCTGCTGTTTCAACAGTTTTCATTGTGTAGAGACCAGTGCCTGGCCACCCAACTCCATACTGGAGCCATGTCTCCCTGGTATCACATAGAACAGAAACATTAACTCATGCTCTGGACTGCGGTATCCACAAAGACATCGTAAATCTCCTGTCAGTGTTATCTCCCAGAGACCCACTTTCATTTCACACAGACACAATAGAGCTATAAGAACCCTCTATTATGTTGCATAAAACAAACATTTGATGCAAGAAAAGTATTATAACATAGGCTTGTAATTTCCACCATCCTCCCCCATTTTGAGAATTCTCTCAATTTAAGAACATTAACTCACGTTGAAAATGGATACGTTCTTCATAAAACAAGAAGCATAAAAGCAATAACTCATTGCATGGGTTCCTGCACGTAACCGGCTGCTATAGAACTGTCTCCCTTTTCTAAGCATTCTAGCAATTTGTCTCGGGAGGTCTTAATACACAGTCACCTGCACAAACCCATGAAGAAAAACAGAAGATGCATAGAGTTTATGAGATTCAAAGCTATACCTTCATATACAGTGAAAAGCACATATTTAATGTATAATGCAGTGCATGCAACAATGGAGTTTAATAAAATAAACTTTAGTTATCTATCACACTCCAATGGATCAGCATGGTGGAAATAACTATTTCCATCCCAGAAACTAACATTAGCATATCTTGTTGGACAAATCCAGGTAGTGACTCCTGTTTTAAGTCAAATGTATTCCTTTGGTGCCTAATTAATATGGCCCAAGACAAACATCATGATTCCACTATTTATAAGGCAATGCCTATAGATCAAATAGGTTAGGATCAGTTTCACTCTCTGGATCAGAGTTCATCCTTTCCATTCAGCAGGGCATGCAGAGAATAGTGTCAACATCTTTAGATCATAACAGCAATCAAAACAATCAATCCATAATACATGAATTGCTTCACTCATATAGTTATTAATATACTAAACTCAAATCAATCCTTCAGTTTCCATAATCAAAAACCCAAATAAATATCCAACCAAAAGAATGAAGTTGCTCAGTGATTCAAATTTGTCCTATCACTCAAAGTAGAAACTAAATTTAACACACATCAACATTGGCAGAATGTACATTTATATTAACATCCATATAAATATCCCAACATCCTACTATTACCTTTCTTATCACGATTATACAGATCAGTATCTTAAGGCATTCTCAATCTAAATTACTACAATTGTATATAGTGTGTAGACCTTTTACAATCAACCTGATACCCCAAAAGTCTATATCAATTTTGGACACAGTTGACCAACCCCCCCTTCAGGCACTCAATATTCTGGTGTGTTCTTCATTGTCTTCTTCAGATAGCTTTACAGTTCAAAGTGGATGGCCCATGATAATATCCCAATTTCAAAGTCTCACCTGAGCCGCCATCACCTTTTACCACCCGTTATGTCTTGTCCATTCGTCAACAAGTATACCAGCAACATGAGAGAAGTTTGGAACAGATTTCTCCCCATGCTCACTCCACGCGGACTCCTGTTACACTTCTGAGAGAAAAGACACGATAGCGCCGATCAGGTGCTGTACACTGGTTTCTGGCTCAGGACTCATGTCTCTTGGTAGAAGTGATGCGGACTGGGCCGTATGGAACGCCTTTGTCACTCTTCTTCAACCAATTAGAGGGGGTGTTGAGGTACACACTGTTCGGTCCAATTATCTCTTCCATGCATTATGAAACCGACTGACGTCACCTTTCACGATAACCTTGAGAGGACAGATAAGAACAACAGTTCAGTTAAGTTCAATTTTGATGCAGGAAATCCAGACAAGCATTAACTATATGATTATTAATTTGACCAATTATTCTTAATACCAATGTCTAAACATCTGTCCAAGAGAATAACAATACATTCTATTGACATTTTTTTTTCAAACTGGCTTATACTCCCCATTACACTGTCAACTTCCTCACAGAGCCACAGGGTCAGGAAGTTAGACCTATAACCCACCGTGAGAAATCCAAACAATCCAGCGAACCTAATCTGTTGAGATACAGTATGTATCAAAACAGAACAGAGCAAACACAAAAATACACTTCTTGTCATATGCAATACAGTCCTATATGTCAATCAAGGTGTGTAAACTTCAATCCAAAATCTCAGAGGACTGTTATCTCCCCCATTTGACAAATAACTCCCCGTGTGAGTAATTCTTTAAAAAAAACAATACTACTGGTCAAAAAATAAAACAAAATTGAATTAAAATCACTACCCTTAAGAACTCCATAAAGAAAAATAATTGTACCCATACGGTCATAGGAAAATAGACTTTGGCAAATAGACCGTTTGTCTCCTTCTTCACATTGGTCCAAATCACAAATATGGCTAAGAACTATAAACTGCATCATCATTATCAACATTACAAATTACCTTCAAATCAGTATAACAAATGACCTTAAATTCATTTTCCAAATGGCTTTCCAATGAGGGTGATCAAATCACACTGGAAAGTCAGGACAGAGGTCAGATGTCATACATACCCTTCAAATAAGTTTTTCTTACTATATTAGACAAAGTAATGAAAAACATTCAAACATTTCATACATGTTGTGTTCCTGGTTTCCAGGACATTTCTTTATAAAATAAATTCACGTGTTTAATTAAAACGTGTGTGTGCCCCTTTAAGATACCTGGGCTCTAAGACATATGGTAAAAAACACACAAAAATGTCCAGGCCTTATTTCATTTGGTAGTTTACGGCCTCAATCTCACTCACTACTCGCCCCAAGACCATAGCCCCAGGAAACATTTCAAAGAGAGATAGTGAAACTTTTCCCGGAAAACAAACACAAAACTTTTCATTAGCTTTCACTCTACTACACTGATTCAGCAACCCAAAAGTTTTAACTACAAACAAAATCTGATGATAAGTCCACTGTACTCCCTCAAATCATTAATAGTTTGTTTTAACCTACCTCAATGTTTATGGGCTCTTAATTTAGCATGTGCTACCCATAGACACAGCAAAATGTATTTCGCCCCAGAGTCTAACAATTCACTCCGATGTTATATTATATGACTGGTTTCTCTTTTCATAACCAGATAAAATTATCCTGGTATCGTTACTAGACCAATGTGCAGCAAATATGTGATAGCTGTTTCGCCTTAAATTATTCCTGTTACTAAATGTAATACTTTTTTCTGTCGCAAATATAGTACATTTCTCAGCGTTAGGAATCAGTGATATTTGATCCCAAGCATTTAATAAAAAGTTGTTTTAGACAAAATCTCCTACTTCTCCCTTAACATACATACATACATACTGTAGGGGACTTCCATCACTCCCGGAAGGAGGAATCCTACTCAAAACACATCAGATAATACAGTGTTTATGTGAAATCGACACCTAAAATAAACAATAAACAAACCCATAACCTCTTTCCAGTAATGTAGTAATTTCAACCTGTTGCATTCATTTAGTCAAAATATAAACCTGTTGTAAACTTCTTCGGGGTAGGAGCAGTATTTGGAAGTTTGGATGACTGAGGTGCCCAAAGTAAACTGCCGGTTACTTATGCCAAGAAGCTAGGATATGCATGTAATTGGTAGTATTGGATAGAAAACACTCGGCTTACCCAGGCCAAACCCAGTTGACGCTGGGCCTTTGTGCGCCGTCCCCTATGGGATCCACAATCACGCCTGGATGCGATTCAGCCTTAATATTCAATACTCATTTCAATCTACTTCAAACATATTGTAATTTAAGAATACATTAACTTCCTGCTCACAAATTCACTGGAGTTACTGAACTATAAAACCAAGCAACAATAATCAGCAACTGTCAAAGAATGTTTCTCATACCTCTACTTCAATCTCCCACTGCCTGCTCGCTCTCAACCACAGCTAATCTTTTTTACAATCTCAAGGCTCAATCCCTCTACTCATCATTTAACCTTGTATTGAAACCTCAGCTTTTCATAATACTAAAATATTGCATCATTAGAGTGCTATAAAAAAAGCATGAATGTCAAGACTCATTAAGTTCACATCAACCTTCTTAACAATATGACTCTATTTTTTATCACTAACCACTGCTTCACACTCATTAAACATCTGTTATTTTAAGATGAACCTGTAATGCACTAAATGTACAAAATACGTCAGCCAATTATTAATCAATCCGAACAATTCAAATTTGAAATTCTTACTTTCTAATTAACTTACTCTCCTTTGTCATCTTCACTTGTCTACATATTTTCCATTCCCTCTAGAATCTCTACTCTCTGTCTTTCCGTCTAATGTTATGTTAACAGGTGAATATTTAATTATAGTTGTAATGGTTTTCTTCTGGGGAAAGAGAGGCGGACCAAAATGCAGCGTGGTTAGTTTTGTGCATCTTTCATAAAGATGAAAGTACAACAATCTACAAAACAAGAAACTTGAAAAAAACAAAACAGTCCTATCTGGTGCCACAAACACAAAGACAGGAACAATCACCCACAAACCCCAACACAAAACAGGCTACCTAAATATGGTTCCCAATCAGAGACAATGACTAACACCTGCCTCTGATTGAGAACCATATCAGGCCAAACATAGAACCAGACAAACCAGACACACAACATAGAATGCCCACCCAGCTCACGTCCTGACTAACACTAAAACAAGGAAAACACACACGAACGATGGTCAGAACGTGACAATAGTAAAAACAAACATAACTTCTACTATTTACAATGCCACTTTAACAATTCTGTTATCTCTTCCTCCCTTTCTTCAATTCAATAAATCTATTATAGAATGAAACAAAATAAAGTCCCACGAGTTTTAACCTCTTCAACCTATGGGGGCGCTATGTCATTATTGGATTAAAAAAACTTGCCCGTTTTAAGCGCAATATTTTGTCACGAAAAGATGCTTGACTATGCATATAATTGCCAGCTTTAGAAAGAAAACACTGACGTTTTCAAAACTGCAAAGATATTATCTGTGAGTGCCCCAGAACTGATCTTACAGGCGAAACCAAGATGAAACTTCAAACAGGAAATGAGCAGGATTTTTGACGCTCTGTTTTACTATTGTCTCCTTATAAGGCTGTGAATATGCTGTGAACGAGTTTATGCGCTCTGCCGTTCGTCCAAGATGTCTGCAGCATTGTGACGTGTTTTTAGGCATATCATTGGAAGATTGACCATAATAGACTACATTCACCTGGTGTCCCACCCGGTGTCCTGTGTCGAAATTATTGCGTAATCTGTAGGTCCATGCGCGTTCCATTTCTTCAGAAGAGAAAGTCAACTGCCACGAAGGATTTATCGTCCATAGATATGTGAAAAACACCTTGAGGATTGATTCTAAACATTGGTTTGCCATGTTTCTGTCGATATTATGGAGTTAATTTGGAAAAAAGTTTGCGTTTTAATGACTTAATTTTTTTCTTTTTTTTTTCTTACCCAAACGTGATGAACAAAACGGAGCGATTAGTCGACACAAATAATATTTTTTGTAAAAACGGAACATTGGCTATCTAACAGAGTCTCCTCATTGAAAACATTTGAAGTTCTTCAAAGGTAAATGATTTTATTTGAATCCTTTTCTGGTTTTTGTGAAAATGTTGCATGCTGAAAGACAGGCATAATCCTATGCTAGGCTATCAATGCTGTTACACAAATGCTTGTTTAGCTATGGTTCAAAAGCATATTTTGAAAATCTGAGATGACAGTGTTGTTAACAAAAGGCTAAGCTTGAGAGCAAATAGATTAATTTCATTTCATTTGCGATTTTCATGAATAGTTAACGTTGCGTTATGGTAATGAGCTTGAGGTTGTAGTCACGATACCGGATCCGGGATGGCTCGACACAAGAAGTTAAGCTACTGGTTTTCCTGAGCCAAATTTTTTCGAAACCCCAAAATATGTTCTCATGTTTCGCCAGTTGTACTTTATCAAAGCTATAATTCCTGACCCTGCTCTACCACATAGTTTACTAATGTGGCAATGTTTGGTATATGAGGTTATTCGTCTTTTCACGCCAATATCAAATTCACTGACTTACATATTGTATCCACACAGAACCCCCAAATCTACACGCTCACCAGTGTGATACAATGTTTTATTATTTGTAAAAAATCATTTGTGAGTACTTTGTGTTCAATAATAGTGTTTAGCATGATTTTTGAATGACTACCTTGTCAGATTCAACCACAAAGACCAAGGACGTTTTCGAATTCCACCCTCTGGAGAGCCCTGCAGTTGCGGGGGTATAAATTGCTGTACCAGGCGGTGATAGAGCCCAACAGGATGCATCTGTAGAAGTTTGTGAGGGTCATAGGGGCCAAGCCACATTTCTTCAGCCTCCTGAGGTTGAAGAGGCGCTGTTGCGAGGAACTTGAAGATTTTGAACCTTTCCACTGCGGCGCCTTTGATGTGGATGGGGGCGTGGTCTCCCTGCTGTCTTCTGTAATCCACGATCAGCTCTTTCATTTTGTTGACGTTGAGGGAGAGGTCATTTTCCTGGCATCACTCCACCAGATGTTTCACCTCCTCCCTGTAGGCCATCTTATCATTGTTGATAATCAGGCCTACCACTGTTGTGTCATAAGCAAACTTGATGATTGACTTGGATATGTGCATGGCCACAGAGTCAAGGGTGAACATGGAGGACAGGAGGAGGCTGAGCACATACCCCTGTGGTACCCCTGTGTTTAGAATCAGCATGGAGGAGGTATTGTTGCCCACCTTCACCACTTGTGGTCAGCCCATCAGGAAGTCCAGGACCAAGTTGCACAGGGAGGGTTTCAGACCCAGGGCCTTGGTGATGAGCTGTAGTCAACTGGAAGGCTGAGCTGTAGTCAATGAACAACATTCTTACATACATTTCTCTTGTCCAAGTAAAATTGGATGCAGCACACACTCTGACACTGACAGAGGTAACTTTGCACTTTAACTTGCATTATTGGGTCCCATCCTCAATATTAAATCAATTTACCTATTTTTCTCACATTTACCAAATTCTCCCTCTGTCTGTTTGTATTAGCGGAAATATGAAATCATATTTGAAAATATCCATTTATAAATGTCCTATATCTCTATTTCAGAGCATCAAATACCGTTTTGGAATTGGGAATATGAATAAACTTCATGGTTAGTCTGAAAAAACTATCCAACGGTAATTGGGAAGTTGGACAATTATCTAGAAGTCCTTGTGTCATTGGTCAGTAGTTAGGTTCGGCAATGCTGGATACATTTCGCGTTACACACACCAAGTGGGCACTAATGACTCCACAAAATGTCATCTAATTGAGCAGGGGAAACGAGGACGGTTTGAAGCAGCTTGGACGGATGGCGCTGATTTTGTAATATCTTCATTCATTAGTTCGTCAGGGACATTATTCACCCCTTTATAAGAGGTTACATAGTTATGAGAAATTTCTCATGTGATTAAACTTTCCATTATGCACGAGACAGAGTCTCTTTTATTATAGAAATTCCCAAATATACCCTATCACCCGCCGGTTCATATGAAATTTCCAACAAAATGGTAGCAGCCTCCATTAAAACTTTGTTTGATTAGACAAGAGTGTAATCTTGGCGCAAGGTAAAGAGAAGATCCACTTCATTCCGTCTGAGCACACTGTAATTATTCACAAAACCACGCCATTCTACAGGAGAATAAGGATGAGGGGTAGAAGAAGAGGATGAGAAGAAGAGGGAGAAGGATGAGAGGGAAAAGACAGAGTGCAGACGAACCCGAAACATGGCAGCTTCCACTGATAAATCCTATGAAATATTTCCCGAGCACATTTGAAAAAGTGTATGATATGATGTCTTGCCCACTACACATCTTAGAAGGGAAAGAGAGAGGGGGGGGGGATTAAGAGAGAGAGGGAGAGAGATATTTTGAGAGAGGGAGATGAAGAAAAAGAGATAGGGATAGAGAGAGAGAAAGAGAGAGAGGGGGGGTGAAGAGAGGGTGGGAGAGGAGAAATACGAAGAAAGGGAGAGAGAAAGAAAAAGAGAGCGGGAGAGAGAGACAGAGAGGGAGAGAGAAATAAAAAGAGAGAGATATATAGAGAGAAAGAGAGGGCGATGGAGAGAGAAAGGAAGAGGGATAGAGGGAAAGAGAGAGAGGGAGAGGAGAGAGTGATATGGAGAGAGGGAGAGAGAAAGAAAACGATAGCGGGAGAGAGAGATACAGAGCGTAAGAGACTACACAGGTCAGCAAACCCTGCAGCAACATCCAGGCAGACCTAATGGAGATAGCATGAAGAGCACCAATCCATCCAAACAGCAACTCTTGCATACTTGATTGGCCTACTCCAGTATCCGGTGAAATATTGCATGCCTTTTTATCTCCTTGGGCTTGGGCTGTTGAAAATCGATGTGAAAGGCACTACGCAGATAGACGCTTCCTGCCTGTAATCACTTCCAAATGCTTGAGAGCCTCTGTATTAATTCTCTGACCATTAGAACTGGGTTTAAATAGTACTTGTTTTTGTTCGAATACTTTGAACGTTGGATTGAGCATAATTGAAGTACCAGGTGGGCGGGGCTTGCACTTTTGGGACTATTCCATTGGTTCCATTGCACGAGGCAAGCTCAATCAAGCACGGCTAAAGTATTTGAAAGGACACAGAACCCAGGTCTGGTGGCCATGTAGTATCCCTTTCCTGCAGTCAAATGACAATCACCATCTAGTGGCCTCATGGGTGGAATGTTATTCATATTTTTCATAGTTTCATAATCAATAATATTATTATTTTTTTACTTCTGAAAATCTGCTGTTTCTACTGCTGTTTCAAACAGTTTTGCTATATTTCAGTCTTCTGTGATGTATATAAAGTCTAATATTGGTGTGTAAATGCAAAATTGAATACATTTCAAACCGATATTTGAGCATGGTATAGGTCTCTTACTTGTTTGAGCCCATGATCATGTGTGTGAGGTCTACACTTCTGTTTCAAAGTAGATTTGTTTAAGACTACCAAGAAACACTCTACTGTATGTGACACTGATTTAGCCCACTGCAATACAAGGTTGTTTAAGGCTACAAAGATCCCTCTAGAAAATGTTTTTTCCTTATTCAAGGTATCTTGGTGGTTTAAAATTGCTTCTCCTGGTGCAATGACAAAGATTTAAAGGAGAGTAAACCATAGTGTGCAGGATGGATTCAGGAAAAGGTTGTTAGTTTTCTGAGCAGTCGTCAGTGGCCTGGGGGGATAATGCAATTTCAGCTAAATGGGGAAAACAGAGTTTTACTCTGCCACTCTGACCTTCCCATACTCTCACTGAGAGACAAACAAAGCATTTTGACAGCCTCCATCCAAATGACAAGCTCTCGCTCTTAATGTCGAGCGATGCACTTTGAAATTCTGGGTACAGCACATTAACGGATAAATACCTTTCTAAAACAAGCCATCAACGACGTCAGCATCCCAATGCTCAATGAATGAGTCATTTTAGGAAAAGCTCCTTTTATATTTTTCTCAGCAAGTAGCAAGTTAAAATGTGTAAATAGTATTTTTGTTGTCTCTTGGTGTCTTTCTTATAAACAGTATAACTCTTATTTTTATTTTGAATTTAATGTCATATTTTATGTTGTTACTGTCTATTGTTCTGTACTTTTGTCATATATTGTCAAAAGAAAATGTGGATGAGGATGAGTAGTTGCTGCATGTACAGTAGCTAATGGGGATCTTAATCAACTAAAATAAAGTTATTTCTTCTCAAATCTCCCTTTAACTTGTGTGATCATACATCAGACAATAGATGGACCCACCTCTCCAACAGTAAAGCTGATCAGAGTTGGCATCGTGAAGAGGGCAGCTGGTACGACTGGTGTGACTGCCCACGATGCCCACTGAGCACAAGTGACACTGGCACAACCTGGGGAGCAGATGCGCGATGCCAACCGATGCCACCCTGATGCCAACCAATGCCACCCTGATGCCAACCAATGCCAAACTGACACGTGTCAAGAAATCTTTTCAAAACGCCTCTTTCTACAGTTTGCACTTCTTCAGCAAAACATAGCATAATATTGATTATTTTACTTATTTTCTCAAGCTTTGCTTCAACCTAATCTAAAGCATGGCTAAATTGTGAATTATATAAGTAAATCCATATATTTCACTATGGCGTATGAAAAATATAAATCTTGCTGCTCTTCAGTCAACATATTTTGCAAGATAAGCAAGTCCGTGCCTTGAAGAATCTCTGAGTGTTTTGTCAGCGATATGGCAATTAATCTGCATGACTCTGGGTGCAGCAATTTATCTACATCACATCACCACCAGAATCATCAATTCCTTTTATATTTGATTATTCAACAGTGGAGAACATTTGATTGAGTAAATAAAGCAAATAAATATGTAGAATAGACAAACTGAATAGGGAAGGAAGAAAGTTGTCGAAGATCAACTATTTGATGGTACATATTCAAAAACCATATTGTCATTGATATTTACAGTATTTCCAAAACATGCATCACGCTATCTATATGCAATTTACCTCAATAATCAAGAGAATAAACACTTGTGTTGAAGAGATTATGAATATATGAATCGGAAATCCACTATGATTGCTCAATACAGTTAACAAATGTATAAGAGGGGGTCGTCACTGATCTATGGAGGAGTTGTAACACATTTAGCACAACATGTTTTATGCATCAATTACACACTAAATATCAGTGTCGCTCCCAAGACAAATGCCCTCAAGAACCGAAGAAATTACAGATAAATAAATGCTTGAAGCAAAGCTGAGGTCAGAATAAAGCTGTGTTAGAATAAAGAAAACTATATATAAAACTATATCATTATAAAAAGGCAGAAAGGTACAGGAAATGCCCATTAACCATGGAAAGGGACGAGGGACTACAAAACGTAGGTTATTTATTTGCTAGTACACCCAAATATTTGTCCTATTGTCTGTCAATTATTCTTCCAATGTTCTGTACTTCTGCATTAACAACTTTTAAAAAGTTTACTTCAAAGCGGGTTAAATGTCTTAGTTCCATTTATTATTCTTTTTTTCTTCAAATGTACTGTTAAAAATAAATGTAACACAGCGATTGCATTCAGAAGAAGTGTATCTAACTATATATATGTAGAACATGCATATTTAGTCAAAGTTTATGATGTGTATTCCTTGTTAGCTGACATTATCTGCCGGAGCTATCGTCATTTCTCAGGACATTTGAGTAGCATTTTTTGAACAATGCATCATTGTAAACAGAGATTTATGGATATATATAGCATATTATTGAAAAAAATCATAAATGTACTGTGTAACATGTTATATTACTGTCATCTGATGAAGATTTCAAAAGGTTAGTGCATTATTTTTCTTTTAATCCTACGTTTGTTGATTGCAAATTAGCTGTGTCTTCGGTGGTGGTTTGACATAAATATGTGCTATGTTTTCGTCGTAAAACATTTTAGAAATCTGACTTGCTGGGTAGATAAACAAGGTGTTTATCTTTCATTTGAGCCATTGGACTTGTTAATGTGTGGAGGTTAAATATTTTTAGGAATATTTTTGCGTTCCATGCGCCACCTTCCAGCTGAACGTGGGGGGGGTGTTCCCAAATTGGAACCCTAGTCCCCTTCTGGTTGGGGCTAGGGCTGTTTACTGCCCCTACTGGAGGAATTTGGTGCCCTTATTAAACAGGATACATTTTTGTCAAAAGTTGCTAATATATGCATATAAAAAATATTATCGAATAGAAAACACTCTAAAGCTTCTAAAACCGTTTAAATTTTGTTTCTATGTAAAGCAGAACTCTCAAAGCATGCATTCTCCCAAACTATCTCTTGTCATCAGAAAAGTTGGCCCAACTTTGACGTCATCGCAAACACCCTTCCCAAACAGTTACAGCTCTGGGAACAGTCCCTACGTGTTCAGCGCTATCTCAGCTTTCAATGGGGCTTCTCATTGTGAGAATCTCGCACTCGCGAGAGTTTGAGCATGCCGAAAGCTCTCGGTCACTCGAAAAAAACGGTCACTTTTATGTGCGCTCTGGTCAAGTCCTGTCTTTTTTCCAAGATCGATTGAACGGTGCCTGTGTTTCTGTTCGTTCTCACGATTGCTGTACACCTTTATAACATGTTAAAGCTTGATTATGAAGTTAGTTTGACAAGTTTACTCAACATATAATATGTAAGTTCGACGTTTTGGTGCGCATCCACTTGACTTTTGGCTACATTTCGACCGAAATGTGTCGCGCTGAAGACAAAGAGACTGTTCCCAGACCTGTAAGTGCTTGGGAAGGGTGGGGGCGATGACGTCAAAGTTGGACCAACTTTTCTGATGACAAGAGAGAGTTTGGGAGAATGACTGCCCTGAGAGTTCTGCTTTACATACAGACATAATTTAAACGGTTTTAGAAGCTTTAGAGTGTTTTCTATTCAATAATATTTATTTGCATATATTAGCAACTTTTGACAAAAAAAATGATGTTTACTATGGGCACGCAATTACTCCAGCGGGGGCAGTAGACAGCCCTATCCCCAACAGGTTTTAAGGAACACTACAGTTCATAAAAGCAAAGTATAACTTGGCTTTGAAATTCCACTTGTACTGTCCCTTTTAAATATACAGTACCAGTCAATTGTTTGGACACACCTACTCATTCAAGGGTTTATTTTTTATATTTTCTACATTGTAGAATAATAGTGAAGACATCAAAACTATGAAATCATGAAGTAACCAAAAAAAAGTATTTAAAATATTTGTTACATGTTATGTTATTGATGGCAGCTTCACACACTCTTGGCATTTTTTCAAGGAGTTCCCACATATGCTGATCACTTGTTGGCTGCTTTCCCTTCATTTCCTGTTGACAAACAAATGAAAGTCCATCTAAGTACAAACCAGATGGGATGGCGTATCGCTGCAGAATGCTGAGGTAGCCATGCTAGTTAAGTGTGCCTTGAATTCTAAAGAAATCACAGACGGTTTCATGAGCTAAGCACCTACACACCATCACACCTCCTCCTCCATGCTTCACGGTCGGAACCACACATGTGGAGATCATCCGTTCACCTACTCTGCGTCTCACAAAGGCATGGCGGTTGAAACCAACATCTCAAATTTGGACTCATCACACCAAAGGACAGATTTCCAATGGTCTAATGTCCATTGCTCATGTTTCTTGGCCCAAGCAAGTATCTTCTTCGTATTGCTGTCCTTTAGTAATATTTTCTTTGCAGCAATTCGACCATGAAGGCCTGATTCACGCAGTCTCCTCTGAACAGTTGGGGTTGAAATGTGTCTGTTACTTGAACTATGTGAAGCATTTATTTGGGCTGCAATTTCTATGGCTCTAATGAACTTAACCTCTGCAGCAGAGGTAACTCTCCGTCTTCCTTTCCTGTGGCGGTCCTCATGAGAGCCAGTTTCAAGATAGCGCTTGATGGTTTTTGCAACTGCAATTGAAGAAACTTTCAAAGTTCTTGAAATTTTCCAGATTGACTGACCTTAATGCCTTAAAGTTACGATGGACTGTCGTTTCTCTTTGCTCATTTGATCTGTACATGCCATAATATGGAATTGGTATTTTACGAAATAGGGCTATCTTCTGTATACCATCCCTACCTTGTCACAACACAAATGATATGCTAAAAACGCATCAACACGGAACCCAAACCGGCTGCGTGGGTGCGCTATCGTGCATAAATGTATTTGTACCCCTACACCAAACGCGATCACAACAAGCAGATTAAAATATCAAAACATACTCTGAACCAATTACATTAATTTGGGTACAGGTCGAAAAGCATGGCAATTTAACAAGATAGCTTGCACTTGCTAGTTAATTTGTCCTATTTAGCTAGATTGCTGTTGCTAGGTAATTTGTCATGGGATATAAACATTGAGTTGTTATTTTACCTGAAATGCACTCCGACAATTAATCCACACATAAAACGGCCGAACGAATCGTTTCTAGTCATCTCTTCTCCTTCCAGGCTTTTTCATCTTTGAACTTCAACCTTTGAACTTATATGGTGATCGCATCTAAACTTTCATAGTATTACCATGACAACCTGCAACAAAGTTCATCTTTCAATCACACATGTGGGTATAACCAATGAGGAGATGGAACAGGGTACCTGCTTCTATAAACCAATGAGGAGATGGGAGAGGCAGGACGCGCAGTGCGATCGAGGTCAGAAATAGGAATGACTTCTATTTTAGCCCTTGGCGTCGCAGACGCTCGTTGGCGCGCGCGAGCAGTGTGGGTGCAATAATTGAATAACATGGATTTCTACATTCATTTTGCAACGCTCGTGCACGCGATGTGTCCGGTCTGGTCAGCATGTAATAAAGAAAGATATTAAACAAATTAACTTCTTACAAGTCACACCTGTTAATTAAAATGAATGAGGCTGGTTGAGAGAATTCCAAGAGTGTGCAAAGCTGTCATCAAGGCAAAGGGTGGCTACTTTGAAGAATCTCAAATATAAAATATATTTTTATATTCCATATGTGTTATTTCATAGTGTTGAAGTCTTGTCTATGTAAAAAATAGTACAAATAAAGAAAAACCCTTGAATAAGTAGGTGTGTCCAAACTTTTGACTGATACTGTACAGTAGGGTCCCATCACAGTGCCTATGGGTCAAGTTAAATGCCCCGGTTTCATTCCTTTCCGGCCTTACTTCTCATTTGAACTGGCCATTATGGAAAAATGTCACAGACCCTCTGAAATTACTGAAATACATGGAAGCTTTAATAAGTGTTTATATCCTTCAACCTACACTGAGTGTACAAAACATTAGGGATACCTGCTCTTTCCATGACATCAGGTTAATCCAGTTGAAAGCTACCGTATGATCCCTTATTTACGTCACTTGTTAAATCCACTTCAACCAGTGTAGATGAAGAGAAGGAGACAGGTTAAAGAAGGATTTTTATGCCTTGAGACACTTGAGATATTGTGTATGTGTGACATTCAGAGGGTGAATGGGCAAGACAAACGATTTACGTGCCTTTGAATGGGGAATGGTAGTCGGTGCCAAGCGTACCAGTTTGATTGAGTCAAGAACTGCAACGCTGCTGGGATTTTCTCATGTTCAACATTTCCTGTGTGTATCAAATTAACACCACTGGGGGACTCAACATTGGCCAGCATCCCTGTGGAACGCTTTCAACACATTGTAGTCCATTATCCAACCAAATGAGCCTGTTCTGAGGGCAAAAAGGGGTCCCATTCAATATTAGGAAGGTGGTCCTAATGTTTTGTACACTCAGTGTATTGCCATCCGAAACCTCTGAATATTTAATTTTATAAATATTGTATTTGGTGTTTTATCATTTATTAATGACCAGGAAAATGAATAAGTCTTACGGCCATGCTGACCATGTGATCGTATTAAATATAGGCGAATGTTCAATTAGGTACCTTATTATGCAAATGGTGTTGTATTAAACCACATCCATTTTAAAATCAAAGATGAACAAGCTCCTTTAGTGAGCGTCTGTTTTCGCATGCAGGTATAACAAGATATTTTAATAAAATGTTAATGAGAAAAAAAAGGCATAAGCAATTTCCCCCAATTTCCCACCAGTTTCGTAAAACATATTTGCCTGTCAGTAACCAGTTTTCTATCCAACCTTTTTATGCAAGTAAAGTACATGTGGGATAAAAAATGTCATGAGAGGCCGGATGGAAACAGAACATTTTTCAGTAAACTTTCAAAAGGTCGACAAAACTAATAAGCTAGACAAGTTGGGATCTTTTTATGTTGGAAATATATGTGTAAGAAATGTCGCTAGAAACCTTTTTATGCGTAAATATTGATATAATAACCATCATATCGAAGTAAACTTGCAGAATCTATGTGAGTGAGGAAATAATGCACGTAAAAATCCTTACTGAATGAAAAATACAAATGAAATGGGTTTCCATCGCACCTTCACCACCCTGTGAAGTTCATCATAACTTATTTAACCAGAAAATGCTTCAATTTATAACTTCAATTTTATATTCAGAATTTAACCACAAATGTATTTTTAACGGCGCTAAGGCATCACAGCCTTTTATCTGTAACAAGTCAATTTGGTGGGCAAATTGTTTTAATACGGATTTTGGAATATTTGCACGCAAATCTGTTGCCAATTGGATAGAAACCTAGCTACAGGTACATTCAAATGTCCCTGACATTAGTCTAGGAACTAATTTACACATCTATTGGAAAGCTGACAGGCCTCCCTTTCCTTCACTTCCAGGTGACTGCTCTGTGCCACTCCATACTCAATGTGCACGCACCCACACACACACAAGCACGCACCCACACACACACAGGCACACACACAATATACTTTTTTTGTGAACACACGCAACTCACTTATATAGCCCCACTATTTTCTCTGCTCTGTGCGATAACTGCTAATGCCTTGACATTGGCTGCCGACACCCAGGTTCATAGGCACTCTCTGGCTTTCCGAGGAATCGCCAACAACATATCAGAAAGTATACTCTACATTTTCATCAACTGAACCATCTCCCATTTCGTCCAACTCAACTGCTTTGTGTCAATGGCCTTTCAAGAACTATCGAGGTTGAACAATGGTCATTTGTTGTCAATACGTCTCTTAAGAGTAGTAGCAAGGTCATGTCGTTATAAGTGTGCCGCTGCTGCTCAAAGAACAGTGACACTGCTGAACCATTTGCCTTTATGTACTCCATGTTCTAGTATAAAACAAACCTTTACCCTAAGCATTATGGCAATGATGATATCACTTCCTCATCTCACAGTTCAAATGTTTGCTATTGTTCAGTCACATCTACCATTGCTGCATTGAGTTGTTAGCCAATAGGGTTATGTCAGGATGGGCCATGAGGCCTTATCTTTTATTTTCCCTTGCTGTACTTCATATCTATTAAGATTGAACAGCATGTTCTGACCAAGCATTTTATACTGACCGTGCAGTACAATTCACAGTGTTTGAGGTCTAGGTCGGATTAGTGTTAAACACTTAGTGGCCAATGTTCTTGGGGAGGAAACGAGCTACTCTACCATAAACACATTTGATTTGTTTGATCCATTACTGAAAATACGCATTTGTTTCCACCGTGGGTTTTGCTGTCACGACCATGCCAAGTGGCCCTGAAACCAGTTTGATTGTGAAGTCTGAGCTCCGATAACTAAGCACGAGAATGTAGGTGTCTTTCCATGTTTCTAATCAATCAGGTAGCTGCTCCAGAAAGCTGTGATCACATCAGCCATGGCACAACCCCTTTGGGATCTGCCGCTTTTCAAACATCTCCTCTGTTGATTTCAACTACAGTCGTTCTGATGGATTCAATCCAAATGTTTACAGATGTCGACCCGAATAACATCGAGCCTGGTCAACAAGTGGTCAACAAGAAGAGTAAATCTCAGTTCAACATACTGTGGAGGCTAGGACGAGGCTATTAAGGAGATTGCGTTTTATTTTCACATTCAAAATCCGTCGCAAGTTATTAGGAGATCACAAACAAAGCTAAAAGTGTTTGTATTACAGCAGCTGTACTAAATTGGCCACATAGCAAAGGGAGGTAGTGGGATTATTAAAGTCTATCACTGGCAGACGGCTCTTTAGCTTTCGCCAAATTAGCGATCACCACGACAAGCAAGCTCGTCTCTCTCTCTCAACACAGGGCTCTAATGAGTAATCATGTCCAACGTTAAGACTTCACTCTCACGCACTGAAGGCGGAGGTTGAAAGGGGAGTGTTTTTTACTCCTTTTTCCCCTTTCACTGTGAGGTAAGGAACTTCATTGTACCATAACAGCAGGAACAAGTGCTCTGTGAAGTGCTATGCTTTGCTAGATCAGGCGAGAGAGGGACAGCGGCAATTAACCTTTTGAAAGAAGCCCGCATCGAGGCCATTCTAATAATAAAAAGCTGGGGTGGTTCTTGCTTTGCAGGGATAGCCATATGGAAAAGGGTCTGTGTAAATGGAGGGGCCAGATGCAATGAGAGGGAAAATTGGGACAATATATATAGCCAGGTACTTAGTCCCTCTGACACACACAGTCTACTAGTCATCTCATTAGCAGCAATTAGCATTGATACGAAGGCCAACAGAAACACGCACACACAATTACACACCATTGCAAACACACGTTCACACACAAACAAACACGTCAATAGATACAAGCAAACATATATTCACCAAGGCACACACAACAAACACACACATGTTCAAGCTTTATAAAAAATTAAGTTGATCCCCTTACTAATTATGAATATTGTTTATTATGGGAGTGAATCAGGCTGCGATGGCCCGGACTTTTGGCCTCCAATCATACTGCAAATGAGGCAGAAGGAACAGGGCCTGATCCCAGTAATGGAGGGAAAGTCTCTCAACTCATGAAACCTACAGCTCCACAGAACATCTATTATTGCCTCGGGTGTCATCACATTCGCAGAGCCGTCTGCCGGCTGCCCTTATGACACAAAAACTAGAGAATGGGATCGCAATATCTCATCAACTATGCTTAGGCAATTGGCATCATTTGTAATGATACTATGCTGTATGAATGTTGATGTCTTCAGATTTAAGTGGAGTTTTACAAATGCATATTTGAAACTGTTGAGGGGACAAAATGCATGATACTAAGATGAGGTATAATTACAGTGGAGAACATAACACACTGGAAGACACTCTAGTGCAGCAGGGGGGTCAGCTAAAATTAGACTCCAGGTAAGGTGGCTTGACATGTGAGAACATCTGAAAATCTAAATCTATTTTGCCTGGAGATCTTTTTATTTACCACTGTGGGGCTCTGGTGTCATCGATAGGTCTGCCGAGTGTCGTAAGACGTGTTGTCTCTCTAAGACTTGTATACTATCGTGGCAAAAAGTTTTGAAGAATTTTGGAGGATGGTCTGGTGTCAAGAAGGGCAGCAAAGAAGCCACTTCTCTCCAGGAAAAACATCAGGGACAGACTGATATTCTGCCAAAGGTACAGGGATTGGACTGCTGAGGACTGGGGTAATTTTCATTTTCTTTGATGAATCCCCTTTCCGATTGATTGGGGCATCCGGAAAAATGCTTGTCTGGAGAAGACAAGGTAAGCGCTACCATCAGTCCTGTGTCATGCCAACAGTAAAGCATCCTGAGACCATTCATGTGTGGGGTTGCTTCTCAGCCAAGGGTGTGGGCTCACTCAAAATTTTGCCTAAGAACACAGCCATGTGTTGAAAAAGAATGGTACCAACACATCAACCGAAAAAAGCAACTTCTCCCAACCATCTAGGAACAGTTTGGTGACGAACAATGCCTTTTCCAGTATGATTGAGCATTTTCCCATAAGGAAAAAGTGATAACTAAGTGGCTCGGGGAACAAAACATCAATATTTTGGGTCCATGGCCAGGAAACTCCACAGACCTTAATCCCATTGTAAACCTGTGGTCAATCCTCAAGAGGCGGGTAGACAAACAAAAAGCCACAAAGTCTGACAAACTCAAGCATTATGCAAGATTGGGCTGCCATCAGTCTGGATGTGGCGCAGAAGTTAATTGACAGCATGCCAGGGCGGATTGCATAGATCTTGAAAAAGAAGGGTCAACACTGCAAATATTGACTCTTTGCATCAACTTCAGGTAATTGTCAATAAAAGCCTTTGACACTTATGAAATGCTTTTACTTCAGTATTCCATAGTAACATCTGACAAAAACATCTAAAGACACTGAGGCAGCAAACTTTGTGAAAATTAATAATTGTACAATGGCACCGACAGAGAGGGCTGCCTCGCTTCTAGTCCTTAGGAAACTTTGGAGTATTTTCTTTTTTATGTATTATTATTATTACATTGTTAGCCCAGAAAATCGTAAGCGTTATTACATCCAGCCTTGGAAGAACAATAAGAGCGATGTGAACTTACCAGCACTACGACCTGGAATACAACTTTCCCGAAGCGGATCCTTTGTCCGCACCACCCAGGGCATTTGAACTGATTCCAGAGGCTGACGCAAAACAACGTCGCCGAAGTAGAGGGAGTCGGCTCGGTCTTCTAGTCAGACTTCGGGGAACTGCACACCACCCACCGCTTCTGAGTATTTTTATTGCTAATATCCAGTCCCTAGATAACAACATTTACAAAATCAGGGCAAGGGTTGCTTTCCAGAGAGACATCAGGGATCGTAACATACTTTGTTTCACGGAAACATGGCTCTTTCGTGATATGCTATTGGAGTCGGAACAACCAGCTGGATTCTCAGTGCATCGCACCGGCAGGAAAAAACATCTCACCTGGAAGAAGAAGGGCGTTTCATGTATGTTTCATGATTAACGACATACAGGAACTTTTGTTCAGATGGTCAAGAATTCCTCAAAATCAAATGTATTATCTCCCAAGAGAATTCTCTTTGGTTATGTCACAGCTGTGTATATCCCCCCTCAAGCCGATACCATGACGGCTCTCAAGGAACTTCGCTGGACTTTATGCTAACTGGAAACCATATATCCTGAGACCGCAATTATTTTATCTGGGGATTTTAACAAAGAAAATGTAAGTAAAAGGATGCATAAATTCTATCAGCATATCGACTGCAGCACTCGTGCTGAAAAAACACTGGACCATTGTTACTCTAACTTGGACCATTGTTACTCCGCGATGCATACAAGGCCCTCCGCCACCCTCCTTTCAGAAAATCTGACCACGGCTTAATTTTGCTCTTTCCTTCCTATAGGTAAAACTCAAACAGGAAGGACCCATTATTCAACGCTGGTCTGACCAATCAGAATCCACAATTCAATAATTGTTTTATCATGCGGACTGGGATATGTTCCAGGTAGCCTCAGAGAATAATATCGACGTATACACTGATTTGGTATGTAAGTTTATAAGGAAGTGTATAGGAGATGTTGTACCCACTATGACTATTAAAACCTACCCTAACCAGAAAGCGCGTACCACCGCATTTAACCATGGCAAGGCGATTGGGAATATGGCAGAATACAAACAGAGTAGTCATTCCCTCCAGAAGGCAATCAAATAAGGAAAATATCAGCACAGAGACAAAGTGGTGTCACATTTCAACGGCTCAGACACGAGATGTAAGTGGCAAGGTCTACAGACAATCATGGACTACAAAAGGAAAACCAGCCACGTCACGGACACTGACGTCTTGTTCCAGACAAATGAAACACCTTCTTTGCCCGCTTTGAGGATAAGACAGTGCCACCAATGCAGCCCGCTACACGGAACAGTAGGCTCTCCTTCTCCGTGGCATATGTAAGTAAGACATTTAAATGTGTTAACCCTCGCAAAGCTGCCGGCCCAGATGGCATCCCTAGCCGCATACTCAGAACATTACGCAGACCAGCTGGCTGGTGTGTTTACGAACATATTCAACCTCTCCCTATCCCAGTCTGCTGTCCCCACATGCTTCAAGATGGCCATCATTGTTCCTGTACCCAAGAATGCAAAGGTAACTGAACTAAATAACTATTGCCCCATAGCACTCACTTCTGTCATCATTGAAGTGCTATGATCAGACTAGTCAAGCATCATATCACCTCCACCTTACCTGTCAACCAAAACCCACTTCAATTTGCTTACAGCCCCAATAAATCCACACACGATGCAATCGCCATCACACTGCCCTATTTCATCTGGTCAAGAGGAATACCTATGTAAGAATGCTGTTCATTGTCTATAGCTCAGCATTCAACACCATAGTACCCTCCAAGCTCATTATTAAGCTTGAGGCCCTGGGTCTCAACCCTGCCCTGTGCAATTGGGTTCTGGACTTCCTGACGGGTTGCCCCCAGGTGGTGAAGGTAGGAAACAACATCTCCACTTTGCTAATCCTCAACACTGGGGCCCCACAAGGGTGCATGCTCAGTCCCCTCTTGTATTCCCTGTTCACCCATGACTGCATGGCCATGCATGCCTCCAGACATTTCAACTGTATTAGGCTTGATTACCAACAATGACAAGACAGCCTACAGGGAGGAGTTGAGGACTCGCGGAGTGTGGTGTTCAACAAAACAAAGGATATGATCCTCTGGAAACAGCAGAGGGTGCTGCCCTATCCACATCGATGGGACAGCAGTGGAGAAGGTGGAAGGTTTTAAGTTCCTCGTTGCACATACAGTGGTTCCTCCATTAAAAGTTGCGGCAAAATGCCTTGCGGCAAAATAACATGCATTGCGGGCTGCCACAGAATTCTATGGCACATTTTTAATTGTCAGTCATTGTTACCATTAATGCTAGTTTGACCACCAGAGGGCATCTTTGAGAAGCATTTGATAGTGGCTATACTAGAGAATTTAATACCTTTTCTGTAAGAACATAATATATGGGATTGATTTTAAGAAATGTTGCTTAATTAATTAGATTAATATTATGATGTTTCTATCCCAAGAAAAATTAAATCCTCAGGGTTTCCGTTGGGATGGAATGGAAAATATGGCGCTTTACAACGTGACAGTTGGGATTAGGCTACAATACTAAGAGCATAACATTTCCACACCCTAATTGTAGTGTAACTAATACCCAAATGGAGATTCAGTAAAAAATAAAAAATATTATTGATTTATCAAGACCAGTCCCAATGCTTGTCAAAGAGCAGCGCGAAACTGTCCTGAAATAGTTTACCACAGTGGGTAGGCTATTGCTTCTAACTTCAATATGGTTTTCAAATAAATAAGACCTACACCACTTTTAACAGCACATTACTCAACAACAGTGAGACTCATTTCATATATGGTAGGCCTACAGTATGTTTGTAAGTCGCTCTGGATAAGAGCGTCTGCTAAATGACTTAAATGTAAATGTAATGTATATTCAGTCAACATTTACACTACTGTTCAAAAGTTTGAGTTCACTTAGAAATGTCCTTGTTTTTGAAAGAAAAGCATATGTTTTATCCATTGAAATAACATCAAATTGATCAGAAATACAGTGTAGACATTAATGTTGTAGATGACTATGTAGCTGGAAATGGCAGATTTTTTATGGAATATCAACATAGGCGTACAGAAGCCCATTATCAGCAACCATCACTCCTGTGTTCCAATGGCACGTTGTGTTAGTCTCTTAAAATTATACATTTGGATTAGCTAACACAACGTGCCATTGGAAAACAGGAGTAATGGTTGCTGATAATAGGCCTATGTAGATATTCCATAAAAAATCTGCCATTTCCAACAAAAACAATGACTGCACTATATTTCTGATCATTTTTATGTAATTTTACCTTTCTTTCAAAAACAAAGACATTTCTAAGTGACCCCAACATTTTGAACGGTAGTGTATATCTTACGAATAACATGGAATACAATGGAACATTTTGGTTTCTCCGTGCTTGTCTGAGAGCAACACGAAACGGTGCTCACATAGTTGACCACAGTGGGTAGGCTATATGAACTCAGCAAAAAAGGAAAAGTCCTCTACTGTCGACTGAGTTTATTTTCAGCAAACTTAACATGAACATAACAAGATTCAACAGCTAAGACATAAACTGAAGTTCCACAGACATGTGACTAGCAGAAATTGAACAATGTGTACTGCAGTGCATCTCCTCCTCATGGACTGCACCATATTTTCCGGTTCTTGCTGTGAGATGTTACCCCACTCTTCCACCAAGGCACCTGCAAATTCCCGGACATTTCTGGGGTAAATGGCCCTAGCCCTCACCCTCCAATCCAACAGGTCCCAGACATGCTCAATGGGATTGAGATCCGGGCTCTTTGCTGGCCATGGCCAAACACTGGCATTCCTGTCTTGTAGGAAATCACGCACATAACGAGTAGTATGGCTGGTGGCATTGTCATGCAGGATGGTCATGTCAGGATGAGCCTGCAGGAAGGGTACCACATGAGGGAGGAAGATGTCTTCCCTGTAACACACAGCGTTGAGATTGCCTGCAATGACAACAAGCTCAGTCCGATGATGCTGTGACACACCGCCCCAGACCATGACGGACCCTCCACCTCCAAATCAATCCCACTCTAGAGAACAGGCCTCAGGGTAACGCTCATTCCTTCGACGATAAACGTGAATCCGACCATCACTCTTGGTGAGACAAAACAGCGACTCGTCAGTGAAGAGCTCTTTTTGCAAGTTCTGTCTGGTCCAGCGATGGTGGGTTTGTGCCCATAGGCGATGCTGTTGCCGGTGATGTCTGGTGAGAACCTGCCTTACAACAGGCCTACAAGCCTTCCGTCTAACCTCTCTCAGCCTATTGCGGACAGTCTGTGCACTGATGGAGGGATTGTGCGTTCCTGGTGTAACTCAGGCAGTTGTTGTTGCCATCCTGTACCTGTCCCGCAGGATGTACCAATCGTGTGCAGGTGTTGTTACACGTGGTCTGCCACTGCGAGGACGATCATCTATCCACCGTACTGTGAGACGCCTAAGCACTGTAGCACTGTCTCACAGTACGGACATTGCAATTTATTGCATTGGCCACATCTGCAGTCCTCATGCCTCCTTGCAGCATGCCTAAGGCACATTCACGCAGATGAGCAGGGACCCTGGGCATCTTTCTTTCGGTATTTTTCAGAGCCTCTTTACTGTCCAAAGTTAATTGCCTACCGTCCGAAAGCTGTTAGTGTCTTAACAACCGTTCCACAGGTGCATGTTCATTAATTGTTTATGGTTCATTGAACAAGCATGGGAAACAGTGTTCAAACCCTTTACAATGACGATCTGTGAAGTTTTTGTGATTTTTACGAATTATCTTTGGAAGACAGAGTCCTGAATAAAGGAACGTTTCTTTTTTTGCTGAGATTATTTTGTTTAAAAAAAAAATTAAGTGAGCGATTTTAATCTGAATAAAGGCCAAAATAATATTTATAAAGGCAAAAATATTTATTTCTGTTTTTAGAGGGAGAGAAACCATAAGCCCCACCTTTCCTATTTTTTGGACAAGGACATTTCGTTCAGCCAAACCTTCCCCTAACCCTGATGTCGCTTGTCCTGCTAATAGCCCATCCTGGAAACGTTTGCAGAATTCACAGCCTGCTACGCTTGTGAAAAACAGGTTTAATAATATATCTGTGAAAATATGTAAGGGGCTTTTAAATAATTTTTAATTTGTTAATAATAACAATCACTTTGATTATTTTGTATTCAAATAATGTAAAGTGAGCGAGAAAAAGGCCATTCTTGAACATGGGGTGAGACATTGTTACTAATTTGTAAATAAAGTTTGTTATTTAGAATTATGTTTTTAGAGGGAGAGAAACCATAAGCCTACAGTCTCCTCATGAGTCTCCCTGTCAAGGACAGCACAGGTATTGAACCAGCATCTATAGCAACACAGCTTGCACTGCGATGCAGTGTCTTAGACCACTTCACCACTTGGGTGCTGTACAACGTGACTGGTCGGGAGTAGGCCACTGTACTACAGTAAGAGCAAAATAATCCTGACATTTCCACACCCTAATTGTAGTCTAAGTTTCTCTTAGTTTATAAACCTTACTGTAACAACAGTTTTAGCAAGTAATACTGAAGTCATGCACAATTATCAGTTCCTATTTGGTTTATGTCGCCCATTAATTGTCAGCTAGAGACACAGTATCGCCTTGGGACCCAAAAGCATAATCTGTGCTCTAAATCCCCCTTGCGCTGGAGCAATGGAGTAGTGACGCAGGGTACCGTACTAAACAACAAATTACCACAGACAGTGTGGTGAAGAAGGCCCAACAGCTCCTCTTCAACCTCAGGAGGCTGAAGAAATTGGGCTTGTCACCTAAAACCCTCACAAACTTTTACAGATGCACAATTGAGAGCATCCTGTCGGGCTGTATCACCGCCTGGTATGGCAACTGCACCACCCACAACCACAGGGCTCTCTAGAGGATTGTGTGGTCTTCACAACGCATCCCCGGGGGCAAACAACCTGCTCTCCTGGACACCTACAGCACCCGATGTCACAGGAAGGCCAAAAAGATAATCATGGACAACCCTAGCCACTGCCTGTTCACCCCGGTACCATCCAGAAGGTGAGCTCAGTACAGGTGCATCAAAGCTGGGACCTAGAGACTGAAAAACAGCTTCTATCTCAAGGTCATCAGACTGTTAAACAGCCATCACCAGCACAGAGAGGCTGCTGCCTACATACAGACTTGAAATCATTGGCCACTTTAATAAATGGAACACTAGTCACTTTAATAATTCCATTTAAAAAATGTTTACATATATAATGTTTGCATCTTAGCCTATGCCGATCTGACATTGCTCATCCATATATTTTATATTTGTATGTTCTTATTCCATTCCTTACTTCGATTCGTGTGTATTAGATATCTGTTGTGGAATTGTTAGATATTACTTGTTAGATATTGCTGAACTGTCAGGACTAGAAGCACAAGCATTTCTCTACACTCACAATAACATCTGCTAACCATGTGTATGTAACGGTTCTCTTGTGGTGAAGGAGAGTCGGACCAAAATGCAGCGTGTAGATTGCGATCCATGTTTAATGAACAAACGTAAAACACGAATCAATTATAAACACTACAAAACAAAGAACGTAACGAAAACCAAAAAAGCCTATACTAGTGTAAACTAACACAGGAACAAGGACACTAAGGACAATCACCCACAAAACACACAAAGAATATGGCTGCCTAAATATGGTTTCCAATCAGAGACAACGATAAACACCTGCCCCTGATTGAGAACCACTTCAGACAGCCATAGACTTAACTAGAACACCCCACTAAGCTACAATCCCAATACATACACACCACATACAAAAACCCATGTCACACCCTGGCCTGACCAAATAAATGAAGATAAACACAAAATACTTCAACCAGGGCGTGACAGTGTATGTGACAATACAATTTGATTTGATTAGATTTTTTACTGAGACAGCACTTTGGATTAGGATCACTGCTATACAACGCCCATGTCTGTTTGGGGTACATATGTGTGTGTCTGTTTTGTTGTGGCTATGTGTGTGTGTGTCACTATGTATGTCTGTCTGCTTGCCTGCCTGCCTGCCTGCCTGCCTGTCTGAGCATGGTAAAAGACCACTGATGACATGGATCATGTGGCGCTCTCCCAGTCCAGACGTCTGACACTTGTGATACTGTACATGTATTTTCAAATAAACTTTATCCTTTTTTCCCCCATTGTCATTTCCTTTGCTTTTGGAGAGAGGATGGAGACATACATCCCAGAAGGACATAGGTCTGGGCAGAGGAGGCTCCTTCCTACAAGGAGGAAGAGAAGAATATCCCACTTTGTGTTTTACTATATAATAGCAATCCTCCCAATCCTTTTACATCACCAACAACCACATACACCTGTAAAGCACTAGTAGAATGAACGCTACACAAACCATTGTTTCACATGAGCGCTGCAATCCGTCTGGTTTAACCATGCTAGTAATAGACAGGAGCTGTCAAGGCTTCCACATATACAGTTACCATCGCTATCTGCTACTGCTGTACTGTGACAAGGGAACCATCTTTTATATAAAATCCCTCTTGGCCATATTATGACAGCTAATTAAGTCCTTAATGAGAACGACATTGCTCTGTTGTGGCAAGGCCCCCCTCTTACGATGAAACATTAACGAACGAGGGAATATAGTTTCTATTAATATTTTGGAGTATAATCTCTGCTCACCTTACTCTACTTTAACAGATACTTTTATAATGGAAGTGCACAAAGTAAACACGTACATGCTGGTATGCCTACAATATACTATAACTGCACATGCTTTTGATTATGTTTTGATCATATAGTGATGCTTAATTCCACTAAAGTACTTTTGAGAATAGTCTTTATGCAACAATATTATGCAACTGTTGTCACCAATGGCCACATTATTCTCTATTTTCATTAAAACTACTTTAAAAGCACATCAGCTGTCAGGAAGGAAGATGTAAAAAGGGCTCTTCTGTCATTGAGAGCTCTCGGTCTCTGCGGAAGATTTTCAATCTGAATGCAATTCCTGACAGAAGTCATGTACATTTTTCTGTGTTTTTAGTCTTTATTGCTTTACTCCCAACGGTTTGGAACCTGTTGGGCCATTCATTCCTTGGATGTCATTGATTATTAGCAACATTGTTATGAAGCTTTTTGTTAGTCCAACTTACATACCAAATCGTGGGATGGACAGAGGGACGAATATACTTCAAGACTTGAGTGCCCACCACAGCTAAACCCCCTCTTTTTCTCTCTTTATTTCTAAATCTCTATCTCTTCAGTGCTTTACACTGACATTTCTTCTCTTTTTGCACTTTTTCCTTTTTTTGTTAAGTGCCGAGGTGGAACTTTCCTACTGCAGGAATTAATACCATTTACAGTATGTTTAAGTGGGTGTGCGTTTTGAGTTTATTGTTTTTAATTCTCTTTTTTATTGTGTGACTATAGTTTTCTGGCCTAGGAGACGTTGGGACATTTTAAGGCTTTTTTTTTGTTTTGTCTGTACACACACACACATTCATTCACCCTACAGTGGAGGCTGGTGAATTGCAAAATTGAGCAGGATAGGAGACCCGCAGTATAGCCGCAGACTGCACGGAGATGACAAAGCGTATATTGTCAAAGACCAATTATTTTAAGCTAAAGCATTTAATAAAATATTATAGGGAATGAGAAGGATACTTACACAGTGTTGGGTAGGGATCACAGCAGTGATTGAATGAGGGTATGAGGTATGAGTTGAGATGTTCAGAAGATTGACTTCAGTGCAGGACAGAGGTTGAGGTATTCATAGACTTCAGTGCAGGACAGGGGTTGAGGTGTTCATAGGCTTCAGTGCAGGACAGAGGTTGAGGTATTCGTAGGCTTCAGTGCAGGACAGAGGTTGAGTTCAGAAGATTGACTTGAGTGCAGGACAGAGGTTGAGGTGTTCAGAAGATTGACTTCAGTGCAGGACAGAGGTTGAGGTATCCATAGGCTTCAGTGCAGGACAGAGGTTGAGGTATCCATAGGCTTCAGTGCAGGACAGAGGTTGAGGTATTCATAGGCTTCAGTGCAGGACAGAGGTTGAGGTATTCATAGGCTTCAGTGCAGGACAGGCTCATCATTGATGGATAGTGTTGGAGAAGAGCTCAACTCTTCCACTGAGGGCAGGACAATAACACAACACACTACACAGTTATACAAAAGAGCTAAGAATGAGTTAGTCCAAGCAAGGAGTAAATCATTGATGTGTAATAATGTGATTTTGTGTGATTGACTTTACATACAGTAATGAGAGAAAATGGACAGGTCTTCTCACAGTGCTTGGAGATGAAACATGCAATGTGCCAGTGGATGAGAGGGCACATGAGAAGTGGCTTCAGTTCATGTCAGGAGAGAGTTGACAATGGTAGTAGAGTGGTGCGAGCAGACTGGTAGAACTGTAGATCACAGAGTGGTGGGGCAATTTTTTTCATCCCAGGGCCCATTTTTTATCTGGTAACCTAACCAGGAAATCTCTGGACCCTATAAGGTATGCCAGTGATTAATTAGTTGTAAAAAAAAAGGTTATATATGGGCCATGATGGTACCAGTTTTTCCTAATCAGGTAACATGGTTTAAAAAAAACTTGTGGGGAGTATGAAAACCCTGCAACAACCTTATACTTGTTAATATTAATTATATTTAGACTAGACTATGTGGGGGTGTTTCTCTACCCAGACACAGAGACAACAACTCCCAGGGCTGAGCTTGGTTTATGCATGTTTGCATCATGCAGGCCTATGCAACTGTAGGCCTAATAAAACATTTACTCACAGTCTGTCATCACTATTAGGTTGATTGATTATTTCCAGTTAATAATTTGGGATTTAAAAAGGTAGGCAATTTAGCCAGCCCAAGGTTGAATATAAAACAAATTTGATCACATTCACATTTCCTCCTGACAAACAAATGGACTATAAATACATAATGTTACCAAATCTTTTACCCTGCCCAAATAGACAGGGCGCATAGGAGGCACAGCGGTCAAAGGCACTGCATCTCAGTGCTAGAGGTGTCACTACAGACCCTGGTTCGATTCCAGGCTGTATTACGACTGGCCGTGATTGGGAGTCCCATAGGGCGGCGCACAATCGGCCAAGCATGGTTTGGCCCGGGTAGGCCGTCATTTTAAATAAGTATTTGTTCTTAACTGACTTTCCTAGTTAAATAGGCTGTATGCAGCTGCTGTTATAAGTAGCCTACAGTTGATCAGACTGAAAAATAGTCTTGTTTTCATCCCATACAGCATGTCAGATCTCTAATGTTTAGGTGTAGCCTTGGCTGCTATTCCATTTATGTAATACGTTTCTGCTTGTGTCTGTCCAGAGTGATTATGTGTTATCACCTTTGTTAAATAAATAATGTTGGAAAGTCAAAAGCCTACTTGAGCGCGAGTGAAAAAATTACCTGCATCAATTTCTCTTTTTAATCTCACGTGTAATGGATGATGCAATGGGAGCAATAAAATCATTCTGAAGTGATTTTTGACATCCCAGAGAAGACAACAGAAACTTCCATATAGTCAGCAAGTAAAGCATCATAACGTGCAATTACCTCTGCAAGCTCTTTGTAGTTTCCAATGTTAGCTGAACTCTCTCTCCCTCTCATCATGCCCCTAAGTAAAAGCAAACTCTTGCCACCTAGCTGCTTGTGACTCTGTTTCTTCTTACCATCTCGTGTTGTGCAGTTTGAATACGCAGACGTTCGTCCGTTATATAATAGATGCTGCTTTTTCCAAAATGATTGAATCAGTGAGCAATGAATGGGGTTCTTCAACAAAAAATCTACTACATTAGCTAGACATTCTGGTGGAGAAAACTGCACTCTGGTAGCTAGCTAACGTTAGCACTTGCGACTAAAGTTAGCAAGGCAAATTTAAGTTCTAAAACCAAGAAAACAATATATAACCTACCGCCTCTATCTACTGAAGTTTGAAGAAACTACACTGGACAGAATTATAAATGAAACACATAAAGTGGTCACATGTTTAATGAGCTCAAATAAAAGTTCCCAGAAGTTTTCCATGCGCACAAAGGCATATTTCTCTTTTAATTTTGCACACAAATTTCTTCACATCCCTGTTAGTGACCATTTCTCCTTTGCCAATATAATCCATCCACCTAACAAATGTGGCATATTAAGAAGCTGATGAAACAGCATGATCATTACATAGGTGCACCTTGTACTGGGGACAACAAAAGGCCCCTCTAAAATGTGCAGTTTTGTCACACAACACAAAGCCACAGATGTCTCAAGTTTTGAGGGAGCATGCAATTGGCATGCTGACTACAGTAATTCCACCTGAGCTGTTGCCAGATAATTGAATGTTCATTTCTCTACCAAAAGCTGCCTCCAACTTTGTTTTAGAGTATTTGGCAGTACGTCCAACCGGCCTCACAACCACAGACCACCTGTATTGCGTATTGTGGGCGAGTGGTTTGCTGATGTCAACGTTGTGAACAAAGTGCCCCATGGTGGCGATGTGGTTATGGTATGGAAAGACATAAGCTATGGACAACGAACACAACAGCATTATATCGATAGCAATTTGAATACACAGAGATACCGTGGCAAGATCCTGAGGCCCATTGTCATGCCATTCATCCCCCTCCATCACCTCAAGTTTCAGCATGATAATGCACGGCCCCATGTCATAAGGATCTGTACACAATTCCTGGAAGCTGAAAATGTCCCAGTTCTTCCATGGCCTGCATACTCACCAGACATGTCACTCATTGAGCATAGAAGGGATGCTCTGGGTCGACGTGTACGACAGCGTGTTCCAGTTCCCGCCAATATCCAGCAACTTCGTACATCCATTGAAGAGGAGTGGTACAAGATTCCACAGGCCACAATCAACAGCCTGATCAACTCTTGGCGAAGGAGATGTGTCATGCTGTATGATCCACACCCATACTAAAAAAAAAAAAATTGTGACCAACAGATGCATACCTGTATTCGCAGTCATGTGAAATCCAGATTAGGGCCTAATTAATTTATTACTTATATGAACTGTAACTCAGTAAAATCTTTGAATTTGTTGAATGTTGTGTTTATATTTTTGTTCAGTTGAATTTGAATAGAAATATCATAAAAATGTTCAACTATCACTCTCAATCTCTATCCAATATGTCACCAACTCACCAAGCTGCTCAACACATAGAACCCCCATAATGCTCTGTGGCACAACCCCAAAACACCACACTAGGTTTGTTCTCTGATCCTAATCCTATGAAAGCTTTGATTGGTTGGAGGACGTCCTCTGGAAGTGGTCATAATTACCCTGTAGGTCTTTGGAAGGGGTTAAGGCCTATAAACCTCCTAGGTTTTGTATTGAAGTCAATGTAGCCAGAGTAGGACGGGAAATAGCTATCCTCTGGCTACACCATGGTGCTAGCCTAGACCGTGTTTTTAAGACTACTGTATACCTTCATTGCAAATCTGTGTGTTTTAATCAGGTATTTGGTGACGTGAATATATTTAGTAAAGTTTTATCTAAAAATGATAACTTTTGAAATGTTTCATTCTTTTTAATTTGTCTGGAATTCACTGAGTAGAATGGTCATTCTCTTCAGAGGAGCCTCCACTGGTTGCCAATGAGTTGCTCTAATCCTTATGATTGTATGAGGTATTATTGGTTGGATTGATGTGACTTGTGTTTATATGGTGTGTCTTATCCTTTCTCTCCATTAGCTATCTGGCAAACAGGCTACACTCTAGGCAGTCTCTTCTGCTGATGTGTGTGTATCTGGTAGTGGTACTCTCTCTATCCTACTCCTTTCCTATCAACAGGGTTAATACCTGGCTGGCTCCCCAACAAAAATCTTTATGTTTATCCCTCTATAACAATACCGCTACAACAGTTTGAGTCTTAACAGTAAAGACAGACGAATGGAACATGACATGTTATTCATGATACACATTTCTGATGACTGGAGGAAGGATGATAACTTTGTGGGTGTAAATCAAATGTATTGACTGTCTGCAAAAGGTCCAAGAAAAAGCATAATTTGATTGAGTTTACTACTATATCACTCCAAGACTCTCTGCAGACTTAATGAAAATGAATGTGTGCTTTTTGATGTGTACTTTGATGTGTACTTCCCTGTTTTTATATACACGTGTTGGTATATCGACATTCAAATTATTTCAGTGCTATGGAGAGCGCACCATTGTATTTTGAAAAAGTTTATTACTCATAATGAAGTTGAATTCCTTTGCAATCAAATTTTTGCACCCCGCTATTGTGGTTTTAAAAAGCATATTTGCTTTTGGAAATAAGCCGAGCACACCTGTGCAGACTGTGGCACAGAGCTATACAGTATATGATCAATGGACGACATAATACAATTCATACAGCAGATAAACAGATCAAAGAAAATAACAGTGGGTAACTTTGTAACGGATGCTACTGCATCATATGATACATGTGACATTCTCCATTGAATAAATTCACCCCACACGCAGACTGGGACTTCAAAAAGGGAGGGGGAAATGAAATTCAGTTAAACCTCACATGGATAGTGGCTGATTGATGACTTTGTGGTAGTTCTCTGTCGCGTGCAATTACACTGGCAATCAGATAGGCAATAGCTCTCACCATGTTCTACAGGCCAAGCTTGTGAGAAAAATATATCACTGCGGTAGACGCAACAGCAGGAATTTGCTCTCAAATTAGATGTACTCGGGGTCACACGGCATCTGTGGAGCCGCAGATGGAGAGGCCATTATTGAGGAAATATTCATCTTGGAGTCACTTTCCCTCGCCAATAACACACAAAACCTACCCCAAATTGGCTTTATCCTAATCTGACAATCTTATTCAGAGTGAATATGATAGAACAGAGAGGAAGAGAATAAACACATCTGTGGCGCACCACTGAATTTAATTATTGTCTGCCATTTTGAACTACCTGGTCCCATAAGGGTCTTTCTAAGCTTGACATCTCCCCCCTCTTTCAAATGAAACCTGTTGACAGCTTGTCAACAGCTATGGGATATCACCATCAATTGCTTCAGAGTACTTTGGATCATATCAATAGTTGTGATAATCTTCCATGGTGCATTTAACCAATTCACATTTCCTTTGGATGAGATTCAAATTAAATACAAAGTTAAACAGTTGTAGTATACCATTGAGCACATTAATATGAATGTATCATTTACAGAGGCTATTCATTTTGGTTAAAATAATGTTCGCTTCCATAACCCTGGGCTAACCTTTTGGTGCACTAGACCTGTAAGCAGGGACTGTGCAATAACAATCCACCAACCCTCTGAGTGGAACTTTGAAAGTCACTTTCAGTCAATGCTACCTCCAAATGGCACTCTGGGTTGGCAGTGTTGTTTCTGACAGGTTGTGCCCCCTCTGCCCTCCTAGCCTGGCCTGCTCTCAGCAGCGAGAGCCCTGTTCAGCACTGGCATTTGTCTGGAGAGGTAGGGGGCTCTTGGCCCAACCCCATTAAACAGCAGCTGCTTCCTGTTCCCCCTCAAACAGTTCCCGTCTGCTTCTAACACCTTCGCCCCCCTTTCTTCTGTCATGATTGACAGGCAGGTGAGTTTGTCATTGTAAGGTGTTAAGATCATGTTCCAATACAAAATGGTTACCTGCGTGATATCTACCTGAGGGATTTCACCAAGGGGACTTGTGAAAGACAAGTGACATCTATTATGCTGTGAGTAGGCTACCGCAAAGTTTAAAATAAAGTATAAACCTTTATGATATTTATGCTGTGAGGTCGTGAGCAACTGTGCTCATTGCTTTCTCTGACATAAGACGAGGTGTTGATGCCAGGAAATTCCCATTCTATTTGAAGCACATTACGTTTAGATGAACATTGCACCACGTACTTAAGAAACCTTTAGCTACAAACATGAATTATTCATAACGTAGGTCTATAAAACCTGCTTTTGAGTGTTTAAAATGATGTGGCTTAATGACATGCTGTTTGAAATGCTAGAATAGCTAGAGAGAGGTAGAAAAAGCAAAAGGGGGTGACAATTCCTTTTACGATGACAATGTAGAAGGCTTTTGAAGCAAACAAAACCGAATACCTCAGCGGTGTATCATTGGTCTTAAGTAGTTGACAAGTCAAAACCTTCCTACCTGTTGCTATGGTAATGCTGGTTGCTTTAGAATATGCTCATGACTATCAAAACCAACTAAATGACATGGAAGCTCTTAAAGATACTCACCAATAAATCTTATGAACTGCAGCTTATTCACTTTTTTAGTAACAGTTTATATTAAGGGTTAATAATAAAACATTTATAAGGAATTTATATACAAAATGTTTTAATTTGATTGAGTATTAAAACATACAATAGCAGACACTCTCATCCAGAGCAACACACAGGAGGGTCAAAGGTCAAGCACCTCGCCAAGCGGCATGTCGAGCAGATCTCCCTCCAAGTCAAATCAGGGAGCCGGACCAGCAACCTTACGGCCGCTGGCCCAAGCTCCCAACCGCCAGGCCACCAACCATCCAAGATCCCCAAAAGTTCCACAGTCCGTGTGTGTACAAATGTGTGCGTTTGAATCCGAGTTTGTGTGTATGCATGTGTACACGCGTACAGGCACATGCGTGTCATCAGCCTCAGGCAAACCAGTATTTGATGTAACAGCGTTCCCTCTCAGTGTCGTTCAAAACCATTTTTTGGGGGAGATTTATTTAGACTTTTTACTCTTATCTTTGACCGTCAGTCTATCCCCCGCCCAGCAACTCCTTGTCCACTTGTCTCCAGTTCCACATCTCAGCCTTCAGTTTCCCTCAGCCCATCCCAACTATCTCTGCTCTCCACCCTCTTCGGATTTCTACGCGCCATATATCTTTCAACTATGCTGTGATGTTTAATATACAATTTGAACCTATATAATATAAAATAATCCACAGATTACGAATTGAAGATAAATACTTTTACGAAGAGTATTAGTATATTAGTTATTGAATGACCATGTCCCTCCAGATCTCCCAACAATGCTATTTCTAGTGTCAATTTTAGATTGATGTTATGCTTTTTCCGCCATTCCTGAACCTGGGACCAGAAACGGGCTACCTGAGGGCAATATCAGAACATAATAGTCTTTGACAGTGCATCCTCACAAAATAATCTGAAGAGCTGAGATTATTGTTTTACCTTTATTTAACCAGGTAGGCTAGTTGAGAAAAAGTTCTCATTTACAACTGCGACCTGGCCAAGATAAAGCAAAGCAGTGCGACACAAACAACAGAGTTACACATGGAAACGTACAGTCACTAACACAATGGAAAAGTCTATATACAGTGTGTGCAAATTAATTCAGATTAGGAAGGTAAGGCAGTAAATAGGCCATATTGGCAAAATAATTACAATTTAGCAATTAAACACTGACGTGATAGATGTGCAGATGATGAATGCTCAAGTAGAGATACTGGGGTGCAAAGGACCAAAAAAAATAAATAACAATATGGGGATGTGGTAGTTGGGTAGGCTATTTACAGATGGGCTATGTACAGATGCAATGATCTGTAAGCTGCTGACAGCTGATGCTTAAAGTTAGTGAGGGCAATTCGTTCCAATCATTGGCAGCAGAGAACTGGAAGGAAAGGCAGAAATATACCTGTTGGAGCGCTTGCTATGGGTGGGTGCTGCTATGGTGACCAGTGAGCTGAGATAAGGCGGGGCTTTACCTAGCAAAGACTTTCAGATAACCTGGAGCCAGTGGGTTTGGCGACAAATATGAAGCGAGGGCCAGCTGACGAGAGCATACAGGTCGCAGTGGTGGGTAGTATATGGGGCTTTGGTGAGAAAACGGATGGCACTGTGATAGACTGCATTCAATTTGCAGTAGAGACTATTTTGTAAATTACATCATGAAAGTCAATGATCGGTAGGATAGTCAGTTTTACGAGGGTATGTTTGGCAGCATGAGGGAAGGATGCTTTGTTTGCGAAATAGGAAACTGACTCTAGATTTAATTTTGGATTGGAAATGCTTAATGTGAGTCTGGAAGGAGAGTTTACAGTCTAACCAGGCACCTAGGTATGCCCTAAATACTCAAAATGTTGTTGGTGACAAGAATTCTGTGCAATTATGTTAGCTGAAAGAGCAAAGTATTGAATCTCATTTTATATATATTTTTTTGTATTTAACCTTAATTTAACTAGGCAAGTCAGTTAAGATCAAATTCTTATTTACAATGGCGGCCTATCCCGGCCAAACTCTAACCCAGACAACACTGGGCCAATTGTGCCCGCCCTTTGGGACTCCCAATCCCGGCCGGTTGTGACTCCCAATCACGGCCGGCTGGAAACTAACCAGGGTCTGCAGTGACGCCTCTAGCACTGAGATGCAGTGCCTTAGACCGCTGTGCCACTCGTACACCCTGTGCCATGGAATCGGTATATCAAAAATCTCTTCACAGCTATTTTGCAATTTGTATGGAACAGCTGTCAACATTCTGGTCCTCAAATGAAACTGGTATACTTTCCTATTTATGCTATTTTTATTCCTCCACCAGTCTTGATCCTTTATATCGGGCAGGCAGACAAGTTCACTACCTCCTGCTGCCACCTGCCTCCTCCATTTTTGGGGTAATGCGGTAAATCAATTGGTTGTAATCTTGGATTGAGCAGACCTTCCCTTAAAATCCCAAAAGCTCCATGAAACACATAACTCTTCCATTCCAATTTACAATTTTCCTTTTCCATTAATACAGGTATTTTATCAACCAGCACATTTGAGTTCAATCATAATATTTGTTCTATCTTTTCTGGGGGATGAAATAAAAGAGAGATTCTTTGAACAAGGTTTCATGTTCAATGAATCAAAATGAGACCTGGCAATCTGCATAAAGGCCAATAGTCAATTTTTAAATGATGGATGAGCTTTTCTTAGTAATCATCTTGAGAAACATTTTGGGTTCAAGAAAAACTTTTGTATAAGTATATATAACTTTGACAGGGGTTTAGTGCTTTTATATTTAATAATCTCAACCCACACAGTTCATATTCATTATATACAGTGCCTTGCGAAAGTATTCGGCCGCCTTGAACTTTGCGACCTTTTGCCACATTTCAGGCTTCAAACATAAAGATATAAAACTGTATTTTTTTGTGAAGAATCAATAACAAATGGGACACAATCATGAAGTGGAACGACATTTATTGGATATTTCAAACTTTTTTAACAAATCAAAAACTGAAAAATTGGGCGTGCAAAATTATTCAGCCCCCTTAAGTTAATACTTTGTAGCACCACCTTTTGCTGCGATTACAGCTGTAAGTCGCTTGGGGTATGTCTCTATCAGTTTTGCACATCGAGAGACTGAAATCTTTTCCCATTCCTCCTTGCAAAACAGCCTTGAGCTCAGTGAGGTTGGATGGAGAGCATTTGTGAACAGCAGTTTTCAGTTCTTTCCACAGACTCTCGATTGGATTCAGGTCTGGACTTTGACTTGGCCATTCTAACACCTGGATATGTTTATTTTTTAACCATTCCATTGTAGATTTTGCTTTATGTTTTGGATCATTGTCTTGTTGGAAGACAAATCTCTGTCCCAGTCTCAGGTCTTTTGCAGACTCCATCAGGTTTTCTTCCAGAATGGTCCTGTATTTGGCTCCATCCATCTTCCCATCAATTTTAACCATCTTCCCTGTCCCTGCTGAAGAAAAGCAGGCCCAAACCATGATGCTGCCACCACCATGTTTGACAGTGGGGATGGTGTGTTCAGGGTGATGAGCTGTGTTGCTTTTACGCCAAACATAACGTTTTGCATTGTTGCCAAAAAGTTCCATTTTGGTTTCATCTGACCAGAGCACCTTCTTCCACATGTTTGGTGTGTCTCCCAGGTGGCTTGTGGCAGACTTTAAACTACACTTTTTATGGATATCTTTAAGAAATGGCTTTCTTCTTGCCACTCTTCCATAAAGGCCAGATTTGTGCAATATACGACTGATTGTTGTCCTATGGACAGAGTCTCCCACCTCAGCTGTAGATCTCTGCAGTTCATCCAGAGTGATCATGGGCCTCTTGGCTGCATCTCTGATCAGTCTTCTCCTTGTATGAGCTGAAAGTTTAGAGGGATGGCCAGGTCTTGGTAGATTTGCAGTGGTCTGATACTCCTTCCATTTCAATATTATCGCTTGCACCGTGCTCCTTGGGATGTTTAAAGCTTGGGAAATCTTTTTGTATTCAAATCCGGCTTTAAACTTCTTCACAACAGTATCTCGGACCTGCCTGGTGTGTTCCTTGTTCTTCATTATGCTCTCTGCGCTTTTAACGGACCTCTGAGACTATCACAGTGCAGGTGCATTTATACGGAGACTTGATTACACACAGGTGGATTGTATTTATCATCATTAGTCATTTAGGTCAACATTGGATCATTCAGAGATCCCCACTGAACTTCTGGAGAGAGTTTGCTGCACTGAAAGTAAAGGGGCTGAATAATTTAGCACGCCCAAATAGATGGCATCATGAGGCGGGAAAATCATGTAGAAAAATTGAAGCAACATCTCAAGACATCAGACAGGAAGTTAAAGCTTGAACGCAAATCGGTCTTCAAAATGACAATGACCGCAAGCATACTTCCAAAGTTGTGGCAAAATGGCTTATGGACTACAAAGTCAAGGTATTGGAGTGGCCTTCACAAAGCCCTGATCACAATCCCATAGAAAATTTGTGGGCAGAACTGAAACAGTGTGTGTGAGCAAGGAGGCCTACACCAGCTCTGTCAGGAGGAATGGGTCAAAATTCACCAAACTTATTGTGGGAAGCTTGTGGAAGGATACCGGAAACGTTTGACACAAGTTAAACGGCCCGAAGTACAGGACTTTTCTGGAGGAACCAGAGCTCATTAGTTATATTATTATGTGTGTGAGATCTTTTCCGTGGGTTGTTTTACCAACATAAATGAATACAGTTGTTTTTCCAATGTTTTAAGTGTTCATGAAGTGTATGTCCATCCTGACTTTTACATGAGTCCTTTGTATTGGTGAAAACTTGACGGACCAGATGGGACTTATTCCCTCCCAAACCGAAAGGAGAAATCAATACTTTCTCTGGTAGGTACAACCTACCTGGCACCCCTATAAACAATAACCTCAAGTCAAAACCATTACAATGTAGGCAAACAGGAAGGTGAATCAAAACTAGGACTGAAGGCTACAACTGGTTCTCACAAACAAGCAAGGAAAAGGCTTAGTAGAGTAAAAATGAACAATACCTCACAAAGGCACAAACAGAAGTAAATAAGGAGCTGATGAGACCAGGTGAGTAACTAACATAGGTGAAATCAATGAACAAAAATGAAGACAGGGCTACGTTCAAGAACACAACGAAACAGAAGGTTGACTAGGAAATTAAATACAGACCCTTAGACCGTGGAGGGGCATACGCCTTATTTTGTGCCTACTCAACATTTATAAATGAGGCCCCAGGTGAGCCTAGTCACGAGGAGCAGATGTGCATAATGATTGATTCCAGGTGAGCCTAGTCACGAGGAGCAGATGTGCATAATGATTGATTCCAGGTGAGCGTAATGATGGTTGCCAGGACCAGTGGTTAGTAAACCAGTGATGTCGAACACAGGAGGGGAGGAGCGGCAGTAGACGTGACAATATGTTATATTAGCCAGGTAAAGACTGATCATATTTTCTTATAATCTGCTGAAGCTTTAAAATTATAACTGGCTATACTTATTTATTTTAATATAACTAGGTACTATTCTCAGTCTACATTTACCATAGTTAGTGCTTGCAAAGCTACTGCCATAAAATGTATAATGAAGGTCAAAAATAGAGATTACAAATGTCTAATGTTTAGAATTCAAGAAGCAGGTTTTAGCAATATGCAGGTGAAGAAGCCAGATGTGGAGGTCTTGGCTGGAATGGTTACACGTGGTGTGCGTTTATGAGGCCATTTGGAAGTAATACCAAGTTCTCTAATATGATTTTGGAGGTAGCTTATGGTAGAGAAATGAACATGAAATTCTCTGGCAACAGCTCTGGTGGACATTCCAGCAGTCAGCATGCCAATTGAACACTCTCTCAACTTAAGACATCTGTGGCATTGTGCTGTGTGACAAAACTGCAAATTTTAAAGTGTCCTTTTATTTTCCCCAGCACAAGGTGCACCTGTGTAATGATCATACTGTTTAATCAGTTTCTTGATATGCCACACTTGTCAAGTGGATGGATTATCTTGGCTAAGGAGAAATGCTCACAAACAGGGATGTAAACAAGTTGTGTAAAACATTTGAAAGAAATAAGCTTTTTGTTGCGTACAGTATGGAACATTTCTGGGATTTTTTATTTCAGCTCATGAAAAATGGAACCAACACTTTACATGTTGCGTTTATGTTTTTGTTCAGTGTGTTCATCATGTATTAATCATTACTCCCACATTTATGAACCTACTAATCATTAGTAAAGTATTTTTTGCGGTCCCTAATCTAAAGTGAGTGCTATTAATCTTTTATACTTTAAGTGACCAATGTAATTTCTCACAAAAAGATAAGCATTCCATTGGTAGACATTCCAGTAGTGCCTGATGTTCCATAAATTCTGAAAGTGTCTTAGAACATATCAATGGTGAAATAAACACACAACCCAGGAAATATCCTAAAGGAAATCTATGGAAAATGTGGTGTTTATAAAGACATAACTGATAATGTCATAATGATCTATTATGGGCAGCATCAACAGCACTATGAAATAGTTGAACTTGAGAAATAATGTCACTCAAGGGTATGCCATTGAGTTCCAAAACACAGGTGTATCGAATACCTCAAGTAAACACTGAAAAGGACCCTGAAACCATCTTTCAGTGTTGACAATGCATGCGGTGAACGATCTAATGCTAGTCCCCAGCTGCCTTCATAGTCTACGCAGAACAAAAATGCAACTACTTGTCTGCACTATAAGTCAAATCAATAATAAAAGTAATGTTATAGCTTGTTGCAGTTTTTGTCATTGGAAAGAGATTCACTTGATTAGGGCAAGAAATGTCATTGCCTCTACTTGCATTTGAAGTCTACACCCAGATCTCCCGAAGTGTACTACTAACCAACCTACACCCTGCTCAGACTTCACCTTCACTGTATGTTTGAGGGAGAGTGGGAAACAATTTCAATGATAAACACCGTAGCACATTGAACGCTTTGCCTTTCACCTCCAAAGCTTCTCAACTAGCACTTTTCCAAGCCTCTAACGGAAACAGGTTCACATCCATGCAAGCACGTACTTATAAGTGCTTTACATTTTGAATAACCTTTTATTCTCTCCCTCGAGATGGCCATCTATAAGTCCAAGGAAGAGTGATCAATCATAATGTCTGTACAAGTCATATATGGGTAAATCCATTTGAATTCAATCCATTTTTGACAGCACCCCGTTTGATTTGACTGAAACGCTTCATACATATTTGTCCACTGTCGAAGTGTTCAGAAAGTGACTTTTTGGACCTGAAAAACAAAACATTCAAGAGAGAAAGGTGCTCAGTGTTTACCAAATTTGCATCATCATCAGACACCCATGTCCTCATCAGTGGAAAAGATAAACGGTTGATATATATGATTTTAAATTTTACAAACAGGGTTGTCAAACTAAATTCAGCAAAAAAAGAAACGCCCCTTTTTCAGAACCCTGTCTTTCAAAGATAATTCGTGAAAATCCAAATAACTTCACAGATCTTCATTGTAAAGGGTTTTAACACCGTTTCCCATGCTTGTTCAATGAACCATAAACAATTAATGAACATTCACCTGTGGAACTATCATTAACACACTAACAGCTTACAGACGGAAGGCAATTAAGGTCACAGTTATGAAAACATAGACTGCAGATGTGGCCACGGCAATAAATTACAATGTTCATACTGTGAGACGCCTAAGACAGGGAGACAGGACGGACTGGTGATCGTCCTCGCAGTGGTTAAACCACGTATAACAACACCTGCACAGGATCGGTACATCCGAACATCACACCCAGGTACAGGATGGCAACAGGTACAGGATGGCAACAATAACTGCCTGAGTTACACCAGGAATGCACTCTCTCTCCATCAGTGCTCAGACTGTCCGCAAAAGTCTGAGAGAGGCTGGACTGAGGGCTTGTAGGCCTGTTGTGAAGCAGTTACTCAACAGACATCACTGGCAACAACGTTGCCTATGGGCACAAACCTACAGTCGCTGAACCAGACAGGACTGGCAAAAAGTGCTTTTCACTGACAAATCACGGTTTTGTCTCAGCAGGGGTGATGGTCGAATTCAAGTCTATCGCGGGATCAATTTGGAGGTGGAGAGTCCGTCATGGTCTGGAGCGGTGTGTCACATCATCGGACTGAGCTTGCTGTCAATCTCAACACTGTACGTTACAGGGATGACATCCTCCTCCCTCATGTGGAACCCTTCCTGCAGGCTCATCCTGACGTGACCCTCCAGCATGTCAATGCCTCCAGCCATACTGCTTGTTCTGTGCGTGATTTCCTGCAAGACTGGAATGTCAGTGTTCTGCCATGGCCAGCGAAGAGCCCGGATCTCAATCCCATTGAGCACGTCTGGGATCTGTTTGATCGGAGGGTTAGGGCTAGGGCCATTCACCCCCAGAAATGTCCGGAAACTTGCAGGTGCCTTGGTGGAAGAGGGGGGTAACATCTCACAGCTAATTATAAGTGCAGAGGAGATGCACTGCAGTACTTAACACAGCTGGTGGCCACACCAGATACGGACTGTTACACCCCCTTGTTCAGGGACACATTATTCAATTTCTGTTAGTCAACAGGTCTGTGGAACTTGTTCAGTTTATGTTTAAGTTGTTAAATGTTCATAAAAATATTTACACGTTAAATTGGTAAAAATAAATGCATTTGACAATGAGAAGAGTTGACAGTGACAGCGAGGTTTCTTTTTTTGCTGAGTTTATTTTTGAATTTCTTGATTTAAAAAAATAAATACAAATAATTTATTGTATTTAATTTCAACGTCAGAAAACAAAAACAAATCATACTAGCATATGTTGTAGCTTAGACCCTGTTATACATCATCTGAGTATTTTGTGTTGTGCCTGTCATCGGTTGAGACACAACATGCCCTTGAATACAGAGTGGTTATCATGTTTTGGTTGATACATTTATTAAAATGGCAATAGCATTTTTATTTCAACTTTCAAATGGTTGGAGGTCCACACACCAGAGAATTTCTGAATTGGAATACCTGTTATAAATTACACTGTCAATCTTCCATAGAAAATCGATTGAAATTATAGAATAATAGATTATAAAACAGACATGAACATTTAAGACGATATTTGATGGTGGGTAGACTGGGGCCATCTTTGTGGTACTAAAACAATTCAATTCAAATTCTTATAACATTTCATGATTAGGATCTTGTCTCATCGCTGCAACGGCTCGGGAGAGGCGAAGGTGGAGTCATGCTTCCTCCGGAACATGGCCCACCAAACTGTGCTTCTTTACACCCACTCACTTAACCCGGAAGCCTGCTGCACCAATGTGTCAGAGGAAACACCGGTCAACTGATGACTGAAGTCAGCCTGCGGATGCCAGGCCCGCCACAAGGAGTTGCTAGAGTGCGAGGAGCGAAGTAAAGTCCACCCCCCCCGGCCAAACCCTCCCCTAACCCGGACGATGCAGGGCCAATTGTGTGCCACCTCATGGGACTCCCAGTCACGGCCTCAATTAAAATGTCAGTAGTGTACCAGCTAAATTGCAGTGGTCTGAAGGGATAGGTCCATTCTATATATTGTTTTACATTTCCAAGAAATTAGTAAATATTTTGACATACAAATAAGGAACAACAATTGAACCCATGCTAAAAGATGGCAATGCATTATATTACCTTCTACAATCATATACTGACAAATTGTATCCACTAAGGCTTGATTTTCTATGAGAAATCACTGTGCCTATTCACATAACTAAATAAGAACAATGAAATACAATTGTCATGTGTAGAAGGAATTTGGACACACACTCACTAACTCACACACAATGACACTTACAGTACACTCGTGTGCACACACACAGACACACACGGAACACCTGCTGAGAATATCTGTGGGTCGTGGATGTGACCCTGTAAGAAGGCTTCAGGAGATTAATTTCCCCAGTCTGTTTTCATAGATAACAATTCAGACGGAGCCAAGGAAATCTGAGCGGTAAGGAACCAATCTGGAATTGATATACCTATCTGGTGGGATTAAGTAAATCAGCACATTTTTCCCCTCCTTCCCTTCATTCGTCCTTTGTCTATATCCATCATTTCTTCAAGAAAAATATACATTTATTTTTTGGCATCATTTCCACAAAATGGGCCTTTATGGTACCTGGGCTGTGGTATCAGGGATTCTATTCCTTTGACATTACGCAAGCCAAATGAACCCGGGCCTCATTCTAAAATAACCAGCCCGGAGAAAAAAATATATAAAATATAAAAAATGGCCTCCTGGGTAATTTATCCTCCTAAGTAATTTCGGTATTTATGGGATTCACCTTCAGAATGTAATGTGGCATGTAGGTCTGGGTAGAGAGGAAAGAAAAAAGAGAGAGGGAGGAAATGAGAAACCCAGAGAGAGGAAAGAGAGAGAGAGAGGTCCAGAGGTGTGTCGTAAACCAAGTCATCTCTCCAGGTCGGTCGCCATACCATCCAGACAGGTAGGCTGTAACCTCCTACGGGACCAGCCTATGAAACCTTCACATTTTCCAAAGTATGGAGGAAACTGTTGTTGTGACTTGACTTTTAACATTAATCTGAAGACTGTTATTTATCTAATTAACCAACTATATTTAATTGTTACCCGATTTAAATTACTTATGTAACAATTAACTCATTAGGGTCTGGGGCACCACGAGAGCTCTTCTTTAAAGAGTTACCATCTCCCAAATGAAACTCTAAAATGACCTATCACATCTATAAACAGTCAACTTATTAATCATAACCTCGTATCATATCACCATTCTGAAGTCGTAACCTCCTTGCATCTGCAAAAGCCCGAGCCTTACTTATGATTCAGTACTCCACAAAGTGGTTTATTTATTTACTAGCTAATTAAATGGGAATACACGATAAACACACACACTCTGCACCTGTTATTGACTGGAGGCGTAATACGCTGAAAACAGGTCCCTCGCGGAATGACAACAACATGGATGCTTGTTAAAGAAGAGATGGAGAGGGACAGAGACTTAACATTGCCACATTCAGAAAATACTCTCACCAACAATAACCATACACTGTGCACACTTTGAGCAACAAATCTGGAATGTATGTACGTGAAATGCCTGGGTTCGCTAGGGATCTCTCATGAACAGGGCAGCATTGGAAAGGGGGTTGGGTCTTTTCACGACACGCTTGTAAGGCTCTGATTGTCTGAAATGGTTCCAACTGTTGTCCTTCTTCGTAGTTGTCCGGTATCCTGTGACTTGTCGTGTAGTCCTGAACAGACCTACAAAGTTGATTTTCCTTCCATTCAATCTTGTAGATACTTATTTGAAGATGGGATTGCCAGTCGTATCTGGTGGTGGGGTAATGAGAGCAGCGTAATACGATGGTTTGAGCAGAGTTATTTAGGACAGCTAATCAGCCGTACCAGTGATTGTTTATCGTCACCACCTCGTGTTAATATTCAAAGTTCAAACCAGTTTAAAGTGTAGCTGCCGATTCACACATTTTCTGGTTCAATGTGTTTTTTTCTTAACTCATCATTTAAACCTTTTGCTCTAAAGGGGCGGTTCTGGCAGGCTGGCACGCTCCCTGACCTCACTCTGGGGTAGTGATTACTCACTGCGCAAAGTTATGGAAAACAATTATCTCTGACAACCTCTCAAATCACATCCCCATCTTAACAAAAACACATCCATTTCCCATATTACATTATTAAGTTTCCATAGCATGGAAAATACGCACACCTGCCACCATCGTTATGCGCACCTGCGCCTCATGACGCTCACCTGTACTCCATCACCTTACTGATTACCTCCCCTATATCTGTCACTCCCCTTGGTTCTTTCCTCAGGCGTTATTGACTCTGACTCTGTTTCATGTCTGTACTCGTTACGTGATTCTTGTTTAATACAATGTTCTATTTATTATTACATTTGTACTCCCTGTACTTGCTTCCCGACTCCCAGCGTACACGTTGTGGTACAGTAATGTAGCAGGCAAGGAAAGAGGCTTTGTCTGGGTTGCGAGCAGGCTGATATCTACCTGCAAGGTATCTTGGTCTGGCTTAGAACGCTTACAGAGTTACAATGAGCTTTGAAGTATTTCAAAAAGAGGGAAGGAGACAGCAGGGTACATAAACATGATATTTCATATAGACTTCTAGTTGGTATTTACCCCAACAAGCACCATTTTCCTACAACCTTTTGTAGTGCTGGCATACCTTTATGTGCATTGGGCATTCTAGAGAATGATTGAGGGGGTGTAATGCTTGTCAGGTAGAAGAGATGTGATTTTCCACATGTCAAAACAGTACATTGTGGTGAAGGTGTGGATTCCTGTCAGTTGGCAGATGATATGTCTCGCTCTAAATGAGACTGAGGCGGTCTTTAGGAATATTGGTTTGACTTATTGATTGAATGTTATACACGCTGCAAACCTCTGAAAAAGTAGGGGGGAACCAAAGCATCAAGGTTTGCCAAATAAACAGTAGGTGATGTAGAATATAGTCTAGAGAAAGACAAGAGCAGAGAAAAAAATCACAATGGCCACCATTACAGGTACAACGGAATGGGAAATCTCCTGATGGTAGATTTCCCTACAGGTGAAAAATAGAAGAATCCACATGGAGTCAGACGGTCAAATATTTGACAACAAAATTGGATACACAACATTTTCAATCTGCAATCCTTAATTGAAACATTGACAAAGTGTTTTCCCTGACACAGTTTCAGTAAAAAGCTGAGGGATGGGGCTAGAGAAATGCAACCACTCTCAGAATCCATAGACTAGGCAATGAATGAAAGTACTAACCATCCATGATAACAACATTGTAGTTTTAACCATGTTTTAGTGTTTTTAGTGGTTGTTTACATTTACTTTGTTTACAAACATTGAAATTAAACACGCTTATGTTTTGGGTTCTGATATGGTACGACAATTGAACTGAGCTCATGAGTAAAAAAAATGTATATTCTTAATTAGTTAATGATATGTACCCATTGATTGTCGAAGTTCAAAAATAGATGTAACAACAAAGGATTGCCCCTTTAAAGTCAGAAACTACATTTTCACAGACTTCACAATTGTGTGACGCTATTACTTGAAAAGCACCAGGAGCTCTTTCTTCTCTCATCGCATTCACAGATGATCCGAATTCTTGGCTCGCTTCACTGTTGCTTAAAACCTTCTATTTAGGGATCTCACCCCCTCGGAGCTATTGTACCAATGTCACTGTGCTAATCAATCACAGAATACACAGTGTGTGTGAGGGGGTGTCTTTTTCAACCATTCGCCAAGCTTCATTCCACAGGCTTGTGGGGCATTAACATCAAGACCATTGCCAAATTGCCCTCAACAAGGAAATATGTTGTTAGCCGAGATAATGCACCACCATTATTATAGGCTATGGTACGATGCCAGTGCTGGATTTTTTGGATCTTGCAGGCCAGCACTAGCTGTATGTTTGTAGATATTCAGAGGGGAACACCAGACCTGTTCCACCATTTTGGTGCCAACCCACAAGACTTGGAAGATAAATTGCAGGTTATACCAAAAAGCAAGACGGAATTATGTCTTACTGACCCATGCACCAATGGGTGTGTATCATAGCTTGCTTTTTTTGTGTTGATTAAGTGTTCACTCTAGGCTGGGATATATAGCGAAGAAAGTGCAAAGGAAGGAAATTCAAATAATAGATGATATACTTGAATTATATTACTAGAGCAAAAGGCATGATGATACTATATTTTATTGTCGGCTACATTGTTTTGTATCTATGAATCAAATCTTTATTGATACATCTGACTGAGAAACAAAATGCAGAGAAACAACATTCATCTTCTTATAAACTCTTAAGAGTCTAAGCCCTGTCTAATATGCGGGAGGAGGGTACTACTAAACTATATGGAATTGTTTTAAGGTCATACCAAGGATAATTCTTCTATTTGATATATTAGTTTAAGACCGCTTGAAGTATATAAAAAATATATAAAAACAATTTTATGAATAATAATTTTTGGCCTTACTGCTATTAGCCCACACAAACGCATTGAATAACAGATTCACTACATTATTTTTGCCACTAAACAGTCTCTATATATACTGTACTTCCATATTTTTTCAACTGGTACTGGGACCAGACAAGTCTTGTAAGGCCTGTGGGCCTCCTAGAGCAAAACAACCGACATGTACAGTACCAGTCAAAAAAAGTTTGGACACACCTACTCATTCGTGGGTTTTTCTTTATCTTTAATCTATTTTCTAAATTGTAGAATAATAGTGAAGACATCAAACCTATGAAATAACACATATGGAATCATGTAGTAACCAAATAAGTGTTAAACAAATCAATATATGATCAATATATTTTATATTCTTCAAAGTAGCCACCCTTTGCCTTGATGACAACTTTGCACACTCTTGGAATTCTTGAATGAGAAGGTGTGTCCAAACATTTGACTGGTACTGTACGTGTTTGGAGAGTCTCACCTTTACATACATGGGTCATATTAGTGTCGAGCACAAACTGTTCCAACGCTACAAACAGAAGTTGGCAGATTGGCTCTACCAAATTCAAACGAGTCCCAAGATGCTTGTGGGGCTCGTAGAAAAAAAATGGAGAAGACAAACGTGTTTGTGAGAGTCTCATCTTACCATAGAGGGGTCAGGATTTTGTCAGAAGACCAATTTTCGGGATGTCTCATGGTCTGACAAACACCACTTTTCACTTGTCACCTTTCACCACAGATGCGGAAGTGTTGCATAGGCGGATGCGGTGGATCGAGACACAGCCAATGCAAAAAAATGCTAAAACATCTCAAGATTAAACTGACAGATTTTGATGGGGATTTATTTTCTATGCTAATTAGATTCCAACTGGGGTTGTGTGGACATCGATCTTAGGAGGATAATGACTCTAACCCCCAACCTCTCTATATACACAGATATAGACAACAAGAGAAACCTTGTTCATTAATCAAGAGTATAGGCAAGATTGATTACGTTTGCCTGGCTCAATGGGACCGATAGAATAGTCCCAAAACTTCACATCCAAGCCCTGGCTGTCTGGCCCTCTGTGCTGGCTCAATCAGACGTTCAAGAGTTTTTGAAGTTAATCATACTATTTGAACTCAGGTCTGGTACTGTAGATGCCACAATGAGAAGAATCATAACAGTAGCCCCTATTGTGCATCACGTGTATGATGCACATATAACATACACTACCGTTCAAAAGTTTGGGGTCACTTAGAAATGACCTTGTTTTTGAAAGAGAAGCACATTTATTAAAATAACATCAAATTGATCAAAAATACAGTGTAGACATTGTTAATGTTGTAAATGACAATTGCAGCTGGAAATGGCAGATTTGTTTATGGAATATCTACATAGGCGTACAGAGGCCCATTATCAGCAACCATCACTCCTGTGTTCCAATGGCACGTTGTGTTAGCTAATCCAAAAAAAAAGCCATGTCTCAGACTGTCCAATAAAAAGAAAAGGTTAAGATGGGCAAAAGAACAGACACTGGAGAGAGATATGGCTTTTCTTTGCAACTCTGCTTAAAAGGCCAGCATCGCTGAGTCACCTCACACGTTGATACTGGAGTTTTGTGGATACTATTGAACTTTTTGGGGATAGGGGGCAGTATTCGGAAGTTTGGATGACTGTGGTGCCCAAAGTTAACTGCCTGCCACTCAGGCCTAGAAGCTAGGATATGCATATAATTGGTAGATTTGAATAGAAAATACTTGAACGTTTCCAAAACTGTTAAAATAATGTCTGTGAGTATAACAGAACTGATATGGCAGGTGAAAACCTGAGGAAAATCCATCCAGGAAGTGCTATTATTTTGAAATGCCTGTTTTTCCATTGAAAGCCTATCCACCATACAAAGACTGAAGCAGTTCAGGATCCCTATATCTTCCACTACATGTGGCCAGTCTTAAGGCATTGTTTCAGGCTTTTACTCTGAAAAATGAGGGAGAAACACCACTTTCAATGAGAGGCCAGTGGAAATTTCCAGAGATGTGTCCTACGCAATCCCGAGAGTACGCCTTTCTTGTTTTTCCTTATTTATTGATGAAGCTATTGTCCGGTTGAAATATGATTGGTTATTTAGGACAAAAACAACCCGGGGATTGATTATAAACATCGTTTGACATGTTTCTATGAACCTTTATGGTAGTTTTTTATTTTTTGTCTGCCTGCTGTGACCGCGCTTTGTGCCAATGGATTATTGAACAAATCGCACCAACAAAAGGAGGTTTTCGGACATAAACAGGGATTTTATCAAAAAACAAAACAGTTATTGTGTAACATGGAGTCTTGTGAGTGCAACCATACGAAGACCATCAAAGGTAAGTGATAAATTCTATCGCTATTTCTGACTTTTGTTACTCCTCTGCTTGGCTGGTTACTGTTTGTAATGATTTGTCTGCTGGGCGCTGTTCTCAGATAATCGGATTGTTTGCTTTCACAGTAAAGCCTATTTGAAATCTGACACAGTGGTTCGATTAACAAGAAGTTTGTCGTTAAGCTGATGTATAACACTTGTATGTTTTATGAATTTTTATTATGAACATTTCTGTTTTTGAATTTGGTGCTCTGCAATTTCACTCGCTGTTGTCGAGGTGGGATGCTTACCGTCCCACCTATCCCAAATAAGTTAATGAAGCTGCCAGTTGAGGACTTGTGAGGCGTCTGTTTCTCAAACCAGACACTCTAATTTACTTGTCCTCTTGCTCCGTTGTGCAGCTGGGCCTCCCACTCCTCGTTCTATTCTGGTTAGGGACAGTTTGCACTGTTCTGTGAAGGGAGTGGTCACAGTGTTGTATGAAATCTTCAGTTTCTTGTAAATTTCTCGCATGGAATAGCTTTCATTTCACAGAACAAGAATAGACTAGCAAGTAGTAACTTGGTGCCGACAGAGATTTCACCTTTATTGAACCAGGTAGGCTAGTTCAGAACAAGTTCTCATTTACAACTGCGACCTGGCCAAGATAAAGCATAGCAGTGTGAACAGACAACAACACAGGGTTATACATGGAGTAAACAATAAACAAGTAAATAACACAGTAAAAAAAGAGTCTACATACATTGTGTGCAAAAGGCATGAGGAGGTAGGCGAATAATTACTATTTTGCAGATTAACACTGGAGTGATAAATGATCAGATGGTCATGTGCAGGTAGAGATACTGGTGTAAATAAATAAAAACAGTATGGGGATGAGGTAGGTAAATTGGGTGGGCTATTTACCGATGGACTATGTACAGCAATGTCAACTTACCAACATTACGACCAGGAATACGATTTTCCCGAAACGGATCCTCTGGTTGGAACACCACCCAGGACAATGGATCGGATTCCAGTAGGTGACCCAAAACAATGGCACCGCAGAAGGGGATGACAGAGCGGCCTTCTGGTCAGGCTCCGTAGACGGGCTCACCGCTCCCGAGTATACTACTCGCCAATGTCCAGTCTCTTGACAACAAAGTAGACAACATTTGAGCAAGGGTTGCCTTCCAGAGAGACATCAGAGATTGTAACATTCTCTGTTCCACAGAAACATGGCCCACTCGGGATACGTTATCAGAGTCGATACAGCCACCCGGTTTCTTCACGCATCGCCCCGACACTAACAAACATATCTCTGGTAAGACGAAGGGCGGGGGTGTGTGCCTTTATGATTAACGAGTCGTGGTGTGATCATAACATACAGGAACTCAAGTCCTTTTGTTCACCTGACCTAGAATCCTTACAATCAAATGCCGACCGCATTATCTACCAAGAGAATTCTCTTCGATTATAATCACAGCCATGTATAGACCCCCCCAAGCAGACACCTCGATGTGCCCTGAAAGAACTTCACTGGACTCTATGTAAACTGGAAACCATATATCCTGAGGCTGCATTTATTTATAGTAGCTGGGGATTTTAATAAAGGTAATCTGAAAAAGAGGTTCTCTAAATTTTATCAACATATCGAATGTGCAACCCCGACTCGATCTGGCAGCATTCTGGATCATTGCTACTCTAACTTCTGCGACGCATACAAAGCCCTCCCTCACCCTCCTTTTGGCAAATCTGACCACAACTCCATTTTGTTGCTCTCAGCCTATAGACAGAAACTAAAACAGGAAATGCCCGTGCTCAGGTCTGTTCAACATTGGTCCGACCAATCTGATTCCATGCTTCAAGATTGCATCGATCAAGTGGACTGGGATAAGTTCCGGATCTCCTCAGACAACAACATTGATGTATACGCTGCTTCGGTGAGAGTTTATGAGCAAGTGCATCAGTGATGTTGTACGGTGACTATTAAAACCTTCCCCAACCAGAAACCATGTATGGATGGCATCATTCACGCAAAACTGAAAGCGCGAACCACTGCTTTTAATCATGGCAAGGCGACCGGAAACATGACCGAATACAAACAGTGTAGCTAGTCCCTTTGCAAGTCCATCAAACAAGCTAAGTGTCAGTATAGAGACAAAGTAGCGTCGCAATTCAACGGCTCAGACACGAAATGTATGTGGCAGATTCTACCGTCAATCACGGATTACAAAAAGAAAACCAGCCCTGTCGCGGACACCGACGTCTTGCTCCCAGATAAACAAAACAACTTCTTTGCTCGCTTTGAGGACAATACAGTGCCACTGAAACGGCCCTCTACCGAAACAGTCGGGCTCTCCTTCACCACAGCCAACATGAGTAAAACATTTAAATGTGTTAACCCTCGCAAGGTTGCCAGCCCAGACTGCATCCCTAGCCAGGTCCTCAGAGCATGCACAGACAAGCTGGCTGGTGTGTTTACGGACATATTCAATCCCTATCCTAGTCTGCTGGGTTACATGCTTCAAGAGGGCCAACATTGTTTCTGTTCCCAAGAAAGTTAAGGTAACTGCGCTAAACGACTATCACCCCTTAGCACTAAATTCCGTCATCATGAAGTGCTTTGAGAGACAAGTCAAAGCACCTCCACCCTACCGGACACCCTAGACCCACTCCAATTTGCTACCGCCCCAATAGATCCACAGACGATGCAATCACACTGCACACTGCCCTAACCCATCTGGACAAGTGGAATACCTATGTAAGAATGCTGTTCATCAATTACAGCTCAGCATTTAACACCATAGTACTGTCCAAACTCGTCATTAATCTCGAGACCCTGGGTCTCAACCCCACCCTGTGCAACTGGGTCCTGGACATTTTGACGGGCCACTCCCAGGCGGTGAGGGTAGGAAACAACACCTCCATCCCGCTGATCCTCAACACTGGGGCCCCGCAAGGGTGCGTTCTCAGCCCTCTCCTGTACACCCTTTTCACTCCAACTCAATCATCAAGTTTGCAGACGACACTACAGTGGTAGGCTTGATTACCAACAACGACGAGACGGCCTACAGTATGGAGGTAAGGGCCCTCGTGGTGTGGTGTCAGGAAAAAAACCTCACACTCAATGTCAACAAAACAAAGGAGATGATCGTGGACTTCAGGAAACCGCAGAGGGAGCGCTCTCCCCTATCCACATCGACGGGACAGTAGTGGAGAAATTGGAAAGTTTTAAGTTCCTCGGCGTACACATCACGGACAAACTGAAATGGTCCACCCACACAGACAGTGTGGTGAAGAAGGCGCAACAGCACCTCTTCAACGTCAGGAGGCTGAAGAAATGTGGCTTGTCACCAAAAACAATCACAAACTTTTACAGATGCACAATCGAGAGCATCCTGTCGGGCTGTATCACCGCCTGGTACGGCAACTGCTCCGCCCACACCCGTAAGGCCCTCCAGAGGGTAGTGAGGTCTGCACAACGCATCACCGGGGGCAAACTATCTGCCCTCCAGCACCCCAAGATGTCACAGGAAGGCCAAAAAGATCATCAAGGACAACAACCACCTGAGCCACCGCCTGTTCACCCTGCTATCATCCAGAAGGTGAGGTCAGTACAGGTGCATCAAAGCTGGGACCGAGAGACTGAAAAACAGCTTCTACCTCAAGGCCATCAGACTGTTAAACATCCATCACTAACATTGAGTGGTTGTTGCCAACATACTGTCTCAAATCTCTAGCCACTTTAATAATAAAAAATTTGATCTAATAAATGTATCACTAGTCACTTTAAACAATGCCACTTTATATAATGTTTACATGTCTACATTACTCATCTCATACCTCAAATATGTGGGGAAAGATATGATTGTTACCAACGTCATTAAATGTTTTGATAACGATAACAGAGAAAGGGCATGTTCGTATGCAGTATAGGATTGTACAAAATGAGCTAGGCTTTACTTCACAGTACTTTACATACTATACACAAATCATCACTACTATGAGTTAATGACAGCTTATTCTATCTAATCTCACTTGTGGCAGCTGTGGAGGAAGTTGAACTGCATAGACCAGGGATTCACAAACCTTTTCACTCAGGTCCCCCTTCCAGCATTGGGGAATATCATGTGCTCTTCCACGGGCCTATCGCCTTTTGAGTGTTCCCTGGGGTATCAGTCACCGCTCTTCCCTGAGCAGGAAGAAGAGGTCGGCATATATTCTGCCCAGATGTTTGTCCACGCTATCATCGTACTTGAAGACCACCTACAGGTATCGATGACAAGTAGATCGCCACTGGACCCCGTATCAGCTGGGAGAGAAGGTATGGCTGTCCACGTGGGATCTGCCCCTCCGGATGGAATCCCGCAAACTCTCCACCCGGTTTATCAGCCCGTTTCCCATCTCCAAAGTCATTAGCCCCTCTGCTGTTTGTCTTCTGTTGCCCCATACGCTTCGTATACATCCTAACCTTCATGTGTCCAGAGTTAAACCCATGTCTCACAGCCCTTTGTCTCCTGTTTCCAGGCCCACCCCTCTCCCCCGTCTCATCGACGGCCAACTGGCGTACACTGTGAGGCATCTCCCTCGGGGCAGGGGATTCCAGTACCTGGATGACTGGGAGCGTTATGGCCCGGAGGAGAGGTGCTGTGTCCCCGCCAGGGACATCCTGGCATCATTGTGGATTTCCAACGCCAGCACCCCGGTCAACCAGGTATGCACCCAGGTAAGACGCCAGGTGTGTGTGTGTGTGTGGGGGGGGGTACTGTTACACCCTGATCTGTTTCACCTGTCTTTGTGATTGTCTCCACCCCCCTCCAGGTGTCGCCCATCTTCCCCATTATCCCCTGTGTTCTCTGTTCTCAGTTCGTTTTGTTTCGTCAAGCCTACCAGCATTTTCCCCTCTGCTTCTGTTTCCTAGTGTTCACAGTGTTGACCATTCTACCTGCCCTGACCCTGCCTGCCTTGACCTGCCTTTCTGCCTGCCCCTGTTTGATTAATAAACTGTTGCTACTTCGACATTGTATACATCTGGGTCTTAATAACCGATAAAACGTGATAGACTTGACAAGAGGAAAACTAATAATGCACTACCCAATTTCAAAACTGCAGCTTGTCCATTCTACTATTAAAACTTTCAAGAGTAAGTTGATAGCCGGACTGAGTTCCTTTAAAAAAAGGAACCCCTACAAACCCCTGCCGAACTCTCAGTTTGGGAACCACTGATATAGACAATCAGTGGTGGGAAAAGTATTCAATTGTCATACTTGAGTAACAGTAAAGATACCTTAATAGAACTTGACTCAAGTAAAAGTCTGAGTATAAAAAGTAAATGGAATTGCTAAAATGCACTTGAGTATCAAAAGTATAAGCATAAACCATTTCAAATTCCTTATATTAAGCAAACCAGACAGCACCATTTTATTTTTCATTGACAGATAGCCAGGGGCACACTCCAACACTCAGACATAATTTACAAACAAAGCATTTGTGTTTAGAGAGTCCGCAAGATTAAAGGCAGTAGGGATGACAAGGAATGTTCTCTTGTTAAGTGTGTGAATTGGACCATTTTCCTGTCAACATGTAATAAGCATTTTGGGGTGTCAGGGAAAATGTATGGAGTAAAAAGTACATTATTTTCTTTAGGAATGTAGTGAAGTAAATATTGGCAAAAATATAAATAGTACAATACATATATGCAAAAAAATGACTGAAGTAGTACTTTAAAGTATTTTTACTTAAGTACTTTACACCACTGTCGACGATTAGAACAGTCTGGAATCACATACTGTTAATTTCAAAGATCCACATCCTTGACACATATTCCCAGGAGTCTGAAGACTAAGGATTACACAAACCTGGTGTGAAACGGTTCCCCTAGCCAGATTGTGTATGTATAAATGTAGAGCCACACTCTTAAATCTTGGACTACTGCCGGTGGAGAGAGGGGGCCGAGATGAAGAGAAGAAGAGGACAAGGATCCATCTTTTCTCCTTCTGTGTGTGGCTTTGATTCGCGACTGAGCTAAAGTACTGGTGGAGTGCATTTAAAATGTCTGTAGGGAAGAATGTGTTTATATGTTTGTGTGGTGTGTGTGTATATGTGTGAGTGTGTGTTAAACTGGAAGCCGGTAGATGTAGCAATTAAGGAAGTCTGTGTTTTCCTCGAGATTGTAACAGAAATCTCAGATAGATGACAATACATAAATGAAAACACAGCAGCTGAGGCCAAGCGACGCACCAGTAGCTTGTCATAGGGAAGACTCAGGGAGCATCTCCCAAGTAGTGCACTATAATAGGGAATAGGGTGACATTTGGGAAGCAGTATAAGGTCTCTGTGCCCGGAAGACTACCACAACAGATGCCAGAGCTCGTCCAACCCGCCCCACATATACAAAAAGGAACTGCATTTAATCAGTGACCCTCTGGCTTTAGAAAGAGAAAACGAGAGCGAAAAATAACAAAAGAAAGAAAGATAAAGAATTCAAACAACTTTTTTGCATCTGTGGAGCTTGCTAGCTTTTCCCATCTACTGTAGCTTTAATTTCATAATCCTTATGTATCAAAATGACCAAAGGGATTAAAGGCAGATGAAGCCCTAATCGCTTTAAATTAATCCTGAAAATGTCTATTTTATCTGCCTGAGAAAAGGACCACTGTGTGTCCATTAAATGCCTTTTATTTAGTTTTCTACTCATGGGCTGCGTCCCCGTCCCCCCTTATTGCAGCCAATAACCAAGGTGGTATGGAGTGGGTCTGCATTCCAAATGACACCCTATTCCTTACAAAGTGCAGTTATTTTGACTAGAGCCGTGCACTTTGCAGGCAATAGGGTGTCATTTGGGACTCACACTGGTGTGGAGTGGAAGACTATCTCATCCATCATGATCAATGTCTCCATGTGACCATCATATCAGTGCAAAACAGAAGGCTATTCATGGCTACTCGCAACACCCAATGAAGCTTAAAAACGAGTCTAAACGTGATCGAATTTAGGGCAAAAACAATGGCTGTCAACAAAACTGCAAGCAAATCTAATTGTATATAATTTCCATTTCTATTATTTGGTGGAGGGATGTTAGTGACTGGTGAGTGGCGTGTTTCTGTTCAGTAAAATGCAACTTAGAGATCATTTTTTAATCATTACATGGCTATCTAAAATGATTGATTGATTTATAATCTTGTTCAATGTTTGTTTCGGAGAAGACCTTTTCCTTTTTTTAGTCAATATAAAATGGATTCCTCTGTCAAAAAGACCATCTGAAACCGATATGGTGATTTTAACATTTGTACAGTTATCCTGGTTTTAAATAGTATTTGTATTCTTTAGCTGCAATTGGGTGAGCTTGTCTAGCACAATGAAACCATTGGAATGGTCCCAAAAGTGAAAAATGTATAATAAAAACCATTACTCAAGGAATTTGGAAGAAAACAAATACTGTACTTTTATAACTCAGGTCTTCAGTAAGTGTCCCGAAGAAACAAATGCCTTAGATCTACGGGAAAAGCTCAAACAAGAATGAACAAAACACTTTCGCCAAAACATGAATGTACAGAATATTAAGCACAGTCCCTTGAATGAGGTTGAGTTTATTCATATGGAGATCAATCAGATCATAACATACAGAGAGGGTATTGAGGATTGTGTCATCAGAAGAGAGCATGAAGAAGCAACTCTCGCAAATAAGCCTATACAATAATCTCCAGCGAAGTTGTTCTTAAAAAGAATGAGACATCATTAATCACACAATCACTTTGTTCAGCTGTCGCAGAGAGAAACTTAAGCTTAGACAAATGTTCCAGTTGGACATTACGTGCCTGGGTAATAATTATGATATGAGCACCAGAACACTGCACGGTCCATCGCATCTTTCTCGACACACACACAATGAATGCGCGTACATACATCTAGGCAGGACATTCAGAAAGTATTCAGACCCCTTCACTTTTTCAACATTGTTACGTTACAGCCTTATTCTAAAATAAATTTAATATTTTTTTCCCTCATACTCCATGATGACAAAGTGAAAACTGTTTTTAGAAAATGTTGCTAATTTATAAAAAATATAAAACCGTATTTAGACCCTTTGCGAGACTCTTTCCATTGATCAATCCTTCAGATGTTTCTTCAACTTGATTGGAGTCCACCAGTGGCAAATTCAATTGATTGATTTGTAAAGGCACACATCTGTCTTTATAATGTCCCACAGTTGACAGTGCGTGTCAGAGCAAAAACCAAGTCATGAGGTCGAAGGAATTGTCCATTGAGCCAGAGACAGGATTGTGCCGAGGCACAGACCTGGGGAAGGGTACCAAAAAATGTCTTCAGCATTGAAGGTCCCAAGAAAACAGTGGCCTCCATCATTCTTAAATGGAAAAAGTTTGGAACCACCAAGACTCTTCCTAGAGCTGGCAGACCGGCCAAACTGAGCAATTGGGGAAGAAGAGCCTTGGACAGGGAGGTGACCAAAAACCAGGGTCACTTTGACAGAGCTCCAGAGTTCCTCCGTGGAGATGAGAGAACCTTCCAGAACGACACCAATCAGGCCTTTATGGTAGAGTGGCCAGACGGAAACCACTGCTCAGTAAAAGGTTCACCTTCCCAGACAGCCCGCTTGGAGTTTGTCAAAAGGCACCTAAAGACTTGCAGACCATAAGAAACAAGATTCTCTTGTCTGATGAAACCAAGATTGAACTCTTTGGCCTGAATTCCAAGCGTCACGTCTGGAGGAAACCTGGCACCATCCCTACAGTGAAGCATGGTGGTGGCAGCATCATGCTGTGGGGATGTTTTTCAGCGGCAAGGACTGGGAGACTAGTCAGGATCGAGGGAAAGATGAACGGAGCAAAGTACAGAGAGATCCTTGATGAAAACCTACTCCAGGGCTCTCAGGACCTCAGACTGGGGTGAAGGTTCATCTTCCCAGACTTTGAACCATCGAACATCTCTGGAGAGATCTGAAAATAGCTGTGCAGCGATGCTCCCCATCCAACCTTACAGAGCTTGAGAGGATCTGCAAGCTTGTAGCATCATACCCAAGAAGACTTGAGGCTGTAATTGCTGCCAAAGGTGGTTCAACAACGTACTGAGTAAAGGGTTTGAATACTTGTGATATTACAGTTTGAACCTTTTTTCAAAATGTGAACAAACATTTCTAAAAAAACTTTTTTTGCTAGGACATTATAGGGTATAGTATGTAGATTGTTGAGGAAAAATATAAAATAATACATTTTAGTCTGTAACGTAACATAAATTGTGGAAAAAGTCAAGGGTTCTGAATACTGAATGCACTGTATTTGACATGTGCACACACGCACATGTACTTCAACCCCACTTTTTTTTGTTACGACAAACTGACAAAACTTTACGACCTAATGGTGTAAGTTAGATGCATTTGATACCTGTGTGTACATATCCATCCAACTGGCCATCTACTTTAAAGGTTACAGCATATGGGAGTCATTCAACCTCAAGGAGAAATCCCCATTTAAAAAAAAATCCCTCTTGAACTGTGGGAAGATCGAATTTCGAATTTGGGCTCATAATCTTACCAGCCAATGGGAGTATGTACAACATTCTCCCTTTACATTTGTCTGTCTACTATTTTTATGTAGCACTTACTCAAACGGGGCTAGTAAAACCAGCCCTGACAGATTTAGTGCATACTCTATGTCCTCTGTGTCACAGGGTGCACCTGCCACTCAAAAAGTGATTGAGAAGAGATGGGATTGCAAAATGAAAGAGAAGATTTGGTCTTTTTAGCTTGTGAATGCCGTCAAGGCGTCAACTGGTCAGCTTAACCCACTGTGTTTTCAATGTCAAGTATTGTAATTAATAAAAATCACTTGTCATATTTTGAATATGACAGGCAAAAGTGCCGTATGTTTTCAAAGTTGAAAGATTATGACAGGCACTGCATGTTACTCTATGCTTGACAGAAACAAAGTTAAGGGACTCCAACAAAACTTACACTCATATCCCTAATAACTGTTAATTTACTGTACTCAAGTAAAATAGTAAATACAGTACAATTAGCTTTTTTACTTGAATCAAGTACTGCACATTATTCTCTTACAAAACACAATACACATATCTATGAAACATCTAACCTACTGCAGGATCATTTAGTTCAGAGGGCCACATTCAGTCTTAAACAACGTCCGGAGGGCCACACCGAAAGTGTTATATTTTCTCACCAGTAAAATGTGCAAATAATAGTCCTCTAATTTCCAATGATTAGCGAGCTGTACACAGTCAAGAAACTGTATGAATGTAGGTCCATTATCATCAGAACATGGTGCCGACAGACATGGCAGCTCTGCTTCTAGCTCCAAAGCAACTTTGCGCCATTACTTGCCGGCCTCCACCCAATACCCTACCCGTAACTTAGTCAATGTCACTAGCCGGCTACTCAATGCTGCACCTTAGAGGCTGCTACCCTGTGTACATAGATGTGAAATCACGAGTCATTTTAATCATGTTTACTTACTGATTTACTCATTTAATATGCACTGTATATATGGAATTCTAGTCAATGCCACTAACATTGCTCGTCCTAATATTTATATATTTCTTAATTCCATTCTTTTACTTTTAGATTTGTGTGCATTGTTGTAAATTGTTACATACTACTGCACTGTTGGAGCATTTCTCTACACCCGCAATAACCTCTGCTAAATATGTGTATGCGACCGATAAAATTGTATTTAATTTCTACAGTTTCAATTTGGTTTCATTCATTTTAAAATATTGAGTTTGTTTCCCCTGCAAAAACATTATCACAAAAATAAATATGTATATTTATTTATTTTACTGAAACCACCCATGGGTGTGATTAGACCCCCTCTTGGCTGTATGTTTGACACCCCTAATTTAGTTGTAGTGGTAGACACACTTGGGAAATAACTGGTGTGCTGGAGTTCTGGGCTAGCTGACCAATTGGCCGTGGAAGGGGGCATGACACAGCCGTATTGATTCTGTTCCCTTAAAAAATATTAGCACCATTCTAAAACCTCAATGTTACCCCAATACATCAGACATGTAAGGCAACACAAGACATCCTGAATTGAAATTGTGGATATATACAGTATCCATATCTACTGGATATCTATCTATCCATACATTGGCGGTGTTCAGACAGGCAGCCCAATTCTGGTATTTTTTCCACTATTTTGTATTTAGTGGTATGGAATGCACCATATTTGCCTACACACACACACACACACACACACACACACACACACACACACACACACACACACACACACACACACACACACACACACACACACACACACACACACACACACACACACACAAACCCTCCACTCCAGTGGGTCATGGATTGTTTGGCCAACCGTGGTCAAACAATCCATTTTACAATTGGCACTTTGCATTCGGGCCTGTAGCATTCTCCAGGCAGATTTGTCCATTGGACTGCCAGATTGAGAAGCATGATTTATCACTCCAGAGAACGCGTTTCCACTGCTCTAGAGTCCTATGACGGCAAGCTTTACACCACTCCAGCCGACGCTTGGCATTGAGCATGGTGATCTTAGGCTTGTGTGCGGTTGCTCGGCCATGAAAACCCATTTCATGAAGCTCCCGTCAAACAGTTCATGTGCTGAAGTTGCTTCCAGAGGAAGTTTGGAAGTTAGTAGTGAGTGTTGCAACTGAGGACAGACAATTATTACGCGCTACACGCTTCAGCTCTTGGCGGGCCCTTTCTGTGAGATTTAGTGGACTACCACTTCGAGGCTGAGCCGTTGTTGCTCCTAGACATTTTCACTTCACAATACTGCACCTACAGTTGACCGGGGCAGCTCTAGCAGAGCAGACGAACTGACTTGTTGGAAAGGTGGCACCCAATAGCGATGCCACATTAAAAGTCTCTGAGCTATCAGTAAGGCCATGCGACTGCCAATATTTCTCTATGGAGATTACATGGCTTTGTGCTCGATTTGATACACCTGTCAGCAACAGGTGTGGCTGAAATAGCCGAATCTACAAATGTTTTCCTCCAACGCATCTGTGCAGTGCTTTCCTGCAAGCCATGGATCAGGCTGAAACCTAGTTTGCAGCAGAGTTATCTTCACTTTTGTTTGTGTGTGTGTGTGTGTGTGTGTGTGTGTGTGTGTGTGTGTGTGTGTGTGTGTGTGTGTGTGTGTGTGTGTGTGTGTGTGTGTGTGTGTGTGTGTGTGTGTGTGTGTGTGTGTGTGTGTGTGTGTGTGTGTGTGTGTGTGTGTGTGTGTGTGTGTGTGTGTGTGTGTGTGTGTGTGTGTGTGTGTGTGTGTGTGTGTGTGTGTGTGTGTGTGTGTGTGTGTGTGTGTGTGTGTGTGTGTGTGTGTGTGTGAGAGAGAGAGATTCATCCATGCAAATACACTCTACCTGTACTCTCAACATGAGACCAGAACAGACAGTACACCGGCGAAGTGTCTCAAAATCAAAACACTTCAAACAAAGCACGCGGCCGCAAACCCGATCTCTTGATCTGGGCGTAGGGAAATTAACCTACAGTGCATTCAAACACCTTCGTGATTAAATCCCCCCGTAATCCTCTATGCTTATCGGTGCGGAAGGCCAGGGTGAGCATAAGAGTGGCCTGCTGTTCCTTATCCCCTCCCAGCTTGGGCCTCGATGCTGATCAGAGGAGAGGGGGACACAGGTGGAGACCTGGAACAGTGTCATCATGGCTCCTCAGACAGAAGAAAAACAGTCTGGCTTTGACGACGGGGGCCGGATTTAGCAGGCCTTTGGAAATGCCAGCCAAATGCCTTTTTCTCTTGTCTCTCCGATTCATCCTCTCAAAACAATATCATTGTGGAACGAGGACATTAGTGTAGACTGGAGAGAGGGTTGAATATTGAACTGGGGTGAATCTGATCGGAGCTAAAATCCCTCAGTAACAAAAGAGAAGATTAAAACTGAAGCGAACTGAAGCAATGGCGGGACAGCAAAAGGCCTACTGCCTGAAAGAAATTGCACAGACCCTTTGTAAGCATTAATGGAATAAGGCACAGTAGAACTAGGTGTACAAATTGTGTGAATTTCTTTGACGGGACTAACTGAAATGTCTCCAAAGCACGGTTGCAATTGAAAGAGAAAACTGGAGATTATCAGAACAAAAGGTGAGGACACATCAGTTCACCAGATTAAACTGCTAATTTTATGTATAACAACAAAAAATATCTAGTTAACAGAAGGAAGGAAGACAAAAGAAGGACGGAAGAAAAAGGAAAAGAAAGAGGACAACAAAGTGAAACAGTCAGCACTTCTATTGCAACTTCGTATTTCGTCGTCCTAACGTAGTCTACAGTGCTATCTGCCCAGCAGCTAGCCAGCTAGCGAACGTCCACCGTCTACCGAATAGCAGCACTGTAGAAACTATTACACTCAACTGAACGACTTGATTAGTGTAGTGTTAGCTAGCTACATAGTTGTCTTTGCTGTCTTCGTATCCAAGATAATTGTGTAGTTTAGAGCGTGTAGTCTTAGAGTGATTATCTTAATTTACCGAGGTTAGCTAGCCAGCTATTTGTCGTCCTTAACGTAGGAGACACTGCTAGCTAGCCAACAGCTAGCCAACGTCTACTGAATAGAACTTCCGCACTCAACAACCCGGTCGCATTCCGCTTCGCTCCACAGGTAGTATCACATTTTCATTTCATTTCATTACAGCACAACGGTTTGATTTGTTTGATCGTAGCTAGCTACATAGCTAGCTACATAGCCGTCTGTGTATCAAAGATAATTGTGTAGTCTAGAGCGATTTTCTAGGTTAGCTAGCCAGCTATTGTCGTTCTTTTAACGCAACGTAACGTAATCAACACTGCTAGCTAGCCAGCTAGCCCCTGAATAGCAGCACTGTAGAAACTATTACACTCAACGGAACGACTTGATTAGTGTAGTGTCAACAACGCAGCCACTGCCAGCTAGCCTACAAAGTCAACAACGCAGCCACTGCCAGCTAGCCTACTTCAGCAGTACTGTATCATTTTAATCATTTTAGTCAATAAGATTATTGCTACGTAAGCTTAACTTTCTGAACATTCGAGACGTGTAGTCCACTTGTCATTCCAATCTCCTTGCATTAGCGTAGCCTCTTCTGTAGCCTGTCAACTATGTGTCTGTCTATCCCTGTTCTCTCCTCTCTGCACAGACCATACAAACGCTCCACACCGCGTGGCCGCGGCCACCCTAATCTGGTGGTCCCAGCGCGCACGACCCACGTGGAGTTCCAGGTCTCTGGTAGCCTCTGGAACTGCCGATCTGCGACCAACAAGGCAGAGTTCATCTCAGCCTATGCCTCCCTCCAGTCCCTCGACTTCTTGGCACTAACGGAAACATGGATCACCACAGATAACACTGCTACTCCTACTGCTCTCTCTTCGTCCGCCCACGTGTTCTCGCACACCCCGAGAGCTTCTGGTCAGCGGGGTGGTGGCACCGGGATCCTCATCTCTCCCAAGTGGTCATTCTCTCTTTCTCCCCTTACCCATCTGTCTATCACCTCCTTTGAATTTCATGCTGTCACAGTTACCAGCCCTTTCAAGCTTAACATCCTTATCATTTATCGCTCTCCAGGTCCCGTCGGAGAGTTCATCAATGAGCTTCATGCCTTGATAAGCTCCTTTCCTGAGGACGGCTCACCTCTCACAGTTCTGGGCGACTTTAACCTCCCCACGTCTACCTTTGACTCATTCCTCTCTGCCTCCTTCTTTCCACTCCTCTCCTCTTTTGACCTCACCCTCTCACCTTCCCCCCCTACTCACAAGGCAGGCAATACGCTCAACCTCATCTTTACTAGATGCTGTTCTTCCACTAACCTCATTGCAACTCCCCTCCAAGTCTCCGACCACTACCTTGTATCCTTTTCCCTCTCGCTCTCATCCAACACTTCCCACACTGCCCCTACTCGGATGGTATCGCGCCGTCCCAACCTTCTCTCTCTCTCCCCCGCTACTCTCTCCTCTTCCATCCTATCATCTCTTCCCTCTGCTCAAACCTTCTCCAACCTATCTCCTGATTCTGCCTCCTCAACCCTCCTCTCCTCCCTTTCTGCATCCTTTGACTCTCTATGTCCCCTATCCTCCAGGCCAGCTCGGTCCTCCCCTCCCGCTCCGTGGCTCGACGACTCATTGCGAGCTCACAGAACAGGGCTCCGGGCAGCCGAGCGGAAATGGAGGAAAACTCGCCTCCCTGCGGACCTGGCATCCTTTCACTCCCTCCTCTCTACATTTTCCTCCTCTGTCTCTGCTGCTAAAGCCACTTTCTACCACTCTAAATTCCAAGCATCTGCCTCTAACCCTAGGAAGCTCTTTGCCACCTTCTCCTCCCTCCTGAATCCTCCTACCCCTCCCCCCTCCTCCCTCTCTGCAGATGACTTTGTCAACCATTTTGAAAAGAAGGTCGACGACATCCGATCCTCGTTTGCTAAGTCAAACGACACCGCTGGTTCTGCTCACACTGCCCTACCCTGTGCTCTGACCTCTTTCTCCCCTCTCTCTCCAGATGAAATCTCGCGTCTTGTGATGGCCGGCCGTCCAACAACCTGCCCGCTTGACCCTATCCCCTCCTCTCTTCTCCAGACCATTTCCGGAGACCTTCTCCCTTACCTCACCTCGCTCATCAACTCATCCCTGACCGCTGGCTACGTCCCTTCCGTCTTCAAGAGAGCGAGAGTTGCACCCCTTCTGAAAAAACCTACACTCGATCCCTCCGATGTCATCAACTACAGACCAGTATCCCTTCTTTCTTTTCTCTCCAAAACTCTTGAACGTGCCGTCCTTGGCCAGCTCTCCCGCTATCTCTCTCAGAATGACCTTCTTGATCCAAATCAGTCAGGTTTCAAGACTAGTCATTCAACTGAGACTGCTCTTCTCTGTATCACGGAGGCGCTCCGCACTGCTAAAGCTAACTCTCTCTCCTCTGCTCTCATCCTTCTAGACCTATCTGCTGCCTTCGATACTGTGAACCATCAGATCCTCCTCTCCACCCTCTCCGAGTTGGGCATCTCCGGCGCGGCCCACGCTTGGATTGCGTCCTACCTGACAGGTCGCTCCTACCAGGTGGCGTGGCGAGAATCTGTCTCCTCACCACGCGCTCTCACCACTGGTGTCCCCCAGGGCTCTGTTCTAGGCCCTCTCCTATTCTCGCTATACACCAAGTCACTTGGCTCTGTCATAACCTCACATGGTCTCTCCTATCATTGCTATGCAGACGACACACAATTAATCTTCTCCTTTCCCCCTTCTGATGACCAGGTGTCCTCCTCCCAGAGCGCTAAGAACCTTGGCGTGATCCTGGACAACACCCTGTCGTTCTCAACTAACATCAAGGCGGTGGCCCGTTCCTGTAGGTTCATGCTCTACAACATCCGCAGAGTACAACCCTGCCTCACACAGGAAGCGGCGCAGGTCCTAATCCAGGCACTTGTCATCTCCCGTCTGGATTACTGCAACTCGCTGTTGGCTGGGCTCCCTGCCTGTGCCATTAAACCCCTACAACTCATCCAGAACGCCACAGCCCGTCTGGTGTTCAACCTTCCCAAGTTCTCTCACCTCACCCCGCTCCTCCGCTCTCTCCACTGGCTTCCAGTTGAAGCTCGCATCCGCTACAAGACCATGGTGCTTGCCTACGGAGCTGTGAGGGGAACGGCACCTCAGTACCTCCAGGCTCTGATCAGGCCCTACACCCAAACAAGGGCACTGCGTTCATCCACCTCTGGCCTGCTCGCCTCCCTACCACTGAGGAAGTACAGTTCCCGCTCAGCCCAGTCAAAACTGTTCGCTGCTCTGGCCCCCCAATGGTGGAACAAACTCCCCCACGACGCCAGGACAGCGGAGTCAATCACCACCTTCCGGAGACACCTGAAACCCCACCTCTTTCAGGAATACCTAGGATAGGATAAAGTAATCCTTCTCACCCCCCTTAAAAGATTTAGATGCACTATTGTAAAGTGGCTGTTCCACTGGATGTCATAAGGTGAATGCACCAATTTGTAAGTCGCTCTGGATAAGAGCGTCTGCTAAATGACTTAAATGAAAATGTAAATGTAAATGTGTATTTTACATTTACTGTACTTTTCACAGCATTTGTCAATAATAACATCTGAAAATACTCTGGATACATTCAGTAACATAATAAGAATAGTCATTTCAATTTTGGGGTAGGTAAAACATAAGAAACAATTATTGCAAGGGTTTGAATGAGAGGCGTAACTGGTGTCTTCAAGTGAACACAAACACCTCTCCAAACTGTGCACAGTTCTCAAGGAAAGAGCCTTCAACAATAAGGTGCTTTTTTGAGCTCTCCTAGCTTTGCTGTTAAGGAACTAAAGCAAGCACACTTTTTTTGTTTGGAACACAGCCCTGCATCCACACCATCACACAATTGCGGTTATTGTTTATGCAATGAGAATAAGATATATTTGCAATTTGGGTCAGGTGGGCATCATTAGAATTTTTATTCCACTGCCAACATGACTACCTGAGTCACTTCAGACAAACATATTGTAACTGTGGTGCATATAGAATGGAGTCATGAGTGCATTCAAGTGCATGTTCCACAGCTCATTTTCTTAACAAAATGACAAACATAGGCTCACCCTGTTCAGGACAACTCATGAGTTTTCAAATATGGAAGTCTGAAGTGCACATTTGGACTGGGTGTATGGTTTGCTTGTATGACATCAACGCAGTATTTTATCATAGTCCTCAAAGTCTCATCTGTCAGAACACATCGATTCCTCTCGATCGACAGCAACTTTTATTTGCGCGTAGTACACACGTTTAGGACGGCTGTCAGTTGAATCCCATACAACACTGTAAAAGTGAAGAGCTCTGACATCATATATAGTACGTTACTGTACAGCCACTGAGTTCCAATTATGGTGCTTATCAGTGATCAAATCTGCAATTTTCAACCTTCATATGGGATGACAGGGGCTGTGATTGTAAAGGGATACAATGACTAGCTTTCCGATACATTTATATTAAAAACCTGCTGTTAAAGGTCTTGATAGAACTTGAGACTGAGGAGAGACTAACACTTAGATAAAGGATTGGAATCTGCAATAAGCCCGTATCAGGCCACAACAAATCTTGGCATCACCAGTCAACATCATTAAATAACTAACCTCCCACTGGGCACACACTGGTTCAATCAACTTTGTTTCCACGTCATTTCAATGAAAGTATTTTGAACCAACATGGAATAGATATTGAATTGATGTCTTTTCCCAGTGGCCTATAGACAAAATGTTACTTTACTCTACTCCTTTTTTTAAGACAAAAAAAAGTGAAGTCCAGTAAGAATAAAGTATTCTACAGTAAATGTTGAATCTATAACTCTTGACTTCATTAAAATGTGAACTAGCTTCCCTCCAAAAGCTTACAGTTCTGTCATCCTATCCCATTTCTTCCAGGACATATCCCCAACCTCTCAGTAGCTCATAATTCCTTTACACTGCCACAGTGTATAAAATTACGGGGCATGCATGCACAGACCTTCCTCACACAGCCCCTCTGCGCCATGTTAACACCCATCATTATTAATCTAATCAATTACAGAATCATTTGACGAGCTAAAGACTAAGCAAATGTTATAGAGACTATGCCTGCACTACACATCACGCTTCCCAATTAGAAATTAACTAATTATCCTTCTGTCAGGACCATTTGAATTCTGGTGAGCACGATGATGTAAAATTATTGAGCATTCAATAGGACAAAACTATGTTCAGTAACTAGGCTTAATTATGGTTTTCTGATACAACGGGGTTCAGATCCCTCAGGAGCGAACTGCCCTGTCTTGACGTCTTCTACATGGAGAAAATGCTAAATCCTTCGCCATAATCGCTGAGCTTTGATTGCATTTCACCCCAGCCTGGTCTCATAGACTAGTAGTAACTTATGGCTTGGGGGTAGAGGCTGTCAAGAAGTCTTTTGGAACTTGACTTGGTGCTCTGGTACCGCTTGCCATCCGGTAGCAGAGAGAAGAGTCTATAACTAGGGTGGCTGGAGTCTTCAACCATTTATATGGCCTTCCTCTGGCACCGCCTGGTATAGAGGTCGGGGATGGCAGGAAGTTTGGCCCAAGTGATGTTAAAGTTCATATAAGGAAAACAGTCAATTGAAATAAATTAAATGACTGGGAATACAGATATGCATCTGTTGGTCTCAGATACCTTAGGGGAGTGGTTCAGAAAACTAGTCAGTATCTGGAATGACCATAATTTGCATCATGCATAATGACACATCTCCTTTGCATAGAGTTGATCAGACTGTTGATTGTGACCTGTGGAATGTTGTCCCACTCCTCTTCAATGGCTGTGCGAAGTTGATGGATATTGGCTGGAATTGGAACACGTTCTCGTACACGTTGATCCATTGCATCCCAAACCATGCTCAATGGGTGACATGTCTGGTGAGTATGCAGGTCATGGAAGAACTGAGACATTTTCATCTTCCAGGAATTGTGTACAGATCCTTGGCATATGGGGTTGTGCATTATCATGCTGAAGCATGAGCTGATGGCGATGAATGAATGGTATGACAATGGGGCTCAGGATCTCGTCACGGTGACTCTGTGCATTCAAATTGCTATTGATAAAATGCAATTCTGTTCTTTGTCCATAGCTTATTCCTACCCATACCATAACCGCACCGCCACCATGGGGCACTATGTTCACAATGTTGACATCAGCAAACTGCTCAACCACACAACGCTATCTGCCAGGTACAGTTGTAACCGGGATTCAATTCTTTGGTACTGGGGGGGGCAGTATTGAGTGGCTTGTATAAAAAGGTGCCCAGAGTAAACTGCCTGATCCTCAGTCCCAGTTGCTAATATATATATATTTTTTTTTACGAATTGGATTGATCCCCCCTACCACACGGAACCCCACTAATCCTACCGACGGAAACGCACGAGGTGGCTAAAAACAGACCTCCATCCTATGCTAGCTTGCTACCGATGGCCCGGCTAGCTGTCTGAATCGCCGTGACCCTAACCAACCTCACTACTCACTGGACCCTTTTGATCACTCTCCTTAAAGCAGTTGGATTTAGGGGGCGCTATTTTAATTTTTGGATGAAAAACGTTCCCGTTTTAAACAAGATATTTTATCATGAAAAGATGCTCGACTATGCATATAATTGACAGCTTTGGAAAGAAGACAATCTGACGTTTCCAAAACTGCAAGGATATTGTCTGTGAGTGCCACAGAACTGATGTTACAGGCGAAACCCAGATAAAAATCCAACCAGGAAGTGACGCATTTTTTGAACCCGCCTCATGCCAATGACTCCTAAAATGGCTGTGAATGAGCTACGAATTAGCTTACGTTTTCCACGTTTCCCCTAAGGTGTCTACAGCATTGTGACGTCTTTTCAGGCATTTCCCTTGAAGAATGGCTGTAAGGGACCATATATGGCATGTGGTCACATGGTGTCTCCCGCAGAAAACCTTGCGTAAAATACTGAGGTAGCCATTTTTCCAATCGCTTCTTATGAGAAACCAACTGCCTCGACGGATATATTATTGAATATATTTGTTAAAAACACCTTGAGGATGGATCCTAAACACCGTTTGCCGTGTCTCTGTCGATATTATGGAGCAAATTTTGAAAAAACTTTGGCGTTATAGTTGTAGCATTTTTCGGTCGATTTCTCACACAAGCATGGTGAAGAAACGGGAGCTTTTTCGCCTACAAAAATAATATTTTTGGAAAAAAGGAACATTTGCTATCTAACTGGGAGTCTCCTGAGTGAAAGCATCCGAAGTTCTTAAAAGGTAAATGATTTAATTTGGTTGCTTTTCTTATTTTTGTGAAAATGTTGCCTTCTACCAGCAGAGCCTAGCATAGCATTATGCCATGATAAACTTACACAAATGCTTGTCTAGCGTTGGCTGTAACGCATATTTTGAAAATCTGAGATGACAGTGTTGTTAACAAAAGGCTAAGCTTGTGTTTGAATATATTTATTTAATTTAATTTGCGATTTTCATGAATAGGAAACGTTTCTAGGGGTATTTAGGTCCATTGTGTTATGCTAATGCATTTGAGGCTATGATTACGCTCCCAGATACGGGTTTGCTCGTCGCAACTGGTTAATGTCAATATGCCTTGTCCATTGCTGTTCTGGTTAGTGTTTATTGGCTTATTTCACTGTAGAGCCTCTAGTGCTGCTCACTATACCTTATCCAACCTATTAGTTCCACCACCCACACATGCGATGACATCTCCTGGTTTCAATGATGTTTCTAGAGACAATATCTCTCTCATCATCACTCAATACCTAGGTTTACCTCCACTGTATTCACATCCTACCATACCTTTGTCTGTACATTATACCTTGATGGTATTTTATCGCCCCCAGAAACCTCGTTTTACTCTCTGTTTCCAGACGTTCTAGACGACCAGTTCTTATTGTTTTTAGCCGTACCCTTATCCTACTCCTCCTCTGTTCCTCTGGCGATGTAGAGGTGAATCCAGGCTCTCCTATTCCCCAAGCGCTCTCTTTTGATGACTTCTGTAACCGTAATTGCCTTGGTTTCATGCATGTTAACATGCCTCCTCCCTAAGTTTGTTTTATTCACTGCTTTAGCACACTCTGCCAACCCGGATGGTCTAGCTGTGTCTGAATCCTGGCTTAGGAAGACCACCAAAAATTCAGAAATTTTCATCCCAAACTACAACATTTTCAGACAAGATAGAACTGCCAAAGGGGGCGGTGTTGCAATCTACTGCAAAGATAGCCTGCAGAGTTCTGTCCTACTATCCAGGTCTGTACCCAAACAATTTGAACTTCTACTTTTAAAAATCCACCTCTCTAAAAACAAGTCTCTCACCGTTGCCGCCTGCTATAGACCACCTTCTGCCCCCAGCTGTGCTCTGGACACCATATGTGAACTGATTGCTCCCCATCTATCTTCAGAGCTCGTGCTGCTAGGCAACCTAAACTGGAACATGCTTAATGCCCCAGTCATCCTACAATCTAAGCTTGATGCCCTCAATCTCACACAAATGATCAATGAACCTACCAGGTACCTCCCCAAAGCCTTAAACACGGGCACCCTCATAGATATCATCCTAACCAACTTGCCCTCTAAATACACCTCTGCTGTCTTCAACCAAGATCTCAGCGATCACTGCCTCATTGCCTGCATCCGTAATGGGTCAGCGGTCAAACGACCTCCACTAATCACTGTCAAACGCTCCCTGAAACACTTCAGCGAGCAGGCCTTTCTAATCGACCTGGCCGGGGTATCCTGGAAGGATATTGATCTCATCCCGTCAGTAGAGGATGCCTGGATATTTTTTTTAAATGCCTTCCTAACTATCTTAAATAAACATGCCGCATTCAAGAAATTTAGAACCAGGAACAGATATAGCCCTTGGTTCTCCCTTGACCTGACTGCCCTTAACCAACACAAAAACATTATGTTGGCGTCCTGCATTAGCATCGAACAGCCCCCGTGATATGCAGCTGTTCAGGGAAGCTAGACACCATTATACACAGGCAGTTAGAAAAGCCAAGGCTAGCTTTTTCAAGCAGAAATTTGCTTCCTGCAACACTAACTCAAAAAAGTTCTGGGACACTGTAAAGTTCATGGTGAATAAGAACACCTCCTCCCAGCTGCCCACTGCACTGAAGATAGGAAATACTGTCACCACTGATAAATCCACTATAATTGAGAATTTCAATAAGCATTTTTCTACGGCTGGCCATGCTTTCCAACAGGCTACTCCTACCCCAGTCAACAGCACTGCACCCCCCCACAGCAACTCGCCCAAGCCTTCCCCATTTCTCCTTCTCCCACATCCAGTCAGCTGATGTTCTGAAAGAGCTGCAAAATCTGGACCCTACAAATCAACCGGGCTAGACAATCTGGACCCCTTCTTTCTAAAATGTATCTGGCAACATTTTTGCCACTCCTATTACTAGCCAACCTCTCTTTCGTGTCGTCTGAGATTCCCAAAGATTGGAAAGCAGCTGCGGTCATCCCCCTCTTCAAAGGGGAGGACACTCTTGACCCCAACTGCTACAGACCTATATCTATCCTACCCTGACTTTCTAAGGTCTTCGAAAGCCAAGTCAACAAACAGATTACCGACCATTTTGAATCTTACCATACCTTCTCTGCTATGCAAACTGGTTTCAGAGCTGGTCATGGGTGCACCTCAGCCACGCTCAAGGTCCTAAACGATATCTTATCCGCCATCGATAAGAAACATTACTGTGCAGCCGTATTCATTGATCTGGCCAAGGCTTTCGACTCTGTCAATCACCACATCCTCATCAGCAGACTCGACAGCCTTGGTTTCTCAAATGATTGCCTCACCTGGTTCATCAACTACTTCTCTGATAGAGTTCAGTGTGTCAAATCGGAGGGCCTGCAGTCCGGATCTCTGGCAGTCTCTATGGGGGTGCCACAGGGTTCAATTCTTGGACCGACGCTCTTCTCTGTATACATCAATGATGTCGCTCTTGCTGCTGGTGAGTCTCTGATCCACCTCTATGCAGATGACACCATTCTGTATACTTCTGGCCCTTCTTTGGACACTGTGTTAACAACCCTCCAGGCAAGCTTCAATGCCATACACCTCTCCTTCCGTGGCCTCCAATTGCTCTTATATACAAGTAAAACTAAATGCATGCTCTTCAACCGATCACTGCCTGCACCTGCCCGCCTGTCCAACATCACTACTCTGGACGGCTCTGACTTAGAATACGTGGACAACTACAAATACCTAGGTGTCTGGTTAGACTGTAAACTCTTCTTCCAGACCCACATCAAACATCTCCAATCCAAAGTTAAATCTAGAATTGGCTTCCTATTTCGCAACAAAGCATCCTTCACTCATGCTGCCAAACATACCCTTGTAAAACTGACCATCCTACCAATCCTCGACTTCTGCGATGTCATTTACAAAATAGCCTCCAATACCCTACTCAACAAATTGGATGCAGTCTATCACAGTGCAATCCGTTTTGTCACCAAAGCACCATATACTATCCACCATTGCGACCTGTACGCTCTTGTTGGCTGGCCCTCGCTTCATACTCGTCGCCAAACCCACTGGCTCCATGTCATCTACAAGATCCTGCTAGGTAAAGTCCCCCCTTATCTCAGCTCGCTGGTCACCATAGCATCACCCACCTGTAGCACACGCTCCAGCAGGTATATCTCTCTGGTCACCCCCAAAACCAATTCTTTCTTTGGCCGCCTCTCCTTCCAGTTCTCTGCTGCCAATGACTGGAACGAACTACAAAAATCTCTGAAACTGGAAACACTTATCTCCCTCACTAGCTTTAAGCACCAACTGTCAGAGCAGCTCACAGATTACTGCACCAGTACATAGCCCACCTTTAATTTAGCCCAAACAACTACCTCTCCCTACTGTATTTATTTTATTTATTTATTTATTTTGCTCCTTTGCACCCCATTATTTTTATTTCTACTTTGCACATTCTTCCACTGCAAATCTACCATTCCAGTGTTTTACTTGCTATATTGTATTTACTTTGCCACCATGGCCTTTTTTGCCTTTACCTCCCTTATCTCACCTCATTTTCTCACATCGTATATAGACTTGTTTATACTGTATTATTGACTGTATGTTTGTTTTACTCCATGTGTAACTCTGTGTCGTTGTATGTGTGGAACTGCTTTGCTTTATCTTGGCCAGGTCGCAATTGTAAATGAGAACTTGAACTTGCCTACCTGGTTAAATAAAGGTGAAATAAAATAAATATAAAATTATGCAGATTATTATTAGTATTGGATAGAAAACATTCTTAAGTTTCTAAAACTGTTTGAATGATGCCTGTGAGTATAACAGAACTCATATGGCAGGCAAAAACATTAGAAAAAATCCAACCAGGAAGTGGGAAATCTGAGGTTTGTAGGTTTTCAAGTCATTGCCTATCAAATATTCAGTGTCTATGGGGTCATATTGCACTTCCTAAGGCTTCCACTAGATGTCAACAGTCATTAGAACTTTGTTTGAGGCTTCTACTATGAAGGGGGAGAGAAAGAGAGCTATTTCAACCAGGTGTCTGGCATGTGCTGATCACGCGGACTCCCGTGAGAGGTAGCTGCGTTCCATTGCATTTCTAAAGACCAAGGATTTCTCTGGTTGGAACATTATTGAAGATTTATGTTAAAACATCCTAAAGATTGATTCTATACATTGTTTGACATGTTTCTACGAACTGTAATGGAACTTTTTGACTTTTCATCTGGACCTAGTGCTTGCGCCTCATGAATTTGGATTACTGGACTAAACATGACAACAAAAAGAAGGTATTTGGACATAAATTATGGACTTTATCGAACAAAACAAACATTTATTGTGGAACTGGGATTCCTGGGAGTGCATTCTGATGAAGACCATCAAAGGTAAGTGAATATTTATAATGCTATTTATAATGCTACTTCTGTTGACTCCACAACATGGCAGGTATCTGTATGGATTGTTTTTGTGGCTTAGCGCTGTACTCAGATTATTGCATGGTGTGCTTTTTCCATAATTTTTTTTTTAAATCTGACACAGCGGTTGCATTAATGAGAAGTGGATCTAAAATCCCATGCATAACAGTTGTATCTTTTAGCAATGTTTATTATGAGTATTTATGTAAATTGATGTGGCTCTCTGCAAAATCACCAGATGTTTTGGAACTACTGAACATAACTCGCCAATGTAAACTGAGATTTTTGCATATAAATATGAACTTTATCGAACAAAACATAGATGTATTGTGTAACATAAAGTCCTATGAGTTTCAAGGTTAGTGATTAACTTTATCTCTATTTCTGATTTTTGTTACTCCTCTCTTTGGCTGGAAAAATGGCTGTGTTTTTCTGTGACTAGGTGCTGACCTAACATAATCATTTGGTGTGCTTTGTCGTAAAGCCTTTTTGAAATCGGACACTGTGGCTGGATTTACAACAAGTTTATCTTTAAAATGGTGTGACATATTTGTATGTTTGAGGAATTTTAATTATTGGATTTCGGTTCTCTTGAATTTGGCGCCCTGCAATTTCACTGGCTGTTGGCGAGGTAGGATACTACTGTCCCACATATCCCAGAGAGGTTAATCCGTGAAGGGCACAATTCAAGAACTGAGTCAGGTCAAAATCCTGGTGAAGACAACGAGCGTGCAGATGAGCTTCCCAGAGACAGTTTCTGACAGTTCATGCCGAAATTCTTCGGTTGTGCAAATCCACAGATTCATCAGCTATCCGAGTGGCTGGTCTCAGACGATCCCGCAGGTGAAGAAGCCAGATGTGGAGGTCCTGGGCTGGCGTGGTTATACGTGGTCTGCGGTTAAGAGGCCGGTTAGATGTACTGCCAAATTCTATAAAATGGCTTATGGTAGCGAAACAAACATTCACTTCTTTGACAACAGCTCTGGTGGAAATTCCTGCACATCTGCGGCATTGTGACAAAACTGCAGATTTTAGAGAGGCCTTTTATTGTTGTAATGATTATGCTGTTTAATCATCTACTTGATATGACACACCTGTCAGGGGGATGGATTTTGACAACAGAGAAATGCTCACTAATGCTTGATTTTGCAAGAGTTACATGGAAAAGTAGCCAGAAGGTTGTGGATTCACAGGCCACCGTGGACAAGGGTGAAATATATCCATTATAATAAAAGCACTGCTGAATCTATCATGTTAATTTAGCCTTTTATGAACTCATTTCATGCAATTCTATGTAATTTTACATGACTGGAGACGAGCAGAATATTTTTCATTACAACAGAGCATGACAACGAATGAGCACATGCTGTAGTACCAAAAACATTGTTAAAAATGAGGATAGTCTAAATTTGGAACAGTGCTAAAGTTGTCTATCAACTGTAAAAAAATAATAATAACAAAAATAAAAAAGAACCAGTTACAACTGAAGTATCTGATCATCAATGAATTTGACAAAAAGCCATTCATTGGTTAACTTTGGGATCGGTGAGCTAACACAGGCTAATGCGATTAGCATGAGGTTGTAAGAAACAAGAACATTTCCTAGGACATACACATATCTGATATTGGCAGAAATATGAACACGGATTAACTCAAAACTAACTGCACTATCCAATTTACAGCAGCTACAACAGTGAAATAATACCATGCTATTGTTTGAGGAGAGTGCACAATTTTGAACATGACAAGTTATTAATAAACAAATTAGGTCTTGATACAACATTTTGAACAGAAATACAATTGTTCAATGGATCAGTCTAAAACTTTGCACATACACTGATGCCACCTAGTGGCCAAAATCTAAATTGCACCTGGGCTGGAATAATACATTATGGTCTTTCTCTTGCATTTCAAAGATGATGGTACAAAAAAATACAAACGACAGTAAGTTTTTTCTTTGTATTATATTTTACCAGATCTATTGTGTTATATTCTACTACATTCCTTTCACATTTCCACAAACTTCAAAGTGTTTCCTTTCAAATGGTAACAAGAATATGCATATCCTTGCTTCAGGGCCTGAGCAGTTAGATTTGGGTATGTCGTTTCAGGCGAAAGTTGAAAAAAATGTACTAATCCCATTACATCAGGGATGTACTTGTAACTTTTTTTCATTTAGGAAACTGTCATTTTCAAATGTATTCTATATCATTCGATTATATTATTGTTAAAAAAAATGATTTTTGTTGACTGTGATTAGGGCATGGGAATATAAGAGCATATGCTAGGCTAAATTAACAAACAAGACATGCACAGTTCACCACATGATCCTTAAACCAAAAACTGGCCAAATTTGTGTTTCTAAAAGTGAATTCAAAGGCACCGTATAGCCTAATAAGGCTTTTTCCCCCCCATTATTATTTAAGAAGTGCGTGGTGACTGAAGGAATTGGCGGACAAAATCTATGGATAGTAGACTATAATTTTGTCTGTCACAAGGTAGGCCCACCTTTAATTTATTGAATAGGAAAAAATAGGCTCCAACACAAAGCCCTCTTGTTGTTAGTAGCCTAGAGTCTAATTAAAATTATACTTTAAATGAATTAGGTCTTCTCGAATTAGCCTAGCTAATAGCAATGTATGTAAAGTACTCGAATATGGTTATTGTGAGATCAATAACTTTCCCCAGCTGTCATCCTTGGCAGATCTATGATGAGGAACATCTGGGTTCCCAGTGCAAAAACCCTGTGCAGGATATTACAAGGTTGCTTCAGACCGTTCTGCGACAGATGCCAGGAGCTGACGCTGTCTTAGTCCATGTGGGGTTAAACGTCATCAGAAGGGCTGGCTTGGAACCTCTGAAAATGTATTTTAAAGAATTGATTCTAGCACTGAAAGATTCCAAAAAGTGGCCAATCATTTCAGGTTGGTTACCATCGTTGGGCCGCGGGTGTGAAAGATTCAGCAGGCTACTGGCATTACACACCTGGCTAAAAGACTACTGTAGCCCTGTTTGAATCCCTTTTATAGATACGTTTGACACCTTCTGGAAACAGAAGATACTCTACAGGAATGACAGAGTTCATCCAAATCATTGTGGCTCCTGGACTTATCAATGACCCCAAGACCAACTCAGTTAATCCCTACCATTGTGACACTAAATTGTCATAACACTGCATCAAAAGTACATTATCCCAGGGGGGTTGGCAGACACAATGTAAGTAACTTAATTTATGTCCCGCTAACTGCTCTGAATACCTCTGTTGATCCTACAGCTATTGTATTCTGTAATCATGAGTTACACTGTTAGCACTGAGGCGGTGTAGGAAGTCCACTGTGTGTAGCTCACTGTGCAGCTCCAATTTAAATAAGCTTCCCAGTAAATATTTCCCAGTCGTCCAGGTTTGGTCTTAACTGACTTGCCGAATTAAATACAGGTTAAATAAATAAATAATGTGTTAAAAATAATCAAGCAACCCAGAAAGAGGTAGGTTAATATAGTCAATAACGTGCTTGTAACAGATTACATTCATATTCTGACTATCTCTGAAACTCACTTGATGATACATTGGTAGTTGTACATAATGTAGCTATCACATCTACCAAAAATAAATACCAATGGAGGATCTCATGTCAAATCATGTTGAAGTAATATGGCTACAGGTTAAAACTGACTCACCTAAAGCCCACCCATGAAGGAAAGCTACTATAGACAACTTGTTACATCTGCTCCTGCCACGCCCTCTACTGCTCATCCTGTGTCTCCTTGACCTGCCGCCACTCCCCCAGTGCTCTCTCCCTCTCTCTCTGTGTTTGTGATTGTGTGGGCGGATACATGTGTGCTGGAGTCAGCCGTAGTCTCTGCACAAATCGTAGTCAGTGTATGTTTCTAGCCATGTGTTACTATTTCGATCCTCTTGTGCCTGTTTTCTTGCCTGACACAGTGTTCCTCTCTGCTACAGTTCTGCCTGCTCTGACTCTGGTCTCTCCAGTCCCACGTCTCCTCATCCTGCTACTCTGCCCTGGATTCCCCACTTTACTGCTCCCTTGGATTCCCCTCCGGACCTGCTTACCCTGTCTCAACCCCTCTCGCTCCAGCCTCAGCCTCCTCACCTGGTTACCCTGTCTCAACCCCTCTCGCTCCAGCCTTAGCCTCCGCACCTGGTTTCCTGCAACCCGCCCAAGCTTCCTCTGGCCTGCACTCCATCTTCCCTGCGTTTCAAGAAATACCTTGGTTACTTCCTCCCAGTCTCCTCGTCTGAGTCTGCTCTTGAATTTCCCTGTTCCACTCTGCGTAACACAACCAAGTGCTAACAGTCAGTATCTGGATGATATCAACAGAGAAGTATATTTTATGGGTGATTTAAATATTAACTGGGTTTCATCAAGCTGCCCACTCAAGAAACGTCAAACTGTAACCTAAATATTTCCAATATGCTGTAATAGAAATGAGGCCATGCTCATTTTAAAAACGGCATTGACCACCAATGGTTTAGGGAACTAGGGAACTAACATTAATGATATGCATGTCAACCTCTCATGGCTCAAAGTAGAAGAGAGATTGACCTCATCACTACTTGTTTTTGTAAGAAGTGTTGACAAGCTGAATGTCCCGAGCTGTCTGTTTAAACTACTAGCACACAGCTTGGACACCCATGGATACCCCACAAGACACGCCACAAGAGGTCCCTTCACAATCCCCAAGTCTAGAACAGACTATGGGAGGCGCACAGTACTACATAGAGCCATCAAATTGTATTTGTCACATGCGCCAAAAATAACAGGTGTAGTAGACCTTACCGTGAAATGCTTACTTACAAACAACTAGCCAACAATGCAGTTCAAGAAAATATTTACTAAAGAAATTAAGGAACACAAAATAACAATAGGGGTACTGCTAGTCAATGTGCAGACTAGTCAAATCAAACCAAATCAAATTTTTATTTGTGACATACACATGGTTGGCAGATGTTAGTGCGAGTGTAGCGAAATGCTTGTGCTTCTAGTTCCGACAAAGCAGTAATATCCAACAAGTAATCTAGCTAACAATTCCAAAACTACTACCTTACTACAAGTGTAAGGGGATAAAGAATATGTACATAAAGATATATGAGTGAGTGATGGTACAGAGCGGCATAGGCAAGATACAGTAGATGGTATTGAGTGCAGTAAATACATATGAGATGAGTATGTAAACAAAGTGGCATAGTTAAAGTGGCTAGTGATACATGTATTACATAAGGATGCAGTAGATGATATAGAGTACAGTATATACGTTTAAATATGAGATGAATAATGTAGGGTATGTAAACATTATATTAGGTAGCATTGTTTAAAGTGGCTAGTGATATATTTTACATCATTTCCCATCAATTCCCATTATTAAAGTGGCTGGAGTTGAGTCAGTGTGTTGGCAGCAGCCACTCAATGTTAGTGGTGGCTGTGTAACAGTCTGATGGCCTTGAGATAGAAGCTGTTTTTCAGTCTCTCGGTCCCAGCTTTGATGCACCTGTACTGACCTCGCCTTCTGGATGATAGCGGGGTGAACAGGCAGTGGCTTGGGTGGTTGTTGTCCTTGGTGATCTTTATGGCCTTCCTGTGACATCGGGTGGTGTAGGTGTCCTGGAGGGCAGGTAGTTTGCCCCCGGTGATGCGTTGTGCAGACCTCACTACCCTCTGGAGAGCCTTACGGTTGTGGGCGGAGCAGTTGCCATACCAGGCGGTGATACATGCTCTCGATTGTGCATCTGTAGAAGTTTGTGAGTGCTTTTGCTGACAAGCCGAATATCTTCAGCCTCCTGAGGTTGAAGAGGCGCTGCTGCGCCTTCTTCACGATGCTGTCTGTGTGGGTGGACCAATTCAGTTTGTCTGTGATGTGTACGCAGAGGAACTTAAAACTTACTACCCTCTCCACTACTGTTCCAACGATGTGGATAGGGGGGTGTTCCCTCTGCTGTTTCCTGAAGATGGGTTAGGGCAGTGTGCAGTGTGGTTGAGATTGCATCGTCTGTAGACCTATTTGGGCGGTAAGCAAATTGTAGTCGGTCTAGGGTGTCAGGTAGGGTGGAGGTGATATGGTCCTTGACTAGTCTCTCAAAGCACTTCATGATGACGGAAGTGAGTGCTACGGTAGTCGTTTAGCTCAGCTACCTTAGCTTTCTTGGGAACAGGAACAATGGTGGCCCTCTTGAAGCATGTGGGAACAACAGACTGGGATAGGGATTGATTGAATATGTCCGTAAACACACCAGCCAGCTGGTCTGCGCATGCTCTGAGGGCGCGGCTGGGGATGCCGTCTGGGCCTGCGGCCTTGCGAGGGTTGACACGTTTAAATGTTTTCCTCACGTCGGCTGCAGTGAAGGAGAGTCCGCGTGTTTTAGTTGCGGGCAGTGTCAGTGGCACTGTATTGTCCTCAAAGCGGGCAAAAAAGTTATTTAGTCTGCCTGGGAGCAAGACATCCTGGTCCGTGACGGTGCAGGTTTTCTTTTTGTAATCCGTGATTGACTGTAGACCCTGCCACATACCTCTTGTGTCTGAGCCGTTGAATTGAGATTCTACTTTGTCTCTATACTGACGCTTAGCTTGTTTGTTTGTTTGCCTTGCGGAGGGAATAGTTACACTGTTTGTATTCGGTCATGTTTCCAGTCACCTTGCCCTGATTAAAAACAGTGGTTCGCGCTTTCAGTTTCACGCGAATGCTGCCATCAATCCGCGGTTTCTGGTTTGGGAATGTTTTAATCGTTGCTATGGGAACGACATCTTCAATGTGATTGGAGTCTTTGGCAATTTTTGAGGATCTGGGGACTCATGCCAAATCTTTTCAGTCTCCTGAGTGGGAAAAGGTGTTGTCATGCCCTCTTCACAACTGTCTTGGTGTGTTTGGACCATGATAGTTTGTTGGTGATGTGGACACCATGGAACTTGAAACTCTACCTGCTCCACCACAGCCCAGTTGATGTAAATGGGGTCTCTGACCTCCTCCCTATAGGCTGTCCTATCATTGTCTGTGATAGGCCTACCACTGTTGTGTTGTTACCAAGCTTAATGATGGTGTTGGAGTTGTGCTTGGCCACACAGTCGTGGGTGAACAGGGAGTACAGGAGGGGACTAAGCACGCACCCCTTAGGGGCCTTCGTGTTGAGGATCAACATGGCAGATGTGTTGTTGTGAGCCATGACCAGCCTTTCAAAGTACTTCATGGCTACACACTTGAGTGCTACGGGCAGCAGTCATTTAGGCAGGTTACCTTTGCTTTCTTAGGCACAGGGACAATGGTGGTCTGCTTGAAACATGTTGGTATACCAGACTCGGTCAAGGAGAGATTGAAAATGTCAGTGAAGACACCTGTGCATGCTCTGAGTACACATCCTGGTAATCCGTCTGAACCTGTGACCTTGTGAATGTTGACCTGTGTCATGACGTGGCCCTTTCTGGATGTAGCTTGTAGCTCTGCAACCCATTTCACCCACCCACCCTTTCACTCTCTCTCCAAAACAAGGTTTATTACCTCAGGTCATAAATACCATGCAATCTGGAGGTAGAAAGCCTAGAGAGAACAAAGAAAAACTTGGCCAAAGTCCTAAATCCCCAAAATGTGAGAATTAAAACAATATTTCTACTTTTGAGAATGTGGGAATGGTCCATGGGAACTTAAGGGACAGTCATGTTGAGTGTGTTTCATTTGGTGATCTCATGAAGGATAGGAAACACACAACTGTTCCTCTTAAAGTGTACATTTTCCAGCTGTCAGGTTTACATTTAAATATTGTGAAACATATGTTTCTGTACTACCTGTGAAAAGATGTAATGTGATGTTAACCTTCTAAATGAGAGTCTGGACATTCATATAAAGATTGACTGGTCAGTGGCCACACCCACGTGAGCCCAGACATCACATTAGGCGTCATGGACCGGGCTTTTCTCTGAAATGTATAAAACCACCCGTGATGTCTCACATGGTTAAGACCACGCAAACCATCACGTAATAATTAAACCTAGAGGACTGAATTGATATAAATAAATCTTCACATGTAATGATTGTTTCTGGACTAAGGTCTTGCTTCAAAGGTCTTTAAAGGTCTTGCTCACATCGGCGACAGACTGCGTGATCACACAGTCAACCAGGAACAGCTGGTAGGCTTGTGTCACTGGGCAGTCCGCGGATGGGTTTCCCTTTGTAGTCCGAAATAGTTTGCAAACCCTGTCACATCCGAAGTGCGTCAGAGCCGGTGTAGTAGGACTCAATCTTCGTCCTGTGTTGACGCTTTGCCTGTTTGATGGTTCGTCTGAGGGCATAGCGGGATTTCTCATAAACGTCCGGATTAGTGTTCCGCTCCTTAAAAGCGGCAGCTCTAGTCTTTAGCTCAGTGGGGATGTTGCCTGTAATCCATGGCTTCGGGTTGGAATATCTACTTACGGTCACTGTGGGCACGACATCGTCGTCGATGCACTTATTGATGAAGCTGGCGACTGAGGTGGTATACTCCTCAATGCCATTGGCAGATACCCGGGAATATTCCAGTCTGTGCTAGCAAAACAGTCCTGTAGAGTAACATTCGTGTCATCTGACCACTTTTGTATTGAGCAAGTCACTGGTACTTAGTTTTTGCTTGTAAACAGGAATCAGGAGGATAGATTTATGGTCAGATTTACCAAATGGACGGTGAGGGAGAGCTCTGTGAAGAGTAAATGTGGTCTAGATTTTTTCCCCCTCTGATTGCACATGTGACATGCTGGTAGAAATTAGGTAAAATGGATTTCAGTTTGACTGCATTAAAGTCCCCGGCCAATAGGAGCAACGCTTGTGGTGAGCATTTTGTTTGCTTATGGCTTTATACAGCTTGTTGAGTACAGTCTTAGTGCCAGCATCAGTTTGTTGTGGTAAATATATAGATGAAAACTATCTTGGTAGATACTGTGGTTTACAGCTTATCATTAGGTACTCTACCTCAGGCGTGCAGTACCTCGAGACCTATTAGACATTGCGCACCAGCTGTTTTTTTACCCTCTCCCCGACTAATTATCACCCTGAGGCACCCTGATCTCCGCCCCCTGTATTTCCGTCTTTTCTTCACACGTATTTGGGACTCGTCTCGGAGAGGCAGTATATCCTTTGCGTCGGACTCGTTAAAGAAAAAATCTTTGTCCAGTTTGAGGTGAGTAATTGCTGTTCTGCTGTCCAGAAGCTATTTTCGGTAATAAGAGACAGTAGCAGCAACATTATGTAAAAAATAAGTTACAAACAATGCGAAAAAAACCACACAAAATAGCACAATTGGTCAGGAGCCCTTAAAACAGCAGCCATCCCCTCCGGCACCATTCTCACACCTCTATTCCAGATCAGGTAACTGATGTCCCCGGCACCATTCTCACACCTCTATTCCAGATCAGGTAACTGATGCAAAGCTGTATAATAAGATTTACAAAATACTCGTTATGGAACAGCAGGGACTGTGAAGAGACATGCATACGTACACAAGCGCTAGCACACGCACTCTAAATACATGCACATTGTAAAATTGTTGTATGGTGGTATTATACATTGTGTTGTAGATATGTAGTGGTGTAATAATGATATATGATGTACAGTTTTATCTTTTGTTTTATATGCAATGTAAGTGCCTTAACGTGTATGGACCCAAGGAAGCCATGGAAGCAGCGAATGGGGATCCTTAATAAGTACAAAATACAATTACAAACTCTGATAAAAAGCTTCATTATGGGCAACTAAATATTTGTTTTTTTATTCAAATCAATTATAGCAATAGCAAGCATACATCCGGCCCTCCATCTCATCTTCGCACTCTCCCTCTCAAGCTGAACAGGACATCGGTAGGCATAGTCACACAGATACAGCATTTTTAGGACTAATTGACTCGCCTCCTGAAGTGCCACCATACACAGCACAGTCATTGGTTAGGCAGCACAAAAAATGTTTACATCAGCAAGAGCAGGCCAGGCCTCATGATTGGGAACACCTCTCCATTGCAGTGTGTAACACGGTGTAGCCTAGTTTTATATACACCATCAAGGAAGTAAAATTGCTTTTCTAGTATGCTCTTTGTATAGCCTAGACCTATAGCCTATATTATAGGCCAGCCTTTGTCAAACTTGTTTTGTGCCAGGGACACTCCAGAGGTGTCAACAGCTGGCCTATGAGAATGAGAATGAGAAACTGGTCTCAAATAAATAGGTAGAATGAAAGGGAATTACCATATTCAAATCAAATGTTATTTGTCTGGTGCGCCAAATACAACGTGTAGACCTTACAGTGAAATGCTTACTTACAGGTTCTTATTCTGAGCCAATTCTTTGCAACAAATACATATTCATATGCTGTATTTAGCGAATATATACAAGAAGTGTTAATTCGAAATGTCAGTTGTCTAATCTAATTGGATAGCAAACCAATTTGATGTGCGGGCTGTCTAAAACCTGCATGTGATTGAATATCATCTGCCATATCCTGGATTCTGGGTGTGACAGTGTCATTGCAAAGTGGGATTTCATTCATCTTCAATTATTGCACCCACACTGCTCGTGTGTGTCAATAAGCATCTGCGTTGCCAAGGGCTAAAATAGAAGTCCTTTCTATTTCTGATGCAGATCTCACTGCAAGTCCTGCCTCTCCCATCTCCTCATTGGTTATACCCATGTGAGTGATTGAAAGGCGAACTGTGTTGCCGGTTGTCGTGGTAATACTATGACATTTTAGATGCCAATCACCATATAGATTCAAAGATGAAAAAGCCTGGAAGGAAGAGAGATGACTAGAAACAATTTGGTTGGCCGTTTTATGTGTGGATTACTTGTCGGAGTGGAGGACCTTGTGCATTTCAGATAAAATAACAACCTAATGTTTATATCCCAGGAAAAATAAGCTAGCAACAGCAAGCTAGCTAAATAGGACAAATTAGCTAGCAAGTGCAAGCTAACTAGCTAAATTTCCATAAATATTTCATGCTTTTCGACCTGTCCCCAAATCAATGTAATTAATTCAGAGTTTGCTTTGATATTTTAACCTGCATGTCGTTCTATGTTCTATGATTTTCTATTTTTCTATGTTTGGCCGGGTATGGTTCTCAATCAGAGGCAGCTGTCTATCGTTGTCTCTGATTGAGAACCATACTTAGGTACCCTTTTCCCCCACCTGTTTTGTGGGAAGTTAACTTTGTCTTTGTCAGAGCACATAGGCCAACGCTTCCCGGTGTGGTTTTTGTTCTTTGTTTTTGTCAGCGTCATTTTTGAATAAAGAGAAAATATACGCTTACCATGCTGCCCTTTGGTCCAGTCCTTCAGCCAGGCGTGACACTAGGCACACTTGATATTGCTCAACCAGCAGAGAATCAGGAATGAGGAGCATCATCGAGCACACATGAAATACTATAGCAAGCAACTAATTCTCAAACCCTGAGCAATATGACATTTAATTGTTTAAAAAAATACATGACCCTCCCCTGGACTACATTTAAAAAAATACTAAACCATCCCCTTGACTGAAATTGAAAAAGAATGTCCCTCCCCCATTTTCCTCCAGTTATGAACTATCGTGTACAACTCAAACTCTCCCTAAATGTAGCAGGCAGATATTGTGGGCTATGACCAGAGGCGTTGAGGTGACATTTCCACTGGCAAATTGAGGTGTAATCCTTTGAAAATGGAATGTCAATATATGCTATTCAAAAGCTGGAATCCTTAATTTAGCTGCAGAAACTGAATGTATCACAGACACCACTAAACTGTACTTCTTCTAATAAGTGGGAAAAGTAACAGAGACTACAACAATGCCACTGTATAATGGATTAGCAGCAGAGCTGAATCCAGACTGAATTTAAAGCAGGTCTCTGTAACTCTTAGGCACACCTGAATTCTGTTACAACTGAGTTGTTGGGATGGGAATAAGATGCTAGTTAGAACGCCCACACTGACAGTACTGTTGACACGGAAGATATAGATAAATGAAGCATGCTAATGTGCTTTCCAGGGGCTCAATGCTTCAGATAATCCAAGGACCTGTCATTGCTCGGATTAACTCGTAATATGAATATGAGGATTAGGCAGAGAATATTATAAAATGTGAATATGGGCTACCAGTCTGAATAAAAATATTTTCACAACTTTATACAACTTAATACTACAGAAGGTTATTATTCAAAACAAGGTACTGTGTCAATGCTCATAGATCATAAATGAAACCTTGTGTGAAATATAGAATATATATAGACACATACAATATAAATATCTATATTAAAATGCAATATAATGTATATTATATTATTTTTTTACACTCTAAATCCCTACAAAGTTAAATTGGGAAGCTGATAAGGTGAAGTTGAGAAGTTTGGGGGGCATTCGTGATGACTGGTGCCCAAGATGTTTTGAAAGAATGCGCAGATGTTGAATGGGTGGAGGATGTCAGAGTGAAATGTAGCTGCGGCAGGTGCCAAGATACACCCTGCATCAGAAATAGAAACAGGTAGACACCAGGCGCCAGCCACAAGTTACTGGCACATGGTGAAGTGGACTTGGCACCGGCAGCTAGCGAACAGATGTTAGATCCAGGACAGATAATTACATCAGTGAGCGAGCAGACATTTTTCCACTTAATTTCAGTCTTTTAAAAGTGTGACTAGTCCCAGAGGCCCTCGGCTAGCGAGACGCCCCGGACCCTTTCCTGGTAGGGTGCCCAAGGCATTGCACGGCGCCCAGTAGGGTTGCTGATCGGTGGGCCTTCAACATGGCCTAGGCCTCGTGGGGGAGGGCGGGGTCAGTCCTGGCAGTAGAAGAAAGTGGTGGGGAGGGAGGGGGAGTGTATGGGGTGGGGGGGTGGCAGCAAAAGCTAAATTAATCTCTTTTGTTGGGTTGAATGAGGATACACCCGGGCTAATTAAATAGTGCTCAGATGACACATGCATTGTTGATTAAATAACAAATAGGCTTTTGATTGGCAATTTCATCCTTCATCAAGTGCCAACTTGACATCAACGGTATCGTGGAACCTTCAAAAAAACTGAAAGGTAAAGGAAAATGTATTTGATGTGTCAAAAAGCAAAGAAAAAGGTTGCCTAGATAAGCCAGGGCATTTTGTTAATGGAAGTAGGATTGGGTAATTCTGTATTGCATGTGCATAAAAAAAAACGTCCCCATCCCCATTGACTAATTCTGTATTGATTGTCCATAAAAAAAATGACCCCATCCTCCTGTCAGCCTTAAAAAAATAACGTTTCTACTTCATTTTCTGCCTAGTTTATGAGGGTACACTTATGACCAGATTTTCTCTTACAGGTGTATATCATGGCTCTTGCTCTGTTCTCTATCCAACATCTGGGTTACATTTGGTACCAGGAAAACAACTTTGGTGTGCTCCTCCCACTCAGAGTCCAATGATTCTTCATTAATGTCTATCGGGGAAGATAGTTAATAGGTTAGTGGGAACGGGACAATTTCTAAGTAGATCTTAGTTGCAATTTAGCGACCCAGATCCACAATGCCATGCCGGGATTGAGCTCCAGGACAATGGTTCTCCCTGACCCAGGCCCACAAAAACCTCACCTTAAAAGGCAGTTAACTTGTTCTGCTACATTGCTTAATGAGCTGAACTAGTAAACAGTGCGGTGTTACTTTCTCTGATTGATCGGTGACAGCGTCTTTATGGCCGTCAGGTGAAACTCGAAGGGACAGCACTGGGGGCCTCGTGGCAGCCACTTTCACCACATCCCTCCTCAGTAACAAATGTGTTGGTGTGTTTGTTTGCTCAACACTCAATAAAATAATAGGGAGTAGGTAGTCCTCCAATGAGGTGACTTCACAGCTTTTATGATTGTGTGGGGGCTGAGTGGGCGGAGGGGGAAGGCGGCTGAACTGCATTAGGGAAATTTACAGTCCAAAAGACATTAGATAATTCACGGCGTGAAACAGTGTAATAAATAATGGGCGCGGGCAAATAGGCTGCCGCATTGACTATCACCGAGCGACAAAGGCCTTTGTTGCCCTTCCCGGTGCAAGTGGGCACCAATAACCCCCCTCCTGACAGCAACCTGTCTGAAATACAAGTGCCCTTCACCCAACCTATGAGAGACGCTCTACGGGATAAATATGGAAGGTTGATATAGCACTTTATTATGAATAATGAGTACATTTGCATAATATTGAACAGCTTCTTGATATTGTATATAGAGACAGTATATCCTCTAAGATGAATTTCTTCATAAAGTGTATGACTCCAACTCATTTCTGAATGTAACATATCAAAGTAATGGTTCTTGTTTGACATTAAATGAGAGACACTTCCACCCTTTATTAAACCTCCATTTCCATTGATTGACATTGGTTCTGATCTTCCTCCCCGGATCCCAATAGGCCTACACATCCACAGACTGTCATGGGAATAGACATTGCAGCTATGCACTTAAGTGCTCCCTCTGATTATAATCCACCACTCACACCCTTATTTAACCTACAAAGAAGTAGGAATTAGTTCGGAAACTCAAAAGGGGTGATGATATTAATTTAACAATAGTTTTGATCCGAATGTGCAAATTGTTCAATCAGATAAACAAGGTAGATGGACTCTTTTAAATATGTTATTGGAACATAAAGAGATTTGGCTCAATCTATATGGTCCAAATAATGATGATCCATGCTTCTTTGAAAATAGATATAGTAATTTATCAAGGCTACAAGAAATACAAGACTATTATTTTGGTGGGAGCTTTTAATTACCTCGATGGACCGTAAACAAAATCACACTATAAACTATCACCCTTATGCACTTCATGAAAACACAAATATCGTGGATATATGGAAACTTAAATATACTGAACTAGTGAGATCGGACCATCAAATAATTGGCATATACAGTGCATTTGGAATGTATTCAAACCCCTTGACTTTTCCACATTTTGTTACATTACATCTTTATTCTAAAATGGAATAAATTCCACACAATACCAATAATGTTTTTTAAAGATTTTAACAAAAATAAATAACTTATTTTCATAAGTATTCAGACCTTTTGCTATGAGACTCGAAATTGAGCTCAGGTGCATCCTGTTTCCATTGATCATCCTTGTTTCTACAACTTGATTAGAGTCCACCTGTGGTATATTCAATTGATTGGACATGATTTGGAAAGGCACACACCTGTCTATATAAGTTCCCACAGATGGCAGTGCATGTCAGAGCAAAAAACAAACCATGAGGTTGAAGGAATTGTCCGTAGAGCTCCGAAACAAGATTGTGTCGAGGCTCAGATCTCGGGAAGGGTACCAAAACATTTCTGCAGCATTGAAGATCCCCAAGAACACAGTGGCGTACATCATTCTTAAATGGAAGATGCTTGGAACCACCAAGACTCTTCCTAGAGCTGGCTGCCCGGCCAAACTGAGCAATCTGGGGAGAAGGGCCTTGGTGAGGGAGAATACCAAGAACCCAATGGTCACTCTGACAGAGCTCCAGAGTTCCTCTGTGGAGATGGTTGTCCTTCTGGGAGGTTACCCCATCTCTCCAGCACTCCACCAATCAGGCCTGAAGCCACTCCTCAGTAAAAAGGCACATGACAGCCCGCTTGGAGTTGTCAAAAGGCACCTAAAGACTCTCAGACGATGAGAAACAAGATTATCTGGTTTGAATAAACTAAGATTGAACTCTTTGGCCTGAATGCCAAACATCACGTCTGGTGGAAACCTGGCACCATCCCTACATTGAAGCATGGTGGTGGCAGCATCATCCTGTGGTGATGTTTTTCAGCGTCAGGGACTGGGAGACTAGTTAGGATCGAGGAAAAGATGAACAGAGCAAAGTACAGAGAGATCTTGATGAAAACCTTCTCCAGAGTGCTCAGGACCTCAGACTGGGGCGAAAGTACAGCGTTCAACAGGACAACGACCCTAAGCACACAGCCAAGGCAAATCACTAGTGGCTTCGGTCTCTGAATGTCCTTCAGTGGCCCAGCCAAAGCCCAGACATGAACCCGATCGAACATCTCTGCAGAGATCTTAAAATAACTGTGCAGCGATGCTCCCCATCCAACCTGACAGAACTTGAGAGGATCAGCAGAGAAGAATGGGAGAAACTCCCCAAATACAGATGTGCCAAGCTTGTAGGGTCATACCCAAGAAGACTTGAGGCTGTAATCGCTGCCAGACGTGCTTCAACAAAGTACTCAGTAAAGTTTCTGAATACTAATGGAATTGTGATATTTAGTTTTTTTTTAGAAACCTGTTCTTGCTTTGTCATTATGGGGTATTGTGTGTAGATTGATGAAGGACGTTTGGAAAAAAATCTGTTAGAGTAAGGATGTTATGTAACAAAATGTGGAAAAAGTCAAGGGTTCTAAATACTTTCTGAAGGCACTGTACACTGTACTCTTACATAATTTCCACTTGGGCGAGGATATTGGACAATTAATCAAAGCCTATTGGATGACAACTTGTTTAACCAGGACAGAATAATTTATAACAGACTTTTTCCTACATGACATACAGTGCCTTGCAAAAGTATTCATCCCATTTGGTGTTTTTTCTATTTTGTTGCATTACAACCTGTCATTTAAATATACTTTTATTTGGATTTCATGTAATGGACATACACAAAATAGTCCAAATTGGTGAAGTGAAATGTAAAAAAAAAAAAAAAAAAAAAAATTTAACGGAAAAGTGGTGCATGCATGTGTATTCACCCCTTTTGCTATGAAGACCCTAATACGATCTGGTGCAACCAATTACCTTCAGAAGTCACAGAATTACTCCTGTTCTGAAAGGCCCCAGAATCTGCAACACCACTAAGAAAGGGGCACCACCAAGAAAGCGGCACCATGAAGACCAAGGAGCTCTACATACAGATCAGGGTTGGGTTATAAAACAATATCTGAAACTTTGAACATCCCATGGAGCACCATTAAATCCATTTTTTTTAAATGGAAAGAATATGGCACCACAACAAACCTGCCAAGAGAGGGCCACCCACCAATACTCACGGACCAGGGAAGAAGGGCATTAATCAGAGAGGCAACAAAGAGACCAAAGATGACCCTGAAGCAGCTGCAAATCTACACAGCGGAGATTGGAGTATCTGTCCATAGGACCACTTTAAGCCATACACTCCACAGACCTAGGCTTTATGGAAGAGTGGCCAATAAAAAGCCACTGCTTTAAAGAAAAACATGAGCAAACACGTTTGGTGTTGGCCAAAAGTTAGAGAATAGAAGAATAGAAATGTTTTAGAAATAATAGAATAGAAACTTTTTTGAAATCACAGCACAGTTGAAAAATATATGGCAAATAGATATCAATACTGGATGGTGTTCAGTGATAGATTGGAGTGGTTGAGTGGAGCTGAAGGTTGGGACTAAAAACCACAAAAGATAACTATTTAAAATATGCTGTGTCCGTAAAATGTATATAGTATGTATAAGCGGGAAGTAGAAGCCTAAGAGTTGTTGTCCATTCGTTTACTCCATTTAGGGGAGGGATGGTAGGATTAGAGGAAAATAATAAAGTAACATTTCTTAAACCATTTCTATATATATTTTATATATACATAATTACAAAAAAAACATGGGGGATTGGAAATGATGCAGACAATTACATTTATGGAAGCATGACAGGCGGACGTGTCATACAAGGAGAAGCATGATGCCTGACATTCCAGGCCCTCTGTGGTGTGATACTGTAAAAAAAAAAAAAAAAAAGATAATGCCAAGAGTGTGCAAGCTGTCATCCAGGCAAATGGTGGCTGTTGAAGAATCTCAAATCTCAAATATATTTAGATTTGTTTAACACTATTTTGGTTACTACATGATTCCATATGTGTTATTTCATAGTTTTCATGTCTTCACTAACATTTTTTAAATAGTAAAAATAAAGAAAAAACCCTTGAATGAGTAGGTGTTCGAAAACTTTTGACCGGTAGTGTACATTTTTAAAATTGGGTGCAGATGTAGCCTGGCTGGCAAAATCTCATTGGAAATGGCAATAGGGTGGTCCAAATGTGTTTAATTACTGGGCTAGCCATAGACCTGGCACATTGCATAAAGGGTTAAACCGATCCAGGTCTAACACAGACAGGAGATAGTAAAGTAACGTGGAGGAGTGAGTGAGTGAGTGAGTGAGTGAGTGAGTGAGTGAGTGAGTGAGTGAGTGAGTGAGTGAGTGAGTGAGTGAGTGAGAGAGAGGAGGGGGGGGTAGATGCAGAATATTGTGACTCTCTCTCCCCTGGGTCAGGTCTGTGTTTCTCTGTCCTCTCCTCTGTCTTTCCCAGGAGTCCTCTCATCCACAATATGGCTAAATTATGACAGCCTGCTCCTCTCCTGTGGTGTGCTAGGCAAGATTTAGAAGGGTGTAATGTGGGAGGAATCAGAGACCCGGAAGCATCGACCTAATAGGGTGACTTTCTCAGCGTCTCTGGATTAGAAACACTCTTCTGTTCTGGAAGAGTAGTCAGATAGGCAGCCAAGTTATTAGAAATGGTTTACTCAGCTCTATTGTAAAGTGGCTCAAAGGAAATTATACTAGTTTGTACAACAAGATCATGATATATTTCTGTCTCTGAAAACTTAAAGAAACAGAGGTGGAGAAAATAGAGACAGATGCTGTTGTTGAAATAGATACAGTTTGAGGACACCTGCTCGTCGAATACCTCGTTCAGAAATCATGGGCATTAATATGGAGTTGGTTCCCCTTTTCCTCCTATAAAAGCCTCCACTCTTCTGGGAAGGCTTTCCATTAGATGTTGGAACATTGCTGCCGGGGACTTGTTTCCATTCAGCCACAAGAGTGTTAGTGAGGTCAGGCACTGATGTTGGGCGATTAGGCATGGCTCACAGTCAGCGTTCCAATTCATCCCAATGGTGTTTTATGGGCTTGAGGTCATGGCTCTGTGCAGGCCAGTTAAAATCTTCCACACCAATCTTGACAAACCATTTCTGTATGGACCTCACTTTGTGCACAGGGGCATTGTCATGCTGAAACAGGAAAGAGCCTTCCCCAAATTGTTCCCCAGATTTCACTTCACTGGAACTAAGGGGCCTAGCTCGAACCATGAAAAACATCCCAGACTGTTATTCCTCATCCACCATACTTAACAGTTGGCTCTATGCATTGGGGCAGGTAGTGTTCTCCTTGCATCCCACAAACCCAGATTTGTCTATCGGATTGCCAGATAGTTTATCGGGATTCATCACTCCAGAGAAAGTGTTTCCATTCCAGCCGAAGCTTGGCATTGTGCATGGTGATCTTAGGCTGTTCTGCCGTGGAAATCTATTTCATGAAGCTCCCGTTGAACAGTTATTGTGCTGACGTCAGTTTGGAACTCGGTAGTGAATGTTGCAACCGAGAACAGACTTTTTTTTTGTGCTACGTGCTTCAGCACTCTGCAGATCCGTTCTGTGTGTTTGTGTGACCTTCCACTTCGCGGCTGAGCGGTTGTTGCTCCTAGACATTTCCACTTCACCATAGCAGCACGGACAGTTGACAGGGGCAGCTCTAGCAGGGCAGAAATTTCATAAACTGACTCACTACTTCACAGGACAGGCATTTGAACATAAACATACATTTTTTATCGATATGCCTTAATTACAAATCTGTATGCCACCTGTACGAATAAAATTGTTAAATTACATGCCTAGTTGGTTTAGCCATGGTAAAAGCCAGGAACCTTCCCGCTAGCCATGAGTGGCTGAGATAATGGATGGGCTGGATATGCCAAGAGATGAGTTGGGATTGGTCTGCCACGTAGCATGCTTCCATATATAACATGAGCTGCTCAGTACGTATAGGTAATCTTTTCTAACGCAGCTTTTTTTCAAGGATGTTCTCAACCTTCTGGAGGTCGGGGACAGGCGAGAGTTCATAAACCAGGTCAGAGTCCAAACAGTACCAGGTGATAGGCAGGCTTGATGTCAGGACAGGCAGGGGTTCAGTGATCAGGTCTGAGTCCAAACAGTACAAGGGGATAGGCAGGCTTGAGGTCAGAACAGGCAGAGTGGTCAGGCAGGCGGGTTTAGGCGTCAGGACAGGCAAGGGTCAAAACCAGGAGGGCTAGGGAAAAAACAGAGACTGGGAAAAATAGGAGCTATGAAAAATGTTGGTTGACTTGGCAAATCAAGATGAACTGGCACAGAGAGACAGGAAACACAGGGATAAATAGCAACAGCTGGACAAGCACAGGTGAAACAGATCAGGGCGTGACAGTTTTCATTGCAAGTTAAAGCTTACTGTTAGCTGGCTGGCTCACACTCACAACTGTAAGCTAAAAAAAAAAAAAAGCTCTAAGCTTTTATGTAATTAGCTCTTTTTTTACCTTTATTTAACTAGGCAAGTCAGTTAAGAACAAATTCTTATTTTCAATGACAGCCTAGTGGATAAACTGTTAACTGCCTGTTCAGGGGCAGAACAACAGATTTGTACCTTGTCAGCTCAGGGGTTTGAACTTGCAACCTTCCAGTTACTAGTCCAACTCTCTAACCACTAGGCTACCCTGCCGCCCATCATTAACTTGTAAATAATGACCTTGTTGTGAGTTAATTTCCTGTAATAATGAACACAAATTATATAAAGTTAATGATATGGTCATTATTTGAACTGGCTAGCCAGCTAACTTAACATTAGCTGTCTAACAAGCTAAACAACATTGTTTATAAAGTTGCTTTTAGTTGCCTGGTTTGATAGATTGACATACACTAACTAACTTTTATTACGGATGTGTTTATTGGTGTTAAAGGATCGGACCCTTTTTTTCTCGCCTAAAATGAAAATGTGAAATGTGAAATTAATGTTGGAGAATATAACACATTAGATCTGATAAAAGATAATAAAAACCAAAAAACATGCGTTTTCTATTAATTTTTTTCTTCGTCTTTGAAATGGAAGAGAAGGCCATAATATAATATTGCAGTTTAGGCGCAATTTTGATTTTGTCCACTAGATGCAGCACTGTGTGCGCAAAGTTTCAGATTGATCCAGTGAAGCATTGCAATACTGGGCAATAGTTTGTCTCAAGTCTGCCCACATAGAAAAATTATATGATAATACAAAATGTAAGTTTACACACTCCCAGGAATGGGTGGGGTGGGTGTGGAGCCAAAGACAGCAGGGGTTAAAACTGTAAAACCCAGTTCCTACATTTGAATATAAAAATGGATTTTATCTAACAAAACTATGCTTCATCTTATCTCTGGGACCCTCAGGATTACAAATCAGACCAAGATTACTGAATGTAAGTACATTACTTTCCTTCAGAGGTGTATGTATCAAACCAGTTGCCATGATGAAGGTTTTTTGTTGTTGTGCACTCTCCTCAAACAATAGTATGGTATTTTTTACACTGTAATAGCTACTGTAAATTAGTTTAACATGAATGTAAGCTTTCTGCCCATATAAGACATATCTATATCCTGGAAAGTTTTCTGTTACTTACAACGTCATGCTAAGCGCACCTTAGCTCAACCGTCCCGGTATAGGGACACCGATCCCGTAGAGATTTTAAAATACACCAGTTATGCTATTTTGGACCACCAGGCTTCTGATGTCATGCAGCCAGTCATTTTTGTGTCCATACTTTTTCATAATGACAAGTTTCATGTTGGACGACAATAGATTGTTCATGATGTCACTGCGACAACTGTACAGACATGTTGATAGACGTAGAATAAACCAGCCTTTAACCTCTTGCGCCGAGCCATCCCGGATCCGGTATCGTGACTACAGCCTCAAGCTCATTACCATAACGCAACATTAACGATTTCTAAAAATCGCAAATGAAATTAAATAAATATGCCTGCTCTCAAGCTTAGCCTTTTCTTAACAACACTGTCATCTCAGATTTTCAAAATATGCTTTTGAACCATAGAAAATCAATCATTTGTGTAAGAGTGTTGATGGCTAGCTTAGCATTTAGCGTAGCATTTAGCACGCAACATATTCACAAAAACCAGCAAAGGAATCAAATAAAATAATTTACCTTTGAAGAACTTCAGATGTTTCAATGAGGAGACTCTCAGTTACATAGCAGATGTCCAATTTTTCCTGAAAGATTCTTTGTGTAGGACAAATCGCTCCGTTTTGTTACTACACATTTGGTTACCGAAACGAACCGAAAATTCAGTCACCTAAACGTCAAACTTTTTTGCAAACGTTGTTTGAATCAATCCTCAAGGTGTTTTGTCAAATATCTCTTCATTGATATGCCGTTCGTGGAAGCATGGTTTTTCTCAGAATCCCATGGAAAAATACCAGCAGCTGAGTTTTGCGCACCAATTTCCACGCAGGACACCGTGCGGACACTTGGCAAATGTAGTCTATTATGGTCAATCTTCCAATGATATGCCTGCAAATACATCACAATGCTCCAGACCCCTTGGGGAAACGATAGAAAGGGTAGGCTCATTCCTGTCGCATTCACAGCCATATAAGGAGAATGCAAAATGTAGCCTCAGAAATCCTGTTCATTTCCTGGTTGCAGAAACATCTTGGTTTTGCTTGAAGCTTTTGTTCTAGGGCACTCACAGTGAAAATCTTTGCAGTTCTGGAAACGTCAGAGTGTTTTCTTTCCAAAGCTATCAATTCCATGCATAATCGAGCATCTTTTCGTGACAAAATATTGCGCTTAAAACGGGCACGTCTTTTTATCCAAAAATGAAATACTGCCCCTAGAGTTTGAAGAGGTTAATCTTGAAATCTTTGGTTGTTAGGTACACCGCCGTACTCACTCCGTTTAGCACAGGGCCTCACACGTGAATCCTTAAAGAGATGGGTGAGGCTATGGGTGTGAACAATGCTTAAGGGGCGTAGACAAAGAAGAGCTTTCCAGTAGGTGTACCAAAACATTCGAGGGCCATTTTCTCAAAAGTGGGGTAATCAACTTTCACAGCAGAATTACTTGGGGTATGTTAATATAAGCTTGGCACATTTAGCCACTGGGATTTTTGCCCATTCTGTCAGGACCCAGTTTCAAACCTGGGTCTCCGGTGTGAGAAACAGTCACTTAGCAAACTGAGCCACGAATAGTTTGCAGAACCCAGAAGATGAGGCGGAAAAATATAAATCCACAACGTCAAAAGTAATTCCAAGAGAACAAAGGTAATCCTCCAAGTCAAAAAGGTAAATCCACAAGGTGGTAGGTACAGCAGAAAAAAGCCTCAAAAGATCATCAAAAAATAAATAAACAAGAACAAAAACAGAGTACCACAAGAGAGTCCAACTGGAGCAACAAATGTTCACAGCATCACTGGGGCTGGGTGCTAACATTCAAACACAGAGCAATGAACTGAGGAAAACTAAGGGTTTAAATACAATCAAGGGAAACGAGGCACAGGTGCAAATAATAACTGGGAACAAGGGAAAACAAGAGGGTCAAAAAGCACAATGGGGGCATTTAGTGACCAAAACCGGAACAACCCTGGCCAATTCCTGACACATTCTCCAAGGCAAAACTGTTCCAGCTCCTTTAAGTTGGATGGGTTCTGCTGGTGTACTGCAATCTTTAAGTCATACTACAGATTCTCAATTGGATTGAGGTCTGGGCTTTGACTAGGCCATTCCAAGACATTCAAATGTTTCCACTTAAACCACTCGAGTGTTGATTTAGCAGTATGTTTCGGGTCATTGTCCTGCTGGAAGGTGAACCTCCATCCCAGTCTCAAATCTCTGGAAGACAGAAACAGGTTTCCGTCAAGAATTTCCCTGTATTTGGCACCATCCATCATTCCTTCAATTCTGACCAGTTTCCCAGTAACTGCCAATGAAAAACATCCCCACAGGGATGATGTTCTCGGGGTGATGGGAGTTGTTGGGTTTGCGCTAGACATAGCGTTTTACTTGATGGCCAAAAAGCTACATTTTAGTCTCATCTGACCAGAGTACATTCTTCCATATGTTTGGGGAGTCTCCCACGTGCCTTTTGGCCAACACCAAACATTTTTCTTATTTTTTTCTTTAAGCAATGGATTTTTTCTGGCCACTCTTCCATCAAGACCAGCTCTGTGGAGTGTCCGCTGTGGAGATTTGCAGCTACTTCACGGTTATCTTTGGTCTCTTTGTTGCCTCTCTGATTAATGCCCTCCTTGCCTGGTTCGTGAGTTTTGGTGGGCGGCCCTCTCTTGGCAGGTTTGTTGTGGTGCCATATTCTTTCAATTTTTTATGATGGATATAATGGTGCTCCATGGGATGTTGAAAGTTTCAGATTTTTTTTATAACCAAACCCTGATCTGTACTTCTCCACAACTTTGTCCCTGACCTGTTCGGAGAGCTCCTTGATCGTCATGGTGCTGCTTGCTTGGTGGTGCCCTTTTCTTAGTGGTGTTGCAGACTCTGGGGCCTTTCAGAATGGGTGTATATATACTGAAATCATGTGACACATTGATTGCACACAGGGGAACTTTATTTAACTAATTATGTGACTTCTGAATGTAATTGGTTGCACCAGATCTTAGGAACTTCATAGTAAAGGGGGTAAATACATATGCACGCACCACTTTTCAGTTTTTGAATTTTTTAGAATTTTTAAAATACCACTTCACCAATTTGGACAATTTTGTGTATGTCCATTACATGAAATCCAAATAAAAATCAATTTAAATTACAGGTTGTAATGCAACAAAATAGGAAAAACGCCAAGTGGGATGAATACTTTTGCAAGGCACTGTAGTGTACATAAGTACCGAGCTAGGAATTCCATTAAGCCTTTCGCATACTTCTAGTTTTCATGCACATTTTTTAGCTTGAGAAAAATACTGCACCCAACATCTTAGTTTGTAAAATTGTGCAACTAAGACCTCCTTGGTAAAAACTATATACAGATTTCTTGATCTGTCTGATAAATTCAGACTATTTTGAGGAAGTGTATAGTGAATATGTTGTTGCTATGGCGTCTCAAGAGGAACAAACAGTAATTTGGACGCGTTTTTCTTGTTTTTCAAGCGAAAGGTAGTGTGCAAGGCACAGACTTTAATTTCGCATAGCTGAGCATGCAGGCGCCTTTACATTACACATCTGTGGCATTGACTCCATCTCTAAGCAACTGGAGGTGATATTTCATCGCAAACTCATCATTTCAGAGACCAGAGGCAGGTGTCCATTCCTTCCCAATTCAATGTGACGCTGACACTATTATTCAAAGCAACACCATTAGTCAGGTATGTAACATTGTGGGAAAATATTCATTGCTCATTGTTTGGTGGAATACATATACCCAAGTCAAATAACACAAAAGAGTGGGTCTGCATTCATAGAAAACACATGTAAAATGGCAAACACATATCACAACAGTACACACATGTCAACTCTGAGTGTGGCATTCTCCCCCATTGTTTGCTCCCAAACAAATCAATATTGCCTCATTAATAATAACTACATAATGCAATTGAGCCAAGGGCACCATTGTTGTGGAAGGGGGCCTGTCATCCCAAACAGTTAAATGCAAATCAAATGCTATCGCCCCACACACTCTAACAGTGAGGTCGGCCTGATGCCTTTTGTGCTCCCATTGCACCAGCAGGAGGTACATGGCCTTTGATGACACGGTAAAGCACTCCTGACTGAAAGGGACTTGTCAATCACATCAGAGAACCACACAATACCCACTCTGTCTGTAATTATGGGCTTCATTACACTGCTGTATACCTACTGTCACACACACACACACACACACACACACACACACACACACACACACACACACACACACACACACACACACACACACACACACACACACACAGCTAACATAAATATGAAATCCCTCCTACTTTTCTGTAATCTTCTTAAGAAAATTTGCACATCATAATGTGCTAAATTCTCTGGCTTGGCTGTTTGAACACAACAGTTTGGAGATGGTGCTGCAGAGGGCACAAAGGCAGCGCAGTCGCTAAATGTCAAAGGAGATTTTACTCACAGATTGTAATGTAAAACATTTTCGGTTTTCTCTAATGAACAGAATGTTGCTGTGGTATTATAGAGTCTCATGGAGTGATAGTTTGGAATATGTTCTTTTTCAACCAAGCGGTTGATGGGAAAAGTCCCAGGCAGCAGCCTCTCTGTGCTAGTGATGGCTGTTTAACAGTCGGATGGCCTTGAGATAGAAGCTGTTTTCAGTCCCAGCTATGATGCACTTGTACTGACCTCACCTTCTGGATCGTAGCGGGGTGGTTGTTGTCCTTGATGATTGCTTTGGCCTTCCTGTAACATCCGGTGCTGTAGGTGTCCTGGAGCGCAGTTTGTTTGCCCTCGGTGATGCATTGTGCAGACCGCACCACCATCAGGAGAGTCCTGCGGTTGTGGGTGGAGCAGTTTCCATACCAGGCGCTGATACAGCCTGACAGTATGCTCTCAATTGTGCATCTGTAAAAAATTTAGGTTTTTAGGTGACAAGCCACATTTCTTCAGCCTCCTGAGGTTGAAGAGGCGCTGTTGAGCCTTCTTCACCACACTGTCTGTGTGGGTAGACCATTTCAGTTTGTCAGCTTTCCACCTTTTCCACTACTGTCCCGTCAATGTGGATAGGGGGGTGCTCCCTATGCTGTTTCCTGAAGTCCACAATCATCTCCTTTATTTTGTTGATGTTTAGTGAGAGGTTATTTTCCTGACACCACACTCAGAGTGCCCTCAACTCCTCCTTGTAGGCTGTCTCGTCATTGTTGGTAATCAAGCCCACTACTGTCGTCTGCAAACTTGATGATCGAGTTGGAGGCATGCATGGCCACGCAGTCATGGGTGAACAGGGAATACAAGTGGGGGCTGAGCACGCAGCCTTGTGGGTCCCAGTGTTGAGGATCAGCGAAGTGGAGATGTTGTTTCCTACCTTCACGAAGTCCAGGACCCAATTGCACAGGGTGGGGTTGAGACCCAGGTCCTCAAGCTTAATGATAAGCTTGGAGGGTACCATGGTGTTTAATGCCGAGCTGCAGTCAATGAAGTGCATTCTTACATACGTTTTCCTCTTGTCCAGATGGGATAGGGCTGTGTGCAGTGTAATGGCAGTTTGCATCGTCTGTGGACCTATTGGGGCAGTAAGCAAATTTAAGTGGGTCTAGGGTGACAGGTAAGGTGGAGGTTATATGATCCTCTAGTCTCTCAAAGCACTTCATGATGACAGTGAGTGCTATGGGGCATTAGTCATTGCGTTCAGTTACCTTTGCATTCTTGGGTACAAAAACAATGGTGGCCATCTTGAAGCATGTGGGGACAGCAGACTGGGATAGGGAGAGATTTAATATGTTCGTAAACACACCAGCCAGCTGGTCTGTCCATGCTCTGAGGATGGAGCTAGGGATGCCGTCTGGGCCGGCAGCCTTGCGAGGGTTAACAGGATTGCGAACTACTTTCCTAATGAGGCTCTCCTTGGATAAAATACATTTACTTGCTTGTCTTTCAACAAACAAGCCTGAAACCTTGTATAAAGACTGTTTACATCTAGTGGAAGCCATAGGTACTGGAATCTTGGAGTTATTTTTTTTGTATAGCCCAGAGGCTTGCATTGGAAAGGCCTGTGACCTACAAAAAATATAATTTTCTGGATAGATTTTTCTCAGATTTCTGCCTGCCATATCAGTTCTGTTATACTCACAGACATTATTTTAACAGTTTAGAAGCTTCAGTGTTTTCTATCCAATGCTACCAATTATATACATATTCTAGCTTCTGGGCCTGAGTAACAGGCAGTTTACTTTGGGCACGTCAGACAGGATACTGCCCCCTAGCCCTAAGTACATGTCTTACTCACGTCGGCCACGGAGAAGGAGAGCCCACAGTCCTTGGTAGCGGGCCTCGTCGGTGGCACAGTATTATCCTCAAAGTGGGCAAAAAAGGTATTTAGTTTGTCTGGAAACAAGACGTGGGTGTCCGTGACGTGGCTGGTTTTCCTTTTGAAGACCGTGATTGTCTATAGACCCTGTCACATACTTCTCGTGTCTGAGCCCTTGAATTGTGACACCACTTTATACTGACATTTTGCTTGTGTGTTTGTCTTATGGAGGGAACCTTCACTGATTCAACTGCACCCAACTCACCCATCCTGAAACCACAAATGTATCCACCAAAAGACAAGGGTCCACTTTCTCCATAAATGTCACTCCTACTGGATGATATTCTTCTTTATCATGTCCATCGATACCAGGCTTGGGCTCTGAACTCTTCACCACACCTTCCATCTCACTTAACTCACCCTAATTACCTTCCATTTAACCTCCAGAACTCGGTCTGGCGCATGGTTCACTCTGTTTGCCCTTGACACCAATCTTCTTCAACACCCCATTTCCATCACGATCTTCCTCAAATTCAATTTGTCCTAGTGGCATCCCGACTTAACTCCATCGTATAATCGTCCTGCTCACATAAGAAACGTGTCTTCTCCAGGCATCGACATTTTGAATGCATGAGCAGTGGCACAACCGTTCTCCTTTCAAATCATTCTTGGCCTAATTCAAGATGGTTTGGCCTAATTCGAGATGGCTATGTTTTGGGCCACACCACCAACCACACCGACACCTACAGATTTAAAGGCCTATGCTTCAGGGGTGAATATAATCAATAAACCAGTCTTTTATTTCAATGTAATTCAATGACTGAGTTAACATTAACCTTGGCCAACAATACTGTGTATGCCATGTCAAAAACAATCCCACCACCTGTCAGAGGACCTTGTTATGGTCCCATTCAACCATCAGCTCACCACCCGATCAAATTGTATAATAATGAGACCCTTTGGCATTGTGGGGCTCTTCTCAATCTCTCCTTCAGTCTTTTAACCCCCCCCCCACACACACACACACTCTATGCAGGCAATAGTGCTTGGGGCGAACATTGAGAGTTAATGAATTGGTGTAATGGGAAGACTGAAGTAATAACACAAATGAAGTCTTTCATGGACTTTTTATGGATATATGGCTAATTAATGAAAAATGGAGGGCACCTATTGTCTCCCAGCAAATCCAATCCCCTTTTATTTGCCAATCACCCTTATGCGCTTCAGCCTAACGTTTTAATCACTGCAACTCCAGTACACCCGGCCAGTCCCCTAGTCGATTATTGCAATTCAATTTAGCATATTAATTATAGCCGCAGCCGAAGGGGATGTACTTTCTACTCCGCCGTGAACCTGGACCTTTCTTCTATATTATTTTCTCCCCCAACCATGTTTACTTATCTTTCCCCTTTTTTAGGCCCGTGTTTGTATTGCATTGTACTATGGGATGGAGGTTATCTTCACAGTATGGTAATTTGCAGCCTACTGCCCCAGGACATTGGCTTTAATGAGCGGACATCTCTCTGTGGGGAGGTTTCCCCTGATAATCCCTGTACAAAAAGGAAAATAAGATCACTGATGCCCCCATGGGCGGGGACATACTCCGTCCTCTGGCTGAGAGGCCGTGGCAGGTGTGGTCAAACACTGCCTGTAGGACCCCTGTAGGACTGTGTGTGTGTGTGTGTGTGTGTGTGTGTGTGTGTGTGTGTGTGTGTGTGTGTGTGTGTGTGTGTGTGTGTGTGTGTGTGTGTGTGTGTGTGTGTGTGTGTGTGTGTGTGCGTGCGTGCGTGTCAGGGCCACTACTCCTCTCCCTGTGTCTGCTCCTGTAAAGTGTAAAAAGCAGTAGAATACTGGACAGGTGCAAAGGGCTGAGAGAATGGATTACCCTTTCATGGTTGTTGAAGAATGATGGAGTGAGAGAGACGGAGAATATGTAGCACATTAATATTAGCTTTTGTCTGGAGACAGGAAATTCCGAAGATAATTTGTGACCCAGCAGAATTTGAAATTGTGTTTTTACAATGGACAAAAATAGAAACTCAGAGCTGGAAAATGCTATATCATACACTGCAGTTGAGGAACAATGGAAAAGTAATTTCTCTTTGAAAGTTAATAAACTTGAAACCCCACTTTTGAGAAAATGGCCCTCGAATGTTTTGGTACACCCAGAGTAAGGTAGCAACCAAAGATTAAGACTAAAAATGGTGAAAGTAGTAGCAAAAAGTAATAGTAAAAATACACTTTATCTAGTCCTTGAACTATATCCTAATCTGACTTTGATGCAGGTCATGTTGTTCTTCACATTAACGTCTCTGGTAAACACACTATATCAAATAAAATCTAAGTTCATTTGTCACCTGCACAGGATACAGAAGGTGGAAACGGTACAGTGAAATGGTTAATTGCATAGTGGAGTCTTTTGTTAGACTGATAATTCCAAACCATACTACCATACATCATGCATGAATCTGCAGGTAGCTAAAGATAACCAACTCGGTTCAATGTTAGCTAGCTAGCTAACATTAGGCTATAACTAGTGATGCAAATGGTTTTCTGTGATATGAGTAATATTACAACACAGCTCATACACGTAACATCAGCTAGCGAGCCAGCCAGCCAGCTAACGTTAGCTAGCTAGATAACAGTACGCTTTAAACCTCTTGATGCTACCCATCAAGGATCCGGGATCGTGACTACGGCTCAAGCTCATTACCATAACGCAAAATGCAAAAAAATATTCTTAGAAATATTTAACCTCCACACATTAACAAGTCCAATAGCTCAAATGAAAGATAAACACCTTGTTCATCTACCCAGCAAGTCAGATTTCTAAAATGTTTTACGACGAAAACAGCACATATTTATATTAGATCACCACCGAAACAAAAGACAAGAGGCAGCCATTTTGTCCCAGAAAATATAAAATTTAAAAGTAGGATTAAAAAATAAATAATTCACTAACCTTTTGAACATCTTCATCAGATGACAGTAATATGACATGTTGCACAGTACATTTGTTTTTTTCAATAATATGCCATTTATATCCATAAATCTCTGTTTACAATGACGACATTTCAAAAAATGCTACTCAAATGTTCGGAGAAATGATGATAGCTCCGACAGATAACGTCAGATAACAAGCAATAAACATGACTAAATATACATGTTCTACATATAGTTACAAAGATACACTTCTTCTTAATGCAACCGCTGTGTTACATTTATTTTTAACGTTACAGAATTTGTTCACTAGGCTATACAATGAGACGGCGCTCAGATATTAGCAGTATGTCTCCTCTACGTTTGGAGTCCACAGAAACCCAAAATAACCACATAAATATTCCCTTACCTTTGATGTTCTTCGATCAGAAGACGTAGAGGGAGTCATACTTACCCAATACATCGTTTGGTTTCAAGTTGTGTGTCTCTGTATTAGCATATGCTAACAGCTTCAGCTGAAATGAACCCAAAATGACTTCTGGTCCCGCACTCTTGCGCATCAAAACTTCAAAATTACATATTATATGTCGACTAAACTGGTCAAACTAAGTGCAGAATCGAGCTTTATGATGTTTTTAACGCGTAAAACAATGATCAGCGCGAACAAACAAACCGACATCAATTGGTGTTTCTTGGAAAAGAAAGCGCCCCAAATCGGCCGCACGCAATAGAGTGCATGTATTTTCGAGTGACCCGAACGTTTTTGCCCGCCAAAGGACGAGGGCGTGCGAGATTTTCACAATGAACGCGCCATTTGAAAGCAGACATCGCGCTGAACACATACAAAATGTTCCCAGATCGCTAGCTGCTTGGGAAGGGTGGGGACGATGACGTCAAAGTTGTCCCAACTTTTCTGTTGCCAAGAGAGAGTTTGGGAGAATGGCTGCCCTGAGAGTTTTGCTTTACATACAGACATAATTTAAACGGTTTTAGAAACTTTAGAGTTTTCTATTCAATAATAATTATTATATGCATATATTAGCAATTTTGGGAAAAAATATTTTCAGTTTACTATGGGCACGCACTTCCTCCAAAGGGGGCAGTATTCAGCCCTATGTCCAAGAATGAAAATGACTTTCTGACTAAATTAAAAACGCATAATATCTGAAAATGTAGCTAGACTCTTACCCATATACATGCATGAATGGTTCTCCCTCTCTGTCATGGATGCCCATGGTTGCCCTTAGCTAACCAACTAGGTTCAATGTTAGGTTGATAGCAATAAAAAATATTTTCTGAGATACAAATAATATTAGTACACAGCTCATACATGTAACGTTAGCTAGCAAGCCAGCCGCAAATGTGTGCTAGCTAGCTAGCTAACAATACACTTTACATGGATGAACGCTTCTCATTCTCTGTAATGGATGCCATGGTTGCCCTTAGTTTGAAGATGTAATCCGGAGACAGGTGTTTTTTACAACAGCCTTCTGTGTTCAAATATTGATTCATTTGAGAGTGGTAGCATTTCTTCACCCCCAGAAATGGGTGGCGGCTTTGTTGTTGTTTGAACTGCAGAATCAATGGGTAAAAGAACCAATTTGAGCCCCTTTCCAAACCAATAAATATATATTAGCATTAGGAACATTGAACAGATTCCCAGATGGCATGTGTCTTACATAAAAAAAACATGTTTACATTACATAGTACATGAATGAGGTAAACCTACTCTAGGAGTATGTATTAGGCTGTTTGAGAGAAGGTTTGAAAATGTTTAACCCGATGTGAGTACATACACTACATGACCAAAAGTATGTGGATACCTGCTTGTCGAACATCTCATTCCAAAGCCATGGGCATTAATATAGAGTTGGTCCTTCCTTTGCCGCTATGACAACCTCCACTCTCCTGGGAAGGCTTTCCACTAGATGTTGGAACATTGCACCGGGGACTTGCTTCCATTAAGCCACAAGAACATTAGTGAGGTCGAGCACTGATGTTGGGTGATTAGACATGGCTCGCAGTCAGCGTTCCAATTCATCCCAAAGGCGTTCGATGGGGTTGAGGTCAAGGCTCAGTGCAGGCCAGTCAAGTTCTTCCACACCGATCTGGAGAAATAATTTCTGTATGGACATAGTTTTGTGGATGGGGGAATTGTCATGCTGGTCCACAAAGTTAGAAACACAGAATCTTCTAGAATGTCATTGTATGCAATAGTGTTATGATTTCCCTTCACCGGAACTAAGGGGCCTAGCCCGAACCATGAAAAACACCACCAGACCATTATTCCTTCTCCACCAAAACTTTACAGTTGGCATTGGGCAGGTACCGTTCTCCTGGCATCTGCCAAACCTAGATTAGTCTGTTGAACTGCCAGATGGTGAAGTGCGATTCATCACTCCAGAGAACGCATTTCACTGCGCCAGAGTCCAATGACGGTGAGCTTTACACCACTCCAGCCGACGCTTGGCATTTTGCGTGGTGATCTTAGGCTTGTGTATGGCTGCTCGGCCATGGAAACCCATTTCATGAAACTCTCAACGAACAGTTATTGTGCTGACGTTGCTTCCACAGGCAGTTTGGAACTCAGTTATGAGTGTTTCAACCGAGTACAGATGATTTATAAGCGCTACTCGCTTCAGCAATCAGCGGTCCCGTTCTGTGGTCTTGTGGGGCCTACCACTTATCGGATGAGCCGTTGTTGCTCCTAGATGCTTTCACTTCACCATAACAGCACTTACAGTTGACTGGGGCAGCTCTTGCAGGGCAGAAATTTGATGAACTGACTTGTTGGAAAGGTGGCATACGATGACAGTGCCATGTTGAAGGTCACTGGGCTCTTCAGTAAGGCCATTCTACAGCCAATGTGTGTCTATGGAGATTGCATGGCTGTGTGCTCGGAGATTGCATGGGTGTGGCTGAAATATCAGAATCCACAAATTTTGGTTTACACATACTTTTGTGTATATAATGTATGTTGTTAAAGTACAGTATAACAATAAAGCTACAGTACTCTAGCAGTAGTCAAGCTGCTTATGCTGAAAAGCTTTTTTAGTGCATATTATTTTTTTACCTTTATTTAACTTGGCAAGTCAGTTAAGAACAAATTCTTATTTTCAATGACGACCTAGGAACAGTGGGTTAACTGCCTTGTTCAGAGGCAGAACGACAGATTTTTACCTTGTCAGCTCTGGGATTTGATCAGCAATCTTTTGGTTACTGGCCCAACGCTCTAACTACTAGGCTACCTGCCACCCCAATACGTCAATTAGCTTATGGATTTCTTATATTTTTCGGCTTCAGCCTTATTTCACTTTAAAAAAAAAAATGTGTATTCATTTCCAGGGGAAATTCCAGAGTTTTTTCCCAGGGGGTCTGATCATAGCACAAGTCCTGCCATCATACATTATTACTGTATTATTCCGTAACAACAACATGGGTGTCAATGACAGCCTAAAGTGTTTGGTTTTCAAAATGGTACAGCTCTGTAGCAGTTTAAGTTACAGAGACTACTAGACCAACAAACTGTAAAAAGATCTTACAATTACATAAATCGTTTATTAACTATGCAATGAAAATATGCTCACATTTGCATAAAAGGGATACATTTACCACAGTACATAACCACCCCCATTATGCTATTATTATTATTTTTAAGCAGTTAAACTGGCCACAGGACCATTCTTTAGAAAACTTGATATACAGCATCCATGGACCAGAATTTCAATCTCCAATGGTCTATCAATTGTAGGAGTGTAGCTCAAACAAGATGGTCACTCTGAACCAATTAATGTTTATAAGGTTTGCGGCCTGTCAAATAAATCCTTATAAATTGTAAACGAATTGGTGGATCACCACATAACTTCGTATTTAATGTGTCAATCCCTATAGCCTTACCAATATCCACCACATGATTGTACTGTTATTAGTATATGTCTGTCTCTTAACCTGTTCACTCTGCGTTAAGAAAGTTGGCACATAGTCAGTGTTCCAAGAAAAGGTACTAAAGGTAGCCTGTAGAATATGGTTCTGTTTGTCAGAGGACGGGGAGCCAGGAAAATGTGTGGTTAATTAAAAGTTTGGTTAATAATGCAACACATCAATCTAATTCCTATTATGAACCAAAAATGATGTCTGAAAAATCTGAGGATGAACTGCTTGGTGTAGTTTCATTGTCAGAGAGAAGTCGCAAGGGAGCGAGTGATTTCTTTCTGTCTTTTGCTTAGAAAACGCTCTTAGAAAACCCTCTTTTTTTTACCCTATCCAACAATCTCAAAGTTAAAGAATAGAATTAAGAAATGTATAGGACGAGCAATGTCGGAGTAGCGTTGACTAGAATACAGTAGAATACAGTATACATATGAAATTAGTAAAACTGTATGTAAACATTATTAAAGTGCCCAATGTTTCCATGTCTATGTACACAGGGCAACAGCCTCTAAAGTGCAGGGTTGAGTAACCGTGTGGTAGCCTGCTAGTGACAGTGATGAAGTTTAGGGAAGGGTACTGGGTGGAGGCCGACTATTGATGGCTATTTAACAGTCTGATGGCTTTGAGATGGAAGCTGTTTTTCAGTCTCCCGGTCCCAGCTTTGATTCACCTGTACTGACCTCGCCTTCTGGATGATAGCGGAGTGAACAGGCGTCACTGCCACATACGCCTCATGTCTGAGCCATTGAATTGCAACTCCACTTTGACTTTGTACTGACGTTTAGCCTGTGTGATTGCCTTACGGAGGGCATAACAACACTGTTTGTATTCAACCATATTCCCAGTCACCTTGCCGTGGTTAAATGTGGTGAACTCAGCTGGCTGTATGGACGGGGAATGTATATCCACAGAGAGCCCTGATTCCGTGAAACAGAGTATGTTACAGTCCCTGATGTCTCTCTGGAAGGAGATCCTCGCCCTGAGCTCATCTACTTTATTGTCCAGGGACTGAACATTAGCAAGTAATATACTCAGAAGCAGCAGATGGTGTGCGCGCTTCCTGAGTCGGAATAGAAGTCCACTCCGAATACCTCTTCTCCGCTGTTGGCGTCTTGGAGCAGCCTCTGGGATAAGTTTAATTGCCTTGAGGGGTACGAACAAAGGATCCAATTATGGAAAGTCATATTTCTGGTTGTATGCTGGTGAGTTACCGCCACTCTGATATCCAAAAGTTATTTCCGACAATATGTAATAACACAAAAAAAACAGTAGTACAGGATAAGGTAGGAGGGTTTAGTTTTTCTTAATGTTTGTTTCTTTATTCATATAGTCCGTAAGCTGTGAATGACTACACACTCCAGTACCGTAGGTGGCGGCATGTACCTCTAATTGTTGTTTGCAGACTGCCATAATACCATAAAAGAAGAACACTGGGAGTGGTTTTTGCATAGACAAGTGAATACCATACTGTAACGTTAGGGCATTGTCGTAAGAGATTGGTTATTTGTAACATTGTTGAATGTTCAAACTGAAATGGCTAACTATTATGTTAAGGTAATAATTATTTAAATGATAAAGTTGTTGCTTTGTTTTCTGAAACTGTCATTGGGCAGTGATGGTTGTTAACATTAGCTAGTTTGCCAATGTTAGTTGAAACAGACCAAAGGGGTTTAGTTAGCTAATAAACCTTGGTTGCATTTTTCTGCATATCATTCTATGCATCGTTCTGTTTGTGTCTAGATAACAACGTTGAACATTGACCCCCCTCAACAAGATACACAGTAAGCTAGATTGGTAGGGCCTTCGGTCATTGTAATTAAATAAGTCATCGTATTCCCTTTTAATCTACTTTAACATTGTAGCTAACAATATAACGTTAGTCACGTTAGCGAACGGTGCCAATGTACCGCAGATATAAGTGGATGCTATTCAGCGAACGATAACTAGCTAGCAAAATATCTATCTAGCTAAGTTCTCTCTACCTGGCTAGCTACAGACTTGCGACCTTCGACAACAAGCTACAGCCTTGCTACATTCCTCCTGCGAGTAGTTTTGGTCATTCCTGCATGTGGACAAAAAAGCTAGGACTTAAGCTAGGACTCCAGTACAGTAGGCGGCGGTAATGCACCATAACGTTGGATGCCAACTACTGAAGAAGAGGCGGGGGAGACAACGCCTGTAGTTAACTAGCTAGAACAATGGTAGACAGTGTCCTTTGCTGTCTTTCCCACAATTCTGTTAACGGAGGTGAGGACAGGTGTTTCGGCAAGTGGGAGTGAAGGACACAGTGTTCGAGCTAGTTAGGCTGTAAACTCTCCTTCCAGACTCACATTAAGCATCTCCAATCCAAAATGAAATCTAGAATCGGCTTCATATTTCGCAACAAAGCATCCTTCACTCATGCTGCCAAACATACCCTCGTAAAAGTGACTATCCTACCGATCCTTGACTTCGGCGATTTCAGTTACAAAATAGCCTCCAACATTCTACTCAGCAAATTGGATGCAGTGTATCACAGTGCCATCCGTTTTTTCACCAAAGCCCCATATACTACCCACCACTGCGACCTGTATGCTCTCGTTGGCTGGCCCTCACTTCATATTCGTCGTATATAATCCATAGATGGCGCTTCCCATTCAAGTCAAGACTGGCAGCCATTGTTAGTGTACCCAACAGTGTGTGATTCCTTCACCATTACATCATCATTTAAAATAAAGTGAATAACCTCTATTATATCGTCTTGTTTGTTTTGCCAGGGAGGTCCAGAAGATTAATATGAATAGTACTGATTACTTTATTACAATCATGTTGGTAAGGTTGACTTCAGTGAAATATGGTTATGCTTTTAATGTTTTGGTATTGTAATACTTTCTGTAACTGGTCTCATCACCTGATGCTTGCATTTCAATAACTACGTTGTTTATGAATTACACAATTGCCAGAACGTGAGGATAAATCAGGCTAAGATGCTACAACATCGTTCAACAGCCATCTTATTGCAGAACAACATTGCCTGGACACTTATGTATGATTTTGTGATGAGACTCAAAATAATATTGGAGATGACCAAAGATTAGCTAATCCTGACGATCAAGGTAAGTATAACGTTCTACTTCTGTTTGATGAAACTGTTGCGGCATTATGCTATTGTGCAGTCTGTAATTTGAGCATTAGTTTGATTAGCTAACATAGCTAACTAGCTAGCTACGGTGAAGAGGTCGATTTGATGCAACAAAGTTTGTAGCCGATCTGAGCTGATGCCTGTTAGATAGTTAATCTACCTTGGATTTAATTGTGAATATGGCTGAGATTGAACGCAAGTAGTACTGTATGTTGAGGGTCAATGTTGTCAAGGTACAACAATTTAGCTAGCCAGCTAGCCCACTTGTGCCATAGCTGGGCTGCTCGGATGAGTCGTGAACCTGGGAGCCTGGCTAGAAAGCTAGCGAGCAACTATCGTTTCAACGTCAACACATGTCAATGATGTAGGCTATCTGGCTTGAATTACAATTTAAATATGGCTTTGATATGGCGGTGAACAAAAATATTGAGCATCAGCTGGCTAGCTAAAAACTTGTGCAGCTAGCTATCTACTGTTGCAAAGATAGGAGTGGCTTGGTTTCAGTTTTGCATCACAGCTCGGTACATATACCAGGTAGATCTCCAATGAGGATATGCTGCATTTCTCACTTCGAATTAAAATTAGAGCATACAATCTCATTTAAAAAATGTTTGGTTTCTCCTTCAACAAAAATGAAATATGTGCCTGTTATCCCCCATGTAATTAGTTAGCTCTCCTTCATGATTTGCTGTAAAATATCTATCCATCCTTCTAGCAAGAAAACGAGCGAGCGGATCGCGGCGTCGTCTGCTGACCATATCGGGAATTGAGTTCTCAACCAGTGTGCCAATGTGTGTGCGGTCCCGTAATATGGAGTATTGACGAATAAATTACAAAGGGAAAAAACACTAACCTGTATTGCTGGCTCAAAATGGATATAGATTAACCTGTGTAAATGTCATACAGAGTTCATATTGTTTTGAAATATTAGCGTATCACTCATAGAAAAGAAACATGGTATGCACAGGTAACCTCAGAGATCATGCTCTCCGCCTCCATTTCACTTGTTTCACTTGCTTCTACAGAGGACTTCCTCTGTCCCTTCCTCCCTCTTGTTCTACCACACTGCTTTCTCCTGGCACTCCTAGCATGGCCTGTCACTATCCCAGCACACACGGACAGATGGGGCCTGCTTTTTATGTACTAATCAAGGAGGAATTTGCTCCCTCACAGACACGTCACCCTCCTGACCCCTGCGTCTAGCCACATGAATTATTCATCCTCAGCGAGGTGAGAGCTGCATCCGTGGATGGACGGGAAGGGAGAAGACGGAGGGGGGTGGGGGGAGGATAGGGGCGGAGGGACGGATATAGTTCCGGCGCCAGCTCACCTCTTGGTGTTCACAATGCGTTCCCTCTCCACCCCACAGGAGGTTTGCTTGGAACATCTGGGTCAGACCCCTTGCGCTGTCCCTTGCGCTGTCATCCCTCCATTCTATCATCCTTCCTCCCTCCATCCCTCTCTCTAGAGATGCCTGAGGGACGCTCCATCAGGCCATTGACATCAGGAGGAGAGCAGAGTGACTAAGTGAGCAATAGGGGGTACGGTGGAGGAGAAGGAACAAACATTCATGGATTGCTAAGGTCAGATGAAAGTCATATTTTAGTTTTGTTTGGTGGAACTGTTAAACTGTTCCTCTGAATTCATATAGCCACATTTTCAAACTTCAAACAATTGATTGATAATGACAAAATTAACAGGAGGATACTTTGTAAAAGCTACACAGAAAGATGAGCAGCGACAAACATGCTTTCACCTACCATCTCATAAAACCTGGAGCACCTCAAGTTAAACACTCTCTAATTATGTCACTTCATATCTATTCACTCCAAAAAGGGGATACAATTGGAGAGAGTGAGACCTTTAATTTGGTGGTGGAACCGCTGATCTTGTGACCTCTTGGAGAGGAAGTTGTGTGCGTGACGGCCCGAATCAGTGACAACATTTACAGAGGTAATCACAGGAAAAAGCCATATGAGCTACCTGTATAGGTTGCTAAATGCTAGAAGCATGATTCGGTCAGGGCGGGAAAATTACGCATTATACAAGATCTTTAATATAGGCCTTTATCAACCATTTGCTAATTATTAGTTTAGTCTTTTTCCCTGCACTCATCGGAAGCGTGGGCTATTTATACTTTATAAATTCTTTATAAATGTGTCCAGTGTCATTTCTCACAAAAATATGGACATGCCATTGGTAAAAATTACAGCAGTACCTGATGCTCCTTAAGGTCTCAAAATGGCCAAGAACATATCGATGGTTTAACAATAAGCACACAATACAGATGTTTAAGAAAATATATTGAACATTTCATTACAAGACAGTCACACTGTGATGTAACTTAAGACAAACTCCACCCTGTGTAAAGGATGGAGTCTGAAAATGCTTTGGTGGAAAATGACTTTTCCACCAAAACCTAGGTGTGGATTGCAGCAGTCACTCCTTAGACCAGTCTAATCTTGGTTAACCCAGATCTAAAATCTTGCATACTGTGATTCAGTTCCGGGTCCATACATTTTAGAAATAGGGTGTTCTGGTTTGCAGACTCCAACTCTCATGCCTTTTAGGGAATTATAATTTTATAATTGGCAAAAGCTAAATCTGATTGAGAAATTAAAATTAAAGAAAAATAAATCACTATTTTAGAAAAAGCCCAACAAATATTTTAACTTAAGCAGGAACAATATATTTTACTTTTGAAGATAGCTACTGGTTAAACCAAATAAAGTATACTACTTAATGGCAAATAAACCTGCCTGCAGCTTTCACAAAATGAATACATGCTTAACCAGTTATAATTTTCAAAGATTTTTTATTTTTTTTTAGCTTTATTTAACCAGGCAAGTCAGTTAAGAACATATTCTTATTTTCAATGACGGCCTGGGAACAGTGGGTTAACTGCCTGTTCAGGGGCAGAACGACAGATTTGTACCTTGTCAGCTCAGGGGTTTGAACTCGCAACCTTCCGGTTACTAGTCCAACGCTCTAACCACTAGGCTACCCTGCCGCCCCCCCCAAAAAAGATAAAGATACAACAGCGGCGATGAGAAACAACAATGTGATTAATGACAATTAATGAGAGTGATGGAGTGCTGCATCAGGTGACCTGGCCTCCACAGTCACCCGACCTCAACCCAATTGAGATGGTTTGGGATGAGTTGGTCCGGTACTGTATATATAGATTCCCCCACCCAAGAATCTTTTAACGTGTCTATTTTCAAAGGATAAAGCTAAGAACATTAACAACTTCATAGTTCAGAACATTTATCAATATGGATGAAAATGAAATGTATTCTACAAGAACCAATATCAATCCCTAAAAACACAATCTTATTGAACAATCCTTGGATAGCTTTTCACAATTCACAGATAAAATGGTCATCATGGAACACTAAAGGCATAGAAACCGTAAATGACTTGGTAACAGGAAATACATGTATTTCCATGACAGAATTAAAAAGTAATTTTGGACAGACCAATGTTAAATAGTTTCAAATACATGCAATTTAAAACTTACATCATGAAATTTCTAATTGAAATATTTTGGAAATAAGACCAACTTTGAGGAAATCTTATTTGAGTCAGAAAATAATGTTCATATAATAGGTAAGATATATTTTTAAAAGTTGGAGTATAACTGATTAAATTACAGTTAACAAAAATGTATGTTTAATCGAATATCAATTTATGTATATAATTTATTATGGAAGAGACACAATTCACAAATTCTACAGCACAACGGCAGAGGCATGTCTTAAGTGGAAAACTAACAATGATTCAAGAACCCATGCTTTCTGGGAATGCTATGAAGTCCAAAAGTTATGGCCGTAGCTAGAAAGTTGGCTGTCAGAAAGCATTACAATGTAAACTTACTTTTAATCCGTCTGTCTGCATATTTCAAGACATGGCATATGGAGTTGTAGTGAGATACCCAATGGGCTGGAAGATTCTCTTCTCACTCATCTTGAAAAAACATATACTGTATTAAAACGTGGAAATCAATTAATCTGGCCTTCATTAACGCAATGGAAAAATGATTAAAATATGGATATAGCATGGGCGACCGGGATAGATACATTGGTACAGTTTAAGGCCATTGTGGCAAACAATAATGCAGGCACTAGGGATGAATGTGTGAGCATGCAGGTCTGAGCAGAGACCCGATCTAGATCGGGTCTCTGCTCAGATCTAATTGTTATTTGTGTTTGTCTGGAAGTTGTTGTTCATATGTGTATTTTTGTATTTGGAGGACAAATACTATATATAAAAAAAGGAACGTCTACCAGTGGCATGTCCATCTTTTTTTATTACACTGGTCACTCAAAACATGTATCATTATATTTATAAAGTGTAAATAGCCGACACTTTAGTTGACGTCACAAAAAACGTAACTAATGATTATTAAATGGTTTAAAAGGACGGACATACAGTGCATTTGGAAAATATTCGAACCCCATGATTCCACATTTTGTTACGTTATAGCCTTATTCAAAAAATTCTCATCAATCTCCACACTATACTCCATAATAACAAAGGGGGAAAAATATATTTTCTTTTTTATTGAGCTCATCAGGTTTCCATTGATCATCTATGAGATGTTTCTACAAGTTAATTGGAGTACACCTGTGGTAAATTCAATTGATTGGACCTGATTCGGAAAGGCACACACCTGTCTATATTAGGTCCCACAGTTGACAGTGCATGTCAGAGCAAAAACCAAGCCACGAGGTCGAAGGAATTGTCCGTTGAGCTCCGAGACAGGATTGTGTTGAAGCAAAGATCTGGGGAAGGGTATCAAAATAAATTTGCAGCATTGAAGGTCCCCAAGAACACAGTGGCCTCCATCATTCTTAAATGGAAGAAGTTTGAAACCACCAAGACTATTCCTAGAGCTGTCTGTCCGGCCAAACCGAGCAATCGGGGAGAAGGGCCTTGGTCAGGGAGTTGACCAAGAACCCGATGGTCACTCCGACAGAGCTCCAGAGTTCCTCTGTGGAGATGGGAGAACCTTCCAGAAGGACAACCATCTCCGGAACACTCCACCAGTCAGGCATTTATGGTAGAGTGGGCAGACAGAAGTAAAAGGCACGTGACCACACACTTGGAGTTTGCCAAAAGGCACCAAAAGTTCTCAGACCATGAGAAACAAGATTAGCTGGTCTGATGAAACCAAGATTGAACACTTTGGCCTGAATGCCAAGCGTACCATCTGGAGGAAACCTGGCACCATCCATACAGTGAAGCTTGGTGATAGCCGCTTCATGCCATGGTAATGTTTTTCAACGGCAAGGACCATTGAAAAACCGAGAAACTTCCAAAATACAGGTGTGAAGAGCTTGTAGTGCAATACCCAAGAAGATTTGAGGCTGTAATTGCTGCCAAATGTGCTTCAACAAAGTACAGAGTAAAGGGTCTGAATGCGTTTGAATAGTTTTTTTTTTTTTACATACATTTCCAAAAACATCTAAAAACCGGTTTTTGCTTTGTCATTATGTGTAGATTGATGAGCGGGGGAAAACTATTTAATACGTTTAAAAATAAGGCTGTAACTTAACAAATTGGGGAAAAAGTCAAGGGATCTGAGTACTCTCCGAATGTACCGTATATTAAACATCTTGTTCTTGGAGTAATGATTCATAAATAATAAATAAACTATTTACTAATCCATTACGAATACTTTATTACATGGAGTTATTATATAAATTGATACCCATTATACTCATCTTAGCGAGGGTAACCCATTTACATTCACCCATCAAGCTCACTCAGATCATTAGAAGGCTATTTCCATATTGCCCATTAGTTGCTTGAGCAACATTTGACTCGAAATAGAGGCACAGATTGTCTCTAGGCAGAACAATAACAAGTGGATGGGAATGACATGCAAATGCATCCTTAGATCTAAAAAATACATGTTCTGTCAGATCCACCAATGACAGGGAGTTCCCAAAGGCATCAAGCCGATATAATGGCCTGCTTAGACACCCTCTCCAACTTTGTCAGAGTTTCGAAATCTGTCATATTTACTGCTCTTCAATGTTCCTTTGAATAAATCATACCCATTGATGCTGAAACATAGATTCAGTATTGTGGCTTTCATGTGTTTATCGGGGCCTTTCGGACGTCCATCTTAATAGATGGAAATAGGAGAGTACGGCACGCTCCGCCGAGAATCCATCCATGAAGCGATGACTTTCAGCTACCTTCCACAAGGTGGGCAAACCAGTGGGGAGCAAGCAGCCATTATGGGCAATGTTGTGGTTCATTTGGTTGCCGTGCACTGTGCAGGAAAACATGATCTTTCCCAGTGGCCAGAGGATTCAGCACAGCAGGGGCGCTGGAGAGGAGTCGCCTGTAAATTACAGACTAATTACAGCTTGTATTGAGCTGGAATCCAGCCTGAGCCCAACCCACCACTATTCTCCTCTGCGAAAAGACATGGGAGGACTTTACACTTCACTTAAGCACAGTGGTCATATGCAGCACAGTAGAGCATTAGAGATGCAGCTCAATGGATTTCGAGCTGTAGTGAAGCATCAGCCTTTAATGCTAAAAAAAAGACATGCTCTACAGAGTACACATACAGTTGAAGTCAGAGGTTTATATACTCCTTTGTCAAATACATTTAAACTCAGTTTTTCACCATTTCTGACCATTAATCCAACTAAAAAGTACCTGTCTTAGGTCAGTTAGGATCACCACTTTATTTTATGAATGTGATAATAATAGTAGAGAATGAGAATGATTTTTTTACTTCAGGTTTTATTTCTTTCATCACATTCCCAGTGGGTCAGAAGTTTACATACACTCAATTAGTATTTGGTTACATTGCCTTTAAATTATTTAATAATAATAATAATAATAATAATAATATATGCCATTTAGCAGACGCTTTTATTTAACTTGGTTCAAATGCTTTGGGTAGCCTTCCAAAAGCTTCTCACAATAAGTTGGGTGAATTTTGGACCATTCCTCCTGACAGAGCTGGTGTAACTGAGTCAGGTTGTTATGCCTCCATGCTCGCACAAGCTTTTTCAGTTCTGCCCACATTCTCTATAGGATTGAGCTCAGGGATTTGTGATGGCCAATCCAATACCCTGACCTTTTTGTCCTAAAGCCATTTTTCCACAACTCTGGAAGTATGCTTGGGGTCAATGTTCATTTGGAAGACCCATTTGCAACCAAGCTTTAACTTCATGACTGATGTCTTGAGATGTTGCATCAATATATCCACATAATTTTCCTACCTCATGATGGCACATATTTTGTGAAGTGCACCAGTCCCTCCCGCAGCAAAGCACCCCAACAACATGAGTTCTATTATTGTTTCATCAGACCAGAGGAAATTTCTCCAAAACATACGATCTTTGTCCCCATGTGTAGTTGCAAACACTAGTATGGCTTTTTTATGGCGGTTTTGGAGCAGTGGCTTCTTCCTTGCTGAGCTGCCTTTCAGGTTATGTCGATATAGGACTCGTTTTACTGTGGATATAGATACTTTGTACCTGTTTTCTCCAGCATCTTCACAAGCTCCTTTGCTGCTGTTCTGGGATTTATTTGCACTTTTCGCACCAAAGTATGTTCATGTCTAGGACACGGTGCTTCTCCTTCCTGAGTGGTATGACTGCTGCGTAGTCTCATGGTGTCTATCCTTTTGTACTATTGTTTGTATAGATGGACGTGGTACGTTCAGGCGTTTGGAAATTGCTCCCAAGGATGAACCAGAGTTGTGGAGGTCTACAATTTTTTTTCTGAGGTCTTGGCTGATTTATTTTTATTTTCCCATGATATCAATTAGAGGCACTGAGTTGGAAGGTAGGCCTTGAAATACATCCACAGGTACACCTCTAATTTACTCAAATTATGTCAATTAGCCTACCAGAAGCTTCTAAAGCCATGACATCATTTTCTTGAATTTTCCAACCTTTTTATTTATTTATTTATTTATTTATTTCACCTTTATTTAACCAGGTAGGCAAGTTGAGAACAAGTTCTCATTTACAATTGCGACCTGGCCAAGATAAAGCAAAGCAGTTTGACAGATACAACGACACAGAGTTACACATGGAGTAAAACAAACATACAGTCAATAATACAGTATAAACAAGTCTATATACAATGTGAGCAAATTAGGTGAGAAGGGAGGTAAAGGCAAAAAGGCCATGGTGGCAAAGTAAATACAATATAGCAAGTAAAACACTGGAATGGTAGTTTTGCAATGGAAGAATGTGCAAAGTAGAAATAAAAATAATGGGGTGCAAAGGAGCAAAATAAATAAATACATTAACTACAGTTGGCAAAGAGGTAGTTGTTTGGGCTAAATTATAGGTGGGCTATGTACAGGTGCAGTAATCTGTAAGATGCTCTGACAGTTGGTGCTTAAAGCTAGTGAGGGAGATAAGTGTTTCCAGTTTCAGAGATTTTTGTAGTTCGTTCCAGTCATTGGCAGCAGAGAACTGGAAGGAGAGGCGGCTAAAGAAATAATTGGTTTTGGGGGTGACTAGAGAGATATACCTGCTGGAGCGTGTGCTACAGGTGGGAGATGCTATGGTGACCAGCGAGCTGAGATAAGGGGGGACTTTACCTAGCAGGGTCTTGTAGATGACATGGAGCCAGTGGGTTTGGCGACGAGTATGAAGCGAGGGCCAGCCAACGAGAGCGTACAGGTCGCAATGGTGGGTAGTATATGGGGCTTTGGTGACAAAACGGATTGCACTGTGATAGACTGCATCCAATTTGTTGAGTAGGGTATTGGAGGCTATTTTGTAAATGACATCGCCAAAGTCGAGGATTGGTAGGATGGTCAGTTTTACAAGGGTATGTTTGGCAGCATGAGTGAAGGATGCTTTGTTGCGAAATAGGAAGCCAATTCTAGATTTAACTTGTTTAAAGGCACAGTCAACTTAGTGTACGTAAACTTCTGACCCACTGGAATTATAAGTGAAATAATCTGTCTGCAAACAATTGTTGGAAAAATTGCTTGTGTCATGCACTAAGTAGATGTCCTAACCAACTTGCCAAAACTATAGTTTGTTAACAAGAATTTTGTGGAGTGGTTGAAAAACGATTTTTAATGACTCCAGCCTAAGTGAATGTAAACTTCAGACTTCAACTGTATCAAAGTACGTTAATCTCTAGGACACACGGGATAGACATAGGCATAGGATAGACGTACTACATATTTCCATGAATAATGAGTGACTAACTAACAAGACTTAAATAATACATTCCATTGGTCATAATCAAAAAGGGGTCCTATTATTGGGAACATAACTGTGAGGTAGTCTTTTAACTTCTTTGGGATAGGGGGCAGCATTTTCACTTTTGGATGAATAGCGGTCCCAGAGTAAACTGCCTCCTACTCAGTCCCAGATGCTAATATATGCATATTATTATTAGTATTCGATAGAAAACACTCTGAAGTTTCTAAAATTGTTTGAATTATGTCTGTGAGTATAACAGATCTCATATTGCAGGCAAAAACCTGATAAAAAATCCAAACAGGAAGTGGGAAATCTGAGGTTTGTAGTTTTTGAACTCAGCCGCTATCAAATACACAGTGGGATATGGGTTATTTTGCACTTCCTAAGGCTTCCACTAGATGTCAACCGTCTTTAGAACGTTGTTTCAGGCTTCTACTGTGAAGGGGGGCCGGATGAGAGGGGATTGAGTCAGAGGTCTCAGTCATGTGCATTTCACATGAGAGGTAGCTCTCGTTGCATTTCTTTTCTACAGACAATGGAATTTTCAGTTTGGAACATCATTGAACATTGTGGCTCTCTGCATGTTTTGGAACTACTTACTGAACATAACACGCCAACGTAAAATGAGATTTAAAATGAACTTTACCGAAAAAACGTACATGTAGTGGCTAACATGAAGTCCTATGAGTGTCATCTGATGAAGACACCCATAGGATGAATTTTATCTCTATTTGTGCTTTTTGTGACTCCTCTCTATGGCTGGAAAAATGCCTGGGTTTTTCTGTGACTTGGTGGTGACCTAACATAATCGTTTGTGGAGCTTTCGTTGTAAAGCATTTTTGAAATCAGACACTGTGGTTGGATTAACGAGGAATTTTATCTTTAAAATGGTGCCTAATACGTGTATGTTTGAGAAATTTGATTTATGAAATTTCTGTTGATTTGTATTTGGCGGGGGGGTATTTGTATATTAGTATGGTACTCTTAAACATTTAGTGCACTCACTGCTGGAGCTGGAAACGTAAGCATTTTGCAGCACCTGCTTTAACATCTGCTAATCTGTGTATGCAACAAATAAACTTTGATTTGATTTGGAAATCCCTGAGCAGAAGACCTTGTCTTTTATTTGTGCTTCTCATGCACAACACCCGGGTCTTTATCTTCCTCAAAAAATAATGTATAATACACACAAGGCAAACGAGGGCCCATGAGAGACGAACCCTCTCAATGGTGTTTACAAGCATCTCTCCACCAAGAGTGAGAAAGAAGCCCACAAGCAATCTGCACTGAGATAATAGAGAAATAAAAAGAGAAACAAGAGAGAGAAAGAGAAAAGAGGAGGAGTGGCAGAGAGAGAGGAATGCATTAAGAGAGAAAGGAGGGATGGAGAGGGAAAGGCAGAGATAGATAAATTAAGAAAGAGAGAGTGAAAGGGAGTTAGAGGGAGAAGAAAAAATATGGGCATGTATGTCCAGTCCAGTCCCGGGGATCTGTTATGGTTCTCTTGCTCTACAAGATAATTGTTTGTGATGACTGGAGGGAGATGAGTCTGAGCTTCAAGATCTGAGGCCCTGTATCAAAGCAAGCCACACTTGAGACCCTGTATCAAAGCTAGCCACACCCCACCATGGGTATTCATTCACCCTCTCTCCCTGCCATCCCCAGCCTGAGCAGCAGCTCTCTGTCAAATCATTCACAGCTTGGTTACCATGGGCACTGTGCCTAGCTTCACTAGTTCCTATTTCTTTGTGTTTTCTTGTCTATTCTTGTCTGTTCTTCTTTCCTCTCTTCTCTACTCCCCTTCCTTCTTACTTTCTCTTACCATTCCATACAGTAGCTGCTAAAACCAGAAGCAGTATATTGACAGGCCCCATATTACTCTGGCCCCAGTAAAAACAACTCAGGCTCTCTCTCCACACAGAATTTGTCTTTCAGGAGGGCCCAGGGGGCATAGCTGCAGGAAGTAGGGGTGCTGAGAGTGCTGCACCCCCCCCACGCCACCAGAGAATGGGGATGGAGGTATTGAAAGTAGTGAGGCCCGTGACCAATCTCCACAGTGAGAATGGTAGAGAGGGCAACCCATTAGCACCTGGGAGGCTGGTAGATTGCAGCTTTGGTAAAGCCTCTTAGCCCAGGTCCGTGTCACTATGGCATGGCGGTGTGGCACAGGTTCAAGTGATATTTACACACTGTTTGCCGCTGTATTACAGTGGGGGTCCACAGTAGATGCCACACCTGCAATGCCAAGGTGAGGCGGGCACAGTGCCCACTTGTGTCATTCCAGCCTGGGTAAGTGTTAGTTTGGGTAGAGGAAGAGGGTAATTATCTAATTTCCTACTGGTGTGTGTAACAAAGAAAGGAGGGAGTGGAGGGGGACAAAGTCACAACACTGCATTTATTTAAGTACAAATGACCTTATTGTGGCTTTGGAGCGGCTGTGGTTTTGAAGAGTGCTTTTGAAGTAGGTATCATGGAATCTTCAGATATCATGAATAAATCTGTACCTGAATCATTCGCCAGCTGATTCAACGAGAAAGTGCTCGTGAAGGAAAATGGACAATGTTATTAAACACAAGTCTTCCCAGGGAAATATAACAGGTCTCTGTGCTGACATTGATATATATAATAATAATATATGCCATTTAGCTGACGCTTTTATCCAAAGCGACTTACAGTCATGTGTGCATACATTCTACGTATGGGTGGTCCCGGGAATCGAACCCACTACCCTGGCGTTACAAGCACCATGCTCTACCAACTGAGCCACAGAAGGACCACTTGCAACCATTGCAACCATTGTAATGTCACGATGGTCTTGTCAGACACAGCTGTGATGTAAATTAGCTCAACCTTTGGGTAAAGAAATGACAATGCTATTCCAACAACAACACACCACACATTCCCCCTTCCCTACATTTGATTTCCTGGCCAACTCCTTGCACTGTTTTATGACAGCTGGATTGCCTTCAATGATCGAAAGAAAAAAAGAACTAATCGGAAAGCAACAGCTGGTAGATATCCCAATAAAAAGTATATCATATGTACAGGCGGATGCTGCTATGAGGCCTGACGAAGGGTTAAATGGTGGTGTCCCTGCAGTGTACTAACAGTCAACCAAATATAGGGGAGGATTGGTGGAAAGAGAGAGTGAGAGTAATAGGTTGTTGGAGGAGTGGAGGGCAGTTGTGGCGGACACATTTGTGCCTGTGAAGAAGTCAGAGCAGCTGCATAGAGCACACAAAGAAACAGCCGCTGTATTGAGGGGTTCAGAGGGAGGAAGGCGCATCAGACCGAAGTGCAATTATTATTATTATTTTCGTAATTTAGCAGATGCTCTTATACAGAGCAACTTACAATTACTGCATTCATCTTAAGATAATATAGCTAGGAGACAACAACACAATCGTATCAAGTACATTTTCCCTCAACAAAGTATTTATCAGTAAAGGCAGTGCTAGTAGGAAAAGATAAGTGCCTTTTTTTTCATTTTGGGGGATTTATTTAAGATACTCTTCAAGAAGTAGGGTTTCAGACATTTTGGAAGGTGGGCTGGGACTCCACTGTCCTGACTTTAGGGGGAGGCTTGTTCCACAATTGGAGTGCCAGGATAGAGAAGGGCTTTGACTAGTCTGAGTGGGAGCTGCCCTCTTGCAGGGGTGGGAGGGCCAGAAGACCAGAGGTGGCGGAACAGAGTACTCTGGTTGGGGTGTAGGGTTTGAGCATAGCCCGAAGCTAAGGAGGGGCAGTTGAAGATGATGCAAGCTTCGACTGGAATCCAGTGGAGTGTTTAGAGGAGCGGAGTGATTCTCATCGACGGGGCTGTAGTGGAGCTGGGGCTAAGCTGCCAGCCATCCAGGACCTCTACACCAGGCGATGTCAGAGGAAGGCCCTAAAAATTGTCAAAGACCCCAGCCACCCCAGTCATAGACTGTTCTCTCTACTACTGCATGGCAAGCGGTACCAGAGTGCCAAGGCTAGGGCAAAAATGCTTCTCAACAGTTTTTATCCCCAAGCCATAAGACTCCTGAACAGGTAATCAAATGGCTACCTGGACTATTTGCATTCTGTGCCCCCCCCCCCCAACCCCTCGTTGTACGCTGCTGCTACTCTCGGTTTATCATATATGCATAGTCACTTTAACTATACATTCATGTGAATACTACCTCATTTGGGCTGACCAGCCAGTGCTCCCGCACATTGGCTAACCGGGCTATCTGCATTGTGTACCACCCACCACCCGCAAAACCCTCTTTTAAGCTACTGCTACTACTCTCTGTTCATCATATATGCATAGTCACTTTAACCATATCTACATGTACATACTACCTAAATCAGCCTGACTAACCTGTGTCTGTATGTAGCCTCGCTACTTTTAAAGCCTTGCTACTGTACTGTCATGGCCAAAAGTTTTGAGAATGACACAAATATTAATTCTCACAAAGTCTGCTGCCTCAGTTTGTATGATGGCAATTTGCATATACTCCAGAATGTTATGAAGAGTGATCAGATGAATTGCAATTAATCGCAAAGTCCCTCTTTGCCATGCAAATGAACTGAATCCCCCAAAAACATTTCCACTGCATTTCAGCCCTGCCACAAAAGGACCAGGTGACATCATGTCAGTGATTCTCTTGTTAACACAGGTGTGAGTGTTGACAAGGACAAGGCTGGAGATCACTCTGTCATGCTGATTGAGTTTGAATAACAGACTGGAAGCTTCAAAGGAGGATGGTGATTGGAATCATTGTTCTTCCTCTGTCAACCATGGTTACCTGCTAGGAAACACGGGCTGTCATCATTGCTTTGCACAAAAAGGGCTTCACAGGCAAGGATATTGTTGCCAGTAAGATTGCATCTAAATCAACCATTTATCGGATCATCAAGAACTTCAAGGAGAGTGGTTAGATTGTTGTGAAGAAGGCTCCAGCGTGCCCAAGAAAGTCTAGCAAGCGCCAGGACCGTTACAGAGCTTGCTCAGTAATGGCAGCAGGCAGGTGTGAGTGCATCTGCATGCACAGTGAGGCGAAGACTTTTGGAGGATAGCCTGGTGTCAAGAAGGGCAGCAAAGAAGCCACTTCTCTCCAGGAAAAACATCAGGGACAGACTGGTATTCTTCAAATGGTACAGGGATTGGACTGCTGGGGACTGGGGTAAAGTCATTTTCTCTGATGATCCCCTTTCCGATTGTTTGGGTCATCCGGAAAAAAATCTTATCCGGAGAAGACAAGGTGAGTGCTACCATCAGTCCTGTGTCATGCCAACAGTAAGGCATCCTGAGACCATTCATGTGTGGGGTTGCCTCTCAGCCAAGGGAGTGGGCTCACTCACAATTTTGCCTAAGAACACAGCCATAAGATGCCCAACCCTGAGAGGGTGGAGAGAAGAATCTGATGGCTCACTGTGTTAAAGGCAGGGGATCGATCTTGGACAGTGGTTCTCAATCCTGGTCCTGGGGACCCAAAGGGGTGCACATTTTTGTTTTTGCCCTAGTACTACACACCTGATTCAAATCATCAAAGCCTGTTGATGAGTTGATCATTTGAATCAGCTACGGCAACAACAAAAAATGTGCACCCCTTTGGGTCCCCAGGACCAGGATTGAGAACCAGTGATCTAGGAGAGTGAGAACAGAGGAGAGAGAGTCAGCTTTGGAACAGTGGAGAGCCTCTCTGACACAGAGGAGAGCGGTCTCAGTTGAATGAGCCATCTTGAAGCCTGACTGGTTAGGGTCAAGAAGATCGCTCTGAGAGAGATAACGAGAAAGTTATTCAGAGACTGCATGCTCAAGTGTTTTGGAAAGAAAAGAAAGAAGGGATACCGGTCAGTAGTTTTTGACGTCAAAGAGGTCAAATAACCCCATTCTAGTAGCCCTGTCCTCTGCTTGTTCTTGGGTCTTCTCTCCAAGAGAGGAAATTATCATTACAATCATAACATTTAATTGACAGGCGGTCACGGCCAGGCACGTGCTGATATTCTGACCGGTATCTGTGGGATTAAAGCAGGCCCAGAGTCCTTGTGGGTAATTCTTCAAGACAAATAGCAGGGCTCCCCAGACACAGCCCCCTGTGAGGCGGCAGGCAGCCGGTGCATATTAGCAAGGGAGGTGTGAAGGAGAAATCATTACTTTATATCCAAACTCCTGCATGCCCTACATCCCCTTACACACACACACACACACACGACGTTCAACGACGACACACAAACCCCTTCCTCCCTCCAGCACAGGAAGGGAAGTTCAGGAAGCAGAGGAGTTCAGGAAGCGGGGGGTTGAGGTGTGGGTTGAGGTGTGTGGGTGTGTGTGTGTGTGCGTACATGTTTGTGTGTTGGGCATGCAAAATAATGATTTCTCTTTCAGGTGGAAGGAAAGAATGATAGAGATATCACATGAGTGTGAAGGAGGATAACATTTGGTTACAGGTGTCCTAGTGGTTAAGAGCGTTGGGCCAGTAACCGAAAGGTCGTTGGTTCAAATCCACGAGCCAACAAGGTGAAAAATCGGTCTGTGCTCTTGAGCAAGGCACTTAACCCTAATTGCTCCTGTAAGTCACTCAGGATAAGAGCGTCTGCTAAATCAGTGGGTCCCAAACGGTTGTTCGGGACACACTTGAACTAGAAGGAGGAGCTTCCGATAACTCCAATAGCACGTGAATGTAGCACTAGTTATAATGTTTGAGCATAAGAACACACAATTGAGATGTTTTTAAGTAAATTTCCTGCAATTATTATCTCAGCTCCATGAAAAAATGTATAGAATTGCAGAAAATGTGGCTTTAAAACTGCAACATTTTATTTCAGCTCCATGGCAATATGTTTAGAATTACAGGAAATTAAAACTACAAAAATGTCTCTCCACTTCCAAGATTATCTTTTTTTCTTGAGAAGGGCATGACGAGACGATTGATGATGGAGGGAGTGAGAATGAGAGAGGAAAGACATCCCATTCTGGGAAATGGAGGGTGGAGGCAGACGGGAGGGGGTACATGCTATGAGCTTTGCACCCAGCAGAGGCCATCACTCCCTGGGTGTAATTGCGGCGGGATGGGCCCCTGATTGATGACGGGGTAGCCCGCCGAACCTCTAACCCACCTCTGGTGCTATGCAGTAGGGGCCTGTATGGCTCAGGTGTTGGCACCCCTCCCATGGTCCCCTCCACCAGCTTGGGCCACATATTTCAGGCAGTCATGATTCATGAGCGCCAGTGCTTTCCTCCGACCCCGGCAGGCCTGCAGCACATATCATCAGGTAAAACTCAAAACAGTCGTGCCCTTCCACGATTAATGAACCCCAGACTGGCAGAGCTCTCGCCCTCATTCCGTTAAGCTCCCTCCATGTTACAGCCACCATGTCCACCATGTCACCCACACAACCTCAACAGTGTTAGATCCCATGGTGGCCCAACACCTTATTAAGACCCTTTATGTTGGTGTTTCCTTTATTTTGGCAGTTACCTGTGTGTGCTTGTGTTAAAACTTAATCCACAGTTATTTTTTTGAAACTATTCACCCTATGTGGCTAAATTATGCTATTTTATGTATTTTGAACATTGAGAGTGGGCTCCTGTAGTTTAAAAAATGTGTCCCTGATTAACAGGAGGCACGGTTCAAGGAGTAAAAAACATATGGGCATATCATGATCCAAGTAAATGCATCCCCCCGTTCATGTACGGACACAAATCGCCACAGGCATACATTGCATATTCTAACTAGTTATGGTTATCTGGTTTAGTGTAAACGCTGCAAGTAAATGATGCCTCGTTCCCCGCCGGGACTCGGGAAACACCCGACTGCCATTGCTCCGAGAGCATTGTGAATATTTCGACATCGCTCAGTTTTGCGTGCATGGTTTTAAAACGTATGTGATTTTTATTTCATGGGGACAGAATGTGTTAAGAGCCGAGAAGCTAGAGACCTGTTGCATTTCTCTCCCTTTCAGTGGTGCACTTATACAGAGTGGCACTTACCAACACAATGCACTTTAGCTGTTTGCTCTCTCCATACAGTTAACATGCCTTTTCGTGTCTGGAAATCTGGGGGACAATGAGTGGAAAAGGAAGAAACAGAGACATTGAAACTTTCACTGTTAGTCAGTGAAAGGACACACTGACTGTAAACAGAGACATGTATGTACAACCGGCCTGGGTTCAAATAGTATTTGTCTTCTTTCAAATACTTTAACTATGCTTCTTTGAACAGGTCCGCCATAATTGAACCAATGGAGTAGTCCCTACAGTGAAAACCCTGCCGGTCTGGCACTCAAGGCTCAATCAAACACTATTTGAACCCAGGTCTGCTGTACAGTACAACCATCATACATTACCACCTTAAACTTGTAGTACAGGGCCTGCAGAAGCAAATACTCTTACATTAGTGGAAGAAAACTAAAAGACTCTGAAAATACCCTTAAGTCAGACTTGAACCAGGTTGCAAAAACGAACGCCAGCGAGGGTGAAGGAGGGCATTTGAGGCAAGCTGGCGTATAATCTGTCCCCGAAAAAAAAGCACTTTCAGCACGTATTCATAAAGGTTCTCTAAGTGCCTCCAGTGGGACTCCGACGGGACCCTCCCTGCAGACTGAGACATTTCACAGGCCCACAGGCAGAGCGAGCCGAGAGCAGAGTGGGCAGAGAGAGAATGTCTTCATCATGAGCAGAATAGGAATGACACCCCACTGGGGTCTATTAGGGATCCTTTACATACAATGGCAGCCTTTTCCGACGCAAGGAAGCAAAGGAAAAACAACGTAAAGCCCCAGCCTACCACGGCAGGGGGATTGAGGTCAGTGCAGTGACAAAACAAAATGTGATAAAAAATGTCATAAAAAGAGATGCAGTGAAATGTGTTGTTATACATGGTCAGCCACAGTAGTATGGCACCCCTCCAGAAAATTACATTTAAGTTCCATGTTCAAGGGCACATCGCCAGATTTTCATCTTGTCGGCTCAGATTTTATTTTATTCGAACCAGCAACCTTTCTGTTACTGGCCCAACGCTCTGATCAATAGGCTACCTGCCACCCTCAATAATAACAATTATAATAATCATAATATATAAAGTGTATACAGGGCCTATTATATATTGTAAGGTGTTTCGTGTGGCCAAAGGGAAGGTAAACTGACCAAAATTGATCAAATATATCATCAACTTATCTGGAAATAAAAGTCTACGAAAGTAATATGGCAGAAAAAGTACTTGGTCCAGATTGGCACCAACTTGGACAATTAGGCTGGTGAGCAATAGCTGCACATTGGCCAGACGTTACAGAGTGGTCAGTTCTCATTTGAACTGCACTTAGTACTTTTACTACCCGTATCACCGATGAATAAGGTGGCATCCATTATCAGCTCTCAGCTGAAGGAATTCTCAGCTCGACATGGCGCTCATTAAAATTGTATTGGCAGGGTGCCATTTTCACTTATTCGCTTAATTGCCTGGTTATGTAGATGGGAGAGATGACATTGAAGGTGTCTGTGCCAAAGGACGTGTACAATCGCTCTAGTCAGGCCTGCTGTTTGAAAGAACCCCATCACTTCCTAGACACAGAGCCCCCGAGTTAGGCCACAGACAAATTATGGCAGGAGGAGGTGATATATTAATGTCCTACTAGTCATCAATCACCCAGGAGTGGAACTCTTTGTGTTGCTCCGTGTACAGTAGCTACGTTACTAGCAGCGTGTGGCTCTCATGTTTGACTCCCTGCACACCTCATTCATTTCCCCCCGAACTGCGGGACGAACGAGAGGTGTCACAACGGCGCTGGCTAGCTAGCACAGAACTAACTTAAGAGTTAACAGCCTCAGTGCTAACCTTAGTGGTAGCTCAATGCTAACATCAGTGCTAGCTCAGTGCAAACCTGTGTTAGCTCAATAATAATAATAATAATAATAACAATATTACATTACATTTATATTTTTATTTTCATTGGAAAACAATTGCAAAGTGCTACAGCTCATTGCTAACTGTTTCATGGCAAATTTCAGCGCTATCTAAGTGCTAACACAGATAAAAAAAGGTTAGTTATCATAATCTTTGTTTGCTGAACAGTGCTAGTAGACTCAGTGCTAACCTCTGTGCTAGCTCAGTGCTAATGTTAACATCAGTGCTAACCTCAGTGCCATCTGTCTCAGTGCTAGCTAAGGGTTTACTGTCTCAGTACTAACCCCGGAGATAGCTCAGTGCTAACTTCAGAGCTAACTGTCACAGTGTTAACCCAGTGCTCACCTCAGTTGTGTTTCCTCACTGTGGCTGATGACAGGCACATGAATGCAGCTCCCCTGGTGATAGGCACATCAAACGAGTTCGATGCCTGTGAGTCATCGATGGCAACCCATCAAACAGTTCTAGTTGACAGGTGTGCTTGAGAACATGTTTAAATATGTCCATGTGCGTGTGGGTGTTTGGGAATGTGTCACTGTGTGACAGTGTATGTGAATGTGTGTGACAGGATGTGTCTCTGTCTATGTCTGTGTGTGTGTGCGTGCATTGTGTGTAAATGTTTGTGAAACATTTATTGTCGACATCTGTGAGTCAATTCTTACAGCATGACCATGTGTATTAATGTGTATCAATGTCTGTGTGCTTGTCCGAATCCTAAATAGTAAGCCGTTTGAGTATGTGGGAAAAAATAACTTATAGTATGTGACATTTCGAAAATAGAGTATACTTTAAATGGCCAGATCTCATTGACAACTGCTGATAATCAGATTTGTGGATGTGCTACCGAAATTAACCAATAACGTGAAACAATTTAATCGGGCGTTCTCAGTATGTGAAAATAGAAAGATTTATAGTATGTGCATTCTCTAAATCGAGTATGGTTTAAATGCCAGGATGTTATACTAATATTGACTCTTCATCTAGTAGAATTCGATGAAAACTTTTCCACAATGCAATTGTAACCGATGTGAAATGGCTAGCTAGTTAGTGGTGGTGCGTGCTAATTGCGCTTCAATGGGTGACATCACTTGCTCTGAGATCTTGAGGTAGTGGTTCCCCTTGCTCTGCAAGGGCCCCTGCTTTTGTGGAGTTGTTGATGTGTGCAGAGGGTCCCTGGTTCGGGTGAGGGGACGGACTAAAGTTATACTGTGACACAATTGTGGGCTGTGAGTGATAGGCCCAAGTTCTCTTCAAGTAGCCAAACAACAAAACTAGGCTACTTAATTGGGAAGATGATGAATATCGAAGTTTCTGCAGTGGTGTTTACATGTAGGCTAAGTCGTTTTTGTTCTCCTTAAAATAATCACAAGTATGGCATCGTAGGCTGCATCTTTGAAAAGTTGTATTTATTTATTTTACCCAAAGAGGATTTCTATTTTCTAATTGAAAACAAAGCGTTTATTGTTCTCTTGGTCTTCGTCAGAGCTTTTAAACGAAATACTAAACCAGGGTCGGCACTGGGGACTCAGGATGGCTGCGTTATTGAGGCCTTCTGATTTGAACATATGGATTGTATTTTTCTTGTAGATTAGGCTACCGATTTAATTTATGGATCTAGCCTTAGCAGTTATTCTGATCTCGTTCCCAATGATCAGTGCTTTAGTTTATTATGTTGCTGTCCAGCATTTCTGAATTATGCGATGCTCCCGACTGAATACCTTTAGCCTTTTGATTTGAAGATTTGAAGAGTTTTAGTGTGTGTACTAGGCTATTTGATAGGCTATATTGAATTAAATGTATATACAGCGCTTTGGTTTCACTAATAAATATGTTGAAATGGAACCAAATTATATTTTTTGGCTTCAGTCCTTTTTAAATAGTGGGCTACGGTATACAGTAGGAAAAATGTGATAATCTGCTTTGAATTTGGAAAAATCCATCCGCACTTGGCCTCGCCACTGCTGATGAGTACAATGAGTACATAGTATGCAGATTTAGTATGCAGTACGCTAGTATGGGTATTCTAACACGACCACTGTCTTCAATAGAAGGTATACACAGTATACAGGAGGTTGAAGTGGGGCTGTGTATTTCTGGGGCTGTACAAGGCAAACTGGTTGAATCAATGTTGTTTTCATGCAAACTGGTTGAGAATGGAAAACAGAATTTGCAAAAAGTGTTTTACATGCCATTTCAGACCAACAACATTTTGTTACAACTTATCTAAATGGATTAAATAAACACATGTATTCACGTTGAGTCAAATGACAATGTGAAAACAGGTTTTTAGATTTTCTGGCAAATTTATGAAACATAAAACACAGAAATAAAAGTCACCCTTTGCAGACAAAATTGATAGGTGCATCCTGCTTCCATTGATAAAGATGTTTTACTTCAGTGCATGTGGTAAATTCAATTGACTGAACATGATTTGGAAAGACACACACTTGTAAGGTCCCACAGTTGATAGTGCATGCAAGAGAAAAATCCAGCCATGAGGTCGAAGGAAATGTCAGTACAGCTCCGAGACAAGATTGTGTCGTGGCACAGAAAATGTACAAAAAAATGTCTGCAGCATTGAAGGTCCCCAAGAAAACAGTGGCCTCCATCATTCTTAAATGAAAGAAGTTTGGAACCACCAAGACTGTCCAAACTGAACAATCGGGAGAGAAGAGCCTTGGTCAGGGAGGTAACCAAGAACCCGATGGTCACTCTGACAGAGCTCTAGAGTCCCTCTGTGGAGATGGGAGATCATTCCAGAAGGACAACCATCTCTGCAGCACTCCACCAATCAGGCCTTAATTGTAGTGGCCAAACGGAAGCCACTTCTCATTAAAAAGCACATGACAACCCGCTTGGAGTTTGCCAAAAGGCACCTAAAGGACTCTCAGAGCATGAGAAACACGATTCTCTGGTCTGATGAAACCAAGATTGAACCCTTTGACCTGAATTCCAAGCATCAAGTATGAATGGTGGCAGCATCATGCTGTGGGGATGTTTTTCAGGTGCAGGAACTGGGAGACTAGTCAGGATTGAGGATAAGATGAACGGAGCAAAGTACAGAGAGATCCTTGATGAAAACCTGCTCCAGAGCACTCAGGACCTCAGACTGGGGCAAAGGTTCACCTTCCAACAGGGTAACAACCCTAAGCACACAGCCAAGACAACACATGAGTGGCATTGGGACAAGTCTCTGAATGTCCTTGAGTGGCCCAGCCAGATCTCGGACTTGAACCCGTTCAAACATGTCTGAAGAAACCTGAAAATAGCTGTGCAGTGACACTCCGCATCCAAACTTACAGAACTTGAGAGGATCTGCAGAGAAGAATGGGAGAAACTCCCCAAATACAGGTGTACCAAGCTTTTAGCGTCATACCGAACAAGACTCGATTCTGTAATCGTTGCCAAAAGTACTGAGTAAAAATACTTTAAAGTACTACTTACAACTTTTTTTTTGTATCCATACTTTTCCATGTATTTATTTTTTGACACGTTATATACTTCGCCACATTCCTAAAGAAAATAATATACTTTTTGTTCCATACATTTTCCCTTAGCTGGACAGGAAAATGGTTAAATTCACACACTTATTAAGAGAACATCCCTGGTAATCTCTACTGCTTCTGATCTGTCGGACTCACTAAACACAAATGCTTCATTTGTAAATTATGTCTGAGTGTTGAAGTGTGCCCCTGGCTATCCATAAATAAAAAGAAAAAAAAAGAAAAGTCTGCCGTCTGGTTTGCTTAATATAAGTAATTTGAAATTACTTATACTTTTGATACTTATGTATATTTAAAACCAAATACTTTTAGCCTTTTACTAAAGTAGCATTTTATTGGGTGACTCACTTTTACTTCAGTAATTTTCTGTATCTTTACTTAATGTAAAATAATGTATATTTACTTTTACTCAATTATGACAATTGGGTGCTTTTTCCAACACTGGATATTTGTAATTTTTTTAAACTTTTGCAAATTTAAAAAAATATATATATTTTTTGTTGTCATTTTTGGCTATTGTGTGTAGATTGACAAGGGGGTAAAAAACGAAGCAACCAATTTTAGAATAACCTAAATCCAATGACGTGAGGTTTTTTGTTGATTTCACGTGAGTTGACTAGTAAATCAAAACTAGACGTCGAAATGATGTCTGTGCCCAGTGGGAGGGGTGAATACACAGAGCCTCATTAGTAATTTCCTCTCTCTCGTCGGTGATCATCCCGGCTCTCCACCTTATCCTCAAGGTCTGTTTGATTGGTACATTACATGTGTGGGAGTCCCAGTGCATCTTACCCGCTCTCACTATAATGAGAAAAATGACATTTTCACTCATTTCAAAATCTTACAAATGCTTTGCCAACACAAACCTCCTGGTGTAAGAGATATTACGGAGACATTTTTTTCCCCCTCTAAAAAAAGGTAGGTCTAACCATGGCTCTCGGGAAATGTTGTGATTGCCTCTCAACCACTGATACAATTTTGTTTTGTTCTCACTCAAGGTTTACGAATTGCAAAAGCTCCATTACTCACCAGCAGTATATGAGCAATGTATTTTCAAACATTACCCTCCTCCACCCCCATGATAAATAATAGTCATTCAATGTATGTTCAATTTATTTTCATTAATTGATGGATTTTGCAAGTGAATGTGTTCACTTTAATGTTGGAGCTACTCAATACTTAGTCAAGTCTCTTGATGGAACTATTTGGTTCACCCCACATCAATTAAAAACACAAAACAGCTGTCAAAATAGAGGCCTATCCATCAGCTCAATTTCAAGTCTCTTTTAGCATTTAAGTATGTCTTATTCATCATATTGATTTGGATCATTAAAACCCATGTCTACTGTATGGTGCAGTAAAGCCTTCACAGACTATTAATCATACAGCAATCAACACCCACACTGACATGAACACAGGCAATCAATCATGAAAATGACCTTGATTCATCCAACATCTGAAACCGATGCAAAAATGATCAGAGGAACACAAATCAGTGTATTATATTATGGCAATTCCATTAAAAGCAACAAGACCGTACTATAGTCTTCTATTGGCAATGATTGACATCCTCTTGGAATGCTTAGGTGCAGGTTAATCTTGTGAGATCATATTGCTGCTCTCAGCCAATCCTTTTAATGTGGCCCTGTGAAGAACATCAAGGTGATACTTGGCACGTTCGCACACACACATATTACGTTTACATTGTACACTACCGTTCAAAAGTTTGGGGTCACTTAGAAATGTCCTTGTTTTTTAAAAGAAAAAAACATTAAAATAACATCAAATTGATCAGAAATACAGTGTAGACTTTGGTAATGTTGTAAATGACTATTGTAGCTGGAAACGGCTGATGTTTTCATGGAATATCTACATAGGCGTACAGAGGCCCATTATCAGCAACCATCACTCCTGTGTTCCAATGGCATGTTGTGTTAGCTAATCCAAGTTTATAATTGTAAAAGGCTAATTGATCATTAGAAAACCCTTTTTCAATTATGTTAGCACAGCTGAAAACTGTTGTTCTGATTTAAGAAGCAATAAAACTGGCCTTCTTTAGACTAGTTGAGTATCTGGAGCATCAGCATTTGTGGGTTCGATTACAGGCTCAAAATGGCCAGAAACAAAGAACTAGGCTATTCCATGCGAGCAATTTCCAAGAAACTGAAGATCTCATACAATGCTGTGTACTACTCCCTTCACAGAACAGCGCAAACTGTCTCTAACCAGAATTGAAAGAGGAGTGGGAGAACCCGGTGCACAACTGAGCAAGAGGACAAGTACATTAGAGTGTATAGTTTGAGAAACAGATGCCTCACAAGTCCTCAACTGGCAGCTTCATTAAATAGTACCTGCAAAACACCAGTCTCAAAGTCAACAGTGAAGAGGCGACTCCGGAATGCTGGCCTTCTATGCACTAGACACAAAGTTTTTGATACAGAAGTTTTATAGAGAATTAATCAAATATGTGTATCTGTTAGAGGACGGATGAGTGGATGCAGAAGAGGAACATCTTTCCAGAGTGGAATGTGTCATCGTTTACTGTGTCATTTCAATGAGAAACAACAGTTCTGGTAAAAAAAAAAATAGAGTAGCTTATCATTGAGACAACAAAATGTCCTATCACATGCTACAATGACCAATGATTAGTCAAACAATCCAAGACAATCCCCCAAAATAAAACAAAACAGGTTTCAGCTTGACATTTGGCATAATCCGCCAACCACTCCAACCACTCCAACCACTCTCCATGCACTCTTAACACCACACAATTGGCTTGACAACAAAAAAAATACTTCTCAGGTGAACAGCAGGACAGTGGAATATTTGGCTGGGAGAGAAAAGGAAAGAAGGCACAGCTGGCTTTTAAGTGGAAGCACTCCCTGGGAGCCTGTGAGAGGTCACAGCTAGATAGGCCACGAAGCACTGCTCGGCAGAAGCCCCGTGTAAAGGCAGAAGGCCTGTGCCACTGTGTGCAGACGTTCCTGTGCTCCGATGGCTCTGGCTCCACACAGACACAGACAGCACACTCAACACACAGTACTGTACACACATACCATACATATGTGAGCAAACACACAAGACATACTACGAATTCAAACAAACATAGACACACATAATCACATCTCTCCTCTCCATAGACACACCACTGACTCTTTCCCCTCCACTCCATGGCAACAGGCTCCACATAATCCACAGGGCTGTTACAAGATGGTGGTGGGTTTAAATGACCTCTTCAAGGTCTAGGATACTTTAGTGAATGCAGGCAGGTGGGTGCCCCTCAAACTGCAACAACAAAAACAGAATTTTCTCTATTCTCCATCAGCCTCCATTCAATGCCCACGAGTACACCTTCAGTAACTACAAACACAAAGAAGTACAACATGAACACTCCGACCTTCACAAAGTGTGACTTATTATGCATGTATTGCACAGTTGGGCACATTTAAATAGCAGGGTTCTATACAAACAATCGATAGAACAAGAAACAATGTGCTCCTGTTAAGTCCTTGGCTATGTGCCGACCGTGACAAATAGAAACAAAGACAGCTTTGAGTGGCAGACAGCAGAGTGGGACTGTGCCACGCAATCCGCACCGTCTGTCCACCAACGACCGGATCCCACCGCTGCCACCAGTGGACACATGCATCTGGTGACCGGGACTCTCTGTGACCACACCAATCAGTTGCTTAATATTCTCACCGAGTTCCCTTCTCTATGTCCCACAGTGATTCAGATGTCAGTGGAGAGCAACCTTTCAACAGGAAATGAAATATTAATGGTCACTTATAACAGTGGCTTATAAAAGTAATGTCGCCGTAATGGCAGGCTGACATTGAGATCCAATCAGTCAAAAAGCACATATAAAAAGGATGAAATATGTCACTTATTGGATTGTGAATTGGGACAGAGCACACATGGATTCTGAATAGCCTATGTCTTCTGGAACCAGCATTTTGTGCAGTTTAGTTCCAAAAGTGTACTTTGTCTTGTAACGTCCTCATTGACAGTTGGTCAGTGAGCAACAAGATAAAATGAATAATGTTGTTTGTCATGTTAAATCCTGAGTAAATATGACAATAGAAGTTGTATTATATCTATTTTTATTGTCACCTCTTCATTAATTATGTGACTGGCCAAAGCATATACTGTTGACTACGGAGAGAAATGTTATATTGATAAATCTCCAGTTTTCACCCACAGATTTCATTGTGTTAACAAATAATTTTTGTTTGCAAAACAATTTTGCATTTAATAATGGATAAGAGCGTCTGCTAAATGACTTAAATGTAAATGTAAATGTAAATGTAAATGTAAATGTAATAAATCATCAAAAGGGGAGAGGCTATTATCATTCAATATCGGCATCCTACTTTTGAAATCAAAGATCATGTCCTATTCACTGACAATACATTCAAAAACTGTGTCGTGTCTTTACTTTGGCTGTGCCGGATTAAATGATATGACATGCTATTCTATAAAATCCTTTCTCCGTAATTAATATTACCTGATTGAGCTCATCATGTAAATGTAATTAACTAGAAAGTCGGGGCACCACAAAATAATATTTATCTTCCGAATAAACTCTTAAAGACCTAGTAATATTTTACGTCAATAGCAGTCAATATTAATCGTCACCTTAATTCAGTCTCATCTAAAAGTTGTAAATTCTTGGTTATCTTCACAAACTAACAAGTTGAATCAGCATGACCAAATTGGGTTTAATTATTTATTTACTAAATACCAAACGAATCACACAGAATTACATATACACAGAATGAATTATACCTTGATTACAAATTACGTCACTTCTGTAGTGAATAAGAGTTCAAAGTTCATACCATTCGCAACCAAAGCTCACGCTGAGATTGGCTTAGTTCTGTAGTTGACATGTTAGTCCTTTTAACAAAGAGTCTGCAGACCTCACGTACTTGGAACAGGGGGTTACATTTTCGTCAAGGCTTTATGTTGTGGAGCGAGAAGGGTGTGTCTGAAAAGTTTTATAACCCATTTCTCTTCACAGTTGTGGGCCACTAATTGAGCAGAGCCCAAACCCAAATCTCTCAATTTGGAAGCTAAAATTACATTTCATCTCTTCACCAATAATTGTATATTCAAACATTTAAATTGAGCAACAATTCCATGTGACTCCGATAACTACAATATGCAGACTTTCCACTGTAGAGTTTGTCATCCTGTCATTAAGTACCACCGCGTATGTTCAATTGGTCAGATTACCAGAATATAGTTAATTTCCCCCCACCTTCTGATGTTCCCAGAATCTCTATGTTAGCCAAGGGATTTTCAAATGTCACATCAGTAGGGGGGGAGAAGTATTTATGACTGTCATAAACCCACCCCCAGGCCAACGTCATGACAACTGTGTCCTCTTCAATACAGTATTTAAACAAATATTCTGCAATGTTGTTTTAGATGTGGGCACAGGGACTGATTTCTAACATGTATGGAACTAACCTGAAGTCTCTCTCTTTGTAAAGTCATTTATATTCCTTAAACATTCAGTAAGTGCCTGCCAGGTCTAATCATACTTCTAGATAGTCTGAATAGTCTGATACACAACATCACAATCTCAAAGGTACTGTCATTTTGATTTAAGGCCAGGTAACACAGGCTAAAATGACCTTTTTGCATGTACTAATCAAGTTTTAGATTTCGGGGGTATTTTGGTTCATTAGTATTACTATATTCAACAACAAAAACTGACGAAGTTGATTAATATGTATGTTTTCATTCGTTTATCATACTACCGTCATCAAAATATCATGACTTATAACCATTTTTAAAAGGACATACATCCATTTCAAAGCTCACTGTAAAGCTTACTATTGGATCACACAATTTAAAATCCCATTTCATAGAGAATGTTACAAATTGGACTATATTTAGTAACTTACTTCGAAGAGATGCTGATTGGGTCTAAATAGGCGTTTGGCGTTTGGTAGTCGAAATTCAATGTCCTTCTCTTTAACTGCATTTCCCGAAAGTCACTCTTCCCACACGGCAACAAATTCTTCCTGTTTTCTCAGCGTCAGAAGCATCTACAATCACCAAATGTTTTGTGGTTATCCTTTAGTATTTTACAGATAGAAAGATGAAAAAAGTATCTATCCACAATCGGCTATGTGTGAGTCCGGTCCTGGAGTGTCTTAAAATGACACAGAGATACTGTATGGCAACACCCTGTCATCTTTACATCTGTACCCTCACCATCCTGGGTGCCCTGCTTATATGCCAGCCTGCCATTGGCACACTTCCCACACGTGCCCACTCACCTGTCTGCAGGTTCATCACCATCACGGCATGGCATAATGTGTGCAGCCATTTTCTCTGTCCTTCTATGCAGGGACTGGCACAAGATGACCGTTGATATTAGGGGTAGCTTTTCCACGCTGGGGCGGCTTCCTCATTGGTATTTCATGTACAGCCTTGGCACATTCGTCACATTTCATAAACTTCCTTATTATTCACTGGCGGTGAGAGTAATGCAGCTCTGCCACTTGCAGTTGAGAGCAAGAGAGAGGGGGAGATCTTTCGCTCTCGTTAACCCTCTTACCAAACCCTAGCTGTGACTTCCGCCTCTCTGCTCCACTCGCAGGTCCCATTCACCAGAAGAGCAGGTGCTGGAGAGGACATGCGGTGGTGGGCTCCCAAATTCAGTAACTCCTCCTTCCTATTCACATACACATACATTCCACAGCACTGTATCTCCCGTGGGGAGTGAAGTAATCACTGTGTGGTGTGTGCATCCCTCGTAGGTTAGGCAAACAGAGATATCTAGAAGTGACAGGCCCCATTATGGGAGGAAGTGAGGGGTATAGGAGCAGTTGCAGCAACAGAGAAAGAGATCCATCAGCTGGGCCCTGAAACAAGCAAGGCCCGGTCCCCTGGTGCTTCTTAGTCACCCTAGAGCCAAGAAGCTGTTAGAAGCCAGATGAATGTGACCCAGGATCGGTACAAATGCAGCCAGGCAGCCATTTTGGATCTGTCGACTTCTGTCTGCACCGTCCTTGTATATCTTCGTTGGTCGCTGAGTGTGCCCATAAAGGCAGGCGGGCAGTGGGGGTTTATACACTGAGCAGGTGGCCATGTTTTAAGGGCCAGAAAGCATAAAAAACACAACCTGCCCCCAGCATCTGTGTGGCTATAAAACACATTTATGTCATGATGTCCATTGGTTGTCTCTGAAGTGTGATTCAGGCTATGGTGAATTTGGGGCAGAGAGGGAGAAACAGGACTGACTGTTTTTTTGTTGTGTTGTACTCTGAGTGGAGCTGTGTAAAGTCTGCGGCAATAACCTTTGACCCCCTTACAAAACCATTTCATTGTGTATGTCGGGCTGCGGTGAAGGTCGGAATAGTATGGGGCTCCTTTCTCTCTTTAGAGGTATATGAGCTCTAGGAAATGTGAAAACAACCCAAGTCAGATAAAAAGGGACATTTTTACTTTCCTGTGCAGCCCGCATTTTCCTTTTGAGTTTGTTCTATGTGCTGTTTCCAGTCCTCCTCCTCTACCTTTAGTTCCGTGGCTGTTCCAAAGAAGAGTGCCTGCCTGCGAAGTCGTCCCGATGGGCAGCGTCAGCGGCGGCAGTGTGCGCACTGGAGCGTAAAGTATGCCACAAGGTGGACCGGCGTATTAATGGGCTCCGATGAGAGCAGCTGACCTGTGAAGCAGCGCGGACAGCGGTGAGGTGAGCAGCTCTCCCTATCCATAAATCCAGCCAACAGCCGTCCCCCGTCGTTCACCTCCACATCAGCTCCCCCTTCCCCTAGGGCCCCATTAATGGAATGTCAAATCATGCTTCATTACCGATGGGTGACAGAGTAGTCAATAAGGGTTTGGATGTTCCATCTGGTTAAGGTCGTAACTGGCCCCTGTTTGTGCTCTTGATTCAACCCCCCATAACAAATAAAGAGTAATTTACAGTCTTCAGGGCCACAGTCATGGTCCCAAGTCGAGTAAAGGATGCAGCCTGCGTACATTTATGGCGGAAGCAAATGTGTAATGTTATAGCACCGTTCCGAAATGTTAGGATATTTTTGGTGTCCTTGGATTTGTGGTCTTCAAATTAGCATATGCTCTAATTTGCTCTTCCGGTGAATCGGTACCTGCGAGTGGAGGTCAAAGCCAGTGTTTGGTAAGAGGGTTAACGAGAGCGAAAGATCTCCCCCTCTCTCTTGCTCTCAACTGCAAGTGGCAGAGCTGCATTACTCTCACCACCAGTGAATAATAAGGAAGTTTATGAAATGTGACGAATGTGCCAAGGCTGTACATGAAATACCAATGAGGAAGCCGCCCCAGCGTGGAAAAGCTACCCCTAATATCAACAGTCACCTTCTGCCAGTCCCTGCACGGAAGGACAAAAAAAGAGAAAATGGCTACACACATTACGCCATGCCGTGATGGAGACTGTTGCCGTGATGAACCTACACTCTTATAAACAAGGGTTCCTAAAGGTTGTTGGTTGTCCCCATAGGATAACCCTTTTTGGTTCCAGGTAGAACTCTTTTGGGTTCCATGTAGAACGATTCCACCTTGAACCAAAAACGTTTTTTTTTCTCAAAGGGTTCTCCTATGGGGTCTGCCGAATAACCCTTTTAGCTACTTTTTTTCTTAGAGTGTCCATGGTCAGCTGGCACATGTGCAGGGAACACAGAAGGATGAAGGTACAGACGTGGAGACGACAGGATGTTGTGTCACGGAGATCATTGCTGGCAGCCCAGCTAACAACAAACTTTCCAACAACTTTAGAGAACGTTCCCTTAAGAGTCTCCTTCGGTCATTTTCACAGGAATGTTCCAGTGATGTGCAAGGACTGGTTCCAAGAGACCACTCCCTTAATGTCAACTTAGAACATGGTTACCATGTTCTCAGAATATGAAATATAAATGTTTCATTGGAACGTTGCAAGAATATTCCAGTGTCCAGTTTTCTGAGGGTTAGGAGAATATTCGATCAATGTCCAACCAAACATACACAGAAAATAAGATATCAATGTTCTAGAGACGTTTCATGATAACATTGCAAGAACAATTGTGTCCAAAGAAAAATGTATTACACATCACGTCTTGTTACTGTTGTCAAGCCAATCAAGGCCCTGATTGGCGAACCACTGATTCAATCATAGCTCTTTGTCTGGTGACAGGGTTAGGCACAGTGCTTTTAACAAAGTGTTTTACAGTACATTGTGCATGTTAATTTATATAGTGAGTATTATTCAACTTTTGATCACAAAGGCACAAAGCTGGTAGCCAAAGTTCCATAAATGAGTGAAAGAGGAGTAATCCATACACATTATGATAATAAACAAAGATGTATAAATAATATTTCCACGTTTTCTCTAGTCATTTCCAAAAAAACAATCAAAATATCTGATAAATGCAATTCAAAACGGTAAGAATGACATTAACATACACTACAAAACCAAAAGTATGTAGACAACTGCTCGTTGATTCCAAAATCATGGGTATTAATATGGAGTTGTTCCCCTCTTTTCTGCTATAACTGCCTCTACTCTTCTGGGAAGGCTTTCCACTAGATGTTGGAATATTTCTGCAGGGACTTGCTTCCATTCAGCCACAAGAGCATTAGTGAGGTCGGGCACTGATGTTGGGCACGCCTGGGTCGCAGTCGGCATTCCAATTATTCCCAAATTAGTTCGATGAGGTCAGGGCTCTGTGCAGGCCAGTCAAGTTATTCCACACTGATCTGGACAAACCATTTCTGTATGGACCTTGCTTTGTGCACGGTGGCATTGTCATGCTGAAACAGGAAAGGGCCTTCCACAAACTGTTGCCACAAAGTTGGAAGCACAGAATCTTCTAAAATATCATTGTATACTATAGCGTTAAGATTTCCTAGCCCGAACCATTAAAAACAGCCCCAGACCATTATTCCTCCTCCACCAAACTGTACATTTGGCACTTTGCATTAGGGCAGGTAGCGTTCTCCTGCCATCCACCAAACCCAGATTCGTCCTTTGGACTGCCAGATGGTGAAGAGTGATTCGTCACTCCAGAGAACGCTTTTCCACTTCTCCAGAGTCCAATGGTGGCGAGCTTTACACCACTCCAGCCGACACTTGGCATTGCAAGTTTTTTTTTTTTAAGCCTTTTTCTCCCCAATTTCGTGGTATCCAATTGTTAGTAATTACTATCTTGTCCCATCGCTACAACTCCCGTACGGGCTCGGGAGAGACGAAGGTCGAGAGCCATGCATCCTCCGAAACACAACCCAACCAACAGTTATTGTGCTGATGTTGCTTCCAGAGGTAGTTTAGAACTCAGTAGTGAGTGTTGCAATCGAGGATATACGATTTTTACGCACTACACGTTTACATTTACATTACATTTAAGTCATTTAGCAGACGCTCTTATCCAGAGCGACTTACAAATTGGTGCATTCACCTTATGACATCCAGTGGAACAGCCACTTTACAATAGTGCATCTAAATCTTTTAAGGGGGGTGAGAAGGATTACTTTATCCTATCCTAGGTATTCCTTAAAGAGGTGGGGTTTCAAGTGTCTCCGGAAGGTGGTGATTGACTCCGCTGTCCTGGCGTCGTGAGGGAGTTTGTTCCACCATTGGGGGCCAGAGCAGCGAACAGTTTTGACTGGGCTGAGCGGGAACTGTACTTCCTCAGTGGTAGGGAGGCGAGCAGGCCAGAGGTGGATGAACGCAGTGCCCTTGTTTGGGTGTAGGGCCTGATCAGAGCCTGGAGGTACTGAGGTGCCGTTCCCCTCACAGCTCCGTAGGCAAGCACCATGGTCTTGTAGCGGATGCGAGCTTCAACTGGAAGCCAGTGGAGAGAGCGGAGGAGCGGGGTGACGTGAGAGAACTTGGGAAGGTTGAACACCAGACGGGCTGCGGCGTTCTGGATGAGTTGTAGGGGTTTAATGGCACAGGCAGGGAGCCCAGCCAACAGCGAGTTGCAGTAATCCAGACGGGAGATGACAAGTTCCTGGATTAGGACCTGCGCCGCTTCCTGTGTGAGGCAGGGTCGTACTCTGCGGATGTTGTAGAGCATGAACCTACAGGAACGGGCCACCGCCTTGATGTTAGTTGAGAACGACAGGGTGTTGTCCAGGATCACGCCAAGGTTCTTAGCGCTCTGGGAGGAGGACACAATGGAGTTGTCAACCGTGATGGCGAGATCATGGAACGGGCAGTCCTTCCCCGGGAGGAAGAGCAGCTCCGTCTTGCCGAGGTTCAGCTTGAGGTGGTGATCCGTCATCCACACTGATATGTCTGCCAGACATGCAGAGATGCGATTCGCCACCTGGTCATCAGAAGGGGGAAAGGAGAAGATTAATTGTGTGTCGTCTGATGATAGGAGAGACCATGTGAGGTTATGACAGAGCCAAGTGACTTGGTGTATAGCGAGAATAGGAGAGGGCCTATTTCACCACTCGGCAGTCTCGTTCTGTGAGCTTGTGTGGCCTACCACTTCACGCTTGAGCTATTGTTGCTCCTAGACGTTTCCATTTCGCAATAACAGCACAGTTGACAGCACAGTTGACAATTGCAGATCAAGCAGGGCAGAAATCTTCTGAACTGAATTGTTGTGAAGGTGGCATCTGATGACTGTGCCATGTTGAAAGTCACTGAGCTCTTCAGTAAGGTTGACAAATCAATTAAAATCAAATTTTATTGGTCACATACACATGGTTAGCAGATGTTATTGCGAGTGTAGCAAAAAGCTTGTGGTTCTAGTTATAATAATAATAATATATGCCATTTAGCAGACGCTTTTATCCAAAGCGACTTACAGTCATGTGTGCATACATTCTACGTATGGGTGGTCCCGGGAATCGAACCCACTACCCTGGCGTTACAAGCGCCATGCTCTACCAACTGTGCTACAGAAGGACCACCATTATTATTATTATTATTATATATTATTCTAGTTCCGACTTAAAATTCCACAACAACTACTTAACACACATAAATCAAAGTAAATGGGTGAAATAAGAATATGTACATACACTGCTCAAAAAAATAAATGGAATGTCACGAATATTACAGAAGGTAATATCGGGTGGCGCTCGGCGGTCGTCGTCACCGGTCTACTAGCTATCGCCGATCCGTTGTTCTGTGTTCCTTTAGTTCTGTCTAGTTGGTAGCACCTGTTTCTTGTTTGGTTGTTAGGGTAGGGTTATATATATTCTGTTCAGCCCGCTTCTGTTTCGTGCGGGCTTGTTCGTCTGTTTTGTTGTTTGAGTGTATTTTTGTTGGCATTTGGGTTTCACGCCGTCCGTTTATATTTCTGTTCATTTGTGTTTCCACTTTTGTACATGTTATGTTTCCGGGACATTAAAGCGTGTTGTTTTTCCCACATCTTTTGCTCTCTGCGCCTGACTCCACACCTCTTCACTCATTTACCGTAACAGGGAACACTAAAATAACACATCCTAGATCTGATTGAATGAAATATTCTTATTAAATACTTTTTTCTTTACATAGTTGAATGTGCTGACAACAAAATCACACACAAATGATCAATGGAAATCAAATTTATCAACCCATGGAGGTCTGGTTTTGGAGTCACATTCAAAATTAAAGTGGAAAACCACACTACAGGCTGATCCAACTTTGATGTAATGTCCTTAAAACAAGTCAAAATGAGGCTCAGTAGTGTGTGACTGTATGACCTCCCTACAACGCCTGGGCATGCTCCTGATGAGGTGGCGGATGGTCTCCTGAGGGATCTCCTCCCAGACCTGGACTAAAGCATCCGCCAACTCCTGGACAATCTGTGGTGCAACGTGTTGTTGGTGGATGGAGCGAGACATGATGTCCCAGATGTGCTCAATTGGATTCAGGTCTGGGGAATGGGCGGGCCAGTCCATAGCATCAATGCCTTCCTCTTGCAGGAACTGCTGACACACTCCAACCACATGAGGTCTAGCGTTGTCTTGCATTAGGAGGTACCCAGGGCCAACCGCACCAGCATATGGTCTCACAAGGGGTCTGAGGATCTCATCTTGGTACCTAATGGCAGTCAGGCTACCTCTGGCGAGCACACGGAGGGCTGTGCGGCCCCCCAAAGAAATGCCACCCCACACCATGATTGTCACGTCTGTCATATGTGCTCAGTGTGAACCTGCTTTCATCTGTGAAGAGCACAGGGCGCCAGTGGCGAATTTGCCAATCTTGGTGTTCTCTGGCAAATGCCAAACGTCCTGCACGGTGTTGGGCTGTAAGCACAACCCCCACCTGTGGACGTCGGGCCCTCATACCACCCTCATGGAGTCTGTTTCTGACCGTTTGAGCAAACACATGCACATTTGTGGCCTGCTGGAGGTCATTTTTCAGTGCTCTGGCAGTGCTCCTCCTTGCACAAAGGCGGAGGTAGCGGTCCTGCTGCTGGGTTGTTGCCCTCCTACGGCCTCCTCCACGTCTCCTGATGTACTGGCCTGTCTCCTTGTAGCGCCTCCATGCTCTGGACACTACGCTGACAGACACAGCAAACCTTCTTGCCACAAGGAGCACCTGAGCCACTTGTGTGGGTTGTAGACTCCGTCTCATGCTACCACTAGAGTGAAAGCACCGCCAGCATTCAAAAGTGACCAAAACATCAGTCAGGAAGCATAGGAACTGAGAAGTCGTCTGTGGCTATCACCTGCAGAACCAGTCCTTTATTGGGGGGGTCTTGCTAATTGCCTATAATTTCCACCTGTTGTCTATTCCATTTGCACAACAGCATGTGAAATTTATTGTCAATCAGTGTTGTTTCCTAAGTGGACAGTTTGATTTCACAGAAGTGTGATTGACTTGGAGTTACATTGTGTTGTTTAAGTGTTCCCTTTTCTTTTGAGCAGTGTATAAATATATGAATGAGCAATGACCGAGCGGCATAGGCGAGATGCAATAGACGGTATAAAATGTAGTATATACATATGGAATGAGTAATGCAAGATATGTAAACATCATTATTAAAGTGGCATTAATAAAGTGACTTTTGTTAGAGTGGCCAAGCATTTCTAGTCTGTATGTAGGCAGCAGCCTCTCTGTCTTAGTGATGGCTATCTAACAGTCTGATGGCCTTCAGATAGAAGCTATTTTTCAGTCTCCTGGTCCCAGCGTTGATGCACCTGTACTGAACTCGCTTTCTGGATGGTAGCGGGGTGAACAGATAGTGGCTTGGGTGGTTGTTGTCCTTGTTGAACTTTTTGGCCTTCCTGTGACATCGTGTGCTGTAGGTGTCCTGGAAAGCAGGTAGTTTGCCCCCGGTGATGCGTTGTGCAGACAGCACCATTATCTAGAGATCCCTGCGGTTGTGGGCGGTGCAGCTGCCATATCAGGCGGTGATACAGCCCGACAGGATGCTCTCAATTATGCATCTGTAAAAGTTGCTGAGGGTTTTAGGTGCCAAGCCAAATTTCTTCAGCCTCCTGAGCTTGAAGAAGTGCTATTCTTCACAACACTGTCTGTGTGGATGGACCATTTCAGTTTGACAGTGATGTATACGCAGAGGAACTGCAAATTCCAGCGGGTCTAGTGTGACCGGTAAGGTGGAGGTGATATGATCCTTGACTAGTCTCTCAAAGCACTTCATGATGATAGTCGTTCAGTTCAGTTACCTTTGCCTTCTTGGGTACAGGAACAATGGTGGCTATCTTGAAGCATGTGGGATAGGGATTTGATTGCCTTGCAGAGGGAATAACTATTTATTTTTTTATTTAATAACTACACTGTTTGTATTCGGACATATTCCCAGGCATCTTTCCATGGTTAAATGCAGTGGTTCGTGCTTTCAGTTTTGCGTGAATGCCGCCATCTATCCACAGTTTCTGGTTAGTGTAGGTTTTAATAGTCACAGTTGGTACATCTCCTATGCACTTCCTTATAAATTCACTCACCGAATCAGCGTATAAATATATATTATTCTCTGAGGCTACCCAGAACATGTCCTAGTCCGCATGATCAAAACAATCTTGAGGCGTGGATTCCAATTGGTCAGATCAGCGGTGAATGGTCCTTGTCACGGATACATCCTGTTTGAGTTTCTGCCTATAGGAGAAGATAAGCAAAAAGGAGTCATGGTCAGATTTGCCGAACGGAGTTAGGGGGAGGGCCTTGTCTGTATCAGTAATCCAGTGTTTTACAATCAATATGCTGATAGAATTTTGGCAGCCTTGTTCTCAAATTTGTTTTGTCAAAATCCCTAGCTACAATAAATGCAGCCTATAAGGTTTCCAGTTTGCATAGTCCAGTGGATTTCTTTGAGGGCCGTTGTCGTATCGGCTTTAGGGGGGATATACACTGCTGTGACAATAACCAACTAGAATTCTATTGAGAGATAATACGGATGGCAATGTTTGTCTATAGTGTGGCTGTGTGCCTGATTTTATACACCTGTCAGCAATGAAATAGCCAAATCCACTATATTGAAAGGGTGTCCGCATACCTTTGTATAAATAGTGTAGGTTGCTAAGAAGGTTAGAGTAGGGTGGCTCCTGTAGTGGGTCTCAAACCCAGGTCACCAGCAAAAATGACAAATACCCTAACCACTGACCAAATAAGGGATACCTCTAGGGCATGTGTTTATTGGGCTTGTATAGTTAGGCCCTGTCCAGAAGAAACCCTAACCCCTCTTCCTTAGGCACTTGTGTAGATCTGAAACAACTTGATAGGTGTAAGCAATAGGGTAAACGCACTTTGAAGTATACAGTGCATTCGGAAAGTATACAGACCACTTTAGTTTTTTCACATTTTCCTCATCAATCTACACACAATACCCCATAATGACAAAGTGAAAACAGGTTTAATGAAAAAACAGAAATACCCTACTTACATAAGTATTCAGACCCTTTGCTATGAGACTCAAAAATTGAGCTCCGGTGCATCCTGTTTCCATTGATCATCCTTGATGTTTCTTCAACTTGATTGGAGTCCACCTGTGATAAATTCAATTGATTGGACATGATTTGGAAAGGCACATACCTGTCTATATAACGTCCCACACTTGACAGTGCATGTCAGAGCAAAAACCAAGCCATGAGGTCGAAGGAATTGTTCGTAGACAGGCTTGTGTCGAGGCACAGATCTAGGAAAGGGTACCAAAAAATGTCTGCAGCATTGAAGGTCCCCAAGAACACAGTGGTGTACATGATTCTTAAATGGAAAAAGTTTGGAACCACCAAGACTCTTCCTAGAGCTTGCCACCCGGCCAAACTGAACAATCGGGTGAGAAGGGCCTTGGTCACTCTGACAGAGCTCCAGAGTTCCTCTGTGGAGATGGGATAACCTCCCAGATGGACAAACATCTCTGCAGCACTCCACCAATCAGGCCTGAAGCCACTCCTCAGTAAAAGGCACATGACAGCACACTTGGAGTTAGCCAAAAGGCACCTAAAGACTCTCAGAGCATGAGAAACACGAGTCTCTGGTCTGATGAAACCAAGATTGAAGCTTTTGGCCTGAATGCCAAGCCTCATGTCTGATGGAAACCTGCCACCATTCCTACTGGGAAGCATGGTGGTGGCAGCATCATGCTGTGTGGAAGTTTTTCAGCGGCAGGGACTGGAAGACTAGTCAGGGTCAAGGGAATTATGAAAGGAGCAAAGTACAGAGAGATCCTTGATGAAAACCTGCTCCAGAGTACTCAGGAACTCAGACTGGGGTGAAGGTTCGCCTTCCAACAGGCCAACAACCCTAACCACACAGCCAAGACAACGCAGGAGTGGCATTGAGACAAGTCTCTGAATGTCCTAGAGAGCCTGGACTTGAACCCGATCTAACATCTCTGGAGAGACCGGAAAATAGCTGTTCAGCGAAGCTCCCCATCTAACCTGCCAGAGCTTGAGAGGATCTGCAGAGGAGAATGGGAGAAACCCCCAAATATAGGTGTGCCAAGCTTGTAGCGTCATACCCAAGAAGACTCGAGGCTGTAACCGCTGCTAAATGTACTTCAACAAAGTACTGTGAAATGGGTCTGAATACTTATGTAAACATTTCTAAAAACCTATTTTTGTTTTATCAATATGGGGTATTGTGTGTAGATTGATGAGGGGGGAAAAAAAGCTATTTAATCCATTTAAGAATAGGGCTGTTATAACGTAACAAAATTTGGAAAAAGTGAAGTGGTCTGAATTCTTTCCGAATGCACTCTGTTAAAAGAACACTCAAGAAAACCTTGTATTGATCTTAGTGATTCAGGAGTATCAATAAAACAGGTTAATATGCCCCATTCAACATTAGAGAACTACACAGAAATAAGTCAATCAAAGATGGGAGAATAGTCAAATGAACTTATAAATGCCGTGAACCAAGAGCTTGTGAGTTCATATCCCAGGTGAGGACATGTTGAATAATAATTACTGTATAAAAATGAACATGCACAATGTAACTATGTATGTTAAAGTGAGTCAAATGTATAAGTTGAAAACACTATGTTAAAAGCACTGTGTTTGTGAGTATCCCGAACCTTGCAAACAGTACAATAAGAGCTGTGAATGGATCAATGGTTCACCAATCAGGGCCTTGATAACAGTAAAAGGGTGTGTGTGATGTGTAATGAAACATTTTTTTTGACAAAACTGTTTCTTTGGGACAATCAGGTGACGTCCTGACAACTGATACACTGAAATGTTCTTTCAACGTTCCCATGAAATGTGTCTAGAACATTAATACGGTATATTCTGAGAACATGGCAACCATGTTCTGTGTATTTTGGTAGAACCTTAATGGAATATTGTCATAACCCTCAGATAACTGCGCACATAAATGTTATCGTAGTGTCCCATAAAATGTGACTGTAACATTAATGTTGTATATGTATATGTTGGTGTTAAAGTTAATGTTGTAACTTTAACACCAAAACATGCAATAAAATGTAACATGTAACATAGAATGTTACAATAACTAACGGAAAACTGGACACTCAAACACTAGGGAAACATTACGGGTAACATTACAAAAACGTTCTCTCTCTCTCTCTCTCCCTAGAATTGTTTGCTGGGATCGCGTTCTTTTATTGAAGTCCTGCAGTATGTGATCTTATTATTCTGGGTACACTTGCGTTCTACGACTAAAGAAACACTCGATGCCAAACAAGTCACTGGAAGAAAGTGAATCTAACAAAAGACATTCAGAAATGAGGGGCTCTTTTTGGGTGTAATACCTTTTTTAATGTGATGTCAATCACATCGCATCAATATCTTAATGAAACAAACGTTTTTGTTGTTGTTGTGGTATTGCTTTCTATTAGGCTTAAACTATCGTAATCTCACTCATCTTTCTATGAGCTTTTCCAGTCTCTCTATCCTTTCATAGCCAGACCTTGTAGTCTATTTACATAGCAGAGCTATGAAAGCCTCTTTTGACTGAAGTCGACTGTCTGCATCTCTTCCTCTTTATCTCCGTTGGCTATGCCACTGCAGGTCAGTCCCTGCTGCTAGGGAGAAGAGAAACAGGGAGAGATAAAAGCATACTTTGCACGCATGTTTGTTTACTTGCTTGCACACTTTGAACCTTTCAGTGCAAACTAAGTCCTGTTCTGTTTAAACTGAGGCATTATTAATGAATCTGGGGTTGAGACGCTATGGCTCCAAAATGATAGCAGGCCTGAATAGAATGCCCGCTTTATTTTTTCATGAATGTGTGTGTACGTGTGTATGCATGTGTGTTTTCAGAGAGAGAGAGAGAGAGAGAGAGAGAGTGTGTGTGGGTGCTCTTGTCATCAAGGCTTTTACCCCGGTAATTTGGAGTGTGTGTTTGCTTGCGTACATGCGGGTGAGCATGTTTTTGCACATTCTCCGCTGGGACTACTTCAGCTAAGAAGCAAAAACAAAGTAAAACTTTGGGAAGGGCTTTTATGTACTTCGGAGTGAACCTGATCTTCAGAAAGCCTTTTCATTAAAACATTTTTTTCAGGATCCACTCTCAAACGGGCACTCAATTACCAAGCTCCCTCCCTCCATCCATCCACCCTTCCTTCCCTATTCTTGGTTCTGCATTATGTATGCTTGTTCATGCATCACCACTGCCTAAGAGCATGGGTCGCATAGTGGAGCAATGTGGGGCACATCAGTGAGTATTCAGGGAGTCAGCCTTTTACAACTAATATTGTGTTGCTGGGACCAATGGCGAACCTGACCCCCCTGCAGCCCCCGCAAGGTGGGGGGGGGGGGCACGAGCTCTGGGGGCCAATTCGCCTGTCATCGATGTAATTGTTTTTACCAAAAGCCCTTCATAAATCTTTTTTAATTTCCATATGTAGTAGGGAGCTACATGTTTGTTTCTTGGGCTTCAGGAATGTGACTGAAAAAGTGCCTTAGGCCTTTGAAAAGTAAAAAAATGCACCGAGTGAAAGTAAGGGGATATCACTGAACAAATGCCATGCTCACATGCTCAAGGTTACGACGGCGCCAGTGCAATGAGTGGAGCTTACTCTTAGATAGTTTGTTCCGAGTTCAAGTTCAGAAAATGATCTCTCTGCAGAAGTGAGTTACAGGGATTGTAAAAACTGCTTGATTACTGTAGCAACATCAGGGAAACTGGACAGAAGGCAGTGATGCTTCAAATACAGCCGTGTGTAACATCGTTATTTGAGTCTCTCATTTTACTCAGTTTACTCAGTTTACTGGCCTCAACATGTTATGGAAAGAGATTAACTGTGTAGGAAGCTCTGGCAACAGGTCGCCTGGATACTAGACAGCAAATAATTTGGCAGATGCAAACAGATTATCATCTTTAGGAGACAACAGTTCTTGAGGGCTGGAACAAAACAAGCGGTTTATGATTTCGCTCATACTGGTGAACCGGCATTTGAGTTTTGTGGTTGCAATATCAACAGTCCCTTACCTCTGTTATATCTTGGCATGCATAATTCAAAACTAAGTTTAAATTATGTGCAGCGCAATGGACATATAATGCATAATTACTGTCTGGAGTGTCAATACTCAATATAGAAAAGAGTCGGGCCTGCAAACTGGACCTACAGGCTGTAGTGAAAACATTTGAAAACATTTGCACACGAAAATGCAAGGCAACGCAGGCGCATACTGTAGCAACTACAGGCCTCTATGTAGTAAACAAAAGAGAGAAGTACAGACACAGAGATACTTTTTTTCTGAGAGAAAGAAAGAGAAAAAGAGACAGAGAGAGAATCAGCAATGAGGACTTCAGGAGACCAGGGGAGTCTCTCAAGTTGGTTTTAATTTAATTTAATTTAATTTACTGTGAATATTGCAGCCTATTTGTGTTTGCTATTAGCCAGACAAAATCTGCAGAATTCAACAATAAATAGTAGCTGAATTTATCCTAAAGCCGACTACTTTTGTGTGTAATTTGAAGTGTAATTTATATGAACAGTTTATAAATAGCAGCTAAATCAGGTATATTATAGACATGACAATAGTCTCGTTTTGATTGGCCAGGGCATGTTAAAGTGAGTTTTTCCCTTCCTAAAAATAAAGAAACAGATACCAAACATCCCTTTGAGCATGGTGAAGATATCAATTACGCTTTGGATGGTGTATCAATACACCCGGTAACGACAAAGATACAGGCGTGCTTCCTAACTCAGTTGCTGGCAAGGAAGGAAGCCGCTCAGGCATTTCACCATTAGGCAAATTGGTGATTTTAATGGTTGTGATAGGTCAAAACTGAGGATAGATCAACAACACACACACACACACACACACACACACACACACACACACACACACACACACACACACACACACACACACACACACACACACACACACACACACACACACACACACACACACAAAAGAGAGACAGGAGACATAACACTAACACTTTCTACAAACAATTAACAACCAATTAGGAATTAGGAATTGATGATGCACATAATGAGATGGTGAGTACTGAATGACTGCAACTACTTAAGGTCTTTGTAGACTGTATGATTATAGCCTTCTTATGCCACAATTTTGCCATCACAGACAACATTTTGAAGTTGTGGGCAAATTCTAGTTACTCCACAATACTAACCTGCATGACAAAGTGAAATAAAAAACCTCGTACAGAAGAAAAATATTCATGAACATGTATCAAGACATTAAAGTAATGCTGCAAAAAAAATGGCAAGGATATGCATTTTTTTTTCCTGAATACAAAGCAGTACTACTCTTCACATTTTCAGGCATGGTTGTAGCTGCATCATGTTATGGGTATGCCTGTCATCAGCAAGGACTAGGACGTAAGCACATGCCAAATCCTAGAGAAAAATCTGGTTCAGTCTGTTTTCCAACATAAATAAATGTACCTTTCAGCAAGACAATAACCGAAAACATGAGGCCAAATATACACTGGAGTTGCTTACCAAGATGACATTGAATGTGGAAAAAGTCAAGGGGTGTGACTAATTTCTGAATGCACTGCACATACGGTAGCCAGTGAGAGGCGAGGTGAGGAATGTGTAGGGGGGGTAGAGGGATAGATGGGAAGGAGAGAAAATTGACATGGTCATATCAGTAAAAGCCCATTTATAATTGCTCCAGATTTACGATCCGGAGGCTCCTTACGTGTGACGCAATTGCAGAGCCTCTGGAGGCTTGTGGAGGCCAAATCGAGCTCTGTATCACATCGCAGTGCACCTCACACATGTTGTAACAATGTGGAGGACTTCGTATAGCTCTGCATTGACATGATTGGTTGACAGTAGGTGGGGGCAGGAGGTCCTGTATAAACACAAACTTCCTTGACAACTTCCTTCACAACAGCTCTGCTCTGCTCCGCAATGCACAAAAAGTATGCTTGCTCTGACTTCTGCGGAGGCCGCATCTCAGTAAATCCTGTACGGCCACTGCAGATGTGGATTGACCATGCAGAGCCTTTAAGGTATACCAGTATAAAAACAGGTATTCTGGTTGGAAATGTGTGGCTTGTTGAGGCAAATAATGCATTACTAAACCTAAAAAGAGATTGAGGAGCCATTGAGACATTGAGGAGCTGAGGGGCGGATACACAAGTGTACATGGAGAGGAAGCCATAGGTGGAGTTGACTCTGTATGTCTCCTAGTTGAACATCTCACTGGCATCCCAGCCATTAGACTAACAGAGAGATACAAAGGTATGGTGGTCAAATCAAATCAACATTTTATTTGTCACATACACATGGTTAGCAGATGTTAATGCGAGTGTGTTTGTCAGTGTGTGTCTCGATGTATCTGTCACCAGAGTGGTATACTACGAAGTAAGCCAGATCTACTCAGGCTTTTATAAAGCTAGCCAGCTTCAGTTAGTTCCACATTTCAGGTCAGGCTTCATCAGTACTATGACGGTGGATATTGCTCGTCCGCCTGTAGCTAACTCGAGCAGACTTGTAACTGTGTGTGCATGTTGCATTTAGCTAGTCGAACTCCAAACTCTTCATTGAGACAATGCTGAAGCATCAATCGATCGGTTAGTCAATGCCAAATTTTCATTTGTGCCAAAATTTAAATGAAAGAAATGCGATCTTGCAAATTCATCAGGCTATGGTGTGAAATAGGCTTTTCAAAGTGCCGACTTTATCTTATAACTTATCGTTAATGCCATCTTTAGTGTGCTTATCAATGCACAAGCACCTTTATCCACTCCTATCGCTCCTTGTGGAACAGCTTGTTGCATTGTGACCATAGATGTCCCCTGGCAATTTAAACTCATGGGTACGCTAGCAATGGCTGCCAGTCTTGACGTGAATGGGAACTGCCAATGTTTGTTTGCAGCTGAAAGTTTGCCTTTCGCAAATTTCTAAATACAATCGCAGTTTGTAAAGCAATTGCTGTCCTTACTAAATGTGTAATGAAGGATTCGTTCCCATAGAAATGTACCTGGCTAAAAGTTCCACTTCCATGGTACCGTTTATCCCGAGTTGAACTCCAAGTTGACCAAAGTCAGCCTGCTAACTCCTCAAACCGGATTCGAAGTTTAGGGCTCTGGACAAAGCCCTCTCTGTTGCCATCTTGTCTGTCCCACTGCTACAGCACTGTGCTCCCATTTCACCCCCAACAATCACCGCGTCAGTGAATTCATCCACACACACACACACACACACACACACACACACACACACACACACACACACACACACACACACACACACACACACACACACACACACACACACACACACACACACACACAAAGAGAGGCAGAGGAGACTTAACACTAACACTTTCTACAAACAATTAACAACCAATTAGTAATTAGGAATTGATGATGCACCATATTGAGATGGTGAGTCCTGAACGACTCGAACGACTTAAGGTCTTTGTAGGCTGTACGACTATAGCCCTCTTATGCCACGATTTTGCCATCACAGACACCATTTTGAAGTTGGGCAAATTCTTGCGAGCAACAATGACAAGACGGGTCTTTTTTCAGCTCATTGTATCTTGTTATTCGTGTCAAGGAAATGTTAAAGCTAATTTGATCTATGCACTAACAAGGTTTGTCAGCATGAGCAGCTTGACTACTGCTAGAGTACTGTACCTTTATTGATCTACTGTACTTCAACAACAGATGTACTCACATTAGATGGGTTCATTAAGATTCACACCTTCTCTCAGACAGCCTATTATCTCGTCAAGCCTACCAGCATTTCTCCCGTAATCCTGTTTTTTTCTCTAGTCCCTGTTTTCTAGTTTTCACGGTTTTGACCATTCTGCCTACCCTAACCCTGACCCTGCCTGCCGTTCTGTACCTTGTGACACTGACCTCTGCCTGCCCTGACCCTGCCTGCCGTTCTGTACCTTGTGACACTGACCTCTGCCTGCCTTGACCCTGAGCCTGCCTGCCGTTCTGTACCTTGTGACACTGACCTCTGCTTGCCCTGACCCTGAGCCTGCTGTTCTGTTCCTTTCGGACTCTGCTCTGGATTACTGACCTGATGTTTGCCTGCCCTCTTTTTTTTTTGTAATAACCTTTTGTTACTTCGAACTGCCTGCATCTGGGTCTTCTCCTGAGCTGTGATATGTTCACAATGTGTATTTTTGACTGTTGTTTGTATGGTATGATATTGTGTAACCCATTTGTGTGTTATACTTGATGTGCTTGCTCTGTGACAGGCCGTCATTGTAAATAAGAATTTGTTCTTAATTGACATACGTGTATAAATAAAGGTAAAAAAATATATATTTAACAACCGAACAATGATATTTTGGTGACTACCCTACTCCAGCAACAATCTATGCAAAATATACATAATACACTTACTTGCAACATGGTTTTTGGTACTTTGTATTTATTTAACCTTTATTTAACTAGACTAAGAACAGGTTGGGCGAATTGTGCGCCTCCCTATGGGACTCCCGATCACGGCCGGTTGTGATACAGCCCGGTATCGAACCCGGGTCTGTAGTAACGCCTCTAGCACTGCAATGTGCCTTAGACCGCTGCACAACTCGGTACTGTATAACTGAAGGCTGTTCTGAGGGCAAAAGGGGGTGAAACTCAATATTAGGAAGATGTTCCTAATGTTTTGTACACTCAGTATACATCTATCTGGTTCTGTAATACACTTCTGAAGGTGTGCCTCGTTTAGGTCTGGCCAGTGCATATGGTCTATTTCTGTGTTTGAATTAAATCCTTAAGATCACCCGTGCGTCAACAATAACTTTGGAAAGAGGAGATTCTCTCAAACACGACACAAGTGTCACGTAGTCGTCTGGAGGTAACCGGTACTAGTTATTAAACAATTTATGGATGTATGGAGGTAGTTTGTGTCATAAAAAAAGCGATTAAATAGGATATAGGGAAAACACTTCAAAACCTTATTGCTTATGATACATTTTTTTCCCATTTATGAATGTTTTATTCAATGCGATTATATGAGTTATAGTAGTAAAGGCCCCCCAAAAATTGAAAATAGCTAAATTATCCATGGTATAACCATCTTAAAACAATCCCCCCCCCATACAGATAAAACAAGCAAGGTACATTCTAACTATCAAGTATTTTATAACTCACCAACCCTTCCATTCCACTGACACTCAGCACTTTGACCAAAGACCTCACAAGTTTGACAGATAAAAGTGCTCGCACTTCAGTCCTGCTAGATGGTTATACATGTCCCCCAAAAATATTTTCTCCCTCTTTCCTCTCTCACCTTAATCTCTATCTGAGCTGCTCTTGAAAGGGTCACTGTTTGTCCGTCCGCCAGACGGTCTGTCTGCCTAATGGAACTTCTGCCTCAGTGATTTGAAGACGGCCAGGGAGTTTTTTTTATTAGGATCCCCATTAGCCGACAGGTAGTCTTCCTGGGCTCCGATACATAATGGAAAAGACATTACAGACAGAAAAATACTTAACAATTGACATTTCTATTTTACATTTTTTAGTCATTGAGCAGATGCTCTTTTTCAGAGCAACTTACAGCAGTGGATGCATACATTTTCTTGTACTGGTCCCCCGTGGGAATCAAATTGTCACACTGTATAATGATAGGAGACAAGCGCAGGAATAAGTAATAGAGGGATTCTTATTTTCTCCACCCAAACAAAAGCGCGAGGTGTAAACCTATAAATAAAACACGGGTCGAGGCCCGTAATGCAAGTGCACGATAACACGTAGCATGGAAGCCGATACAATAGCACAGGTCCTCACAACACCAACGGACATGGTAACAATAACCGACAAGGACAATAGTGGGCACATATATACACATACTAATCGGGGTGAGTGGGAACCAGGTGTGCGTAATGAGACAAGACAGTCCAGGGTTGGCGGTAATGAATCCAGTTCAGTGACGCCCAGAAGGCCGGTGACGTAGACCTCCGGAACTGGTAAACGGAATGAGCAGCAGTACCGAGGGGATCCGTGACACAAATCCACAACGCTGGCATTGCATGCACCATTGCTCTACCAACTATGCCACACAGAACCCTACATACATTTAAAACATTAACATAGACATTACATACAGACTATTTACCGAATAGCAGCACTGTAGAAACTATTACACTCAACTGAACGACTTGATTAGTGTAGTGTTAGCTAGCTACATAGTTGTCTTTGCTGTCTTCGTATCCAAGATAATTGTGTAGTTTAGAGCGTGTAGTCTTAGAGTGATTATCTTAATTTACCGAGGTTAGCTAGCCAGCTATTTGTCGTCCTTAACGTAGGAGTCACTGCTAGCTAGCCAACAGCTAGCCAACGTCTACTGAATAGAACTTCCGCACTCAACAACCCGGTCGCATTCCGCTTCGCTCCACAGGTAGTATCACATTTTCATTTAATTTCATTACAGCACAACGGTTTGATTCGTTTGATCGTAGCTAGCTACATAGCTAGCTACATAGCCGTCTGTGTATCAAAGATAATTGTGTAGTCTAGAGCGATTTTCTAGGTTAGCTAGCCAGCTATTGTCGTTCTTTTAACGCAACGTAACGTAATCAACACTGCTAGCTAGCCAGCTAGGAATAGCAGCACTGTAGAAACTATTACACTCAACGGAACGACTTGATTAGTGTAGTGTCAACAACGCAGCCACTGCCAGCTAGCCTACAAAGTCAACAACGCAGCCACTGCCAGCTAGCCTACTTCAGCAGTACTGTATCATTTTAATCATTTTAGTCAATAAGATTCTTGCTACGTAAGCTTAACTTTCTGAACATTCGAGACGTGTAGTCCACTTGTCATTCCAATCTCCTTGCATTAGCGTAGCCTCTTCTGTAGCCTGTCAACTATGTGTCTGTCTATCCCTGTTCTCTCCTCTCTGCACAGACCATACAAACGCTCCACACCGCGTGGCCGCGGCCACCCTAATCTGGTGGTCCCAGCGCACGACCCACGTGGAGTTCCAGGTCTCTGGTAGCCTCTGAACTGCCGATCTGCGGCCAACAAGGCAGAGTTCATCTCAGCCTATGCCTCCCTCCAGTCCTCGACTTCTTGGCACTGACGGAAACATGGATCACCACAGATAACACTGCTACTCCTAATGCTCTCTCTTCGTCCGCCCACGTGTTCTCGCACACCCCGAGAGCTTCTGGTCAGCGGGGTGGTGGCACCGGGATCCTCATCTCTCCCAAGTGGTCATTCTCTTTCTCCCCTTACCCATCTGTCTATCGCCTCCTTTGAATTTCATGCTGTCACAGTTACCAGCCCTTTCAAGCTTAACATCGTTATCATTTATCGCCTCCAGGTCCCCTCGGAGAGTTCATCAATGAGCTTGATGCCTTGATAAGCTCCTTTCCTGAGGACGGCTCACCTCTCACAGTTCTGGGCGACTTTAACCTCCCCACGTCTACCTTTGACTCATTCCTCTCTGCCTCCTTCTTTCCACTCCTCTCCTCTTTGACCTCACCCTCTCACCTTCCCCCTACTCACAAGGCAGGCAATACGCTCGACCTCATCTTTACTAGATGCTGTTCTTCCACTAACCTCATTGCAACTCCCTCCAAGTCTCCGATCACTACCTTGTATCCTTTTCCCTCTCGCTCTCATCCAACACTTCCCACACTGCCCCTACTCGGATGGTATCGCGCCTTCCCAACCTTCGCTCTCTCTCCCCCGCTACTCTCTCCTCTTCCATCCTATCATCTCTTCCCTCTGCTCAAACCTTCTCCAACCTATCTCCTGATTCTGCCTCCTCAACCCTCCTCTCCTCCCTTTCTGCATCCTTTGACTCTCTATGTCCCCTATCTTCCAGGCCAGCTCGGTCCTCCCCTCCCGCTCCGTGGCTCGACGACTCATTGCGAGCTCACAGAACACGGCTCCGGGCAGCCGAGCGGAAATGGAGGAAAACTCCCCGCCTCCCTGCGGACCTGGCATCCTTTCACTCCCTCCTCTCTACATTTTCCTCCTCTGTCTCTGCTGCTAAAGCCACTTTCTACCACTCTAAATTCCAAGCATCTTCCTCTAACCCTAGGAAGCTCTTTGCCACCTTCTCCTCCCTCCTGAATCCTCCTCCCCTCCCCCCTCCTCCCTCTCTGCAGATGACTTCGTCAACCATTTTGAAAAGAAGGTCGACGACATCCGATCCTCTTTGCTAAGTCAAACGACACCGCTGGTTCTGCTCACACTGCCCTACCCTGTGCTCTGACCTCTTTCTCCCTCTCTCTCCAGATGAAATCTCGCGTCTTGTGACGGCCGGCCGCCCAACAACCTGCCCGCTCGACCCTATCCCCTCCCTCTTCTCCAGACCATTTCCGGAGACCTTCTCCTTACCTCACCTCGCTCATCAACTCATCCCTGACCGCTGGCTACGTCCCTTCCGTCTTCAAGAGAGCGAGAGTTGCACCCCTTCTGAAAAACCTACACTCGATCCCTCCGATGTCAACAACTACAGACCAGTATCCCTTCTTTTCTTTTCTCTCCAAAACTCTTGAACGTGCCGTCCTTGGCCAGCTCTCCCGCTATCTCTCTCAGAATGACCTTCTTGATCCAAATCAGTCAGGTTTCAAGACTAGTCATTCAACTGAGACTGCTCTTCTCTGTATCACGGAGGCGCTCCGCACTGCTAAAGCTAACTCTCTCCTCTGCTCTCATCCTTCTAGACCTAACTGTGAACCATCAGATCCTCCTCTCCACCCTCTCCGAGTTGGGCATCTCCGGCACGGCCCACGCTTGATTGCGTCCTACCTGACAGGTCGCTCCTACCAGGTGGCGTGGCGAGAATCTGTCTCCTCACCACGCGCTCTCACCACTGGTGTCCCCCAGGGCTCTGTTCTAGGCCCTCTCCTATTCTCGCTATACACCAAGTCACTTGGCTCTGTCATAACCTCACATGGTCTCTCCTATCATTGCTATGCAGACGACACACAATTAATCTTCTCCTTTCCCCCTTCTGATGACCAGGTGGCGAATCGCATCTCTGCATGTCTGGCAGACATATCAGTGTGGATGACGGATCACCACCTCAAGCTGAACCTCGGCAAGACGGAGCTGCTCTTCCTCCCGGGAAGGACTGCCCGTTCCATGATCTCGCCATCACGGTTGACAACTCCATTGTGTCCTCCTCCCAGAGCGCTAAGAACCTTGGCGTGATCCTGGACAACATTCTCAACTAACATCAAGGCGGTGGCCCGTTCCTGTAGGTTCATGCTCTACAACATCCGCAGAGTACGACCCTGCCTCACACAGGAAGCGGCGCAGGTCCTAATCCAGGCACTTGTCATCTCCCATCTGGATTACTGCAACTCGCTGTTGGCTGGGCTCCCTGCCTGTGCCATTAAACCCCTACAACTCATCCAGAACGCCGCAGCCCGTCTGGTGTTCAACCTTCCCAAGTTCTCTCACGTCACCCCGCTCCTCCGCTCTCTCCACTGGCTTCCAGTTGAAGCTCGCATCCGCTACAAGACCATGGTGCTTGCCTACGGAGCTGTGAGGGGAACGGCACCTCAGTACCTCCAGGCTCTGATCAGGCCCTACACCCAAACAAGGGCACTGCGTTCATCCACCTCTGGCCTTGCCTCCCTACCACTGAGGAAGTACAGTTCCCGCTCAGCCCAGTCAAAACTGTTCGCTGCTCTGGCTCCCCAATGGTGGAACAAACTCCCTCACGACGCCAGGACAGCGGAGTCAATCACCACCTTCCGGAGACACCTGAAACCCCACCTCTTTAAGGAATACCTAGGATAGGATAAAGTAATCCTTCTCACCCCCCCCCCCCTTAAAAGATTTAGATGCACTATTGTAAAGTGGCTGTTCCACTGGATGTCATAAGGTGAATGCACCAATTTGTAAGTCGCTCTGGATAAGAGCGTCTGCTAAATGACTTAAATGTAAATGTAAATAAAACTAGAGCCTGCAGGACCTCTTTGGTCGACTGTGGTGTTAAAAACGCTGAGCATCTCTTTATCACAGACAGACCTTTCCCCATCTTTACAACAATTGAATCAATATGCCTTGACCACTACAATTTACAGTCTAAGGTGACACCAAGAAATGAAGTTTCCTCATCTTGCTCAACAGCCACATCATTCATTACCAGATTCAGCTGAGGGGTAGAACTTAGGGAATGATTTGTACCAAATACAATGCTTTTAGTTTTAGATATGCTCTTATACACTACTTTAGGTCAAGCCTTTGGACCTTTGGCTCTTCTGGACATAGCCACTGTTACGAATTGGCTCGTAGCCCGTAACAAAGAGGGAGACAACGTGGACATAAAGGAATAACAAAAATATATTTATTCAATAAAGTAAACTATATACAAGTAATAATAGTGTGTGTAGTCAGTTGTCAGTAGTGCAAGTGAGTGGATGTGTGTATAGATGGTGATACTGAGGGGTGCCAAAACAAACTAACAAAAAAGAAGCCACAAAATGCCACAACAAAAAAACAGAGAGAGTCTCCTCGATGTACGGGGGAAATGTGTATTTATCCCCGGGACACACCCGGGCTCAGGTGTGTCCATTTTGCTGAAGACCCTCCCAGCTCCGCCCACCGCCATCCTATTAAGGAAAACAAGAGCAGAGAGAGAATATGGCCGACAGAGTGGGAGGGTCACTACATCCAATGGGTATAGATACAGCGTTAGAACAAAGTTCCGCAGCATTGGTAGAAATGTGATCAATACATGTGGATGATGTAGTTCCTGTACTATTTGCAAACACTTCTGTAGGTTGATCAATAACCTGGGCCAGATTACAGATACTGGTTCCAGTAAGAAGCTTCCTCTTGAGCAGACAGCTTGAAGAAAACCAGTCTCTATTCAGGTCACCCAGACCAGAAATTTGACCTCTCTGTTAGCATCACACACATTATCCAGATGCTGGCTGTTTGCACTTGGGGACAATAGCAACACCCCAAAAGAAGAGACTTTAGATGAGGCAGGTCAACTTCCAACCACAACAACATTAGACATAAGCGTAACAGGAATATGGCTCTGAACATATACAGCAGCACCTCTAAAGGCATTCCTGTAGTACTGAGCGATTACTGTTTTTTGATGTCGGTTTCAATTTCGGTTCAATTGTTAAAAGATGTTTTCAAAAATTATTCCGGTTTCGCTAATTATTTTAATTAAATAAACGATGCATTATGTAGGTTGAATGCTGTAACAACCCAGTATAAAACAATTAATAAAAGTCCCATGATGGTAGTGACTGACCATTACCGCTCATCAAATAATAATAATAATAATAATATAATAATAATAATAATATAATAAATGCCATTTAGCAGACGCTTTTATCCAAAGCGACTTACAGTCAGTCATGTGTGCATACATTCTACGTATGGGTGGTCCCAGGAATCGAACCCACTACCCTGGCGTTACAAGCGCCATGCTCTACCAACTGAGCTACAGAAGGACCATCACTCATTAACCATCATTCATTCACATTTATATTTTTTATCATTTTCACGTTTATATTTCAGTTGTTTTGTGTATTATATTTGTTTTATTTGATTACTTTATTATTTCATTTACAGTCGTCATCTCATCTCTATAGCGCTGTTGCCTATGTTGTCTGACATAATCTGAATTTCTGTAGTTTCTTAAAGTAAATAAGGCATTCGTTTATGACTGTTGAATACCAACTATCAATCCCTTAGATCATGTAGACTACCGGTCAAAAGTTGAAGAACAAATACTCAGTCAAGGGTTTTTATTATTTTTTTTATATTTTCTATGTTGTAGAATAATAGTGAAGACATCAAAACTATGAAATAGCACATATGGAATCATTGGAAAAGCATTCCAGGTGAAGCTGGTTGAGAGAATGCCAAGAGTGTGCAAAGCTGTCATCAAGGCAAAGGGTGGCTATTTATATTTTTTGTTTAACACTTTTTTGGTTACTACATGACTCCATAGTTTTTATGTCTTCATTATTATTCTACAATGTAGAAAATAGTAAAAATAAAGAAACCCATGAATGAGTATGTGTTCTAAAATTTTTAGACCAGTACTGTATTTTCAAAGCAACGTCTCTCTATCCGTCTCCATCGCATGTTCTTATCTGTCCTCTCTCTCCATGTTTGCCCCACACTAGCCTAACATAGCAGGCAAAAAAGAAACACACAGACCAGACAAGTAAGCACGCAATAATGGATTGAGGTCACTGTAGTTAATTACCATGTTTTCTGTGCTCAACTATGTGGAATGTTGGCCTATTGGAAACTACAACACCCTACTCCATCGCACGGCTTGAACTTATTTTTCTCTAGAGAAGCTCACAGAAAATAATTTAACATTTTGGTTAATTGAGCAGCACTACATTCCTGTCTCTTCTGTAGATGTTATATCCTTGTATTTCTACTGAAATTGCTACTCCACATACAGGGAGTATGGGAGAGAGGGGATGGATACGACTGGAAGGTGTGTGTGAATGGGAGATAGAAAGATGGGTGCCGTGGAGGGAGGCAGAAAGAGAGGGAGGGAGATGGAGAGGAGAGACAGGGGTATGTGGATAGGAGACCTGAACATATTCTGACAGGTTGTAGCCTCTCCTATGACAACCCCTCCCGGCTGGCAAGTGACTACTCCTCCTGGATCGGGTTTCTGGTTGGATGCGGTTCGGGTGAGATAGAGATGGAGAAGGATGGGGGAGTTAGGATATACAGGACCATGTTGGGAGCAGCAGTGAGCTCCACAGCCCCAGGGCAGACAGGAGAAAAGATGCCAACTCGCTGCCCGTCTGCTAGGGAGGGGAGAGGGAGTTGAGAGATTATGACAGGCAGGCGGAGACTCACATCCAGGTTCCTGAGAGCCAGCCTCGGCAGACATTTTGGCTCTGCAGTGATCTAAAGAATGAAACGACCATGTATGGGGTAGTAGACACAAACAACCCCTAGTCCCTAATCAGGCATTTGTTTAAATGGGGTGGCTGGGTAGCCTAGTGGATAGAGCGTTGGACTAGTAACCGGAAGGTTGCAAGTTCAAATCCCCGAGCTGACAAGGTACAAATCTGTTGTTCTGCCCCTGAACAGGCAGTTAACCCACTGTTCTTAGGCTGTCATTGAAAATAAGAATTGAACTGACTTGCCTTGTTAAATAAAGGTACAATTAAATAAATCTGATAAGTGTAAATAATATGGAACTTACCATAATGCTTACATTTATATATATTTTATAGAACTAGTGCCAAGGGGTTAGGGGCAAGATGTGGCCACAAACATGCACATGAGGGGGTTTCAGATGTATTCGGAACAGGGGTAGGAACTCTGATGTCCTGGCTCCACCATTGGGGTGCCAGGTCAGAGCAGAGCTTGGACTGTGCTGAGCGGGGGGAGCCCGCCCGTAGGGGTGGGAGGGCCAAGAGACCAGAGGTGGCAGAACTCAATGCTTGGGTTGGGGGTGTAGGATTTGAACATAGCTTGAAGGTAGGGAGGGGCAGTTCCTCTTGAAGTTCCGTAGGCAAGTACCATGGTCTTGTAATGGATGCGAGCTTCGACTGGAAGCCAGTGGGCTGCAGCGTCCTGGATAAGTCGCAGTGGTTTGATGGCACGAGCGGGGAGTAAGATGACAAATGCCTGGATTAGGACCTGCGCCGCTTCCTGTGTGAAGTAGGTTCGGTACTCTATGGATGTTGTAGAGAATGAACCCGCAGGAGCGAGTCACTGCTTTGATGTTTGCAGAGAACGACAGGGTGTTGTCCAGGTTCAGTTTTTTGCACTCTGTGAGGGGGACATCGGGAAGTTGTCAACTGTGATGGAAAGGTCTTGGACAGGGCAGGCCTTCACCGGGAGGAAGAGCAGCTCCGTCTTCCTGAGCTTGAGGTGGTGGGCCGACATCCAAGCTGAAATATCTGCCAGGTATCACTCCGGTGCTATCTCATTTTTATCTTGGCTGGATGTAATAATCTATACGCCACACTGTTTCAAATGGGCACTCTTTTCTACCATCACATTGGGTTTCACGGGGCTGATCAAATTCACTGCAGGTTCCATTTCCGCATGTCTTTGTGATGATCATCCGATGATCAGTGGGCTGTTGTTAGAGCTGTGTAACCCTGGAGAACGTCAGGAAAAAATATATCATTGTGTCTCCCACAGACACCTGATGACACTCGCGCGCGCGCACACACACACACACACACACACACACACACACACACACACACACACACACACACACACACACACACACACACACACACACACACACACACACACACACACACACACACACACACACAAAGGTTTCTCCAACTCTGGGACAGAATTAGCTCGTTACTTTCTCCCTACTTCGCCTCGCAACACGCTTTTATATTCCTGGAAGTTTGGGAAACAAACACGCAACATGTTATGTTGTACTATTGTTGACAGCTGATCTGTCAGCGGAGAGCGTGTGGACTCTGCTCATCTTTCAGACACTGAAAGGGCTAGTTTACCTGCAGTGTCAAAATAACAAAATCCCATCGCCGAATACCATATATACTGCTGCACTGCTAAGCTCATTACCTGTACAGGGCCACCCATGCCTCATCCCAGTTAGTAGCTCAACATTATCCCTCACCTTCGTAAGAAGTACAATTTCACCAGACCAGACAAATACGGCAAGAGGAGCATAATCTTTCTGAATCACCTCGAAAAGACAAAAGTGGAACACCTTCCCTGTAGCTATTGTTGTAATCATCAGTCAAAGCTGTAAAGTTATCGTGTTACATTCTAGGAGGAGCATAATCTTTCTGAATCACCCCAAAGACTTATGGAGGCAAAAACAGACCCACTTCGCTGTTGTTGTCATCATCAGACAAAGCTGTAGGCATTTGTATTACATTCTAAGGAAGAAGAGCAGAGTGAGGTTTGTGCCAAAGCTAGTAGCCGTAGGTAGCAGGTGTGTAAAAACAAGCTAAGAGTAAAGTAAACCTCAAACCGGCTCATCTCGGTCTCCGAGGCTGACGTAAGTAAGACCTCTAAACAGGTCAACAGTCATAAGGCCGCTGAGCCAGACGGAATACTATGGAGCTTCCTCAGAGCATACGCAGACCAGCTGGCAGGCGTCTTTACGGACATTTTCACTGGACACATTTTACGGACACTTTCTCTGTCCCATTCTGTAATCCCCACATGCCTCAAGCTAACCGCCATTGTTCCTGTTCCCAAGAACAGTAAGGTAACCTGCCAGAATGACTACTGCCCAATTACATTCACATCTGTAATAATGAAGTGCTAAGAAAGACTGGTCATGGCACACATCAACTCCATCCCCCCTGACACCCTAGACCGACGCAAGTTTGCTTACCGCCCCAAAAGATCCACAGAAAATACAAACTCGATAGCACTCTACACTGCTCTCTCCCACCTAGACAAGAGGGGAAGTACAGTGCATTCAGAAAGTATTCAGACCACTTGACTTTCTCCACATTTTGTTACGTTACAGCCTTATTCTAAAACTGATTAAATGTTTTTTTCATCCTCATCAACTACAGTACACACAAATACCCCATAATGACAAAGAAATAATAGGTTATGTGAATTTTTTGCAAATGTATAAAAATACAAAACTGATTTAGATTAGTACTCAGACCCTTTTACGTGTGAGACTGAACATTGAGCTCAGGTGCATCCTATTTCCATGGATAATCCCTGGGATCTTTGTACAACTTGATTGGAGTCCACCTGTGGTAAATTTAAATGATTGGACTAAATAAGGTCCCATAGTTGACAGTGCATGTTAGAGCAAAAACCAATCCATGAGGTCGAATGAATTGTCCGTAGAGCTCTGAAACAGAATTTTGTCGAGGCACAGATCTGAGGAAGGGAACCAAAACATGTCTGCAGTCTTGAAGGTGCCCAAAAACACAATGGCCTCCATCATTTTTAAATGGAAGACGTTTGGAACCACCAAGACTTCATAGAATTATCTGCCCGGCCAAACTGAGCAATCAGGAGAGAAGGGCCTTGGTCAGGGGGGTGAACTCTGTGGAGATGGGAGAACTTTCCTAAGGACAATCATCTCTGCATCACTCCACTAATCAGGCCTTGATAGAGAGGACAGACGGAAGCCACTCCTCAGTAAAAGACCCATGACAGCACACTTGGAGTTTGGTAAAAGGCACCGAAAGGACTCTCAAGCCATGAGAAACAAGATTCTCTGGTCTGATGAAACCAAGATTGAAATCTTTGGCCTGAATGCCAAGCATCACATCTGGAGGAAACCTGGCACCATCCCTACAGTGAAGCATGGTGGTGGCAGAATCACACTGTGGGGATTTTTCAGTGGCATGGACTGAGAGACTCGTCAGGATTGAGGGAAAGATAAACAGAGCAAAGTACAGAGAGATCCTTGATCAAAATCTTCTCCAGAGTGCTCAGGACCTCAGACCGGGGCGAAGGTTCACCTTCCAACAGAACAACGACCCTAAGTACACAGACAAGACAACACAGAAGTGGCTTCAGGACAGGTCTCTGAATGTCCTTGTGTGGCCCAACAGAGCTCAGACTTGAACCCAATTGAACATCTCTGGAGAAACCCGAAAATAGCTGTGCAGCAGCGCTCCTCATCCAACCTGACAGAGCTTGAGAGGATCTGCAGAGAAGAATGGGAGAAACTCCCCAAATACAGGTGCGCCAAGCTTGTATCATCATACCCAAGAAGACTGTGTGTAGATTGATAAGGAAAGACATGTATTTAACCCTTTTTTAGAATAAGTCTGTAACTTAACAAAATGTGGAAAAAGACAAAGGGTCTGAATACTTTCCGATAGCACTGTACCTATTTGAGAATGCTGTTCATTGACTACACCATATTCCCCTCCAAGCCTGTCACTAAGCTTGGGAATCTGGGACTGAACACCTCCCTCTGCAACTGGATCCTGGCACACCTGTTAATTGAAATTAATTCCAGGCCTCATGAAGCTGATTGAGAGAATAGCAAGAGGGTGCAAAGCTGTCATCAAGGGAAATGGTGGTTACTTTGAAGAATCTCAAATGTAAAATTTGTTTAACGCTTTTTTGGTTACTACATGATTCCATGTGTTATTTCATAGTTTTGATGTCTTCATTATGATAAAATGTAGAAAATGATCAAAATAAAGAAAAACCCTTGAATGAGTAGGTGTGTTCAAACGTTTGACTGGTACTGTATATAACTATACTTTCACTATCCTTCTCTATCTAGTTTAAATACATTTCAGGTGTTTTGTCAAAGTACCACATAATGTTACTTGCTAACAAAATCAGAAATATAGCACAACATTTTCTACATGTCAAATAGCCACTCTTCAAAATCATCAGCACAAAATAAATAGCCTAAGCTGTGTACATTTGAGGACAAGGGGAGCAATATCGACAACCTGCCCCAAAATTCTCCAACTTACTTCAACAGAAGGAAATCATGGATTTACGTCTGGAGAGGGATAAATAAGTAAAACAATTACTTATTTATCACTCTCCAGACAAAAATGCCATGATTTCCCTGCATTGAAGTATGTGGGAGGATTTTTTTTTTGCAAGTAGAAGAGATGGCTTCTGTTGTTTGCCTCAACTTCATGGGTTGATGGTCATTTCCGTAAGCTACAGTTAGTGCTGACAGTGTTATCTTCTTGCCTTTGACACAGCGCAAGATAAAGGGCTGGGGCGTGAAGCTCCAAATATGTTGCCTTCCTAGGTATGACTGGAGCGGTCCCATTTATCATGCGCTTACACCACTAGCACTCAGTAGTCTCTGTCCATAAGTCAGCCAGGAACAGGTATCATCTGCTCGGTCATTGTAGGGAGACTGTAATGGAAGAAAGTGAGGGAAGCTGTACTCTACTTACAGGCTGTAGGTATAATGCATTATGATGAAGCTATAATGCATTGTAATACCCTATTATCATCAGGAACAGGTATCATCTGCTTTGCCATCAGGAGGAAATGATCCTAACAAAAAAAACAACAAACATTTTAAGTCAGATAAAAATAGACAGCGACATAATAAATCATTATACCTGTCAGCTAAAGTGTTACTTACAAGAATAACAGGCGATACTCAGTGATTAGATCAGGAAAATAAGGGTTGATAAAAAAAAATCACCGTTTGTACTTAGGAGACACAAGTCAATAGTAAAGATGACACTTCTTTCAGAAATCAATTTATATAACAAAGTGGTTATGATTTAGTATGATATTCCGTGACATACTTCACGCAGGAACAGTGTGCATAACAATTACATTTTTGTCTTCCTTATGGATGCAAATAAATGTAAAGATATTACAAATTTAAATTGTTTTTACGAAAAAAAAAGAAAGAAAAAAGTCAATGTGAACAAAGCCGAGGGCAGGCAGGGCTATGGTAGCATACATCATGTCAACATTGTTCCTTTATCTTTTCTTTATTCATCATATCATAATGTTTCATTGACAAATTACAATATGAAGGACGAACAAATTGGGAACAATAAGGAAATGTGGCCCGCAATGAACTATTTGCTTAAAATAACATTTTCACCAAGTAGTTAACTTGGTATCTGTGGCAATGTAGCAATCGTGAAGTTGAAGTGCACCGTCAATGAGTTTGAACGTCGACCCAAAATGTTGCTACTAATCAGAATACGCCAAATGATGGCACCTAATAGTTTCACATACAACTGCCTCCTCATTGACACACATCACTCTTATGGTCAGTTTCTCAGTTAGGGCAGTAATTCTGACTTGAGATCCACTTGCCCAATTTAGACTTTCATGTAAATCATTTATTGATGTCAATAAGAGACTTGGGTGAACATTTGAGTTAAGCGGGTCGTCCTTAGTATGGTCACCTCACAGCAGATCTCCAGTAAGAATAATGCCTTTAGTGGCAAACACGGGGTGAGCATGAAATGATTTGGCCCAATCAGAGGGACCATTTAACACTACTGTGGTGGTTCAGTCCATTGACAGGTACTGTTGCCACCTGCAACACTGCTACGAGTATCTGCGTATACACAGCACACATTTATCACTCCACAGCACAAGTTGAATAGCCTGGTCATAGATCTGTTTGTGCTGCATAGGCGACAGTTGGCTATACAGCACAAAACAGATATGGGACCAGCCTACAGGGGAAAATACAACAATCACAAATGGGGAAGGGAGCTTTAGTCTCTGATTTCATTGTACCATGAAATCAAGAATGAGAGATCCATCTGGAATTTTAAAAAAAAGTCTAATTCAGTCAAAATATTCTGTATTAAATTCCAAAGGATATTATTTGATGATATTTGCATGAATTGCATGAATTGTGCGATCACATCACAATTTCATATTTTCAATGTATCAATGTTTAACTGCTTAAATGTGTAATATGGACTTGTTTAAAGAGTTGGCAACCAGGTTCAAAATCTAGATTTGATTCTGTACAAGCTAAACTATAATTTCACTTGACTCTGAGAGATATTTGATCCCTTTTGATAAATACAAAAACCAAACATTACAACTGAGGATCCAGTCACCCTTCTGTAACAGTTGTTCATGTTTTGAATACTTGGCACAAAAAAACCCCACATTTGATGAAAGTAGGATAAAACAACAATTTGTCTGTCTAATTATTCAAAGAAATGACATTTTAAAAAAACAAACAAATTGAAGCTAGGAGCATTCTGAAGATCGTAGAGTAACTTATGGAATTGGAATATGTTACAAATCAAACACCTTTGGGTGTGGGTTCACAAAATTCATAGTGTTGTATGATGGGTGCTAGTTCAAGAAATTGAGTGTTAAGAAAACAGTATGTACTGTTTGATGGTAAAATAGAACAAAGGGGTGCTTTTTAATGAGAAAAAGCAAATCAATGCCTTTGGCAGTGCTGGATCTTCCACAACGGGTCTCTCTAGTGTATATGTCACATTGTGTGAAGCCAAAGCTATGGCAAATACACTCCTTCACTTCTTTCTCTGGCAGCATCCCAAATAGAACCAGATTCCCTATGTAGTGCAATCATTTTGACCAGGGCCCATAGGGCTCCAGTTAAAAACACTATGTGGGGAATAGTGTGCCATTTGGGATGAAGCTTCTCTGTAACTGTACACCCCCATCTCAACAGAACATGACTCATCGCCTTCCTGGACTATGCCACACTTCTCTCAGGTAACTCTCATGCACCTTGAACCTGAAGGAATAGAATATTATGGAGATTGAATTGATGAAACTTGGCCAGTGATGCTTCTAAGACAAGGAGTGCAACAAACCGTCTCATCACACACCTCGCTGGCAGACTGTTTAAACAGCAACATTGCTTTTCTCCCAAGCTTCTGTTCCGATCACGGGGAAGGCTTGATTTTCTGCCAGCAGCTTTTCCAGCAGTGTTATGGTAATTACCTCACATTATGGCAAGCGGTTACTCACGCCATAAGCAGTAGGGCAAGGGAGAGGGTGTGTGGAGGCTTCCCTTACTGAGATAGCCACCATGTTGTCTGCATCAACCCTCAATGTATTCCTCTGGCTACGGTTGCCTTTTGGGGGAAAGCGACCGTTTCTCTAGCATCTGCTTTACTGCTCAGACATGGAAGGGACAAGCGTGCTCGAGGCCCTCTTTGTGAATATGGTAATAAATATGTGTGAATAAAAGGGGTAAAAATCTCAAATGGCTCCTTACTGTTAGCACAATATTCAAGATTTATTTTCTAACTGAATTCTCAAACTAGCATTTATGCATTTTATAATTTTTTTTATTTGGCAATTTTGATACGTACGACATCTTGTCAAATGAATGTGAAGTCTGGGCAGGTTATGCTACGGTTAGAAGGAAACTGATAGTAACGGGAAAGCTCTAAGCACTGACATTCTGAAATGGGGAAATCCCTCTCTGACAAGCTAATGGCTTAGCATGCTAATGCTAGTAAGCCATTTAGAAGCCTGACTGGAGCAGACAAGCTAATGCTTTAGCATGCTAACGCTAGTTAACAATTCAGAAGCTCGACTGGCTTGTGCGGTCGAGCGCTCAGTAAAAGCAGCCTTTCGCTGAGGCTTGTATGTTCATTTATATTTCAGATTTCTACGTGAACAGCTAGCGTGCAAAACCTCTCAAGACCTAAGACATTTGACATTTAAGGGAGAAAAAACACAAAACAATAAATACAATCCACAATATATGAAGAATTCAGTCAAGGATCAGTGATGCACATTTACAGGGTGCAGTTCTGTGTCGTTGTTGTGAGATACGTTATTCATAATATGATCTGGTTTCATGCCAGAGAAAATAATATTTGACAGAAAAAGGGTTTCACCCCTGTGGCCACAGTCAATTGCTGGATGTGTTGAATACAAGCAGAAAAGAAAAGGAAAGCTATGTTGGATGTGGTTAGTCAAATCTTCTTGCTGAAAAGCATACAATATAGTGCAGTCCTCACTGACTATTCTCTAGCTCCATCACTACTCACATTTCTCAAGCAATACTGCACCCAATCGGAATATTATGACCAGAGATGAGAGGACAAGTGGACCTATATGACAATTTGAGAGACCATGTATGATGTGTCCAGTCAAAAAAGCAAAAATAACAAAGAAAAAAAAGCTTTTTCAAAACATCCAAAGCTTTAAACAGTCATGTACAGGCAGAGCCATGAGAAAGTAGTGAATAAATATGTAAGGCGGTCAGACCAACAGTATGACTATTGAATGTTCTGTGAGTGAAAATGTACTTGTTCTTGTTTTGTCAGTTCCTCAGTTCAGCATAGCCTCTCTATGGGTCTTTTTTTTCCTTCAGGACCTGGCAGTATGTGTGTGTGTGTGTGTGTGTGTGTGTGTGTGTGTGTGTGTGTGTGTGTGTGTGTGTGTGTGTGTGTGTGTGTGTGTGTGTGTGTGTGTGTGTGTGTGTGTGTGTATGTGTGTGTGTGTGTGTGTGTGTGTGTGTGTGTGTGTGTGTGTGTGTGTGTGTGTGTGTGTGTGTGTGTGTGTGTGTGTGTGTGTGTGTGTGTGTGTGTGTGTGTGTGTGTGTGTGTGTGTGTGTGTGTGTGTGTGTGTGTGTGTGTGTGTGTGTGTGTGTGTGTGTGTGTGTGTGTGTGTGTGTGTGTGTGTGTGTGTGTGTGTGTGTGTGTGTGTGTGTGTGTGTGTGTGTGTGTGTGTGTGTGTGTGTGTGTGTGTGTGTGTGTGTGTGTGTGTGTGTGTGTGTGTGTGTGTGTGTGTGTGTGTGTGTGTGTGTGTGTAATATATACAGTTGAAGTCGGAGGTTTACATACACCTTAGCCAAATACATTTAAACTCAGTATTTCACAATTCCTGACATTTAATCCCAGTAAAAAGTCCCTGTCTAAGGTCAGTTAGGATCACCACTTCATTTTAAGAATGTGAAATGTCAGAATAATAGTAGAGAGAATGATTTATTTCAGCTTTTATTTCTTTCATCACATTCCTAGTGGGTCAGAAGTTTACGTACACTCAATCAGTATTTGGTAGCATTGCCTTTACATTGTTTAACTTGGGTCAAACATTTCAGGTAGCCTTCCACAAGCTTTCCACAATAAGTTGGGTTAATTTTGGCTCATTCCTCCTGACAGAGCTGGTGTAACTGAGTCAGGTTTGTAGGCCTCCATGCTCTCACAAGCTTTTTCAGTTCTGCCCACACATTTTCCATGGGATTGAGGTCAGGGCTTTGTGATGGCCACTCTCTAATACTTTGACTTTGTTGTCCTTAAGCCATTTTGCCACAACTTTGGAAGTATGGTCATTGTCCATTTGGAACCAAGCTTTATCTTCCTGACTGATGTCTTGAGATGTTGCTTCAATATATCCACATAATTTCCCCACCTCATGATGCCATCTATTTTGTGAAGTGCACCAGTCCCTCCTGCAGCAAAGCACTCCCACAACTTGATGCTGCCATCCCTGTGCTTACAAGTTGGGATGGTGGTCTTTGGCTTGCAAGCATCCCCATGTTCCCTCCAAACATAACAATGGGCATTATAGCCAAACAATTATATTTTTGTTTCATCAGACCAGAGGACATTTCTCCAAAAAGTATGATCTTTGTCCCCATGTGCAGTTGCAAACCAGTCTGGCTTTTTTATGGTGGTTTTGGAGCAGTGGCTTCTTCCTTGCTGAGCGGCCTTTCAGGTTATGTCGACATAGGACTCGTTTTACTGTGGATATAGATACTTTTGTACCTGTTTCCTCCAGCATCTTCACAAGGTCCTTTGCTGTTGTTCTGGGATTGATTGGCACTTTTCACACCAAAGTACGTTCATTGCTAGGAGACAGAATGCGTCTCCTTCCTGAGTGGTATGATGCCTGCGTGGTCCCATGGTGTTTATACTTGCGTACTATTGTTTGTACAGATGAACGTGGTACCTTCAGGAGTTTGGAAATTGTTCCCAAAGATGACCCAGACTTGTGGAGGTCCACGATTTCTTTTGATTTTCCAATGATATCAAGCAAAGAGGTACTGAGTTTGAAGGTAGGCCTTGAAATACATCCACAGGTACATCTCCAATTGACTAAAAGTATGTCAATTAGCCTACCAGAAGCTTCTAAAGCCATGACATACTTTTCTGGAATTTTCCATGCTGTTTAATGGCACGGTCAACTTTGTGTATGTAAACTTCTGACCCACTGGAATTGCGGTACAGTGAATTATAATTAAAATAATATGTCTGGAAACAATTGTTGGAAAAATTACTTGCGTTATGCACACAGTAGATGTCCTAACCGACTTGCCAAAACTATAGTTTATAAACAAGACATTTGTGGAGTGGTTGAAAAACGAGTTTAAAGTGGATGTAAGCTTCCGGCTTCAACTGTGTGTGTGTGTGTGAATATATATATATATATATACTATATGACCAAAAGTATGTGGACACTTGCTCGTCGAACATCTCATTCCAAAGTCATGGGTATTAGTATGGAGTTTGGTCCCCCATTTGCTGCTATAACAGCCTCCACTCTTCTGGGAAGGCGTTCCACAAGAATTTGGAACATTGCTGCGGGGACTTACTTCCATTCAGCCACAAGAGCATTAGCGAGGTCGGGCGATTAGGCCTGGCTCACAGTCGGCGTTCCAATTCATTCATCCCAAAGGTGGTAGATGAGATTGAGGTCAGGGCTCTGTGCCGGCCAGTCAAGTTCTTCCACATCGATCTCTACAAACCATTTCTGTATAGACCGTGATTTGTGCACTGTAATGCTGAAACAGGAAAGGGCCTTCCCCAAACTGCCACAAAGTTTCAAGCACATAATAGTCTAGAATTTCATTGTCACTGTAGCTTTAAGATTCCCTTCACTGGAACTAAGGGGCCTAGCCCGAACTATGAAAAACCGACCCAGACCATTATTCCTCCTCCACCAAACTTTACAGCTGGCACTATGCATTAGGGCAGGGAGCAATCTCCTGGCATCTACCAAACCCAGAGTCGTCCTTTGGACTGCCAGATGATGAAGCGTGATTCCACTGCCCCAGAGTCCAATGGTGGCTAGCTTTACACCACTCCAGCCGAAGCTTGGCATTGTGCATGGTGATATTAGGCTTGTGTGCGGCTGCTCGGCCATGGAAATCCATTTCATGAAGCTCCCAACGAACAGTTATTGTGCTGGCGTTGCTTCCAGAGGCAGTTTGAAAGTCGGTAGTGAGTGTTGCGACATCAGCACTCAGAGGTCCTGTTCTGTGAGCTTGTGTGGCCTACCAGTTTACGGCTGAGCCGTCGTTGCTCCTAGACATTTCCATGTCACAATAACAGCACTTACAGTTGACCAGGGCAGCTCTAGCAGGGCAGAAATTTGACTAACTGATTTGTTGGAAAGGTGGCATCCTATGACGGTGCCACGTTGAAAGTCAAGCTAAGCTCTTTAGAATGGGCCATTCTTCTGCCAATGTTTGTCTATGGAGACTGTATGACCGTGTGCACAATTATATACACCTGTCAGCAACTGGTGTGGCTGAAATGGCCGAATGCACAAATTTTAAGGGGTGTCCACATACTTTTGTATATATAGTGTATGTGTGTGCTCATGTGTTGGTGTGTTTTTTTATGTGTCTGTGAGTGTTTAAGTGTGTGTGTGTGCCACACGGCTGGGGTCCATCTCTCCTACTATACGTCCTCAGATTCTCCTCGCAGGCCTCTTTGGCACTTGTCTAACGTCTTCTGGTAGGCACGGGCCATCATCGAGCCTGGGGGTTTGCGTTGTGGCGTGATCGAGACCTTTCCAGGACCGCACGGCGGTTGTCTGAAGAGAGAGAGAGAGAGAGAGAGAGAGAGAGAAAAAAAAATAGAAAGAGAACAGGAAACTGTTGTTAGAGTCATCGTAACACACAGATGGTACCTCAAATAAAAAAAGGGGTTGTGAGGGGAAGGAGAAAAGGAGGGAGGGAAAACATCAACAACATAACCCAAGCTGATTACTAAGAAAGCATCAGGGTTGAGAGGAAGAGACAAGAGGGGCTGGAGTGGTGGTGCTTGCGTCTGGTGTCATAGTAACTCCATTGAGCTCGGGATCTGGCCTCCCACTCAAGAGCCCTTCCACCTATTCTCACATCACAGGGAGCATGTCAACTTTATATTTCCTTATCTACTTTATATTCATCATATCCAACACTACCACAACGTCAACATAATTGCTTGTTTCTGCGTTTTGTGGAATATAGTGGGAGATATGACATCGGCGTGCCTTGTGTGATCTGAACCATTTATGAGTAGGCATTGTCTACTTCAGGCACAGGGCTACACCGGGGCTATGGGGGGCTATAGACACATCGCAAATCGGCATAGCCCCAGTTAAGCCCCCACAAGCATTTTAGTATTTTTAAAATGTACAAAATATTTTTCAAGTTAATAACCAGCCATTCTGTTCTCAATCCGATCCGTGGCTGCGTGCACCGTATGACGTGTGTGTGTGTGTCTGGTGTGTGTGCTCGCGCACGTTAGGCTACGTTATGTGAGCTAACTTCTAGCTAGCTAGTCGCCCATCTCACCCCGTTGCGATGGACCGTTTTCTGATCAAGAGAAGAGTACGGGTAGAAAATAAAAATACAGACCCAGACCCTGTCTCTGAGGGGACCAAGGAAGAAAAAGGATAAGAAAGATGAGTCGGAGAGAGAAACTCGTGAGCCACGACGTGAGGGAGCACCAGAGCAGTTTGTCGCTGCTAGCTGCTCCACAGCCACCGTTAGCTGCACTGTTAGCGCAGCCACCGCTCCCTCTGATTTAAGCCTGTCACCTGTTGAAGAACCAAGGCGCCCTCTTCTTCGGTGTTATCCAGCCACAAAAGTTTGACAGCAGGATCACTACTTCAATTGTAGATGGTGTGAGGATTGCAAATGGCTGGAATAATCTGTCAAAGACCGTGCTTTCTGCTTTGCATGCTGCCACTTTCAACGTCCAGGAAACCATGGTGGAGAGAAGGGGGCATTTACACACAATGGCTACCAGAACTGGAAGAACAAGTTCGTTCAAGACACACAATGCTAGTGTGGAGCATAAATATGCAATGACAGCGTGGAATGAGTGGACTATTCAGAAAGAGTCTGGCTCAACAATATGCAATGCTCTAAGTGATGAACATTCAAAAATAGTCAGAGAGAACAGAGAGTATATGAGATCCGTCGTGGAGTCATTGCGTTGCACTGCATACCAGGGACTTTCACAGAGAGGACACATAGAAAACGACATGGCTGTCAACCAGGGAAACTTCCTTGAACTTTTAAAGGTCATAGGAAAATTCGGCAAAACAGTTGCAGAGGAAAATCTCGAATTGACAGAGCGCGCCTTTCTGGTGGTGGGAACATGATTCAATCGCGCTGATCTCGACCTGGACGGAACAAGAAGACGCCAGTCGGCCTACAAGTATTTTTGCAATAGAAATATAATCCCTAAGAAAAATGACAGCTCGTTTTTTTCACCACATGTACACAGTTGACAGGCATAGGGTAAATTCACTTCTTGTTGTGGCTGCACTGTGGATATAATCATTTCTGATGTTGTGATGGACATAATCAATGCAGAGCAGGATGCATGTATATTGTCAGCCTACAAGTTATTTTGGTTCGCAATATAAATATAATCACTACGATTGTGATGATAGCCAGTTCGTTTTACAAGTGTGTGCACAGTTAACAGGCATAGGCTAAATGCATTGCACTTCTCATTGTTGTTGCACTTTGGATATTATTAATGTCATTTCTGACGTCGTGATAGCCATTTCATTTCAAACATGATCACCAATGCACAGTTGTCTGATTATACATATGGAATAAATTAACTTAAATGTTGTGAAAATCAACTATTTTCTTAGCACCCCCACGTATTGGTCAAAAATCCTGGCGCCGTGCCTGGTCTACTAATCAGTTGATGATGTCATTGGAAATGCTTATCTTCCTCTATCTTTTTAGTTACAAAACATTGAAATGCACCGTTTTCACATATGTTGATGTTGGGGTGGTGCTGGAGATGAGCAATATGAAGTTGCACAATTTAGAAATGTCCCTTTAATGCAGGCCAAACTTAATGCAGAGACACACACCGCACAACCCTAAAGATCAAGGGTGCCAGGCAAGTACACAAACACAGCACACTACAAACACAGAGAGAGAGAGAGAGATAGAGAGAGAGAGTCTTGTCTTTAGTTAGTTTCAAAGGGGATTTGTTGTAAGGCAAGGTGTTCCGAATTTCTATTAGGACTTCCAATATTTATGCAACAGGTTTCACTCTGGCTGCTCCTGCGAGCTCACTTTAGAACCCTTTGGGTTGACTGCGTCGGCCCACGCCTCTCAAGTCCATAAGAGAATTACAAGCAATCCCTCCCTCCCTCTCCAACAGGCCAACCATGGCTGCCCATGGCTACCCATGGCACGGCCCCGCCATGCCAGGTGGCAGGAGGGTTGGGCGGCACTGGGCGGCCAGGAAGCAAGATATCAACGGAAACAAGGTAGCTAGCTAAGCCCATGCAGGCCTCCCCTGGCACTGCCATGGTGGAGCCCATTACTCAGTGCCAGCTGTGGAGTGCCAGGTGTCCCGGGCTGGGCGTTGTTTAATGTGACAGAGTGACTGTGACGGCAGTGGGGTGCACACATCTCCACTACCAAGACTACCAACACAGACGCCTCAGATTGAGAGAGAGCATGCAGATGGCGCACAGAAGGAGAGGGGGGGAGTAGGATGGAGGAGAGAAAGCCAGGGGGGTAACAGATAGGGTGGGAGATTGAAAAGAAGAGGGGGAGAAGGACAGAAAGAAAGAAGAAATCAAGGCAGATATCAAAAAACGGAGTGAGGAACCTAGAGAGAGAGAGAGAGAGAGAGCCTGAGTGAGAAAAAGAAAGAGGCAGAGAAAGCCGGAGAGATATATATGCATAGAGAGAGACAGATGTGCTATATGCATCCCGCTGACTTGAGTTGCTGAAAGTTACAGCCTGCGACCTTCTGAACATCACATGCTCCATATTGCAGAGCACATCTGAGAGACTTTCCACGTTCACCCTCCCTTTCATCTTCAAAAACGCTTCCAAGGGTTTCTCGTGCCTACGGCGCAAGCTCGAACAACTTCGCGGGCGCCAAATGTTCCATGCAGACCACCACCAATGGTAAACAATAAACTTTAAAACAAGAGATCAAGGAACCAACTTTAAAACAAATCCAGCGCCAGAAAACGTCCATGTCCGATTTCTCGCCTTTTGCAATTCCAATCAAGGTGACCTCATTTCGGGACGAGCACTCGCCTCTGACCTTGAGCCCATTAGAACAGCATATAACGGAGGCACTTGGAGAATTACAGTCCTCCTCCCTTTAATACCGGGTTTAGAACTGGCTGTATCTATTACCAGACGTGGGAGGGAGAAAAGAAGGAGGAGAGAGGACAGATGAAAGAGAGAAAGGAGAGGGACTGGGTATGGCCAGGAAATGAAGAGTAGGGATGGAGCGAGAAAACACAAACACTTCAACACTTCCAGGAAATAATTATCGCTGTCTGTTTGGAATCACTTTGAAGATTTGAAGTTGCACACATTATGCGCTAAGGTCGGCATGAAGACACTCGATCAACTTCTTGAACTTGTTCGGCGCAGTGAAGACCCAGCCATTGTGTGTAGAAGGTTGAAATTGGAAATGGTTCACACCGTTCCCATCTCTACAAGTTCCCCAGCGAAGATTGCCTTTCCATTCAGGTGACCGGACAATAGTTTTAAAATGACATGGGTAATTGCATCAAGCCTACTGTTGAAGGTATGGGTAAGCTTTTACATAGACTTGGTGAGAGGAGGGAAGAGGGAAGGTGGCCGGTAAAATCAAATGCATCTCCCATTGGAGGATACTTCAGAGTGGAAACATTTGCTTCTAATAGCCCTTCCAGTTCGCATCGTCAGGTATAAAAGCCCATCTTTCCTCCCCACATCAATCTAGCGCCAACAACTGCACAAACAGCGGCTCATTTCTATTGGTAGACTAAACGTTACATCCTCTACAGGGATGAAAACACTTAAACACTCATAGAAACACACGCATACTATACAAGGAAAACCACACACCAAACAACTTCAAGGGTATTTCTAGCACTGATCACAAATCTGTCTGCTGCCATCGGTTTTTGATGGCTCCCTTTACCTGCTTCTCCCCGAGGCGACATCTTTTTGTGTTAGCGAAGTCACAGAAGCACAAGAGAGGGAGAAAGGGGGAATTGACAAAATAATAAGAGCATTCCTGGTTACAGTGGGGACTAAGCTCTCACAGAGCTTAATTAAATGCAAACGACCAGCATTCTTTCTTGTTCCTCGAGTGGTAAAGCAGAGAGGGGGGGGGTAAGGAGTGTCAAATCACCACACAACACACTCTATTGGGGTGTATAACAATGCATCCCAGTGATCCATGCCACAGGGAGACGCGGTCTGTATAGGCCAAAGGTAATATGAAGGGAGGATACCAAAATGTCAAAATGATAACCAACCATATGAAGGCAGGACGCCAAAATGATAACCAACCAGGAGGCCTCCTTCGCACTTGCACGAACACACACACACACACACACACACACACACACACACACACACACACACACACACACACACACACACACACACACACACACACACACACACACACACACACACACACACACACACACACACACACACACACACACACACACACACACACACACACAGAGAGAGAGCTCTTGTCTGATTTACTGGAAAGCGTCGTGATGGAGCGATGGGGAGCTCCAGCATCTCTGGTCCCTCCAAAAGAGATGAAAACGCATAATGGGTTTTGTGTTACCTTCATCCTTTACTAATTACACAGTATTACATCATCAGCGGGGCCTGTGATCCGAACGCAAATAGAAAGCCTGCTAGTAATCTATCAAAGCATTCCCAGTCAGATCTTCCAGGGGTTCCTGGAAAACCAGTAAACTGAGCAGGGATTAAATACAGTATGTTAAAGTTCATTAACATCTGGGTAAGCTGCTGGTTTAGCAACTGCATAAACACACTGTATCCATTAGGGTTAAGGTAACAGTGGTAAAGGTAAGCATAATCACCATCATCATCCTTCTCCTTTTAGGATAATTACACACACGGCCAAACACACTCACTCAACACTTTATAATTCAATGAGACAAAATGCAATATGGGGTGATTCAATATTTTTCTGCGTCACACGACACACTGCCATTACTCCCAGTTCTCTGAGAGCTGTGCTATCCGCTGCAACTTCTATCTTTCCCTCACATCTTCTCCCTGTCCTCAGCCAGGGCTAGTGGCTGCAGAGTAATGGAGCTCCAGGAAGCACCAGAAGCAAGATATATAAATGGGATGCAGGGGGCAGAGCAGACATTTTTCCGGCTTTAATTTATAGGGCTGCAGAAGCAAAAGTACAGTTTGCACCATAACAGAGGCTTGTTCAAAGATGAGAATAATTGCTTTGAATGGGGGAAACTGGAGTCCAACTGAAGGGTTCTGGAGAAGGGTAGGAGGGTGAGATGGAGAGAGAGAGTGTGGAGAGAAAGATAAATAGCAGAGAGAGAGAGGGAGAGCAGAGGGGGAGAGCAAGACAAGTAAGGAGGGAATAGGGTCGAAGAACATGATAACCAACCATATGAAGGGAGGACGCCAAAATGAAAGTAGGGAGGACGCCAAAATGATAACCAACCAGGAGGCCTCCTTCGCACTTTTACCCATAGACTGATCTCAGATCAGTCTATGGGTAATTTATCAGTTGGGGTTGAAATCTATAGTCAACAACACAGAATTCATTTGGGGGATTACTAGGAGCAACTGCCTGCTTTTCTTCACATTTGTCTGATCAGCTTCTGTGATAGGGATCTGTTATATGTCCACTGCACTGGCTGTGTGACAGTGTCGGAGAAAAGACAAAAGATTGATTGGCGTGAAGGGATAATCAACAACACAATAACACCATTTTGACAGTGTAAAGAATATTATAACACTGTCAGATTGTGTTTGACTTAAGTAGACCCCCTCTAAACATTGCTATATACTGTATTTCCTAACAGTATTTAACAAAAAAGGACTGCAAGAGCTCACTGAAAGCTTGGTTTATTTACTCAAACTTGTATAGCTATACAACTGCAAAGCATGTCAATGGCTCGGCAAAGTCTCGTGTCTGGTATCTTGTGAAGGCCTTAGGTCTTCAGTAATGTCAGCTAAATGAGTGTACGGGGTGTCAGGAAATTCTATGGGGTGTGTTCTTCACGGGGCCCGTATCAGATGGAAAAAGGGATCAGAGTGGTGTGACAGAGGAAACACAGAAGGCGGGCCTGGATATGCTGAGGCAAGATGCTGAAATTCTCCTCCCTCTTTCTCTCACCCGTTCTCTCACTCTCTCTTGCCCGTTCTCTCTATCTTTCTCACTCACTTTCTCCCCCCTTCACTCCTCTCCCACTCTTTCCTGTCCACCTCTTTCACTCTCCCTCCATCTCAGGATCCCATGCAAGCATGGCCGGATTTACAGATGTTTACATGCCATCAAGGGTTAGTTGTCAAATGCCCAAATCCCCAGGAACTACCAAAAAGCAACCCCAAACAACAAAACATTCCAATCTCCTGCTTGAAATTCAAGGAGAATGCAGATAAGCTTAAGGTATGGTGTGCATGGCGTGTATGTATACCCAGCTATAATCCTGTGGAGGGAAAAGTGAATCTAAAGTGAGCCTAGTTTGACAGTTTGTTGAGACAAAGGATAACGAAATGTTAATGGGATATAAAAGCGGCGTCAGTCCAAACACAACTGATGCGTAACTCTCTCATGTCCATATCGTGGATTTCAATCACGCATGGGGTCGCCTGTGATGTAGCACGCTGCTCACCAGTTACGCACACACTGGTGAATGACCCAGATACTCAATACAACCTATTCTCTCGACCAATAAAAATGCCTCTTTCTCACAAATCTACCGTAAGGACTGCATTAAAGTACTGACCAACCGGGCACTTTATAGCCCCCTATTTGAAAGGAGGCAGCATCTTAACTGATTTTGCTACAGGCATTGCGTCTTCCTTTGCCCACTGCTGTGCCCCACCACACCAGTCCCTCCTCCCCCCACACTTCTCCATTGTCCGCTGCCCCCTCTCTTTCTCTCTCTCTCTCTCTCTCCCTCCCCTGCTCGCTGTCGCTGAAAGGGGAGTAGGGGCTGAGAGTAATGTCTCTTGACAGCTCGGAACACAATACGGCGCAGGAGACCTGGAAATCACTACACATGTCCATAAACAAATATTTTTTGTTTAGAGGGGAGATAGAGTACTAGGTTACCTCCTCGGCGGGACGGCTTTGACAGGTTTGTACCAGTGACAAACAGTGTGACGGGAAGAGAGAGAAAAACGGTGTGTGTGTATGTGTGTGTCAATCTCACGATCAAAAATAAAAAAAAGTCTAAACTTCTTCCTCCGCAGCCTGGCGTGTGCTCGGTCTTTTAGGCCTCTATCTTTGATTGAAAACAACAAGCTTGACAGGCCGCTAGTACTTGTGATTTCTCACTGGGCCCTCTTCCCTTATGAAATCTGGACTGGAGGTTTCTTTTGCTACGGAACAATACTTCCTAGCATTCTCCAGGCAGTCGAGGCAATGCACAAACGCACCAAACAGGCAAAAGATGAAAACCTTCTTGCAATCGATCAAGCGCCAGAGGCAAAACTCCCATTCATGATCATCAGCTCAGCAGTAGATTTCAGGAAGCAGGCTTCAGAAAAAAAAAAATCAATTTCAACTGTGCATTCACTCCTCAAATCGTTAGGGTGCCTGCTCAATGCCTGTTTGAGATTCATTGCTAGGCTAGCTGTCCATATTGGTAAAAGGCTAGCACTGGGGTATATAAGGCTGTGGGGAAAATAGCATTGACAGTAAGCCTCTGAGTGGGGGGTTCATTACTGGTCTAAGCCTGTAGCCCGCGGGGCAGGCTGGAGCTGGAGTCAGCAATGAACACAGATGGGGTCTGTGGCGTCTAGTGCAGCTAGGGCCCATGCTTTTCCTAGTACTGAGCCAGGATAGCGGGTAATCCATCAGGTCCAGGCACAGGGCCGCCCGAGGGGGGGCAATCGCTGATCCTCCAAAACTGATAGGGGGCTCGGCGGGAGGCCAGGGTGGGCCTTGGGGCACTAGCAGCTCCAGAGGCCAGAGCTGGGGTGAGCTGGACCAAATGGAGTCAGTGCACTGGCCTGGTTCAGCACAGCTTGACTTGTCTCCGCAACCGCCAACCGCTTGTCCTCCGTACCAGTGTAGTAAAGTGGCTGCGGCCAAAAACACACACCGTGAACCATACCGTATCATTCAATGATACCATAGGCCAACATCAATCAAAGCACATACAAAACTGTCAGCATCATTCACCTTTGCAAAAACACATCACTGTCTCTGTGTCACGTAGCACTTATGACGCCTACAACAACCTAGAATCAATCACCATCCAATTCAACCAAATGTCAACACGGAAAGAGCTGTAAATTGCCTGTAATTATATGTGGGACCCGTATGCATGTACTGTATAAGCCGGCAAAGAGGACAGGGAGTCCGGAGGAGCCTAATTGTGCTGCAGCCGGAACCACTTAAACAAGGGTCTAATGGTGTGGCCTGCAGGAGAAGAAACACAGGAGGAAAGAGAGCAACTCCGCCCTGACACAGCACTGCTTTGATTGAGAGAGTTAGACAAATGGATGCTAAGATATAGTTTGACAGACAGACAGATGGGAGCGTAAATGGATGATTTGGCAGCGTGATAAAGTAAATAGACTGACGGACCACCAAACAAATACAGGAAGAAAATGTGCCAGGTTGTGGACACAAAAGCCTCTGCGATGATGGGAACGCTAGATAGCCTGGTAAACACAGATGGACCATGTTGATACGAGGCAGGATAGACGGTTTCATTCTATTTGTTTGCCCAAACCGATATTTGATATTGGATGTAGTTCGCATCGAGAATCATTTCAAGGAAGAATGTCTTGATGTGAATGTTATGGAGGAGGCGTCAAGAGGAAGTGACAGACACATCGCTACAGTATCTATTCTGAGGTGCAAGGGTGCGTGTTGTCCCCTGCTCTGAATGGCATAGGGGAGGGGTTCTATGTATAAATCCAAACTTAGAAACCCCCCCGGTGAGGGAGGACTGACACATATACATCCACAACATGACAGTGGGGGTGTGAGGAACCAACACTTAAGCCAGTGTACATCACCGGGGGAGGTGACAAAGCCATTACGATGCGTTAACCCTTGACCTTAGGAAAGGAGCTATGGGCTGGGGTTGGTGGTAGGATGAGAGAGGGAGTGGAGTAAAATAATAAAACCAGGGATTTGTGTAGGAGTGTAAACACACGGAAATGCTGTTAGCGCACCTTTTTATTTAGAGAATAGAGAATTTAGAGAATTTTGGCATTAGCGTTCATATTACTGCATGTCAAGTCATTTTCCATCACATTCATCCATCTTTTTCTTTACCAAACATCCCTGAATAAAACCACACAACCTCATACAGTACTGAGCTAAGCTGATGGCCGCTCTGACAACTCAGTGCCTCATTACTGTCAGATGCTGTTGATGATGTCACAATTAGAGTTTGGAGGGTTTGAAAGGGGCCGTCTCCTACTCGGAGAAGCAGCCTCTCTCTGCTGTTCCTTCAGGGACCTGAGGGGGCCCGAGGGGGCAACGCGAGACAGCCCTGAGAAGTGTTGCAGGGTTGTTAATAGACAGCGGGGCCCCAAAATCATGGCCTTTAGAGGTGCTGCATCTCTCACTGTCTGACAGCCTACAGTGGCTTTGGCTCCCGCAATGACCCTTTCAGAGTGCACTCCCAATGACGCGCACACACCAACACACTCACAGGTGCATATGCTCAAATACACAGAGGAGGCAGGCATGAAAACACACACAGGCAGGGACACGGCACACACACACACACGTGATGAGACAAAGACACACACTAACCTATTCACAAACCAGAAATAACACAATAGGCTGCTGGAATTCCACTTGAGACTGCATTCACCTCAGGAGGGGTGAAATGAAAAGTAAGATGTGCTGTTGCCATAGTGAAATACAACAATTTACTCCTATAAAAGAACAACATGCTAAAATATCCACGGTGAAAAACGGGCGAAGAAGAGCTAGTATGACCATTGTCCACTAATATAGGTCTAGATACAGCGGGGAGAATTAGTATGTGATACACTGTCGATTTTGCAGGTTTTCCTACTTACAAAGCATGTAGAGGTCTGTAATTTTTTTATCATAGGTACATTTCAACAGTGAGAGACGGAATCTAAAACAATGACATTGTATGATTTTTAAGTAATTAATTAGCATTTTATTGCATGACATAAGTATTTGATACATCAGAAAAGCAGTACTTAATATTTGGTACAGAAACCTTTGTTTGCAATTACAGAGATCATACGTTTCCTATAGTTCTTGACCAGGTTTGCACACACTGCAGCAGGGATTTTGGCTCACTCCTCCATACAGACCTTCTCCAGATCCTTCGGGTTTTGGGGCTGTCACTGGGCAATACGGACTTTCAGCTCCCTCCAAAGATTTTCTATTGGGTTCAGGTCTGGAGACTGGCTAGGCCACTCCAGGACCTTGAGATTCTTCTTACAGAGCCACTCCTTAGTTGCCCTAGCTGTGTGTTTCGGGTCGTTGTCATGCTGGAAGACCCATCTTCAATGCTCTTACTGAGGGAAGGAGTTTGGTGGCCAAGATCTAGCGATACATGGCCCCATCCATCCTCCCCTCAATACGGTGCAGTCGTCATGTCCCCTTTGCAGAAAAGCATCCCCAAAGAATGATGTTTCCACCTCCATGCTTCACGGTTGGGATGGTGTTCTTGGGGTTGTACTCACCCTTCTTCTTCCTCCAAACACGGCGAGTGGAGTTTAGACCAAAAAGCTCTATTTTTGTCTCGTCAGACCACATGACCTTCTCCAATTCCTCCTCTGGATCATCCAGATGGTCACTGGCAAATGTCAGACGGGCCTGGATATGCGCTGGCTTGAGCAGGGAGACCTTGCGTGCGCTGCAGGATTTTAATCCATGACGGTGTAGTGTGTTACTAATGGTATTCTTTGAGACTGTGGTCCCAGCTCTCTTCAGGTCATTGACCAGGTCCTGCCGTGTAGTTCTGGGCTGATCCCTCACCTTCCTCATGATCATTGATGCCCCACGAGGTGAGATCTTGCATGGAGCCCCAGACCGAGGGTGATTGACCGTCATCTTGGACTTCTTCCATTTTTTTAAATAATTGAGCCAACAGTTGTTGCCTTCTCACCAAGCTGCATGCCTATTGTCCTGTAGCCCATCTCAGCCTTGTGCAGGGCTACAAATGTATCCCTGATGTCCTTACACAGCTCTCTGGTCTTGGCCATTGTGGAGAGGTTGGAGTCTGTTTGATTGAGTGTGTGGACAGGTGTCTTTTATACAGGTAACAAGTTCAAACAGGTGCAGTTAATACAGGTAATGAGTGGAGAACAGGAGGGCTTCTTAAAGAAAAACTAACAGGTCTGTGAGAGCCGGAATTCTTACTGGTTGGTAGGTGATCAAATACTTATGTCATGCAATAAAATGCAAATTAATTACTTAAAAATCATTCAATGTGATTTTCTGGATTTTTGTTTTAGATTCCACCGTTGAAGTGTACCTATGATAAAAACTACAGACCTCTACATGCTTTGTAAGTGGGAAAACCTGCAAAATCGGCAGTGTATCAAATACTTGTTCTCCCCACTGTATATGGGAACACATGTGTGTACCCTAGATACTCCGCAGGTACTCTGCACACCAAAACAGGTGTTTCGTAGCTAACACTCAGAGGTCCCTTGATTCTCCTCACAAACCCTCAAACTATTAGTTTGCAATGGGTCTACCCTTGGAAAGTTCTCCTCCACACCAAATATGCCCTGTGGCCTTTTCAAACCCGACTGCTTTCAGAACTCACCAGGACTCCTCTCCAATCCTCTCCTCGCCCTATGGAGATAAATAAAACATGCTGTTGTTGATTATTTATTTACCAATTGGTCTTTTGATGTGTTCCAGTGCACAAAAAGAGCGGAGAGAGATCATGGGAGTGCAGTGAGGGTTTAAAAGGGTCTCTTTCCTCAACAACATCAGGCCCATTTGGTGAAGATGATGCAGAAGATGCCGTGTTTCCTGTGGCTTGGCATTAAAGACAGAGTGAGTTCTAGTCTCCTCTCTCCACTCTGAATCATTCATCGGTCGGCTCTCCCGGATGTACAAAAATCACCCGCGATGGGCCGCACCTCGCTGCACTTCACATTCCCTGCATGTTTTGCACCGTGAAGTCTACACTTCGACATATCTGATGCCATCTCAGCTAAGGGAAGGGAGGCAAGGGAGGTGCCACATTATTGCATCATAGTCATTCTAAAAGGACAAGGTGGGATGTGCAGTTCCCTCCAAAATACCATGCAGGAAATGGTTCATGCTCAAACATTAATTTGACTCCCTGACTGAATAGACAGAGAAGGCGATACAAGATCATATAACTAAATCACTGCAATCAACTGACAGTGAAACTCATTCAGTACGACTGGATGTCTAAGTAAAGGCCGTAGATGTCCCAGTGCAAACAGCTTGCTCTGTTGCCTTTCACTGTGGGAGGTAAAAGGTGTAGGGCTATGCATGCATCTTCCTTAACCACGGCTGCCACTCACTCTGTGCAGCACAGCGAGGGGTCCACCACAGACCTGGTACGTGTTTGTGTGTTAGGTTGTTTTCCACCACCCACACGCATCTTACCAACACGTCCCGGGCAACAATGCATCTTCGCAGGGATAAAAAATGTATCCGCACTCCCTTCACTTATTTATCGAAAAAAAGAAGAAGATGTTCTGCAGCAAAGCCCCCCGAGAGATGTTCACATGCCAGCTCCGGTGCCACTTTACCCGCAAGGTTTTCAATAAAACAAGCAAACAACAAGATTCCGACACCTTTAAATAAGTGATCGTTCCTGAATAAAGTGGTGTACACAGGTCCTCTCAACAAGGCTCCTCATCACTCTTTTATGGGGCCTTGCTCGGGACAAAGCCTCTTCGGAGGAGCGGGGGGAGCAAAGGAGAGTGGCGACTGGTAAACAAGGGAAACAGGGACGTGGAAACAGGGAGGTGGCTCCTGTTCAAGACGCCAATCTGGTGGCACAACATTGGTTAGGATCCCACAATGTTGTTTGAAGAATTTACGAGTGCAAACCGCAACACAGGAGGAGGCTGTCACCTGCCTCTCTAGCTTTTCTCTCTTCTCTCTGCTTTTCTCGCTGTACCTTTCTTTCTCCCTCTCTCCGTGACTCTTTCTCGCTGTACATCTGCATCGCGATGAAATGCTGTAAAAGCCCCACCCTCCAAGTTGTGTTTGTTTACTCTTTTACTTCCCTGTTTTTCTTTATCTCTCGTCCAATCGCAGCGACAGGGTGTGCAATAAGCGGTGTGAAAGTTCTGAGTGGCTGGCTAGCCAGATGCTCGTGCGTCTGTCATGGCGAGCTATTGTTAGCTCGTTTCTGATGAGGTTTACATGCGGAAAAGCCATCAACTATGAGATAAATGAAAATAGGAGACAGGATCAGTTGTAATCCCTACACCTGGCTGTTATAAGTGGTGAGAACCTCCAGGTAAAAACACGAATGTACAACCAGCTGTGAAAACTGATTTTGGTCAGTGAATTAGCAAATCTACAGTACTATTTTGGCACCGTTTTCCAGCAGATCTAAGTCAGCATACAAAACAGACATACATGTGCACGCACACATCTACCCCCCTCACACACACACACACACCATATAACCCACATACACTTACACACACCACGACCAACCCCTACTTCCCCCTGTGCTAGCTTAAAAAAGGAAAATAGGTCATTCTCCATCCCTCCCTCTCCCTCCCAGCGGGCACTCTGTGCCATGCCACAGTCCTGTACCCCAACGGTCCACGCTGTTACCCAGCCCTCCCCGCCTTTCCGTGGCAGGCCCTATGGCAACACACCTGTGTCAACATTCCTTCCCCGGCCTTCCTTGGGATCAATTAGCATTAAAGTTTCAGGTCCCTGTCTGGTCTACCACTGTCTAGTCCTGATGGTACTATAGCAGTGTCTCAAATGGAACCCTGTTCCCTTTATAGTGCACTTCATTTGAACAGGGCCCCGGTCAAAAGTACTGCACTATATAAAGAATATGGTGCAATTTGGGAATGGTGGCATAGGACTCTACATTGGAGGGGCCAGGGAGGGAAACCTGTCAGGGAACCACAGACAGCTACACGCACCAGCCTTGTCAACCTATCCATCAAAACAGGTGCATACAGGAGGATGCAAAGAGGCACAGGCCTCAATGCTGTCCTGATTTTAACTGTTCAACCTTCTCCTCAGTTCAACCTAATTAGTCCGAACACGACTTTGCTAATGCCTTTCTCTCTCCGGTGGTTAAAAGGCTGTATCACAACCGGCCGTGATTGGGAGTCCCATATGGCGGCGCACAATTGGCCCAGCATCGTCCGGGTTTGGCCGGGGTAGGCCGTCATTGTAAATAAGAATTTGTTCTTAAAATGACTTGCCTAGTTTAAATAAAGGTTACATAAAATTAAAATGAAAAAAGAGCTGATTGAACTTCAGATTGTATCATTCACTCCTAGAAAGAGTTTCAGGAGATGGATGCAGAAACATGAGAGGGGAATAGTAAATAGGCAAATCAGTTGGCGTGAATGACAGTGAGGAGACAAAATTAAGTCTCCAAGTAGTTCAATCAATGTCCATGTATTCCTATGATGCATCCTTTGCATCCTGACCTAACATAAAAAAATATGTCCTCTTCTGAAGGATAACTAAATAAAGAAATATAAGTCTTGAAAAACAAGCCTCACATAGGCTGTGACTGATGACATAGTAAGGACAAGAAGATCAACAAGACATGAATGCCCCTTGTGGGATAAATCAAGTATTTTTATTTGAATTGAAGAAGAGATCAACAGGTTTTGGGCAAGGCTGAGAAGGTATATTTTGAGGCCTACTCACCAGCAAATACGCCCACAGGTCGGGACACAGGAAGTGGGTGTGCTGGGTCACAGAAAGTGTGTATGTGATTGGTCACAGGAAGTGTGTGTCTCATTCAGCCACTCTTTGGCGAAGGGAAAAGAGGGAGAGCACAGAGGGCAGCTGTACCTGCGGCCATCTCTTCTGACAGCGCCCTTCATGTCATAGCACGGGACCCGACATCAGATCTGACAGAAGTGCCCTCTACGCCACATCACCCCACACACACATCGGCTCAAACCCGCGCACACACACATTCATGAACACACACACACACTGGCTCAAATGCATGTGCGCGCAGACTTGTTTAAACATGCACAGTCACACTCATGCACATACACGCTTGCAAACACAAACACACAGGCACACACACACAGACACAACACCACACACACATAGAACACACCCACTCGCTGCTGCCCAGCAACCCAGTGTGACAACTATCAATAGGGAGTCTCTGCCAGACAGCAAAGTAAACAAAGAGGGGACACAAAAAGAGCTGGAATCAAAGGCTGCGCAGGGACCCTATTATTCCCAAGAGCAGGAAATCATTTGTTAGCAATTTGTGACTCATTTTAGGACCTTTTTATGCAGGGCGGTAGTTGTGCGTATGTAGGCTGGGGGCTTGGAGGGGAGTGTGGGAGGAGTGGGTGCTTAACTTGGCCTCATATATTTATACTGTCAAATAGTTTGTTCTTTAAAATGTTGCAATCCCAAGAACTTGTTGGCTAATCAGCACATTTGTTTTTTTCTTTCATTTCTGGCTGTGCAAAATGAAAAGTCCTGAGCCAAGCCGTGAATTGATGGATTTCAACCGTGGGCACAATTCAATTTGATTGATCGTGTGTGGAAGGAAGAAGTGGAGGCCTAGTTCCTATTCAACCCCTTTCAGAAAGTATTACACAATGTATTTCTGCAATCACACAGTAGCGTGTGTTCCACATTAATTGAAACCTATGTTTCTGATAGGGATTTTATATGGCCTCTTTGACTGTCTTAATCGTTGCCAATCAATAGCCAATTACAAATCACATGAACCATTAGACTCTGCTAATTAGCCATACGTTAACACAAGTTATTGCCTTCTACAGCTAGCTACCTTTCCTATACTCGCTAGGGGCCTATCGGGTTGCTTTAATACTGTAATGAGAAACACTGTACTGCAAAGCAAGTTACCAAGCTGTTAGGCTGGACTTCTATGAAGAGGATAGAGTGGAATAGGAGGATATTTCAAAATATTGTATTTCATACGGTTAATTCATCATGGTTCTCGATCGTATTTATTAATCAACATTCATTAGGCATGGCTTGTGTGAGAGTGTGGTTGTCCTATGGTAATTTTGCATACAACCTTCCCACAACGTTCTGGGACTGGTGCAGATTACCCAGCCAGCATATAATGTTCTGGAACCATATGTTTCTCAGGAAGGAATTTCAGTACTTCAGCATATCGTTTCCTACAGGTTTCGTCATGGTTCTAAAGTAATGTTCGCAAATTGTTCAATGGAAGTTTCAGTATTTCATGATAATGTTTTCGACAGGTTTGAAATCAAAATTAAACCTGTGCATCGTGTCGTCGTTTCTACTGTAGCATGGAGTCATTAAAACTCGTTTTTTTAACCACTCCACAAATTTCTTGTTAACAAACTTTAGTTTTGACAAGTCAGTTAGGACATCTATTTTGTGCATGACACATGTAATTTTTGTTTACAATTGTTTACAGACAGATTATTTCACTTATAATTCACTGTATCACAATTTCAGTAGGTCAGAAGTTTACATACACTGAGTTGACTGTGCCTTTAAAGAGGTTAGAAAATTCCAGAAAAGTATGTCATGGCTTTAGAAGCTTCTGATAGGCTAATTGGCATTATTTGAGTCAATTGTAGATGTACCTGTGGATGTACTTCAAGGCCTACCTTCAAACTCAGTGCCTCTATGCTTGACATCATGGGAAATCAAAAGAAATTAGGCAAGACCTTAGAAACCTTGGGAACAATTTCCAAACACCTGAAGGTACCACATTCATCTGTATAAACACCATGGGACTACGCAGCCCTAATACCGCTCAGGAAGGAGGCATGTTCTTTGGTGCAAATCAATCCGAGAACAACAGCAAAGGACCTTGTGAAGATGCTGGATTAAAAAAAGTATCTATATCCACAGTAAATCGAGTCCTATATCGACATAACCTCAAAGGCCGCTCAGCAAGGAAGAAGCGACTGCTCCAAAACCACCATAAAAAAAGCCAGACTACGGTTTACAACTGCACATGGAGATAAAGATCGTACTGACTAGAATACAGTAAATAAATACAGTACATTTGAATGACTAGAATACAGTACATAAACAAAGTTGGTGAAAAAGTATTTTAACATTATTAAAGTGACCAGTGTTCAATGACTACACTGTATGCACATAGGGAAAGGTAGGGGGTAGAGTATCGCAGGGTAGAGTACCAGGTGGTAGCCAGCTAGTAACAGTGACTAAGGTTCAGGGCAGGGTACTGGGCGGAGGCTGGCTCGTGGTGACTGTTTACCTAGTCTGATGGCCTGGAGATATATGCTATTTATCAGTCTCTCAGTCCCAGCTTTGATGCACTTGTACTGTAGATGGTAGCAGGTTGAACAGGCCGTAGTTCGGGTGGCTGAGGTCCTTGATGATCTCCTTGGCCTTCCTGTGACAACGGGTGCTGTAAATGTCCTGGAGGGCAGAGAGTGGGCCCCTGATGATGCGTTGGGCTGAACTCACCACCCTCTGGATAGCCCTGCGGTTGCGGACGGTGCAATTGTCGTACCAGGAGGAGATACAGCCGGACAGGATGCTCTCAACGGTGCATCTGCAGAAGTTTGTGAGGGTCTTAGGAGCCAAAAAACTAGGCCAAATCAGCGGGTGCAGTTCCCCTTTAAGAAATCCATGATTCAACCCAATAGCCGTCTAATTGTGTGCTTGTGTGTGTGTGTGTGTGTGTGTGTGTGTGTGTGTGTGTGTGTGTGTGTGTGTGTGTGTGCGTAGTAGGTGTTTGCATTCGGTGAGTATGAGTCAAGGACAGGGCATTTGGAGTGTGTGTGTGTGTGTGTGTGTGTGTGTGTGTGTGTGTGTGTGTGTGTGTGTGTGTGTGTGTGTGTGTGTGTGTGTGTGTGTGTGTGTGTGTGTGTAGTAGGTGTTTGCATTCGGTGAGTATGAGTCAAGGACAGGGCATTTGGTGTGTGTGTGTGTGTGTGTGTGTGTGTGTGTGTGTGTGTGTGTGTGTGTGTGTGTGTGTGTGTGTGTGTGTGTGTGTGTGCGTAGTAGGTGTTTGCATTCGGTGAGTATGAGTCAAGGACAGGGCATTTGGAGTGTTTGTGTGTGTGTGTGTGTGTGTGTGTGCGCTGCAGGATGAAGACTAAAGGTCCTCCTGTGACAAGTCTACAGGGACCAGAAACATCTGGTGGACCGGCTGCTCCTCTGGTTAACATGCTCTTCCAATCTGCACCAGATGCTCTTCTGTGAACATGTAAACCTGTTTATTATTACTTGAAGAAAATGCAATGTTGTTGGCACCAGAGAGCCTCCATCCTCCACGTCCACTCCAACAACCCCCTCCTTGTGTGTAGCTCTTTGCGGATTGAATGCTGGCTAATTCCCATACCCGTGCTGTCATCTAACTTCTGAGAGACAGGCATGCCGTATTCCCACACAAAAAAGTAAGAACGGGCAAATCGCAGCCATGCTCATCCTGTCAGAATAAGGAGATCTCAAGGAAGTACTACTCGTCGGAGCGGGCGCTGTGTGGCACCTTCTCACCTTTTTATTTATTTCACCTTTATTTAACCAGGTAGGCAATTTGAGAACAAGTTCTCATTTACAATTGCGACCTGGCCAAGATAAAGCAAAGCCGTTCGACACATACAACTACACAGAGTTACACATGGAGTAAAACAAACATACAGTCAATAATACAGTATAAACAAGTCTATATACGATGTGAGCAAATGAGTTGAGATAAGGGAGGTAAAGGCAAAAAAAGGCCATGGTGGCAAAGTAAATACAATGTAGCAAATAAAACACTGGAATGGTAGATTTGCAGAGGAAGAATGTGCAAAGTAGAGATAGAAATAATGGGGTGCAAAGGAGCAAAATAAATAAATAAATACAGTAGGGAAAGAGGTAGTTGTTTGGGCTAAATTATAGGTGGGCTATGTACAGGTGCAGTAATCTGTGAGCTAATCTGACAGTTGGTGCTTAAAGCTAGTGAGGGAGATAAGTGTATCCAGTTTCAGAGATTTTTGTAGTTCGTTCCAGTCATTGGCAGCAGAGAACTGAAAGGAGAGGCGGCCAAAGAAAGAATTGGTTTTGGAGGTGACCAGAGAGATATACCTGCTGGAGCCCGTGCTACAGGTGGGTGATGCTATGGTGACCAGCGAGCTGAGATAAGGGGGGACTTTACCTAGCAGGGTCTTGTAGATGACATGGAGCCAATGGATTTGGCGACGAGTATGAAGCGAGGGCCAGCCAACGAGAGCGTATAGTTCGCAATGGTGGGTAGTATATGGGGCTTTGGTGACAAAACGGATTGCACTGTGATAGACTGCATCCAATTTGTTGAGTAGGGTTACCTTGCGTAATACCTTTTTTATTTATTTAACTTGGCAAGTCAGTTAAGATCAAATTCTTATTTTCAATGACGGCCTAGGAACAGTGGGTTAACTGCCTTGTTCAGGGGCAGAACGACAGATTTGTACCTTGTCAGCTCAGGGACTCAATCTTGTAACCTTTCGGTTACTAGTCCAACGCTCTAACCACGAGGCTACCTGCCACCCCGTAAGGAAACAGGGTGATTTGGGTATGTGGGATCCCTTGTGTCTGGTGTCTGGGTTAATGTAAACAGGTAATATGACAGGCATGGCAGGCCTTGGTGGGGTTTCTTTGCCAGAGCCCATCTTATTCTCCATTGAAAGCTGGTTTTGTGCCAGTGAGGCATAAATGCAATGAGCTGAACAGAGATGCCGGTCTTACTTAAACAACCACTCCCCACCTGTCTAACCTCAACCCAACACAACCAACCACCATAGCCCTTTAGGACATCACAACCAGGCAGTTCAGTTCGCAACCAGGCAGCCTCTCTCTGGATAATGATGGTGCCACTGACGTCTGGGCTAGCGAGGGAATAGAGTAATCTCATCACTGGCCATGGAGGAGGAGATGTGGAGAGGTGGAGGAGGAGGGAAGAGCTAGCATGGCTAGCACTGGGGCTACTAGCAGTTACTAGCAGTAATAGCAGTGGCTCTGTGTAATGGCTTGAAGGCCAGGCTATGAGCACTAGAAGAGCTAGCACAGCTAACATGGCTCGCGGTATCTGCTACTAGCTACTAGCAGTACTACCAGTGGCTCTGTGAAATCATGTGGCTGATGATGGCATGGATACAAGCGCTAAGAGAGCCAACAGGGCTAGTGCTAAGCTACCTGCTACTCCGGTCGATTAGGCCCAAACTTCTGTGTCAGCCACACCGATGCCTACCAGCTCCTTCAGTGACGTGACAAAGGTAGATCATTTGTATTCTAGCACAAACACACGAGAACAAGGCCGGGTAGAGATCAGAACACAAATTCCTCTCTCAGTCAGCTCTCACCGCTCTCTAGAGAGAAACAAATATCTATAGATTTTTTTCTCAGGTAAATAATACTTTAGAGAAAAGGAACATAAATAAAACCCAGAAAACAATAAGAGAGTCGGAGGGCGAGATGGTAGGGGGGTGTAACGGCTCTCGTCGAAAGGAGTGGACCAAAGCGCAGCATGGAAAGTGTTCATTAAAACACTCAAACAAAACAACAAACATGAAAACGAAAGCACACAGTTCTGTCAGGCACAGACACTAAACAGAAAACAAGATCCCACAAAACCCAAAAGGAAAATGACAAGTTATATGTGATCCCCAATCAGAGACAACGATAGACAGCTGCCTCTGACTGGGAACCACACACACACACGGCCAAAAACAAAGAAATAGAAAACACAAGACTTTCCCACCCGAGTCACACCCTGACCTAACCAAACATAGAGAATAAAAAGGATCTCTAAGGTCAGGGCGTGACAGGGGGAGGAGAATGGACAACAAACATGAAAAGCCTTTCTTGTGTTATTGGTAAGCACCAGTGAATGGAATACTGAGAAGAAGGAGGGCAGAGACCAGCTCTCTACAGTACGAGTTGTGCATGATTGAACCTGCTGGATATGCATAGATCTTTCCCTGATATTGAACCACATAACCAGCACCTAAGTACCTCCAGAGCGACCGGCCGTCTCTGACCATCACACACTCCAGCCCCAAATGTATGAATCTTACCGGGCTCTCCTGCACTTTATCCCTCTGCCATCAATAATTTCCGCCAAGGCATAGAACCTCTTTGTGTGACATCATCAGGAATAGAACTCACATGAGAATGAGGGAGAGGTATAGAAGAGATAGATACGAGTGGTAGTTGGAGAATACATGTGTAAGTGTTAGAGGGAGAGAGGGAGATATGAATGAATAGAAAGAGATGGATAAAAAGAGATACAGCGAGAAAACGTGAGAGGGATAAAAAGCATTTCTACGGTTTCAATGATTCACCGATACAGGGCCAGCTCTGCCTGATGAACAATAGAAATGCAGTCTGGATTAAATATCTAAACTAAATAAGTGAAGGCGACCAGACGAACAAGTGGCTGCGGCTAATTTGATTGGGATCCACTCTGACAGAAAATTAACTTTTAATGAAGAGCCATGTGCCAGGAGAAATGAGCCATTACCCCTGCAAAGTTGATATAAAAAGTTGTATAAATTACAGTGGTGTTGGCGGAGAAAAGTTTGAGTCGGCGGAGCATCCGGGACCGTTTAACTGTACGCCGGGCAGACACTGAAGGCTGAAGGGAGCCTGGCCTCAGCCTGAATTCCTTCTCTTCCTTCCAGCAGTCGACAAGCCGAGGAGTTACAAAGCCCCAGCGTCTGCTCTTTGCTTGCTGGACAGGAAGTGGGCGCCTGACAGCGCTGAGCTGGCATGTGACAAGCGCGGCAGAACAAACCTGTTGTGACGCGGCGGATCCCTCGTTCGCTGCCTGTGATCAGATACGGTGGGACAAGGGACCATATGTGGTGGCAGAGCTTGTTCATCCAATCACGAGGCTTGCATATGGGGCTAGTGGTGGAGGAGGTGGGGGGAGGCGGAGTAGGAGAAGGGGAGAAGACTCTTGAGGTTTCCAGGTTGTCATAGGTAATGACAGAGGAAGAGAGGAAGAAGTGCAGCCAACAGGAATGTGGCTAATCTACTGAAAGCTGGAGAATGTGCAAAGAATGGAGTGGGGGAGGGTGACATGTTCTGACATGCCCTTTGAACCATGACCTTTGACCCTAGCCCAGCCACAACACCAGTTCATTGGTAACTAACAGCTTTAGGTAATACAGAACACAGAATAGCTACTTTTTTATTGGTTCTCCAGTTATTTGCTCATCCCATTGCAGAAAAAAGGTAACCACTGACTCTGTCGTCTTCCAAATGACACATTAAAAGGGAGGCAAAAAACACATGATTAAATAATCACGGCTGTCATTCCCGAGTCACGTTCAAATACAGAGTAAGGCAACTCCACCGCCCACAACCACAGGGCTCTCCAGAGGGTGGTGCGGTCTGCACAACGCATCACCGGGGGGGAAACTACCTGCCCTCCAGGACATCTACAGCACCCAATGTCACAGGATGGCCAAAAAGATCATCAAGGACAACAACGACCAGAACAGGTGCATCAAAGATGGAACCGAGAGACTGAAAAACAGCGTCTATCTCAAGGCCATCAGACTGTTAAATAGCCATCACCAGCACAGAGAGGTTGCTGCTTTCATACAGACATGAAATCATTGGCCACTTTAATAAATGGAACACCAGTCACTTTAATAATGTCACTTTAATGATGTTTACAGTCTTGCATTCTCATCTCATCTCATATGTATATACTGTATTCTATTCTGTACAAACAATAGTACGCAAGTATAAACACCATGGGACCACGAAGCCGTCATACCGCTCAGGAAGAAGACGCGTTCTGTCTCCTAGAGATTAACGTACTTTGGTGCGAAAAATGCAAATCAAACATAACAATGGTCATTATGGCCGAACAGACTATTTTCGTTTCATCAGACCAGAGGAATTTTCTCCAAAAAGTACGATTTTTGTCCCCATGCGCAGTTGCAAACCGTAGTCTGGCTTTTTTAAAGGCTTCTTCCTTGCTGAGCGGCCTTTCAGGTTATGTTGAGGACTGATTTGCACTTTTCGCACATAAATATGTTTATCTCTAGGAGACAGAACGCGTCTCTTTCCTGAGCAGTATGATGGCTGCGTGGTCCCATGGTGTTTTTACTTGTGTACTATTGTTTGTACAGATGAACATGGAACTTTCAGGCATTTGGAAATTTCTCCCAAGGATGAAACAGAATTGTGGAGGTCTACAGTTTGTTTTCTGAGGTCTTGGCTGATTTCTTTTGATTTTACCATGATGTCAAACGAAGAGGCACTGAGTTTGAAAGAAGGCCTTGAAATACATCCACAGGTACACCTCCAATTGATTCAAATTATGTCAATTAACCAGAAGCTTCTAAAGCCATGACATCATTTTCTGGAATTTTCCAAGCTGTATAAAGGCACAGTCAACTCAGTGTATGTAAACTTCTGACCCACTGGAATTGTGATACAGTGAGTTCTAAGTGAAATAATCTGTCTGTAAACAATTGTTGGAAAAATGACTTGTGTCATGCACAAAGTAGATGTCCTACTTGCCAAAACTATAGTTTGTTAAGAAAGAAATTTGTGGAGTGGTTGAAAAATGAGTTTTAAGGACTCCAACTGAATGTATGTAAATTCCGACTTCAACTGTATTCTTATTCCCTTCCGTTACTTAAAGTTGTGTTTATTAGGTATTTGTTGTGAAATTGTTAGATATTACTTGTTAGATATTGCTGTACTGTCGGAACTAGAAGCACAAGCATTTCGCTACACTCACAATAACATCTGCAAACACGTGTATGTGACCAATACAATTTGATTTGATTTGATTATGGCTAAACTTTCAGAGGTGAAAGGGCTGAAAATGTAAGCCTATAGCACATGGCACCCTGTAATGGAAATAAACATAATCTCACTAAAGACAGATTTTTTTGGGATGAGAAAAAGAACATGTCGACTCGGCTGCCAAGAGGCTATATAAACCCTTTATAAGGTACCCGAATAACATTACACACCGCCACCCCGATAAAAGTGCTTGGCACTCGACGGCGGGAAAAGCAAATGTTATCCAGTTTGTTACTTGCCGCCACCTTGCCGGCTCATTCAATTTTTGCTCGTCAGAAACTCATGAACATGGGTATAATTCAGGATTAGTTTGCGGCTGTTTTTGAATCAAGTGTACCCTGACAGAGTAAAGATGTTTGCCTGCACTGAATACTAAATAACACGTCTATCGTTGTCAGCAGATTTTCCCGGGATATCTGCTAATTTTGTTATTTGAAGGCTGTTAAAGAGAGCAATGCAGTAGATCGAAAGTATGGATTTCATGGATGTCAGTGTCCTTCAACTCAGTAAAACCAGGGAAACCTTGTTCATTCAAGCCTCAATATCATTGATAACTCCTTTCAAAATTGAGTTATAATACAATATCGGTGACTTTTTTATACTCAGTAAACTACTGCCCAGTGAAATAGGCCTATGTACTGTGACCTGGAAGGTATCCAAAACAGACTGTGATTTTGAGGTAAATACAGAGCGTACTTTGTGGTTAACATGCTAAAAAAAAACAGTCACCACCGCAAAAGGAGGATGAGATGAATCCAGCGGGAATACGGCAACTAGCATTAGCAACATAGACACACATCTTCCCAAGAGGTTACCTGGTCTCACTCGCACCCTTTCCTCCTGCTTTCCCTAGCCCCATTAGCAACATAGACACACATCTTCCCAAGAGGTTACCTGGTCTCACTCGCACCCTTTCCTCCTGCTTTCCTTTAGACACACATCTTCCCAAGAGGTTACCATCAGCACCCTTTCTCCTGCTTTCCCTAGCCCCATTAGCAAGCCCCAGAGGTTACCTGGTCTCAGCACCCTTTCCTCCTGCTTTCCCTAGCCCCATTAGCAACATAGACACACATCTTCCCAAGAGGTTACCTGGTCTCTCACCCTTTCCTCCTGCTTTCCTAGCCCCATTAGCAACATAGACACACATCTTCCCAAGAGGTTACCTGGTCTCACTCGCACCCTTTCCTCCTGCTTTCCCTAGCCCCATTAGCAACATAGACACACATCTTCCCAAGAGGTTACCTGGTCTCACTCGCACCCTTTCCTCCTGCTTTCCCTAGCCCCATTAGCAATATAGACACACATCTTCCCAAGAGGTTACCTGGTCTCACTCGCACCCTTTCCTCCTGCTTTCCATAGCCCCATTTGCCCTCTGCCATGCGCTCTGCTCTATTCTTCGTTCCTTCCTCAAAACTGTACCACGTTTCCACTCGCCGCCGACAAAACACATTTCATCTCAAAAGAGAGAGGATCCCAATGGCTTGTGGAGAATAAGCAAAAACAGCGGTCACGACGTGTACACGTAGGGATCAACGTTTGAGGAGAGCTATATAAAGTTGTTCTTTCCGGGAATTACGAGGGAAATCCAAGAACTATGAGGTCAGGGAGACCACGAAGAGGGCCTTGCTAATAGTGAGAGATGGGAGTTCCAAGGGAATGCAACGAGAAGAACATTGGCTACCGATGCTCCTAACCTCGTGGACACTTACACCACACAAGAGTTTGTACCATACTGCAAACAATAAGGGCCTACGTGAGGTGTTTGATTGGGAAAACAAGGTTGTAATCATGGCATGCACTGTATCTGGTCTACACACAGATTCAGAGGGGCCTTAGTTACCTCTGACTATCTAGCCACACATTTGGCTAAAAGTGGGGCCACTCGCACTCCCTTTCACCAGAGTGATGCTTATTTGATGAGCTTGGGCATTCATAAAGGACTCGTCCTCGTCCAATAAAATGGTCATATTCTGACTACAGATAATAGATGTAGCCATTCTAAGCAAATAATAGTGTCTATAATGAAATCAGTGGAGCAGAAAAGAGGCGCTCTTTCATTTCCTCCTGGTGGGACGCGCGTTTTGTACATCCCATTATTCATCAGGTCCACTGCTGATAACAGGGACATTTGCATCTGATTCAGAAATGCTTTATGACCTCTCACCAATGCAAATTACTTGACCTAAAAAAGGGAAAGTCTTACATTCAATTAGTCAAGACAAACTTTGTTGTGTCTCTGGGGCCAGGAAAGTGTGTCCATGGGTAGCATCGTGAGGTGAGGTCGTTCGCTATCCTCAGGTAAGGTTGCTATCTGGCTATCTAGATCATTCTTCTCGACAATAACAATGGGAGTTCCTCTGTCATTTCAATAGTTAGCATTAAAAGCTAAAATCATGCTCGTATTGCTGTATTCCAGGCCAGGTAACTACAACAGCCATGCATATATGCTGTTGCTCATATTTTTTCCTGAACTGCCCTGGTTCAAAAAAGTAAAATAAAAACACAGAGGAAATGGCGAATAAACTCTGCTTCTCTCTACAGAAAATATTTGACTTAACCATGTTCAAAAACCAAAAACCTTTCCATATTAAATCTTTTCAGCAAAGTCAGGAACAGAACATCCTGTGTCATATTTGTGATAAATCATGGGTGCAGAGGGAGATTGTGCTGCCTCAAATAATAAAAAAAGATGCTATCGAGAGACAGAGAGAGAAAGAGAGAGAGAGGAAAGCACAACGCCTTTGTAAAAATGTGCTGTGGCATTTCCACCCGGGCTTGCATGTGCTACAACACACACTTCACTGGCAGAGTGATAGAGTATGGCATCACATGATCTTCTGACATCCAAGACAAGGCTGAATGTCATTTTCAGAACAGCTAATGGCAAGAGCATGGAACAGGTGTGTGTGTGTGTGTGTGTGTGTGTGTGTGTGTGTGTGTATGTGTGTGTGTGTGTGTGTGTGTGTGTGTGTGTGTGTGTGTGTGTGTGTGTGTGTGTGTGTGTGTGTGTGTGTGTGTGTGTGTGTGTGTGTGTGTGTGTGTGTGTGTGTGTGTGTGTGTGTGTGTGTGTGTGTGTGTGTGTGTGTGTGTGTTGTGTGTGTGTGTGTGTGTGTGTGTGTGTGTGTGTGTGTGTGTGTGTGTGTGTGTGTGTGTGTGTGTGTGTGTGTGTGTGTGTGTGTGTGTGTGTGTGTGTGTGTGTGTGTGTGTGTGTGTGTGTGTGTGTGTGTGTGTGTGTGTGTGTGTGTGTGTGTGTGTGTGTGTGTGTGTGTGTGTGTGTGTGTGTGTGTGTGTGTGTGTGTGTGTGTGTGTGTGTGTGTGTGTGTGTGTGTGTGTGTGTGTGTGTGTGTGTGTGTGTGTGTGTGTGTGTGTGTGTGTGTGTGTGTGTGTGTGTGTGTGTGTGTGTGTGTGTGTGTGTGTGTGTGTGTGTGTGTGTGTGTGTGTTGTGTGTGTGTGTGTGTGTGTGTGTGTGTGTGTGTGTGTGTGTGTGTGTGTGTGACACACCCTGACTCTAATTCAGACCAGTTCAATTTGATCCATGACAGATGTAAGCTGAATGAAATGGTGGTGCTGGACAGAGGGGTTGAATAAATATGTGGCTGGACATGTTATTGAGCAACGGGCGAGTCTGTGAGTGGCGAGGTGAGCTAGCCTCTACTGCTGCTTCTCTCTCGCTCTCCCTCCCTCTTTCACTACTGCAGCCGTGACCTTTCTGCTTCACATGATGCATATACTCTTCTCCCTCCCTCCCTCCCTCCCTCCCTCCCACCCGCCCTGAGGCTCTGAGGCATACTGTTGCTGATGACTGACTCGGATATGCTCTTATCACAGATGCTCGGCTCACTTCTACATCTAAAATATGCCACATAACCATGCTCTCATGGTACGACTCTAGCAGTGAGGCTAGCCCTGGCTCAACATCAGACAGCTGTGGCTTTTCAAGAGCCTGTACACAGAAAGAGAAACCATAATAACAAATGTTCTGAGTATGTTCTCTGAATGTTGCTGGGTTTTGCTGTGTCTTTTCCACTTGCGGTTGTAGAGATAGAAATGTGTCAGGGAAGCACACTGAGCTGGGCATATTGGGAGCACGGTGACCGTAAAATAATTTCATATCACCGAATGGTGGAAAGAACAATTGTATTATGAAAGAGGGAGATTAATTATGATTGGAGGGATTGGGGGAAACTAGGCCTCAGACAGTTACCTGAAACACACAGTTGGTTGTTTTCCATGGCTAAAGAGTCAGCTAGCGCACACAGCTAGCGCACCAATCTGACTCCTCAGTACGAAACAAGCTGGAAAGCTAGTCCTAATGTTGCTTATGTGGTCTGTCTATGTTGAGTGCAAATCTTAACATATTCAATGTGATTTATCTGTATGTAAGCCATCACTGGTTTGATTGTGCTCTCCTTAACACGAGTTGACATGGAACTCTTGTGCGCTTGTCGACAATAAACCAGCAAATCTATTTGTAAAGAAGGGAAAAAACAATGATCACAACTCAACCCTTATGGGTAGATGTTGAATTTACAGGCAAGATGGGCATAAGAGGCATTCATAAAATGAGGAACTAGGGCCTTGATCTTGGGTTCTGTCGAAGCTTAGCTTTGAAAGGAAAATATCAGCATACAATTTCTCACTGCTTTTTTCTAAGTCTTTTTTTACCAGTTAAACCTTGACGGGGAGTTCTCTTTCCTCAAACCTCAAAATGATTCATACAAATATATATCCTCCTCCTCACTACCCGCAAAAGTCATATTTGTTATCGGCCTGACTTCAATAAATTGAGTTTTTTTGCATTTATCTGGCCCACTGATTCCATTTCCCCCTTTTCCAAAAAGGCCGAATGAACGGAGGCCTGCACCTGCACTTCCAAAGAAATGTAATGCCCTGTCAACCACGCACAAAAAAAAATCACTCCCCAGAAAAGAGGCAAAAAGGCTAAGCCGTGGTCTAAACTCTAGAGAACAGGGGCTAAGGGTTAGTAGAACATTGGGCCCAGGCCTGGAACTAAAGAGGGGCATGCCTCCCCTTGCATTCTCTTGCCTGTGAAAAAATTGGGGTCTGTGGGAAAATAATGGTCTCTGGACTAGATGCCATCCATATTTTGGGGTCTGGGGCACTTCCAGGGCCCAGTGCTTTGTATGAGGGACAGGACAGCTACCTACTGTGGAGCAAGCAACTGTGATGAAGAGGTAATGTGCACAACTATTATAGAGTCCCTCTATTTTTCTCTCTACTCCAAACACCAGTCTCTTCCTTTCAAACTACCAACCCACCCATGCACCCAAACCTCCCATCAATATAAAGGTGGGTTTATAAGGGTTACCACTACAATCTGACCTCTGAAACAACAAGTGTATGGTACATTACAGAAAAAATGGGTTTCATAGAGAAAGCCCATTTAAAAAACATAAAAGGGAGGACAATTGGATATGGAAGTGCTCTCTTTCTCTTTACCAGTTAAAGCATACTCTTATTCTCCAAGTCACCCTCAGATCTGTCTAGCACACAAGATCACAATGAAGACTCATGTGTTCATAGTTTTCACGAGCGGAGACGAGAAAATTGCCTTTGTTGAATGTTTTACAATGGTGGAATCATATAACGGTTGGCAATGAGGACCTCTTGAGATCATATTGCTCATATTGTTATAACACCAACAGATTGTAGAGTAGTTGTTCTATGTCTAATATCAACAGATTGTAGAGTAGTTGTTCTATGTCTAATATCAACATATTGTAGAGTAGTTGTTCTATGTCTAATATCAACATATTGTAGAGTAGTTGTTCTATGTCTAACATCAACATATTTTAGAGTAGTTCTTCTATGTACTAACATCAACATATAGTAGAGTAGTTGTTCTACGTCTAACATCAACAGATTCTAGAGTAGTTGTTCTACGTCTAACATCAACAGATTCTTGAGTAGTTGTTCTACGTCTAACATCAACAGATTCTAGAGTAGTTGTTCTACGTCTAACATCAACAGATTCTAGAGTAGTTGTTCTACGTCTAACATCAACAGATTCTAGAGTAGTTGTTCTACGTCTAACATCAACAGATTCTAGAGTAGTTGTTCTATGTCTAACATCAACAGATTCTAGAGTAGTTGGTCTACGTCTAACATCAACAGATTCTAGAGTAGTTGTTCTACGTCTAACATCAACAGATTCTAGAGTAGTTGGTCTACGTCTAACATCAACAGATTCTAGAGTAGTTGTTCTACGTCTAACATCAACATATTGTAGAGTAGTTGTTCTACGTCTAACATCAACAGATTCTAGAGTAGTTGTTCTACGTCTAACATCAACAGATTCTAGAGTAGTTGTTCTACATCTAACATCAACAGATTCTAGAGTAGTTGTTCTACGTCTAACATCAACAGATTCTAGAGTAGTTGGTCTACGTCTAACATCAACAGATTCTAGAGTAGTTGTTCTACGTCTAACATCAACAGATTCTAGAGTAGTTGTTCTACGTCTAACATCAACAGATTCTAGAGTAGTTGTTCTACGTCTAACATCAACAGATTCTAGAGTAGTTGTTCTACGTCTAACATCAACAGATTCTAGAGTAGTTGTTCTATGTCTAACATCAACAGATTCTAGAGTAGTTGTTCTACGTCTAACATCAACAGATTCTAGAGTAGTTGTTCTACGTCTAACATCAACAGATTCTAGAGTAGTTGTTCTACGTCTAACATCAACAGATTCTAGAGTAGTTGTTCTACGTCTAACATCAACAGATTCTAGAGTAGTTGTTCTACGTCTAACATCAACAGATTCTAGAGTAGTTGTTCTACGTCTAACATCAACAGATTCTAGAGTAGTTGTTCTACGTCTAACATCAACAGATTCTAGAGTAGTTGTTCTACGTCTAACATCAACAGATTCTAGAGTAGTTGTTCTATGTCTAACATCAACATATTGTAGAGTAGTTGTTCTATGTCTAACATCAACAGATTCTAGAGTAGTTGTTCTATGTCTAACATCAACAGATTCTAGAGTAGTTGTTCTATGTCTAACATCAACATATTGTAGAGTAGTTGTTCTATGTCTAACATCAACAGATTCTAGAGTAGTTGTTCTACGTCTAACATCAACAGATGCTATAGTAGTTGTTCTATGTCTAACATCAACAGATTCTAGAGTAGTTGTTCTATGTCTAACATCAACATATTGTAGAGTAGTTGTTCTACGTCTAACATCAACAGATTCTAGAGTAGTTGTTCTATGTCTAACATCAACATATTGTAGAGTAGTTGTTCTACGTCTAACATCAACAGATTCTAGAGTAGTTGTTCTACGTCTAACATCAACAGATTCTAGAGTAGTTGTTCTACGTCTAACATCAACAGATTCTAGAGTAGTTGTTCTACATCTAACATCCAACAGATTCTAGAGTAGTTGTTCTACGTCTAACATCAACAGATTCTAGAGTAGTTGTTCTACATCTAACATCAACAGATTCTAGAGTAGTTGTTCTACATCTAACATCAACAGATTCTAGAGTAGTTGTTCTACGTCTAACATCAACAGATTCTAGAGTAGTTGTTCTACGTCTAACATCAACAGATTCTAGAGTAGTTGTTCTACATCTAACATCAACAGATTGTAGAGTAGTTGTTCTACGTCTAACATCAACAGATTCTAGAGTAGTTGTTCTACATCTAACATCAACAGATTCTAGAGTAGTTACATTTTTTCTGCTGGAGTGACCCTATCTCCAGTCTCACCTTGAGAAACAGTGCATCTAGTTAGTGATTGGTCCTGGGTCTGAGGGCATGTGAGGCTAAGGGCGGCATTGTCACTCCCAGCAGTGGCTCAATAGAGTTGGGCTAATCCCAGGCCGAGGCCTGACTGACGAGCTCCTACTATAGCCAGAGTTGGCCCTGGGCTTTGCACTAGGCTCCATTCACAAGCCCTCTGAAACATTCAAAGCCTTTCCTTCTAAAGGGCCAAACTTTTGTTCCTTTCACAATGGGCCGACCAGAGGTACTCCCATAGATCGGAGGGCTGTTCAAAATCAGATTATTTCCACCGAAATCACCCTTTCTCCACCTGCCAGTTAACTATGTCCCCACCATTGTCTTCGACCTGAATAAGCCATTTTAGGCATGATGGAGACTGGATGTGTATTGCTGCATTTATTGCTACATTTATTCTAAAAGCAAAGAAAAGAGGGTTTTTTTCCCCGTCCTTTCCCTATATTTTTCTATGAAGAAGAAATCTGGGCCACATGCCCCCGAGGAACGCAAAGTGCATTAATTCTTTTCCACCTTTTCTCTCAGGCGTATTTTTTCGGGCTGGACCATCAAAGCAATTATTATAACCAGCCTGCTTTTCTATTATGAGGGGGATATGACTGACAACAGCGTGATGAGGGGGTGGCACTTGGCTACAATTTATTCGATCTGAAAGCATTTTTCTTTGCCCACCGCGTCACGTAAACAAACCGGTCACATTCAAATAAAAACGATTAAAATATAAGACCTCTGCAAATGTTTCCGAACGTGCTGCTGCCTGCCTCTGCCGTTCTACCTTGTGTGATCGAGAGCGATAATTCCGCCTAGAATGACAAACGATTAGTGCGAGGGATGGATTGATGGAGAGGAAGTGAGAAAAGGAAACAAAAGAAAAGCAGAGCACAGTATCGGGAAGAGGAGGGTAAAATGGAAGGTTGATAAAGGACTGGGGAAGGAGGTACGGGGGGATGACAAGAAAGAGAGCGATAGCACGTCAGCTAATAAGTCTCCCGGCATTTTATTTCTCCGATGCCATATCTGTACAGTGCCTGTGTCCCAAATGCCACCCTGTTCCCTTTATAGTGTACTACTTTCAACCAGGGCCCATAGCTCTGGTCAAAAGCAGTGCATTATAAAATGGAATAGTGTGCAATTTGTGACACATCCAGTGCCGTTGAGGGCCCCTAGCCTCCCATCAAAGCTCCATCCTTCTGCCCTCTCTCCCATTGACTGATTCCCCTCGTCAATTATTCAGCGTTTATAAGCAGCCACCATCTATTCTGTTAGTAACAGATCTGTCAGCCTTATGTGCTGTCATAAAACTTTTGCAATAGGCAAAAGAAGATCCATCAATCACACGGTTACCGACCACTGTAAACAGATACATGAAAAGATACAGAGTGAGAGAAGACAGAAGAGTGATCTGCTGTGGAGCGGAGTATTTTACAACACTGTGATTTTTACATGCTTCTTCCGTTACGTGATGATATGTTAATCAAACTGAATATTGTCCTGGCATGGTGTATAGTGTGTATAGTCACAGGACAGTATGGACCTGTACCCGTCTGTCGATCTGGTGCCGTATGCATCAAAAGTCTCAAAGGAGGAGTGCTGATCCATGATCAGTTTTGACTTTCAGGTTTTAATTAATTGAATAGTAAGGACAAGTAAGACCTGATCCTAGATCAGCACCTCTACTTTGAGAGGCTTTGTGAATACAGGCCCTGGATGAGGATGAGGCTTCTGAGCATTGATTAAGAGCATAGTCACCAACCCGACTTCTTCCGTGCTGTCCTCCAGTATAATCTACAACTCCTGAATCATAATCTACCGCCTGAATCATTCCCCGGACAGCCAGTGTAGCCCAGGCTCCAGCGCGCGCACACACACACGCGCACACTCACTCCTAGTGACTCCCAGTGCCAAAACCCACCACAGCCCCATCCATATAACAGCAGTCTGCCGCAGGGCAACGCTGACCTAACCCACTGGAAAGGAAGTCATCTGCAGGAGAGAGAGAGAGAGCAGAACAACTGCTCCCTAGTTGAGGTAACGCAGTGAGTCGCCAGCCTCATCCTTTACTTAGCGCTCTCCCCCTCAGGGCGCCGAGGTCACTTGGCAAACTCCACTAGCCTCCTCGCTGATGAACACTTCCTGTCCTTTCTGCGCCACGCACTCCACCGGCCCATTGGTTTGTGTTTCAGCCCATCAAATTCAAACAGCCACAGATTAGCACCACACTGATGATCCGAGCTGAAAGTCCTACAAAACAATAAAGAAAGTGCCACACTCCCAGTCTGTGCCACACGCACTCAGTGTGCGTTGGGTGTGGGTCTCCAACTCGAGACCCTACCGTAGCATAATATAGCTGAACCCCCAAACATTCAGCCATTTTTTCTCTTGATGTCCTGCTTATGAAAGGAAAATGTTTGTGAAGTTATGGAACACGGCCTATTTTTAAACAATTATATTAGTCATCTGTTAGAAGGTATTGCAAATGATGGAATTCATGAATACCAAGTAATTTTTCCTTCTCAGCACGGGAAGAATTTGGGTTTATTTCAAATAAAGTCCTAAAGCTAGCTGGGTAGTTTGGTTGAACCCAGCTGGTTCTGAGATTCTGAACATCACGGGAGACGGATGCTAATGAACTCCTAGTAATTTAGGATTTTTAAAAATGTATTTAACTAGAAAGGTCAGTTAAGAACAAATTCTTACTTACAATGACAGTCTACCGGGGAACAGTGGGTTAACTGCCTTGTTCAGGGGCTGAATGACAGATTTTCACCTTGCCAGTTTAGAGATTTGATCCAGCAACCTTTCAGTTACTGGCCCAATGCTCTAACCACTAGGCCACCTGCCACTAGGCTACGTGGGGTAAATGAGTGGGAGATTCGAGAGGGGTGGGATTACCCCATCAGTGTAATGTCAAAATCTGCTCCACCATTTAGCATGTGTGTGCTAGCACAGACAATATCTGAGGCTTGCTATCCTTTGGCAGAGATACTGTAGAGAAAAACAAAATAATCGTGGGAGATCAAGTAGTTACCCAACCTTTAGCATGTAGCCATCACCCAGAATAGCTAGCATCTCCTTGGGCAGACCTTTGTCTAGAATATTGGCAAACAGGATAACGACCTCAATTGGTACACTAGTGGGTAATTAGGCATGGCCGTTCCCCAGTCTCTGGGAAGAGTAAATATGTCAATATGTAAATATGGGAGAATAAACAAACATTAAGGGTTACACAAGTTGCCCGCTAATTGCATCATCATCACCATAGAGAGCCATTGCAAAAAAAGCTAAGGGGACATTTCATAATCCACACAGTCACAGATGATATCAAAGGCGCTTTTAAATCACTGGTGGAAAAAGTACCCAATTGTCATACTTGAGTAAAAGTAAAGATACCTTAATAGAAAATGACTCAAGTAAAAGTGAAAATCACCCAGTAAAATCCTACTTGAGTAAAAGTCTAAAAGTTTTGGTTTTAAACATACTTGAATATCAAATGTAATTGCTAAAATATATTTAAGTATCAAAAGTAAAAGTATAAATCGTTTCAAATTCCTTACATTAAGCAAACCGGACGGCACCATTATCTTGTTTTTACTTTATTAAAGTGAATTATTATTAATTTACAAACAATGCATGTTTAGTGTACAGATTAAAACAATAAATTTAGAAAAGTACTTTACACCACTGCATTTAATTTAAACATCAATGATTATAAGTTAAAAATCAGATGTGGACAAACTCCCCCTGGCAATGGACCAAAATATCATGCCTGCAGTTTTAAGAAGTCATGGCTGTATTGCAGCCATCTTGCACTGTTCACGAGTCCTGCTGCACACAGTCGATGTGGAAGTCTGTGTTAAAAAAAGCACTCTAAAAATAACCCAAACCTATGAGGAGGTCTCACGCTGCTCAAATCAATCCAGAAACCACCCAACTATAAGTCAGAAGAAAAAAATAGGAAAGAAAGAAAAAAGAGAGGAGAAAGAAAGAGAAAGCAAGAGCGAGAAAGGAGCCACTAAACCAGTGGGATTAGTGCTAAGTAACTAAAGGGGTCATATCAGTTTTCCATTAACAGGAGAGAGGGATAGCCATTTGGACTGCTGGAATCTAAATGGTGAACCTGCTCTCCCTCCTCCGACAGACGGGGCCATTCATTCGAGTGTAAATGTTGCACACACTTAGGCACACTCTCTTTCTCCCACTTTCTCTCGTTCCTTCTTTCACTGCACAAATGGAAATTTGCCGTCACATCCTCGAGCCCCGTCCATAAATAACCTTGACACAAATAAACAGATAAATAAATAAATAAATAAATGCGTGCAGACTCGCAAATGGGCATCCGTCAGCATTAGTGACGGAGTGATATCAGGCACAATGACGCTTGGAGTGCCTGGGTGGGCACAGAGATTCTCTGCCGAATAAACCGACGCGAGGGCTCCTCCACATTAAGGCAAACTTCACTGCTGACTTGTTTTTACTCTCCCCTCACTATCGCTGTTGCTCCCTCTCTCTCTCTCTCTCTCTCTCTCTCTCTCTCTCTCTCTCTCTCTCTCTTGCTTGGTTTAACTCTGTGTTTCTCTCTGTCCGTCTTTCTCTCCTCCTCTGCCAACCGATCTCCATCTCCATCTTGAACCCTAAGCACTCATTCCCTCTCTCTCTCCCTTGCTTGGTTTAACTCTGTGTTTCTCTCTGTCCGTCTTTCTCTCCTCCTCTGCCAACCGATCTCCATCTTGAACCCTAAGCACTCATTCCCTCTCTCTCTTTCCCTCTCACTCAATTCTCTCTTACCCTCTCCTCCCCTCCTCTCTATCTCTCTCTAGGTCACCCTCTCTCTTACTCTTTCCTCCCTTCCACCCATCCCTTCTCAAGCTCTCTCTCTTACTCTCCTCACCCTCAAACCCTCAACTTCCACTAGCTCTCTCCCTTCTTGTTTCCTGCCTTTTGCAACCCTCCTCTCTCTCTCTCCATCTTTTCTCCCTGCCTGTCTAAACAGAAGTGCTACAGCACGCGGGAAGTGACGTTAATGTTCTTTCTCTGTGTCATTGGGTTTGTACAGTTGCCAGGCCGTTGAAAGCCAGTGGTCTGTCTCTGTCGCACACAAACACATACACCAGACAGCTGACTGTATCCCAGTTGTGACCTTGAAACACCTCATGAATTTTTATCATTGCACACTTTCATTTAACTTTTAAAGACTAAATTAAAAGGCTACACTTGATAAATAGTGCAAACATCCCCCTAGTAGCTGAGACATATTTCACATCTGTTTGTAAATATGATACACTTAACAGCTCAACATCTGTTTTGTTACTTGTGATGTGAATTGAGGCAAAATAAATTAAGTAAATTAGGGGATCCTCTAGGGGAGATCTACAGCTCGGTGCTCAGTCTAATGTATCGCTACCCTTATCTACAACCAATAATGCTATTTTAATGCCACAGGTCAGATATAAAGTTGCCCCTATTAGAACATTACAACTAAATTCCCAATACTCACTGATAGCATGGTCCCAGATCTCTTTTGTGCAGTATAGCCAATTTCTACAGCTGTATGGCAAGACAGAACAAACATATCTGGGACCAGGATAACTAACTGACTCTCCAGTGTAAACAATCTGTCCAGATTGCCTGTGCTTACTGCACTGTGGGGAGCAGACAGGAGTTGTGTTTCACATTGTCAGGAGTTATTATACCTTTCAGACGTGAGCATTAAGAGGCCCAGGTGGTTCACTTAATTACATGTAATTAACAGCCATATTGCAGGGCATCATTCAAAGAACAACACGAGTCAAATAATAGGCTTGTAATCAATATGCTGATAGATGTTTCGTAACCAAAGAAAAATGGGAGATGGTAAAAACTCAAAATATTGCACTGTTAAAAATGTTAAGGGTAAACAGACAGTATATTCGGAAAGTACTGAGTACTTTTTCTACATTTTGTTACATTACAGCCTTATTCTAAAATGGGTTAACTTGTGTTTTTCCCCAAAACAATCGACACACAATACCCCATAATGACAAAGCAAAAACAGGTGTTTAGACATTTTTGCACATTTATTAAAAATAAAAACTTAAATATCACATTGACATAAGTATTCAGACCCTTTACTCAGTACTTTGTTCAAGCACCTATGGCAGCGATTACAGCCTCAAGTCTTCTTGGGTTTGACGCTACAAGCTTGGCACACTTGTATTTGGGGAGTTTCTCCCCTTCTTCTCCGCAGATCCTCTCAAGCTCTGTCTGTTTGGATGGGGATCGTCACTGCACACCTATTTTCAGATCTCTCCAGAGTTGTTTGATCGGTATCAAGCAACAGACGCCTCAACTCACAGCTTCATCAAATAGTACCCGCAAAACACCAGCCTCAACGTCAACAGTGAAGAGGCAACTCTGAGATGCTGACCTTCTAGACAGAGTTGCAAAGAAAAAGCCATATCTCAGACTGGCAAATACAAAAAAAAGATTAAGATGGGCAAAAGAATACAGACACTGGACGTTGAGACTGGTGTTTTGCCACTACTATTTAATGAAGCTGCCAGTTGAGGAATTGTGAGGCGTCTGTTTCTCAAACTAGACACTCTAATGTACTTATCCTCTTCCTCAGTTGTGCACCGGGGCCTCCCACTCCTCTTTCTATTCTGTGAAGGGAGTAGTACACAGCGTTGTACCAGATCTTCAGTTTCTTGGCAATTTCTCGCATGGAATAGCCTTCATTTCTCAGAACAAGGATAGACAGACGAGTTTCAGAAGAAAGGTTTTCGTTTCTGGACATTTTGAGTCTGTAATCGAACCCACAAATGCTTCAATGACGGTGTATTTCTGTTTTTTTTTTATTTGAATACAATTGCAAAAATGTCTAAAATCTGTTCTCATTTTTGTCATTTTTGGGTATTGTGTGTAGATTGATGAGGATATAAATGTTTTTTGAATAAAGCTGTAACGTAACAAAATGTGGAAAAAGTAAAGTGGTCTGAATTATTTTCGTATGCACTGTATATATGACATTAACGTATACCTTTTAACTTTACTATGGCTGTCGTCGGGTTTGTTGCTTAGGAATATCTACACAGATATGCCACAAAGTTCTTTAGAGAATGAATATGAATTCGGAGGGCAGAAATGCTATTAAAGCATGAGATAGAAGCCTCACTAGAGGCTTCAGTTATGCAAAAGCTTTACTTAAGTCCGAACTGGTTCTCGAGCAGATTAGCAAGAATGGCCTTTTTCCCTTTATTCATATTGCAATCTTTCCCTTTCGGGTTATTTGAAAATGAAAAAATCTCCTAAATATAGCTATTTTTAAAACAATCCACAGAAAGCTGGTTGCAATTTCAGTTTAATCTACCAGAAAATACAGACAAATAATACAACAAATATTATGGTTAAACTCAATTATAATTGATGAAAAAAACATTGTTTTTTAATAAAGAACAAAAAGTGGTATAATCTTTGTAAATTATATCATAAGTAGGACTGGTAGAGTTATGTCACATATGCAGCTAACAAAAGTACCTTGCGAAAGTATTCGGCCGCCTTGAACTTTGCGACCTTTTGCCACATTTCAGGCTTCAAACATAAAGATATAAACTGTATTTTTTTGTGAAGAATCAACAACAAGTGGGACACAATCATGAAGTGGAACGACATTTATTGGATATTTCAAACTTTTTTAACAAATCAAAAACTGAAAAATTGGGCGTGCAAAATTATTCAGCCCCTTTACTTTCACTGCAGCAAACTCTCTCCAGAAGTTCAGTGAGGATCTCTGAATGATCCAATGTTGACCTAAATGACTAATGATAATAAATACAATCCACCTGTGTGTAATCAAGTCTCCGTAGAAATGCACCTGTACTGTGATAGTCTCAGAGGTCCGTTAAAAGCGCAGAGAGCATCATGAAGAACAAGGAACACACCAGGCAGGTCCGAGATACTGTTGTGAAGAAGTTTAAAGCCGGATTTGGATACAAAAAGATTTCCCAAGCGTTAAACATCCCAAGGAGCACTGTGCAAGCGATAATATTGAAATGGAAGGAGTATCAGACCACTGCAAATCTACCAAGACCTGGCCGTCCCTCTAAACTTTCAGCTCATACAAGGAGAAGACTGATCAGAGATGCAGCCAAGAGGCCCATGATCACTCTGGATGAACTGCAGAGATCTACAGCTGAGGTGGGAGACTCTGTCCATAGGACAACAATCAGTCGTATATTGCACAAATCTGGCCTTTATGGAAGAGTGGCAAGAAGAAAGCCATTTCTTAAAGATATCCATAAAAAGTCTCGTTTAAAGTTTGCCACAAGCCACCTGGGAGACACACCAAACATGTGGAAGAAGGTGCTCTGGTCAGATGAAACCAAAATTTAACTTTTTGGCAACAATGCAAAACGTTATGTTTGGCGTAAAAGCAACACAGCTCAATACCATTACCACCATCCCCACTGTCAAACATGGTGGTGGCAGCATGGTGTTAGAATGGCCAAGTCAAAGTCCAGACCTGAATCCAATCGAGAATATGTGGAAAGAACTGAAAACTGCTGTTCACAAATGCTCTCCATCCAACCTCACTGAGCTCGAGCTGTTTTGCAAGGAGGAATGGGAAAAAATTTCAGTCCCTCGATGTGCAAGACTGATAGAGACATACCCCAAGCGACTTACAGCTGTAATCGCAGCAAAAGGTGGTGCTACAAAGTATTAACTTAAGGGGCTGAATAATTTTGCACGCCCAATTTTTCAGTTTTTGATTTGTTAAAAAAGTTTGAAATATCCAATAAATGTCGTTCCACTTCATGATTGTGTCCCACTTGTTGTTGATTCTTCACAAAAAAATACAGTTTTATATCTTTATGTTTGAAGCCTGAAATGTGGCAAAAGGTCTTTAAGTTCAAGGCGGCTGAATACTTTCGCAAGGCACTGTATATGGACATTTCTTCTCTATCCAAAATTACAACTAACATTGTAGCATTACCACAAAAAAATGGAAGAGGCAATGGGAATGGTCTGTGGCCCTGCATTTAAAGACCAAAATTGGTAAAAAATAAAAAAATAGATCAATAAAAAGGGATACCAGTTTCATTTAACTATCTAAAAAGTAGAGTTTTTCAATAAATTATTAGATAAAATTCTTGCAGCCAACAGAATGTTATATGTAGGGTATATAACAGACCCAGATCATTACTCCTCTTTCACCAAACCTCACAGTTGGCACTATGCATTGGGGCAGGTAGCGTTCACCTGGCATCCACCAAACCCAGATTCGTCCGTCGGACTGCCAGATGGTGAAGCGTGATACATCACTCCAGAGAACGAGTTTCCAATGGCGGCGAGCTTCACACAACTCCAGCCGATGCTTGGCATTGCACATGTTGATCTTAGGCTTGTGGGAGGCTGCTTGAACATGGAAACCCATTTCATGAAGCTCCCGACGAACAGTACTTGTGCGGAGTTTGCTTCCAGAGACAGTTTGGAATTCGGTAGTGAGTGTTGCAAACCAAGGATAGACGATTTGTACGCGTCACGCGCTTCAGCACTCGGTGTTCCAGATCTGTGAGCTTGTGTGTCCTACCACTTCAAGGCTGAGCCGTTGTTGCTCCCAGACATTTCCACTTCACAATAACAGCACTTACAGTTAACCAGGGCAGCTCTAGCAGGGCAGAAATTCAACGAACTGCCTTGTTGGAGAGGTAACATTCTATGACGGTGCCACATTGAAAGTCAATGAGCTCATCAGTAAGGCCATTCTACACCCAATGTTTGTCTATGGCGATTGCATGGCTTTGTGCTCGATTTTATACACCTGTCAGCCACGGGTGTGGCTGAAAGGCCCATATACTTTTGTATATATAATACAAAAATATATATGGGGGATTGGAAATGATGCAGACAATTACACAGCTAGAAGCCACAATCTATTTGCAATATTAAAGCTGACCCCCCCCACCTAAAAAAAAGTTAGTCAGAGAAAATAGATACAAAATTATAATTGATTGTTTTAGCTTGACCTTTCATTTATAGCTTTGGTAAGTGTGACTTCTGCCAATTAGAGCTTTGGAACAAACTACATTTAATATGTAACGGTACAATCCTATGAACTGCTAATCAAACGAATCTGCCGATCAAGACACAATTGCAAAACATAGCATTTTGCAGCTCCCGAACAACCTCAGGCATGTAACAAAATGTCTGAATTTTCTACCCCCCTCCCCATGCTTCCTTATTACACGCCATCCAGCCCGCCAAATGGAAAACTAAAATATTAATTCTGCGCTATGGCGCCTGACAGATCATGGATAATGGCTGACACTCCAATGCAAACACCACCCAGATGCTATTTGTCTGTGGGTGAATGGCCACCTCGCCATTTGGAAATAAGAAAAAAATATATATTGGGGAAATGACAGTGGGAAATAGCATTAAAAGGGTGCAATCACCTCTCATCGTCACGGAACATAACTACATCTCATTGTGGAGAGCCTTTATTTATTCTACTGCCGAATATTATTAGGACCTCTTCACTCTCTTTCGGCTTTAATAGGCGATGAGTAAGGTTTAATTTGTCCAAGGGAACTGTCCATCCTTCAAAAGGCTAAGTATGATAGCTGCGGAGATTCCATTGGAATATTATGAGGCCGATTTTTCAGCCCTGAGGACAGTCAGTTGGTTGGTTCATACGCCTCTCTATGCCGTCTCTGTTTTCTCTCTCTCTCTCCAAGTGATTCCCCCTTTGCTTTTAGCAGCTCAGAGTTATAGGTCTATTAGGAATTCATCACACAATGAGTGAAATCAATCCTATTGTGCGAATGTGCCAGCGTCAAAAATAAGATAAAACCTTCAATTATGGGGGCTCAGAAGAATATTTGCCCTCCCAAATTGATCCGTTATTGACAATTTACACTTCAGATGACCTTTTCCAAGATCTGCCCACATATTTGAGGACCAGTGCTGTATTGGGAGTATTTGGAAATGCTGTTGTATTGCAATGCTTTAGATAAAAGAAATAGGAGATGGGGTATAAACCGCATTTCACAGAAAACTGAAAGGGTATTCACGAAACACACAGGCGAGGAGTAAGGCCTGCCATTGTAAGTGTACACACAGATGGGTCTGCGTCATATGGACACAGTATGAGATGAGGCGGGCACCTAGATGGGACCCTTAACGAAGGTCAAAAGCCTCTTGTAAGGAACCATATAATGCATGGCTGGAGATGTGGTCGTCTTCGGCTTGCCATTCAGAAAGTCCAACCTTTTATTGAAATTTGATTTATCCTCAAAAAATGTATCTTGTGTCACACTCGACTCATTTTAACTGTCCACTCCAGCTCGACTGGCGGAGTAAAACGGTAGATCAGTTATGCGGCGGGGGTACTCAAACGGCACATAAAATCCTCATCTATATTTCCATGATGGTATTCCGCTAGGCCTGTCAAATGGATTTTTTTCTGGGCGGAAGGTCCTTTGGGTCTGTGAGAAGAACAGAGGGGGACAATAGAAGTGAAGCACATCCACCCTCGGACATCAAACCGACTGTCGGGCCTCCGATCCTTCAGTCTCTCCTCTATCTAGCCTCTTCCTTTTGGCTGTTAAGTATCCTTTATCTATCACGAGCAGGTGATCGGGTTCAAGAGGCCGTCTTCACAGAGCCTTCTCTTCCCCTCTATTGATATCTAGGATCTACTAAGCCATACCCAGTCCATAGCCAAGCGCACATTCCAGGTCCCCTCGGCTCTAGCAAGTCACGTTTGCTCCACTACCTTTAGCAGTGGCCCCGGGGGCCGCCACCGAATTAATAACTTCTATCAACATCCTGAAGTGGAGGGGCAGAGGCAGGGGCTTTAGTCTGCCAACAGCGAGGTGCTAAATAGCTACAGCCACAATAAGATAGTGTGTGTATACATGTGTATGTGTGTGTGTGTGTGTGTGTGGGTGGGGGGTTATTCTATCCTTGTGTTGACCTAAAATCACCTAAATTCCCACAAGGATAGTAAAACAAGGAAAATTCTCCCTTGTGGGGACATTTCTCACATCCCCATCAGGACAAAGGCTATTTTAAGCTTAGGGATTAGGTTTAGGGTTACAACTAGGGTTACAATTAGGGTTAGGGTAAGGGGTTAGTGGTTAGGGTTAGGAGTTAGGTTTATTGTTAGGGTTAATGTAAGGGTAGGCGTAGGGGTTAGGGAAAATAGGATTTCGAATGGAAATACATTTTAGGTCCCCACGAGGATAGAAGAACAAAACGTGTGTGTGTGAGCGTGTGTGCGTTTACAGTGCATGCACCTGTGTACATGTCTATGCGTGTACATGTGTCTGAGACCGTGAAGGAGCACAAGCCAGAGAGTGGGAGACATAATGAAAGACAGGAAGAGCCATACACCAGAACATATATGTGAGAGGAAATGACTTGCTAAAGGAATTGCGAACACCATCACATCCACGTGATATAATAGCGTTTATTAATTTAAGTAACAAACTGTGTGATTCTCCCCAGATCACATGCAGGATGAAGAAATGGCTCACTAGCTCAAAAAAAAACATAGCCATCCAGTACACAGGCCCATTAGTAGGGACAACCGAAGGCATTTGGTATTGAGAGATAATTTACAACACGACGATGTGAATAATAAAAGAGGAGAGCGGTGTCCGGCTTTCTCTTTCATTTGCTTCATTGCAGATTCATCCCTTTCTCTCCTTAAAAATGTCATGACTGAAAATAGGTAATTTAATCTTCATTAAATTTACAGGGGGCCAGCTCTCCCCTCTTGCCTGGGTGAATTAACGGCTAGACCAGTGAGATTAGGCGGTTGGGTCCTGAAATCCCATAACTGTGACACGCGTTATATCACAGCATCTCTTCTGGTTTTTAATGGAGGAAAGATGATCTCTATCCATTCAATGTCAAAGAGGCCCTTATGAGGCTAGTGGAAGGACACACACACACACACACACACACACGCTCATACATGCACACACTCTCACACACACACTTTTGATGGGCAACACAGTGAAGGTGAATCCAGAGAGTCAGAGAGGAGGGGATAGTACTGGTTAGGGACATCGTAATGACTTTGAAAATAGGCAGTAAATAAATACCGATTGGCTCCCATCCTCTTTTGAAATCTGATTGATGTGCCTTTTGGGAGATGCCTGTATAAAAGAGCTACTGAGTCTGTGGCTTTCATCACAGACCAATCGATGGTGAGAGGATGTATGAGCCGGCTCCACGCCTCTCTCTTACCAACCAATCTCTTGGGTTATATACCGGGTATCAACACACCAGAGTGGGGGGAAAGAGGGGGCTTTTGTGAACAAAACTCCCCATGCTCTTATTCAGTGTTGAGATTTGATGAGCTCTTGTATGCAACAGGGTTGGGGTCAATTTTAATTCAGTCCATTCAGGAAGTGAAATGAAATTCTAATTGTTTAAGTGGAATTTCAGTTTACACCCTGAATTGACTGAATTGAACCTTTTGAAGCAAGGGAGCACTATTTTTATGTTTAGAAAAATAACGTTCCCAAAGTAAACGTCCTATTTCTCAGGACCAGATGCTAGAATATGCAAATAATTGACAGATTAGGATAGAAAACACTCTAAAGTTTACAAAACTGTCAAAATATTGTGAGTATAACAGAACTGATATTGCAGGCGAAACCCTGAGAAAAATCAAACCAGGAATTGCCTCCCATTGCTCCATTTAAAGGGATATCAACCAGATTTTCCTATCGCTTCCTCAAGGTGTCAACAGTCTTCAGACATAGTTTCAGGCTTTTATTTTAAAAAATGAGCCAGAACGATAACATCGCGTCAAGTGGTCACATGAGTTTTACACCTGCGCAACAGAATTTGGACAGATATTGTTTTTCCCTCTCCTACTGTGAAAGACATTTGCGGTTGATATATTATCGATTATATATTTTAAAAACAACCTGAGGATTGATTATGAAAAACGTTTGACATGTTTCTGTGGACATTACGGATATTATTTGGAATTTGTCTACGTTGTCGTGACCGCTCTTTCCTGTGGATTTCTGAACATAATGCGCAAAACAAACGGAGGTATTTTGGATATAAAAAAATAATCTTTATGGAAAAAATGAACATTTGTTGTGTAACTGGGAGTCTCGTGAGTGAAAACATCCGAAGATCATCAAAGGTAAACGATTCATTTGATTGCTTTTCTGATTTTCGTGACCAAGCTATGTGTACTTAAATGTTTTGTCATGCGATCGATAAACTTACACAAACGCTTGGATTGCTTTCGCTGTAAAGCATAATTGCAAAATCTGAGACGCCAGGTGGATTAATAAAAGGCTAAATTGTGTTTTGCAATATTGCACTTGTAATTTCATGAATATGAATATTTTTAGTAATATTATTTGACTGAGGCACTATGCTATTTAGCGTTTGCTGATGACAATTATCCCGTTTAAGGGATGGGTAGCGTCAAGAAGTTAACAATCTCTCCTGTTCTATATGTTGTTGTTGGTTATGTAGGTTATCTGTAGTTCATTCGGAAAGTATTCAGACCCCTTGACTTTTTCCACATTTGGTTACAGCCTTATTTAAAACAGATTTAAAAAAAAAAAAATCCTCATCAGGCTAAACCTCATAATGGCAAAGCAAAAACAGGTTTTTAGAAAAATGTGCTAATTTATAAAAAATGTAAACGGAAAAAACGTATTTACGTAAGTATTCAGACCCTTTGCTATGAGACTCGAAATTGAGCTCAGGTGCATCGTGTTCACATTGATCACCCTTGAAATGTTTCTACAACTTGATTGGAGTCCACCAGTGGTAATTTCAATTGATTGGACATTATTTGGAAAGATGAAATCAAGATTAAACTCTTTGGCCTGAATGCCAAGCGTCACATCTGGAGGAAACCTGGCACCATCCCTACGGTGAAGCATGGTGGCATGCTGTGGGGATGTTTTTCAGTGGCAGGGAAAGGGCGACTAGTCAGGATTGAGGGAAAGATGAACGGAGCAAAGGACAGAGATCCTTTATCAAAACCTGTTCCAGAGTTCTCAGGAACTCAAACTGGGGCTAAGGTACACCTTCCAATGGGACAACTACCCTAAGCACACGGCCAAGACAATGCAGACTTCGGGATACATCTCTCTGAATGTCCTTGAGTGGCCCAGCCAGAGCCCAGAGTTGAACCCGATCGAACATCTCTTGAGAGACCTCAAAAACACTATGCAGCAATGCTCCCCATCCAACCTGACAGAATTTGATAGGATCTGCAGAGAAGAATGGGAGAAACTCCCCAAAAACAGGTGTTCCAAGCTTGTAGCATCATAACAAAGAAGACTTGAGGATGTAATCGCTGCCAAAGGTGCTTCAACAAAGTATTGAGTTAAGGGTCTGAATACTTATGTAAATGTGATATTTCAGTTTGACATTTTTTATAAATTTACAACATTTTCGAAAAACCTGTTTTTGCTTTGTCATTATGGGGTACTGTGTGTAGACTGATGAGGGGAAACAAACAATCTAAATCCATTTTAGAATAAGGCTGTAAACGCGCACTGTATGCGCACGGAACGCACTGTATATATCAATGTATGTTGTTGGCTTTGTAAGCTATATACCATGAGTGCACAAAACATTAGGAGCACCCTCAGAACAGCCTCAATTCATCAGGCTATGGACTCTACAAGGGATGCTGGCACATGTTAAGTCCAATGCTTCCCACAGTTGTGTCAAGTTGGCTGGATGTCCTTTGGGTGGAGGACCATTCTTGATACACATGGGGAACTGTTGAGCATGAAAAACCCAGCAGCGTTGCAGTCCTTGACACACGCATGGCACCTACTACCTTACCCCATTCAAAGGCACTTAAATATTTTGTCTTACCCATTCGCCCCCTGAATTGCACACATACACAATCCATGTCTCAATTGTCTCAAAGCTTAGAAATCCTTCTTTAACCCGTCTCTTCCCCTTCATCGACACTGATTAAAGTGGATTTAATAAGAGAAATCATAGCTTTCACCTGAAGTCTAGTCAGGCAGGCATGGAAAAGCAATGTTTTCTATACTCAGTATATATACCATTGTTTGTTGGTGATTATGTTGCCTTTCTACAGTGGGGTCCGGAATTATTGACACCCTTGATAAAGTTGAGCAAAAATGACTGCATAAAATAAATAATTCAAATTCTGAGCTACAGTGTACGCTCAAATAAATACTGATAAAATTGATTTACACCCATTTTCAATCTCCTTTAATACCCAACCTTGCTTGAATAAACGGCACTAAGACTTTTTCAACAACAAAACAAGACGAGTTGAGGAACACATTGGGAGGGATCTTAGACCATTCCTCTATAGAGAATCCTTCCAGCCACAAGTTTTCAAGTCGAGAGATTATTGTTGATTTTGTAAATAATTTCTTTGTGAGGCAACTTACAGTAGAGAGTGCATACATTTTTTTATACTCTTTAATATAGGTCCGCCATGGAAATTGAACCCACATCCCTGGTGTTGCAGGTGCCATGCTCTACCAACGGAGCCACACGGGACTCAGTTGGGGGTTATTATCTTGCTGGAAGATCCACTCACAGCCAAGTTTCTGGCAGACGCAATAAGGTTTTGGGCTAAAATGTCCTGGTACTGGATAAAGTTCATGATGCCGTTGACCTTAACAAGGGCACCAGGATCAGTGGAAGCAAAATAGCCCCATAACATCAAGGATCCACCACCATACTTCACAGTAGGTATGGGGTTATTGTCTGCTCATGCATTCTTATTTCGACACCAAACCCACCACTGGTGTTCGTGGCCAAAGAGCTCTATTTACGTGTCATCCAATAAATGTAAACGCCTGTAGTTTGCTAAACGACATTGGCACTTGGATTGAAACCGGTGCTTTGGTCAGATAACATGAAAATAGATCTATTTGGCCACACACAGCAGTGTTGGCTTTAGTATCAAAAATAGAAAGCATAAGCGGTGCCTGCACTACCGTTTTCAGCCTAGTAATATTAAGCCCCTTGAGAATAAATCGAGTTCTCTGAATTGAATTGAGACGTGTGCAGCCTTTCTAATTTGAAGGAAGAAATACACTTCCTGGAAATCATGTATGCCCGAGTTGACCCAAATATCATGCCAATAACATGCATTGTCTGGTTGAGGAGAATGAGAACTCAAAAACCCACACAACAGAATGCCTGGTTCTAACCTCTGTCAATTAGGACTGGCTTCTGTAATTGCATCAAGTAGGTTATGATGACTTCACAGGGTTTAGTTGCGTTCCACACAACTGGAGAGGCGGAGATGTTGGAAATGTTCTGGAAATTGGCTTGAACCCTAAAAGTACCGATCAAAAATGTCAATTGTCAACGTTTTGTTCTGAAATTGTAAGACTTTGTCAAACAACCAGTTACTGACAAAAAAAACACATTTTACCATGACTTCTGTGTTAATATGGAGGACTGAAAAAATAATATCTCTTTTGTATACTAGTGGTGGGTGGCTAAGCTGAAAATGTGGACACAATAGTAGACTTTGTGATAAAAGCACAACATTTTGCACAGAGGTAGATGTACGGTGTACAGAAAGTATTAGTACCCCTTGAGCTATTCCAAATTTTACAGCCTGAATTCAAAATTGATTAAATATATTATTATTTTCCTCACCCATTTACACAAAATACCCCATAGTGAAAACATGTTTTAATTTTTTATTTATTGAAAATGAAATACAGAAATATCTAATTGACAAGAGTATTCACACCCCTGAGTCAATAGAAGTTAGTACCACCTTTGGCAGTGATTACTGCTGTGAGTCTTTCAGTGAAAATCTCTAAGAGCTTTCCACACCTGGATTGTACAACATATTATTATGTCAAATTAGTTGTTGATCATTGCTAGACTACCAAGTCTTGCCATATATTTTCAAGCAGCTTTAAGTAAAAACTGTTACTCAACCATTCAAGAATGTTCACTGTCGTCTTGGTAAACTCCAGTGTAGATTTTGCCTTGTGTTTTAGGTTATTGTCCTGCTGAAAGGTGAATTAATCTCCTAGTGTCTGGTGGAAAGGATTTTGCCTGTGCTTAAGTGCTTAAGTCCATTCAATTTATTTTTTATCTAGAAAATCTCCTCAGTCCTTAATTATTACAAGCATACCCATACCATGATGCAGCCACCACTATGCTTGAAAATATGGAGAGCTCTACTCAGTAATGTGTTGTATTGTATTCAGAACAAAAACAAATCTTTTTTTTTTCAGTATTAATTTAGTGCCTTGTTGCAAACATGATGCATGTTTTGAAAAATATTTATATGTACAGGTTTCCTTCGTTTCACTCTGTCAATTAGGATAGTAATTGTGGAGTAACTATAGTGCTGTAAACACTAACTGTTTCATGATGAAATCCCTGAGTGGTTTCCTTCCTCTCCTGCAACTGAGTTAGGAAGGACGCCTGTATCTTTGTATTGACTGGGTGTATTGATACACCCCCCAAAGTGTAATTAATAAATTCACCATGCTCAAAGGGATATTCAATATCATTTTTTTTTACCTATCTACCAATAGGTCCCCTTCTTTGCGAGGTAGGTATTGGAAAACCTCACTGTTCTTTGTGGTTAAATCTGTGTTTGAAATTCACTGCTTGACTGAGGGACCTTATAGATAATTGTATGTGTGGGGTACAGAGATGTGGTAGTCATTCAAAAATCATGTTATTGCACGCAGAGTGAGTCCATGCAATTTTTTATAAATTATAAAAAATATTTACTCCTGAACTTATTTAGGTTTGCCACAACAAAACATAATTCCACTTTGACATTATGGGGTACTGTGTGTAGGTTAGTGACCAAAAATGTTATCCATTTTAAATTCAAGCTGTAACACAACAAAATGTGGAAAAAATAATGGGGTGTGAATACTTTCTGAAGGCACTGTATGTACCCTGAAAATATATAGATATGGATTCACCCATATATTTGGCCCCTGGTGGCGTGCCACTATAACTAAAAAATAACTTTAAAATGTGTAAATACATATTTAGCTTCCAGTCAATGTCTCTATACCAAACCGAGAGTCATCTTGAAGAGGTCATTGGAACTGAGTTGATAGCCCGTAGTGTTCCAAAGTTAGAGCTAAAAGTCTGATGGCACCGGCGCCCATATCACCCATATCACTGGACATCATATGTCCTACGGATATGCCAGATTAGCTCAATCGACAATTTCTCAGCCTCTGAGTATCATAGAATCATAGCAATGTGAATGAATAACAGACATACTGTTGTGACTATGGACTATGACTATGACTATGTCCAAATGACTATGGATGAAATTGATACTGTTAATACCTGTTCAAAACATGAAAAACATAGTAATTTTTAAAATTAAATTTGACTATACCTTTTTTAATTTCAAAAGGTTCATAAAATAAAAAGTGTTACTAATTGAAAGACAGTGTCTCTGCAATCATTACCAATTTGGTGTAAAAATGACCCCTTTTTTAAGCAAAACATATTTTGGCACTTTTAGGGTTTATTGTGATTGGTGCCTCCTGGTAATCTACGAGTCTCTACGTAATGTACCTACAGCCTCTTGAGGAAATGTGAGGGAGAGCAGTTCCATCTTGACAATATTAAGGAAAGACAAGCTGCTTTCAACTGAACTCCTCCAATGTAAACAAACTCCTCTTGTATATGATGCTCGTTTGTAGGATGACAAAAGGTTAATCACACTTTGAAACTGTAAGATTACAATAGACATGACTAAGCAGGAGTAGATTCTGTGGACTTATTATCACAAATGCTATCGTCTCTGAGAGGGAGGGATTTAGTTATCAAGTTCAGAGTCAGTTCTGTGTCGTAATGGGATGAATAAGAAAAGAAAACGATGAGAAAAGGAAAATCACAGACGAATATTACAGATGTTGTTCTGACCTAGAAATCATTTTCGAAAAGCTGACACTCAAATGTCGACAATTTTCCTCCTCTGTTGTCGCCAAAATAGCAACAACCTCCTCCAGAAGACAGCTAATCAGCGATTCGGGAGAAGGAGCCTTTAATCGTCTATTCAACCGTCGGTAGCAGGGGGAGCTTAATTGTTTATTTTCACAGCTGTTGCATTTCTGATTGCGTCCCAAATGGAGCCATATTCCCTATGTAGTGCATTAATGTTGACCAGGGCCCTAGTAGTGTGCTATATAGGGAATATGGTTCCATTTGGGGATTTTCCTCAAAGTGTGCCTAAAGATTGGCGCTCTAACCGCTCGCAACATACACATTTGATCCAAATTTCCTTTAAAGCATGGTACTTTGATTTCAGAACCTATTTGCCACACAATCCTTGGGAGCCTGCACATGTCAAGAGGATTCTCTGCTACACCATACCTCTCATAACCTAATGGGGTTACAATCCACACAGCTTCTTATCAAATCATATACAGGCCTCTATCTTGACAATAGAAAGACATGCACACAGATACACACTGCACACGTATCAGAATACAATAATGCATTGCCAATTCGAGGAGCAGCGGGGTTGTATATATCTCATATGATTTGTGAGGACCGTAGTGTGAGGACTCAGCAGTGCCATGCAGTGAGAAGCGAAGAGAATACGAACAGAAACTATTGGCCCATTGGGTTGTGTACGGCTTATCATAACTATGCAGGGTAGAAGGTCAAATGCATATACAAAAGCAGGAGTGCTACTAAGGAAAAAAACACAAACACAGAAATACATAGACCAGTGGTCACCAACCGGTCGATCGACTAGGCATTCCTAGTCGATCACCAAACATTTCTGCAGAAAAGCCGCAGGCCAATCGGATAGCTCAGAACACCGTGCCTATAGCTTCTAGGACCCCACAGCAAAGTTTGATACTAGCGTGACATTTCATAACTTTTAAAACCATGAGCAGAGAGAGATGGTCAAAGAATACTGCAAAGAGCTGCTGTTTTTATGAGTGAGTTCATGTTCGACTTTCTATTCAGCATCTCTTTTTACAAAAGATAAAACGCGTTTTTTCCCCTACTTCCACTCACGCTGCAGCTGCAAAGAATGAGTAGCCAAGTGTATCAACAGCCCTGCGTTTAAAAAATAAATAAATTAGCAGCTCGTCGTGTCTATTTTAATATCAATAAATATTTCACATCCTCTGGTCATAGGAACAGCATGAATTTGTGCACGAGGCAGAAATAATGCCGTTGCGACTCGAGTTCCTCCATCAGGTGGAAGACGGTATCTCTGGTCAGCCTCACCGGAGGAAAGGAGAGAGCAGGGACCATGAGAGGCAGACCTTCCGCTGATCTCTCTCTCCCTCCTCTGAGACTGACAGTCAGACGAATGAAGCAGTAAAATAAAGAGGCTAATGATTCGCGAATCATTTCAATTCATGCTCAGCCGTGCCTCGCGAGTGATACAACAACTGATCTATTTTGTTATCGAAGCTCGAATTTTGAAATATAATATGGTCTGAGAAGTGCAATATTAGCAGGGTGAACATTTGGCCAATACGCTGTGATAATGTATGAGGACTGCACAAACCTCATTCCTACATAACGTTTATTAGGTTACAGTTGCATAGAAGTACATTTTTTAAGTCATACATTTTTTTTACTAGATTTCGGCTTGCTTTTTAACTGTGAAAGTGATAGACACACACAAACAAAGACAACACACACACACACACACACACACACACACACACACACACACACACACACACACACACACACACACACACACACACACACACACACACACACACACACACACACACACACACACACACACACACACTTGAAGAGACACAGGCAGAGACAAAGGCAGAGACAGTCAACAGCGTAACATGCAACCCACAGAGATGTACCAGACTGGAGAGGTAGGTGGTGAGAGGTAGGTGGTGGGAGGAAGAAATCACAACATTCCACCACAGACATTTGTTTCAAAGTAGGCCAGGGCACACAAAGGCAAGAATACATTACAGGGGAGTATTTGTAGGTGTTTGCGCATTGTGCAACGGTTTACATTTACCAGACGAAAGCCCTGGCTGGAAAAAAAGAGCGAGGGATTGAGCATGCCGACAAAAATCAGTGTGTGGCGAGTGACGAAAGCCAACTATATTCCTTGTGTTGCTAACAAAGCGCTTCCTAAAAAGTGCCACGAGACAGGATGTGAAGTCATGCTCTATCAGCATAGATCTACAATAAAAGTGCTGGTCTACTTAACAGAAACCAGAGTGACCTTGAGTCACTTAGTTAACAAAGCCGGTGCATCCAAAATTCAACCCTATCACCTAGTGCACTACATTTGGCCAGATCTCTATGAGGCCTACAGTTGAAGTCAGAAGTTTACATACACTTAGGTTGGAGTCATTAAAACTCGTTTTTCAACCACTCTACAAATTTCTTGTTAACAAACCATAGTTTTGGCAAGTCGGTTAGGACATCTACTTTGTGCATTACACAAGTAATTTTCCAACAATTGTTTACAGACAGATAATTTCACTTATAATCCACTGTATCACAATTCCAGCGGGTCAGAAGTTTACATACACTAAGTTGACTGTGACTTTAAACAGCTTCGAAAATTCCAGAAAATTATGTCATGGCTTTAGAAGCTTCTGATTGGCTAATTGACATCATTTGAGTCAATTGGAGGTGTACCTGTGGATGTATTTCAAGGCCTACCTTCAAACTTTGCTTGACATCTTGGGAAAATCAAAAGAAATCAGCGAAGTCCTCAGAATGTTTTTTTGTAGACCTCCACAAGTCTGGTTCATCCTTGGGAACAATTTCCAAACGCCTAAATGTACCACGTTCATCTGTACAAACAATTGTACGCAAGTGTAAACACCATGGGGACAACGTAGCCATCATAACTCTCAGGAAGGAGACGCATTTTGTCTCCTAGAGATGAACGTACTTTGGTGAGCAAAGGACTTGTGAAGATGCTGGAGGAAACAGGTACAAAAGTATAAAAATCCACAGTAAAACGAGTCCTAAATTGATGTAACTTGAAAGGCCACTCTGCAAGGAAGAAGACACTGCTCCAAAACCACCATAAAAAAGCCAGACTACGGTTTGCACATGGGGACAAAGATCGTACTTCTTGGAGAAATGTCCTCTGGTCTGATGAAACAAATATAGAACTGCTTGGCCGTAATGACCATCGTTGTGTTTGGAGGGAAAAGGGGGAGGCTTGCAAGCCGAAGAACACCATCCCAACCATGAAGCACGGGTTGGCAGCATCATGTTGTGGGGTGCTTTGCTGCAGGAGGGACTGGTGCCCAAAATAGATGGCAACATGAGGAAGGACAATTATGTGGATATATTGAAGCAACATCTCAAGACATCAGTTAGGAAGTTAAAGCTTGGTCGCAAATGGGTCTTCCAAATGGGCAATGACCCCAAACATACTTTCAAAGTTGTGGCAAAATGGCTTAAGAACAACAAAGTCAAGGTATTGGAGTGGCCATCACAAAGCCCTGAAAAACCTTTCTCAGTTACACCAGCTCTGTCAGGAGGAATGGGCCAAAATTCACCGAAGCTTGTGGAAGGCTAATTAAACTATTTAAAGGCAATGCTACCAAATACTCATTGAGTGTATGTCAACTTCTGACCCACTGGGAATATGGGAATATGAAATAAAAAAAATCTGAAATAAATAATTTTCTCTACTATTATTCTGACATTTCACAATCTTAAAATAAAGTTGTTGAACCTAACTGACCTAAAAACAGGGATTTATTTGACTAGGATTAAATGCCAGGAATTGTGAAAAACTGAGTTTAAATCTTTTGGCGATGGTGTATGTAAACTTATGACTTCAACTGTATATTCATTCCTGTTATTCAATCTTCTGTATGTAACCTAATCAAACCATTCAAATCAATCTAATCAGTCTGTAACCATGTCAAGTTGATATCACCACTGATTTGAGGGTGTAGAACTAAGCCAATATCAGACCGAAACAAGATAATACTATGTAACCTAATTGACTGTCGCCACAGAAATAATCAGAGAAGTTATGGATCAGTGTAGGAGTCTGTCAGAGAGTGCACCAACTCTGGTTCAGTAGGAGAGAGAAGAAGCCATATGAGTTACACAGCCAGGAGTAGAGGTGGTGCAGTACAGTGCAGCATAGAAGCAGGTTCAGGGTTAAACTACAGACACACAGATTGGTTGTGTTACCATGGTTAGCACCTGGCCACCGAGAGGCAGGACTGGATGGACTTTGATCACCTGCAACATTGACGAAATAAACAGAAGAAAAAGAAAGGGAGGACAAGGAGAGGGGGAAGAGAAAGAGAGAAATATATCAGACACCAATTATCCACTCTGAAAAGTTTTGGTGTTGGCACAAACAGTACAAACTGCCTCATTCACACAGGAAAAAGACACTTGAGAAGGAAAATAGATTGGGTTGGTTTGGAATCATGTCATGTGTATCTCCCATGTTGTCAGTCTGGGTGAACCATGTTAGAGTAGGAGAGATATTGTAGATGAAGGGCAGGTGAATCAGAAGAGTGCGTGTGTGTGTGTGGGGGGGGGGGGCTATGCATACAGTACTGTGTGTGCATGCCTTTGTGTTTGTGTATTGTGTGTGTGTGTGTGTGTGTGTGTTTCTCCATATGGCTGCCTGGCGGCCAGCAAGCTCAAAATGCAGGCCAAGCTAAGAAGAGCAGGACTCAGGAGTGTGAGTTGTGACACCCTGTTTCATTAACCTGGTCTTATTGGACAAACCTTGACATGGGACCTAGTAGGGAGATGTGATTGGCCAAGATAAGCGAGAGGAGAGACAAAGTGGGAAATGAACAGGTCATTTCACATAGTGACAGTTAATTTAGGACAATTATTTTGGTCACAGTGTGCATATGCTGGTTTATTTGTTGTTGAGGTTGTTGGTATAACACTGAATGAGTGCTCCATAAGAGCTTTGACAACATATGCTTGTATGAAATAGGCTTTTTACTATAGGCCCTTCTATAATCAACTCCTAACTCCACACCACCAAGGCACTTGTATAGATTTGAGAGGACTGTATAGATGTGAGCAATGTGGTGAAAATTACACCCAGCCTATCGGAGGGAAAGGGGGAGCTACTACCATATTCAGTGCCAAGGTCCAGGGCCCTGAAACCTCTGTGCATACTCACTCGACTCTGTTCATACTAAGCTATGTTAACCGAAGCCTAATGAGGCCCAATAAACACCCGATATAACAGTTTAGTGATTAGCATGGAGCAGGGAGTGCACCAGGAATATCGCAGCACCTGTGGATCCTCCAGCTCCTCCAATACAGACAGGGCTCTGTCTCTCCACCTGCATATCAATGTAACCTGGAACCTCTACCAGGTGGCACCTTACCATCCCCCTGGATACAGGCCATTCATCATGGCAGGATGGAATATTTTAACATTAGGATTATGTTAACTCACTTCTAGCCCATAGCCCCCACTCGCATCTCATTTCTATTGTGATCTGTACCTTACGAATGACAATGTGACGATGAATGTGTAATGAAGTGCACGGGGATAGCACACGTGTGTGTAGTGAGTGTGTGTGTTGGGGAAGGCCGCAACCCCACACACACAGAGAAGCACATGAGCGTACAGACATGTGTCCGCCCTTGGCATATACCGACTTGGTCCCGCAAACACTCCTTTCATATTAAGGACAATGGACGAGACTGAGTGTGTTGATGGAATCAGGTTATACATAACGTTTAAAGAGGTAAGGCAGTTACTCTGTGTCCATGCAGGACACAGATGGTCACCAGCGAGGTAGGAAGTAACCTCGCCAGAGGTGGGGGGGTCCTTACCGTTGCGCGGGGTTCGTTTTCGGCGGTCGCGGAAGGCCGCTCCGGATTGCAGGGCTTCCATTAAGCTGTCCATCACACCTGTCTCATTCTCTCCTCCCTCTGTAGGACAGGACAGACAGAGAATATGGTTAGAGGATATATACCCACACTGAAAAAAAAATCACAGATATACTAAAATACACACACACATGTACGACTCGTCAAGCCAGACTTCTCTCTCCTATTGGTTTGGATATGTAATTGGGAGCCAGTATCCACGCACATTTTAGATCCACAATGCATGTATTTGAATGTGTAAGTGTTTGTGTGTACCTGCAAGTGCATTTACATGCTTGCATACAGTATGAAATGTCAGAGGCCCGGAGCAGTCAAGTGTCTCAGAAGGAGTTTTACGACCCTGTGCCTTGCCCCGCTCCACTAGTCCTCTCAACGACCTACTCCTCCAGATGCCCTACAGCTATACACACAGGTCTAGTTCACTGTGGTCTACCCTGTCCTCAACCCTCCCCTCTCCTCTCCTTCCTTTCCCTATGGTGACACTTTACTTGTATCTCTCCTCCCCTTCCATCTTCTCCCAGGGATATAGGACATACACGCACACACGCACACAGCCAGGTACTGTACATTGTTGGGGAGAGGGAAACTAATCATGATGTGTGAAGTTAGCAAATCCGTCAGAGAGCCGGGGCCTCGTTATCCCCTAATTAAAACATGTGATAGTGAACCCTAGTAAATACATCACAGAGACAGAGAGAGGTGCTCACTGTTACATTTGGCAAGATCCCCAGGGCCCAGGTGGCACCTGATACCCAGGGACAGAGGAAGGGATGAGGGGAGGGAGGGAGGACAGGTACAATGGCTTGATGAGGTGCTACATTGCTGGGAAGAGTTTTGTCGGTTTCTTCGGTTTTAGCCCATCTTAACCCATTTTGGAAAGAACATTTCCTGCGAGCGGGGTATGACTTATTCTCAAGACAGACCCTCCTGCATAAAGGTTCGCTTTTCTGTAATTCCCTGCCGCGCAATCGACGAGACTCGCTAATTCAGAAAACGGCGGAATGTATTTGCCCAGGGTTTTAACAGCTCAAAATCAGAGAGGCGGCGCGAGAACAAGAACACGGGAAACAACAGTCGTCTTCTAAGTGGGCTATGTGTCAGACCAAGAGAAGTTTGCTGTGGGGATTTAGACATCATTCTCAAATCATCCAAAATGCATGAGTTTTTTACTTTAATTTCTGTTGAAGCATTTTATTTAGTGTGTCGAGGGGAAGCGTTTGGACACAGTTGGGAATGTTAAGAGATTCTCAGAAGCCAGGGCCTCACCTTTGAGCTATGAGCTTCCGGCATTAGAGCTGAGGTCTTGCCGGCTGTGGTGCAACGTCGGGTCCAATAGGACATTGTTAATGGAGCGCTGGAAGGTCACCGGGGAGCATGTTTCCCATTTTAGTCATTTTGCTTCTTTGTGTCTGTGATCCTCCGTCTTGAACTCAGTCTACCCAGCCTAGCTCCCAAGCCTTGGTCATTACAAATGATGAATTGGGCTACAGTTAAGCGAGAACTAGGACAAATTGATCAAAGTTGTCAGGGGCCCCGTGTGATGTCTAGTTCTCTGAGAAGAATGAAACTGAAGCAAGCGCTGTCTAAAAGTTTTCCAGGAGCCAAGGTGCAGTAGATAAATGTTTACCTGCCCGGACTTAACACGTTGCATTCATGTCGAGGTCCTGGTTCGCCTAGATACGGAAAAACATGAACAAAGTGGGGGCCGATGCTGTTCTCAGTGTCATAGCTGTTAGATACAGATTGGAAATCTTGTTTATACAGGGCAAAGCAGGTGAAATGCATGTCCCGCTTTAAACCAATTAGCAAGGCTATCAAAGTGTAGCCGAGCCAATTTGAAGATAAGCACTAGCTACTTGGACTTTGCTTTGTTCTGTTTCAAGATGGTCTAATTAAGCTTGATTTAATCTAGGTGGCTTTTAAACAAAGCACATGGAAAGAGAGATCATACACTTTGGTTTTCAAAGTAGCCCTTGGGAAGGGCCTCAGGAAGAGGGAATGAGACGAGCAAAATCAAGAAAATAAATTAGCGCAAATAAAGTGTTTGTGGCTAATTAACATAAGATGCGTTTCTTTTTTTAATGCGTTTCTATTCTTGGGTACATCTTTTTTTCTGTAAATAATTTATCATTGGGAGGTTGGGTTGATTGGATAAGGCAACAAAAATAATACTGTGTGTCTACCTTCTCTATGGTAATAGTGGAATATGTGGCATTTCCTCAAATTAATTATGTCCCAGTGTCAACTTCTTCGATTCCTAAATTAAATTCGCAATGGAAAAACAAAAGATTGATCAACGCTCACTGAAAGTGCTGCTGAAAGTCCGTCCTCAGACTCTGGCTGGCACAAACGTTTCTTCTCTGCCATGACGCCCAGAAGCGAAATAAGAAGCCCCGGCCTTTCTCGCCGTAAACATTACCCACAAGTTAGTTCAGCCATGTATGCAAACGATGGATGGCATAGTAACCTTAATGATCCCAATTTAAAATAGTGTCTGTTCTGGACCACAATGATGAACAGAGGGCCCACTGACTCATTAGTATGGGGGTAAAGATAGATGACCCAGATATAGGACCAAATGCTTCGTCTTCTCTGAATCCTTCCATCTGAGCCATGTGGTGTACCATGCTGTACGCATGGCAATGCACTGCACACACTGTGCTAATACGTGTAGAGACAGAGACAGTGGCCTATCCCAAAACTCCCTCTCCTCTCCCCCTCCTGTGGTAGCACAGTGGGGCCATGGATGTACTAAGCCGTTTGGCGGTTGGAATGTTTTCCAAAGGCAGAGCCCGGTGTCATCGACGGAACAATGATGGAGCGGCCCAGTATTGACCGGCTCCACACTAAATCTTGGTAAAGAGCACTTAGCTCCCTTGCGTAAGCCACAGAAATAATATGTTTCAATGGTCATCAGTGGAGGCTTTCATCCACAGCCGTCCTCTGCCTGCATTAGCCGCTGAAGTGACTCTGGTTATGTCTTAAATGGCAACCTATTCCTTACGTAGTGCACTACTTTTAGTACACTACTTAAAAAGGGCATATATGGCTATAATCAAAAGTAGTTAATTATATAGGCAATAGGGTGTCATTTGGGACTTACACTCTGTGCTTTGGGGATTCCCCCCACCCCGTCCGAAGCCATTCAGCTGGAGACAGGGGAGACGTGACGTGACAGGCCCCGGGTCTAATGCACTGTTTAATAGTTCCATCTACCTTATGTGTCTTGATCAGGGGAGAGTCTCCCATTGGAGTGATGCAAGGCGGTTGTTAAAATGCTGCCTGTGTAGAGGGAGAGGGCGTTCTGGTGCTTACACAGTGGAACATTCAATTCACACAACTGTGTGTGTGTGTTAGTGTGCATGTGTCTTTGTGCCTATGTTGTGTGTGTGTGTCCTTGCGTGGTGTGCATATGTGCGTGTTATGTGTGTGTGTGCTCCAGCACAGACTGGTGTCAGCCATGGAGTGCGACCTATAGCGGTGGCTGCTCTGGGCCAGTTCAGAGAGAGGATGAACTAGAGAGCCAGACAGACCCCTCTAATAGCTACAGTGGCTTGCGAAATAATTCAATATTTTTTATTATGAGAAAAAAAAATATATTCAAACACCCCCAAAGTCAATACTTTGTAGAACCACCTTTTGCAGCAATTGCAGCTGCAAGTCTCTTGGGGTATGTCTCTATAAGCTTAGCACATCCAGCCACTGGGATTTTTTTCCCATTCTTCAAGGCAAAGCTGTTCCAGCTCCTTCAAGTTGGATGGGTTCTGCTGGTGTACAGCAATCTTTAAGTCATACCACAGCTTCTCAATTGGATTGAGGTCTGGGCTTTTACTAGGCCACTGCAATACATTTAAATGTTTCCCCTTAAACCACTCGAGTGTAGCTTTAGCAGTATGCTTCGGGTCATTGTCCTGCTGGAAGGTGAACCTCCATCCCAGTCTCAAATCTCTGGAAGACTGAAACAGGTTTCCCTCAAGAATTTCCCTGTATCCTTCAATTCTGACCAGTTTCCAGTCACTGCTGATGAAACACACGGTGTTCTCGGGGTGATGTGAGGTGTTGGGATCGTGCCAGACATAGCGTTTTCCTTGATGGCCAAAAAGCCACATTTTAGTCTCATCTGACCAGAGTACCTTTTTCCATATGTTTTGGGAGTCTCCCACATACCTTTTGGCGAACACCAAACGTGTTTGCTTATTTTGTTCTTTAAGCAATGGCTTTTTGCTGGCCACTCTTCTGTAAAGCCTAGCTCTGTGGAGTGTACGGCTTAAAGTGGTCCTATGGACAGATACTCCAAACTCCGCTCTGGAGCTTTGCAGATTCTGCAGGGTTATCTTTTGTCTCTTTGTTGCCTCTCTGATTAATGCCCTCCTTGCCTGGTCTGTGAGTTTTGTTGGGCGGCACTCTCTTGGCAGGTTTGTTGTGGTCCCATAGTCTTTATCATTTTTAATAACAAATGTAATGGTGCTCTGTAGGATGTTCAAAGTTTCTGATGTTTTTTTATAACCCAACCCTGATCTGTACTTCTCCACAACTTTGTCCCTGACCTGTTTGGAGAGCTCCTTGGACTTCATGGTGCCTCTTGCTTAGTGGTGTTGCAGACTCTGCGGCCTTTCAGAACAGGGGTAGATATACTGAGATCATGTGACACTTATATTCCACACAGGTGGACTTTATTCAACTTATTATGTGACTTCCGAAGGTAATTGGTTGCACTAGATCATATTTAGGGGCTTCATAGCACAGGGGGTGAATACATATGCACGCACCACCTTTTTTTTTTTTTTTTTTCTTGAAAGAAGTTACTTTTTTTCATTTCACTTCACCAATTTTGACTATTTTGTGTATGTCCATTACATGAAATCCAAATAAAAATCCATTTAAATTACAGGTTGTAATGCAACAAAATAGGAAAAGCGCCAAGGGGGATGAATACTTTTGCAAGGCACTGTAACACATCATCAAAAACCTCCACAGTGTAGCTCTATACTACTTCATTTACTGTCAGTATACTTCTATTAAATACAAATATACGATTTTACTGTGTACCAATACACATCTTCAGGTAGCATAAATACAATGATTTGCATGTGGATGCAAGACAAAAATAAAATGCAGATCTGTTAACTTCCTCTGAATCCCAAATGGCAACATAATCCCCACCTATGGAGGCTTTGGTAAAAAAATAATAATAATAATAATTAAAACACCACTTAAGGAATATGGTGCCTATTGAGAAGCAGACTTTCATCCTCTTCCCATCCTCCGAAAAAAAACGGACAGACTTTGGTTTCAATCTGTATTCGTCGCCATGCTTTCCTTCTTAAGCACCAAAGGGATGGCATTCTTATCATTATGCAGCAGTGTCAACACAGGCTGTTCATAAATTCAATTTGCTATCTGTCATCTCCCTCCATGTTGGGGGGAAGAAATACAAAGGGATCGATGGAGAACTACATTTCTGATGGCTCGCATACAGTCGCCGACAGCTCTGGAGGGAAGGGACCAAAACTGACGAAAACAAGCAGAATTAAAGCAGAGAGTTTCTGACTGGTCTGAGTCGCGGTACATAATACAATAGGTTGCGAAATGGCACCCTATTCCCTATTTAGTGCACTACTTTTGAACCAGAGCCCATATTCTGCAATAAATAACAAGATTTATATTGGTAGCCGTTGCAGCGGCAAACGTCACTAATGCTAATTCAACATGTATCAATAATAATTATATGTCGTACAATAATATGAAATAATAACATTAGGTTAGTGTTTATGTCATCATTACCAGCAACAGCGTGGTGTTAGCGAACACACCGGTAATCTCCTAGTTAAACCGATAAGAGTGTGTAAAGACAAATAAGGGAACTACATTGTGTGTTTTTTTGCATCGTCTGTGTGTCTGTCTCTGTTTGCGTGTTTATGTATTGCTTGTGTGTCTCTGACAGTATTTGTGTGTGTGTGTGTGTGTGTATTTATGATTTGCCTCTGTTCGTCTGTCTCTCTGTCGGTGTTTGTGTATCACCTGTGTGTGTATTGTGTGCGTGCGTGTCAGTATCTGTGTCGCTGCCGTCTCCAGCCTCCCCTGCTCCAGCTCTCCCAGTGACAGATCCCCTACTCTCATTTGCACTGTAATGAGCTCTAATAAGTGCTTGCAGCCCTGTGCTTGATGTGCTGAGACCACTCTGAAGGGAGAATGCTGCTGCTCCTACTGGAGATGCGCTCCCTATCACCCTTGCCATTCACTCTCTCATTCGCACTCTCCCTTGCTCTTCTCCCACTTTCTTTTTCTCTCTCTCCCCTTTCTCTCTCTTAATGGAAAACAAGAAGTAGAGGTTTTCTTTTCTTCCCGGGAATTGTTTTTAAACACATTTTAGCTCATCTGAAGGGCTGCAGTCATCTGTGCAATTAACCTGGTGCATTAGCTGTGAACAAAGTTTTTGTGTGGAGGCCAGGTGTACAGGCAGTGCCTCCCCCCCCCCCCAGTCCCTGTGGCTCCAAAGGCACCAGCCAGCCAGACAGTCAGCCAGCCAGCCAGATAGAGCCAAACAGTCAGATATCACTGCCATGGAGGGAGGGCTGGGAGGACAGACACAAGCCACACCCCTCTCTCTCCTCTCTACTCTCGCCTCGCTTTCAACCACACATACACAGATGACTGATTCACGCTATAGAGCCAAACCGAGCAACACCGAAACGTAAGCTGAAAGGTTTGTTTATCCCTCAAATAAGACATTGCAGACATCTGAGTGCTCCCTCTTCTATTTCTTTTCGTGGGATAGTCAGGTGAAGTATCCTGGGGTAAGATTACATTTTAGCTTCCTGTTCTGTGTCTTTTTGTACTATGTTTGAGCAGAAAATATAGGACCCTCTCCAGTGGAGGGGTGGTGGGGGGGCTCTTCTGCCTAATGAGGAAGATGGATCCACAAGCAGATTATTCTTGACTGTTTGACTGTAACAGCTTGATGTGCAAACCCACTCATGTCCTCCGTAATAGAATTATGGATGCTCCCACATCCCCCCCCTGGTCCGATGGGAATAGGAGTGCAAGGCTGGCAAGCCCCAGGATGGCGCCAAAGGGTCGGGCGCCTGGGGAGGAGGGTAGGGGAGGGTGGAGTGGGTCAGGACAAAGACCAGGGAGGCACAAAATGAGGATGAGGGCCCCAGTGAGGTCTCTACTGGTTTTGACACAAGATGAAGAGGGTGGTGTGCTACAAAGATGAAAGTAAGACCCCGGTCGCTCCCATCACTCTGTTTTGGCCCACAGAACCAGAGAGAGAAGGATGAGAAAGAGACAGTGGTGGCGAGAGAAAGAGATGAAAGTGGATTAGCCAGCGTGGCGATTTGCGTTTGTGGCATGGAGACGAAAGCCCCAGTGATGCCCCGAATAGCTGGATGCATGAATAAGTGAATAAACAAAAACAAAAGTAAACTCTCTCCATCTGGATTAGTAGGCGGTAGCAGCAGCGAGGCCACATGTGAGGCTGGGGTGGGAGAGAAAGAGTAAAGCTACATGTAACAAAGGAGACAGACAGGCACCACTACTACTTCTAATACTACGACTACTACTACTACTACCGCCTCTAACTCTCTTTACAAGGAGTAATATTCTTTAGGGAAAAACATAGAAAATGTTTTAAAACATTTTTGCATTTCCTTTTGGGAAAGGCAAGCTGGTGCCTGCCTGTTTCAGTCAGTTTTTTTCTGTTTGGTGCCTAATGAACATGACCCAGCATGCTAGTCCACAGGGGTAGCTCCAGCCTAGACAAGGCAGCCAGCCTGACTGGATAATTGACAGAGGTAGAGTTGACACACTTTAGGGGGACCACATGCAGTCACCATGTCACTGAGCCAAGTAAGGCCGTAGTCCCAATGGATCAGTGGGTTAGAGTATTATGCTGGCCAAACCAGGGCTGTGGGTTATATTCCTGCATAGGCAACTTTAACTGGATATATGTGTCTCTGCCAATGTCAGCAGTTCTGTTCAGTAAGCTGCTTTGAATAAAGATGAATGCTATATGACCATATTATCAGCGCTGGCATAATCAACTTCATTTTTTTGGTAGTATTATTTTTTTTTTTTAGGAACTCAGTCTTACACCAGGTGCAGTTTTGAAATTTGATTGTTCCTCAGCAGTTTTTCTCTTATGTAAGTCAATGACATTCATTCAATTAGCCATGTCAACATTTTTTTTAATGGATTTGTAGTTAGTCTAGCCAGCTATCTAAACTTGTAGTAATCACGAATACCGACCAGGCACGCACGGCACGTGCCCAGGGGCCCTGACATCCAGGGTTCACCCATTGATTTTGTTAGTCATTCTCACTCGAATATGAGTGATGGCAAAATGTGTAGAATTGCAGAAAATTAGCTTTCAAACAGCAAAGATGTCGGTCCACTTTCCCCATGGCAAAATGGGTAGAATTGAGTGGCATTTGCTATAAAACTGCACATTTTTTCTCTTTGCCCCATTGCAAAATGAGAATAATTGCATGAAATTGCCAATTTTTTGCTCCAGCCCATGGATTGTTTTGAATTGCAGAAAATGTATTTGATTTATTTTACCATAGTCTAGTATGGTAATAGTTACAGAGGAGAGGAGATGAATGGGCCAATTGGAAGCCAATTAATGAATGAGCCAATTAAAACTTGTTTTAAAACCGCAACATTTTCTCTACACCTGATTGCAAAATGTGTAGGATTGCAGGAAATTAACTTTAAAACCCAAATAATTTCTCTTCGTCATTAAGAGTTGGCCAACTAAATCTCACTTAGGGTCCCTAAAAGGCTAGGGCATATTATACCATTATATTTCCTGCATCCACTAGCTCACAGTAGACAAGGACGACAGTGTGAGCAGTGCGAAGAGGTCCAGTGGTCTAGGGAAGTTTGCGAGACAGGGGGACTCTCAAGCATACAAATTAAATCTGTACAACTTCCATACCAGTCTGCCATCCATCCAGATTACATCTCCCTGTCCTCAGTCTCTCTCAAAGTGGCACACTTAACATCCTCTGTCTTCCATTTCGCCCAGATGAGGTATCATCTTCTCCGACTCACAATCCCGTTTTTTTGCAGCCGGCCGTCTTGGTGGCGGGTAAACAGATTTGACAATGCAATTTGTATGGGCTTTTGTAGTGAGTATAATTATGTTTGATTGACTGTAAAGTGACTCCAGACGTCCAGATCGCGAAGTCTCTTGAATTGATCTGGGAGACGTCGGGCAGACCACCCATAACTGCATGAGGAAATGTAAATGTAAGGATTGAATGAGATTCAACTTAATCAGATTGAACCTTTTTTTCTTCCCAAGGGAGGCGGCGTCATACGTTTAGGCAAGGAAGGAGGATTGGAGGGACAATGTCACCAATGAGGAATCATAGACACACACACACTGATGTATTGTATCTTCTCATTTAGATCTGCCTTCCTGACCTGAGGGAAAAGCAGACCAAAGGATGTCAAACAGATTTAAAGTGGTTAGACACTTCAAGTACCACTCCTAGTTAGGCCTCTCTCTCCACACGTAGACCACATTTTTTTTTAAATGTAAAAATACTATTTGATACAACAGACGGCGACATAAAAAACTCCCAGAGAGGAGAATAAGAGAGTTTCCTGAGCGTTGGATAATTGAAGGGTTTCCAAGATCTTCACAATGTGGATGGCACATAGTGTCCGAAAAATGATTTTGATAAAAATGCATCGAAAACAATGTTTGGGTAGGAAATGGACAAACACAGACTTTCCCAAACTCAGTCCTCGGGACCCTAGCATTACTCAACTGATTTTACCTTTATTTAACCAGGCAAGTCAGTTAAGAACAAATTCTTATTTTCAATGACAGCCTAGGAACAGTGGGTTAACTGCCTGTTCAGGGGCAGAACAACAGATTTGTACCTTGTCAGCTAGGGGATTTGAACTTGCAACCTTTCGGTTACTAGTCCAACACTCTAACCACTAGGCTACCCTGCCGCCCCAGGTATGTACACAAAGCCCTGGGGTCCAGAGTTTGGGAAATGCTGGACAAGGGACTGGCTTATTGTATCACCTTAAAATACAGAAATACAGACAGACACATGGTGTGCATCCCAATTACACTCTATTCTCTATATAGAGAATAGGGTGCCATTTGGGACGCAGGACAGTCACACACACACACACACACACACACACACACACACACACACACACACACACACACACACACACACACACACACACACACACACACACACACACACACACACACACACACACACACACACACACACACACACACACACACACACACACAGCATCAGCGCCTTGGGGCACAGTCAGATCCTCCAAGGTGATACAAACGCAATCAAATATGGCGTTATTTATTAGAGTTGATGGACTACAGCAGATAAACCCGTTGAAGCCCAATGCCCTTGTTGCACCTTCCAAGGTAATGACAGAAATCTCAAATTCACAATGGCTACACCCTAAATGGAACTCTACTCCCTATACAGCGCACTATTTTTTACCAGAGCCCTATGGGGGAATAGGGTGCCATTTGGGATGCAGGCAATGCCGTCCACCACACGTGCAGGAGGAATTTTCCCGAGCGCTCATTTGGTTTGCTTCCTATCAGCGCCTTCGCCCCGGATCCCTGCGCCATTGAAATGTAACGTATTGTTATTTAAAAGAGGATGCTGCCATGCTGACAGCCGGCGTAAATAACACATGCAAAAGTGACAGGTCAGCAGTGGCCGTCGTATGCAGATGTGGTGGTCGAGGATCCTTTCTACACACGTCGCCAATGAGGAATAACACACGTACACACACCACCGAGACATACACACACACACACACACACACACACAGACACACAAGCCATCAAGATAATCTGAAAAGAAAATGAGCTCATGGAATAAACATGCAGAAGCGGGAATGTCAGGGCCCGACACCAAACATCCTAATCATGTCGATGAATCTGTCCGTACTCACCAGTGTCTGTATCAAACATGAAGATCAATATTATCCCACTAATACTAGACTCATTTAAAAGCTAAGCTAAAGGAATATGTCTGTTCCAATATGCACACTAGCCTACTGCTTACAGTAGTGTGAGTCAATGCATTGGGTACGCAATTCTGAGTGGAATTTTATTGGAGCAAAACCACAGTCTCTGCAAAAACACTCCTTTTCCCCATAGATCTCATCTTCCAGCTGTAATATATACTATATCTCTAAGATCATCGTGTGACAATGTTGTCCCCTGCCCTTTTATACAGAGAAGAACATTATGGGGACATTGTGCGACCACGAGGACACAACATTTTCTCAGCGTCAGCCTCCTGTCATCGCCTCTCTATAATCACCTGCCTGACAAAGTCCCCACGCAGGTACACACACACACACACACACACACACACACACACACACACACACACACACACACACACACACACACACACACACACACACACACACACACACACACACACACGCACACACACACCTCCCCCACACACACAGGCACGCTTTCTCCGGCCCATACGTGTGCTGGCTGTCACTGTCAAACAGCACCATCAATCTCCGTCCCCTTCATACTGCCCCTGTCACCCCAGTTACCGTCGGCCCCAGGCAACGGCAAAAACATCTCAGGCTCCCCCGAGCATGGCATGCATTGAGCACACATTTCTGATGGAGATCGGCATATATGCACAATCTGCATTTAAGATGCCACAAGCCTGACCTTGTTAGCTAGGTATAGAGATTGAGAGTGGCATGGTTGAGGTATACTACTGTATTGTAAAATGTGGATAAACAGGATGTATACATTGATAAAAATCCCTACCAAAGCCACTGGTGGTTCTTTGCTGTCTTTTCCATACCCTTTTATTGTAAGACCCGCTTGCTGTAGCGTGTACTTTTCCCTTCGTTTTTCAAGGAGATATGTAGTCTCTTCAAGTTGCAAAGCCGCCAGGGAGAATGCATGAATAGTTGTTAGAGGCCATCATTGTCAACGTTGTTCTCTCTCTGAAAGCCATAAGGCATGCCAACCTTATTCTAAGAGGCCTGGTGAACTGGGCAAGAGTAGTAGATCTTCAGCCAAATGGATGCTTTTTAAACGGTTGCACTCAGTCACTCTTGAAGAGTGCCTTTTAATAATAAAAGGCGCAAGACAAATTAAAAGCTAATTATATAATCGCCTTTATGGATAACCTGTGAAAAGACCTCCTTATTTTCACACTTATTTAGTCCATGACAATATGTTAAGGCTGTGTCCGCACCAGTTGGAGAGATTAGGAAGATTGCTACCTTGTTTTTAGTAATAGTCTCAGAGCAATTTTAATGAAATGGTGTGCTTTTATTTCAAGGCGAGCAGTCGTTCATCTTATTTTGAACTCTGAATCAAAGTGGTTTGATTCGACATAACTTGAGTTTTCACACAGTAAACATTGATGTCAGTGAATAGCCTACACCAACTTAGCTAAAGGCCAAAGCCTCCGTCTCGATTGTTGATAATATTCCCCCATAGCAGAGAATTGTATGAAACTGAATTCTGTCAGTGCCTGCAAGCTGCTGGAAAAATGTACTGGAGTGGATCTGCAGATTTTAATTCCCTCTGTGAAGAATGATCACATGCAGGTAAAAGTGAATTAGGAAAAAAGCATCTGTGAGCCTCCAACGACATGAGTACTTTATAAGATTGCTGGAATAGTTTGGGAACTATTGGATTTGTAATATACAAATATTCCATAAAGAATACAAGTATTACAACAGGTAAACGGGTTAACAATTACTGTGCGTTAGGAAGCTAGGCACAAATGGGTCTATGTAATACAGGACACAATGCACAGCCATTGTTATCGTAGCAAGTCGCAACCAGACAGCTTTTCAGCTCAGAATCTTAAATTCAATCATTCACCTCATACGTCTTCAAAATGATGTACTGTTTATCTATTTACCAACAATAAAGCCATCAATGCCCCTTGTCATAATACTATATAGGCTCTAAAAAACAGACCAAACCAAACCAGGTGAACGAAAACATCAAATGAACTTAGTAATTATTTGAATGAATCATTTTTAATGATAGAGTGTGTTGCGATTCATGTGAATTGCACTTTAAATACATTGACTTTGTATTTACCGTGTTGTTCTAACTTACCTGGATTATTACTAGAAGAAATGTTCAAAGGACTTTTCAACTTGTTGTTGAATTGTTCCAATGTGTCCCCTATGCCATGTCACATTGTGCTCATATCAGCGTAATACTTGCTTTCAGGCCCCATTCAGACCTAAGTGGATTTGACTGTGGGGACGCTGTCCACGTGAGGGCAGCGACACTGACTGAGACCTGGGCACTGACCCTGTCTGATGCCAGCCGGGCATGGGTGGCACCAGTGCCCACTTGTCCACCCCCCTACTCCCTCTGATGGCTGAAACATCAATGACGTCAACTTGTAAACTAAGGATGTTTTCCCCCATTAGAATGTCAAGTCCAGTTTTTCCTATAGTTATCCCTCCCTCCCTCTCCCGGCTGTCGACACACTCTCTGTGACATTGTTTCGTATCGGCAAGCATAATAAATACCCTGTTGGGATGAAATATCTCATTAGAGACGGAAGGATTAGGGTGGATTTAGGCGGTATTTTACAGCAGCGTTGGCTCGCCTGTTCACTTGTAGCCGAGGTAAAGCAATTTGGGTTAATACTGAACATCTGGTCAGTCCAAGAGAATATGGTAATCCACTTAGGGGAAATTAAAACAAATGGAGAGAAGTACGTAATGATTTCATAAGCAATTTCCCATATTAGTATTTCCAATACTTCACAACGAAAACTGATTTTGCCCGACCCTTGTCAAGGGCATCAATAACAGGCGTTCAAGGAAGTACTCGCTGACTGACAAGAGTACATTTTCAAGTTTCACTCCCGGGCAATGGAGGGGACTTTTTTGTGTGCCATTTCCTAAAAGCATTTGTCCATCAGCCCCCCCCCACCACCCAACGCCATCCTCTTAAAGCTCAATGAATTAAATTCTCATTAAATATGCATTTCATTGTTAATCATTTGCATGTGAAGCGGATTAGTTATCAATTTGCTAAATGACTTAAAATCTATCTCTTTACCAAAATAGCCCCTTGAAATTGCATTAAACACCATAGTATGATCCATCAAACAGACCTCACACGTTGGAATGAATTAATGCATGAAACCGTAGAAAAGTCACATTTAAATGCACAGGTAACTAACAAAATAAAGGAAACACTTGAGTAAATGAGGAATACAACGTCTATTGAAAGCAGGTGCATGCACACATCTGTTGTTCCTGAGTTAATTAAGCCATTAACATTCCATCATGCTTAGGGTCATGCATAAAAATGCCCAGTTTCCCAATATTCTGGCCACCATGGCTAGAATAAGATATCTCATTGTCTTTGAAAGAGGGGTCTCAAAGGAGCATAGGGTATGTGTGTGTGTGTCTCATTCACTAGATCTCAACCCAACTGAACACTTACGGGAGATTCTGGAGCAGAGCCTGAAACGGCGTTTTCCACCACCACCAACAAAACACTAAATTACGGAATTTCTCATGAAAAAATTAGTGCATACCTCCAATTGCGTTCCAGACACTTGTCGAATCTAGGAGCATTGAAGCTGTTCTGGCGTCTCAGGTTAGCCCAACACCCTATTAAGACACTATATGTTGGTGTTTCCTTTATTTTGGTTGTTACCTATATGTCATTCCAGGAAAATATTGGACATACGTTTTGTCCCAGCTGGCTGTGAGAAGATATTTGGATACACCGAAGGTGATGATAGTGTACATTTGTTATAAATTTATTATATTGAAGCAAGCATTGTAACCAGAGATACATATATTCTGCGATAGGGGAGCCTAGTTTTAAAGGGGGGCTGAACTTCCAGATTCAGCCTCAGTTTCATTTCTCCTCATTAGGAAATGTGACTGTGAACAAGATGTGGGTCTTGAAGGCGTGCTTTGATATGGATGTCTCTTGTGTCTGGAAGTAGTCTAAACTAGCTGGCAAGCTCGCCAACTTCTTTCACCAATTAGCTTCAGCCGGCCAGTTTGCGACTGTGGCAAAGTTAGTTTAACTTTGGATAACCAGCCTCTAGGCGCTAGTTAGGGACCATCATTAAATTAGACGATGTAAATGGGACAGTGGTCTCATTAAAAGCTCATTCAATTTCTACAATTTATAGTTGGATAGAGGTTAAGTCATTGAAATTTGGAGCTACTGATATTTAAAAATATTGTCTCATGTACATTTACTGATGGTCCATAACTAGCCCTATAGGGATTTTGAATGTCAAACCAAATTGACCATGGGAATTCTGATTGGTTCACGTGCAGCTGCGCCCCGAATTGATTACTTGGGTGCTGCAGGTTATAGGCAACTCATGGAAAACTGTTACGTTACCCTTCACTCCACTCCATTTTCCCCCCCTAATTATCTCGCAAATCTCCTTTTTGGATGAGACTGACTTGATGACAAACATGATCCTATTTACACTTTGTAGTCAATTTAGACACTCAAATACATTTTTCTGACTAATATTGATGCCACATAGGCCGTTTTGTACCAGAGAAGTTGTTTATTGCCTTCAGTTGGTCTTTGCATTAATTTCCAAGAAAATGTATGTTACATCAAGCCAAGAGATCTATTTTTGACCGACCGCCTTGATTGGGTCTTACGTAGCAAAATTTGAAATTGTGTTTTTTACATTGGATAAAAACAGATACACAGAGCCACAAACTTGTATATCATACACTGCATTTGAGGAACAATGGGAAAGTAATTATGCTTTGAAAGTTGATCAACTTGTAACCTCACTTTTGAGAAAATTACCGTAGAACATGTTGGTACCTACTGGAGAGCTCTTCTTTGTCTGTACCCATTCAGAATCATTCACACCCTCTTAAGCTTTAGCCCCCACCCAAACTCTGACCATTTTACTCGCCCTAGCAGAGGTGGTTAGGCTGTTTTCATGTTATCTGGAGCGTTGGTGACTGTAACTGTGCTGCTGGCAACAATTTAATTACGCTTTTGTGCCGACGTTTACTGACACCGGCCATATTCAATGGGTGTTGAGCGTTCATAAATTCATCAGTTATTCTGTACTCTGCTACACTCAGACGAGAGTACCCCGAAATCGAAGTAGATGGACAGACTGAATTTACGAACACACCCAAAATGGTTACTTGCATAGTGGAGTCTTTTGTTAAGACATGTAGCTAGCAAGCTAAACAATGAACCATAACCCCAACTCATGACGTTACTACCCTGGCTTACTCAGTAAACTGTTGATGCCTAATGGTGATTAGTGTGTCTAGTGAGGCTCTCGAGGAGCCTCTCACACCCAAAGCTGTCATCTGTAGGGGAAGAAGGCTGATACTATTGAGCAGGGTAGAATAAAATAATAATGGATACAATGGAAAAAAATACTAGATAGACTGACGTCTGTGTTCTGAACAGAGCACTAAATAGAACACCTAACCTTGTACCCCCTTTTAAGCTGAATTACAGCAAGTTCACCATTCGCAGGCCCATTTAGACAGGATAAGAAAATAAAAAATCATCCAACTGTCATTCCCCTTCCAGTTCTTCACAAAAAGGACCTAGTTAGGGTACAGAATGTGCCGGGAAAAAACGATCTAAGTGGGACGAGTCGACTTTGATTTAATCGTATTGGCTTATTGGTTTCAGAACCACCAACCGCCTACGATATCAAGCTGCTAGGTATCGTCGTCCTTGAAACATGAAAGGCTCGGGATTCAGAATTACAACGTCTGGATGATCAGACACTAAGTCGAGAGAGACCAGGAGTCTGGATAACGGGGATGGCAGAGTATCCATGCTATCTCCTAGGCTCCAGGCTACCTGTCCATGTCCTTGTCATGTTTTCTTAATTCCCCAACGTATTATGTCTTCCGACTGAAACAGATATCAAAATCTGCTCGGGCAGAAATCTTTAATATCACACCTGTTTCCCTCTATCTGCTTAGAAATAGACGGGGAGGGATAGGGAGAGGGATTGGTGGGAGGAAGACCAAGAGAAACCGAGAGGAACACAGAGAGAGAGAGAGAGAGATAGAGAGAGAGAGAGAGAGAGAGAGAGAGAGAGAGAGAGAGAGAGAGAGAGAGAGAGAGAGAGAGAGAGAATGGGAATGAAAGTGAGAGAGTAGAGAGAGAGAGAGAGAGAGAGAGAGAGAGAGAGAGAGAGAGAGAGAGAGAGAGAGAGAGAGAGAGAAGAATGAAAGTGAGAGAGAGAGAGAGAGAGAGAGAGAAGAGAGAATGGGAATGAAAGTGAGAGAGTAGAGAGAGAGAGAGAGAGACAGGCTTCCAAGGCGTCTTCAGAAGACAGCGATTCTGGATTATTAAAAGTGAAGCTTTCCAAGAGGTCACCGTTTGAAATACTTGCATGCATCAATTATCTCACAGAGAGTAACAGCAGCAGTGTGTGATGGAGAGTGACTTGGAGCGGCTTGTCACATTGCTGAATGCGGCAGAGCTACAGAAAGGTCCTCGGCTAGCTGTGACATTTGAAACTGGTGGATTGTAAAAAATACCAGTGTGTTTGTCAGAAAATAACAAAAAGAGACCACACTCACTGGTTCCCAGCCCCCCAAAGGCCTCGAGGCACAACATTCTGCCTGTCTCAATGTCATCTCAGTAATAGGGAACTGAGATTCACGGATCTCTATTGCTATTTTGCCATGTCTGAATAACTGTGCTGTCTGAAATAATCAATAGCGTTTTCAACACCATTACTTTGTTTATGAGAAAGATAAAGGCAGTCGTTCAAAACGATAAACTACTGTATAAATGACCTGGCTGGGACAGAGAGAAAATGTCCAAATCAAAACCAGGAAGTTGGGAAAAATAATTTCCTACAAATCTCTCTAAAACGTACTGTTAACTGTAATAAATTAAGTTTTAATGTTGTGAACATTTTTACAATCATTTCCCACTCATTTCTCTTACACGTCTATGGTTAAAAAAGTCATAAGAAGAAGAAGGGCTATCTGTGCTATTTCCATGCTTCCTGTTCTTAAGTTTAGTTTTTGCATCTTTTACTTTCAGTTTTGTACACCAGCTTCAAACAGCTAAAAAACTACATTTTTGGTTATTGTGAAGATACAGTATTTCACAGTGGTTAACATGGTGCAATGATTCTCTGCACTGCTTGTTTCATCACACACACTGAAATTAGACAACTATTTCTCATTTTAGAAACCAGGAAATGGCAGAGCGATTTCTGCCTTTTGCACCTTGAAATGTTTTAATAGCAAAAAAAGGGTGGTGTTATTCTGTGTGATGTGCCAACCTTATTAACTGTCTGCTCTACAAAGCCAGCGGACCTGATATCCCATCTTTACATGTGACCTACATCCACCATGACACTGGAGGCCGACAGCCTGCTCTCTGCTTTTCACCACGCAGAGCTGAGCTGGGCTACACCCAACAGCCAACACAGTGACGAACACAGGGACATAATAGGGATTCACAATGGAACTGCTAGGCTTTGTTGTCACTGTCACTGTTTCTATTGCTACTACTGCTACTATACTGACTACAACTACTATGGAGGACAACTATAAGTACTGTCTTCTAATACAGTACCTAGGTTCAAATATATGACTTTTAAGTAGCTATTTGAATATATACTCTTATGTACGACAAAGTCTAACACTGTAGTAATACTACTGTGACTATTAGCCTACCCCTATGACTAATATTAGATAATATTGATACATTGTTTGGAGTTTGGAGGATATTGGCACGGTTCGTCTCGAACAACACCGGTGCCAATATATCTTCAAAACACCGGCTTCTCGGCATTATCTATTTTATATAACGGGTTACCAACATATTCAAATAATGATTGGCATATTTTAATTGAAAAAGTTATTTTGATTAATTCATTCATACTATTTCATCCTTCCACAAGATATAGTCCCCACACAAATCTAGGGTTCTATCGGTTCGGTTGCCAGAGACACGACCCAGTCGTTCAGTCTTTTCGTTCTGCATCTATGGATGCAACCCAGTCGTTCGTTCTAGCTAGCCAACTACGACTAACTTACAGTCGCGGCCAGAATAACAACAGTAGCTGCATTGGCATTTGTTTAAGCTGTTTTTCTAGTGACATTTATTTGGATACATCCATAACAACGAGCTAATGAGGCGCGATTTCACCTGGCATCGAAAATGTCATGTCTCGTCAGGACACAATCACTTCAAATTGAAGTTGGAAATGACGGCAAACTAGCTGCACTTCGTTTCAGTTTACATTTTACATTTCTTTGTATATATCCATAAATATTATGCCAGCTGATTCATGTTTTCGACTGGCTGAGAAACGCTGCTTATTTTCTCATCCCAACTCGAGACACATCCATTACTATGGGACGGCCGGAGATCGAATTTGAATATTGAAATAATGTCTGCAAATGTTATAGAGAGACAGCAAGGTTTATAAGAAACTCTGCTGTTGAAAACTAAATGTTAGTCTAAAAGAAATGTCAGATAATGTCTAGATGCTTTTTATAGTGGAGATCAAGTTAATATAATTGTCTGACTGAGCTGAGACAGTGGATTGCGCAGTCAGATGGAACAGAGTAAATAGGCATTTCAAAGTCAGAGCTTTAGCCGGTGATAACTTGTGGAATAGACACCGGCTGGAATGCGGTTTTAACCAATTAGCATTCACGATTAAAACCACCAGTTGTATCATTATTAGCAATCATCATCAGAACGATATCAATGATACATATATGAATATTGAACAAAACATATGAATATGGATACTATACCAAACTGTTGTTCACTATTAAATAGAGACAGGATAAAACACATGCTAACATTAGGGTGTGTTTTTTGTAGATCTGAGTGTGCAAAGTGTGTGATTTCTTCTCAGTGATAAAGATGCCTCTCCTCCCCTCTGCAGAGTTCAGCTCAGTGTGAAGTACCATTCAGTGCTGCATCCCTTACTCAAGCTATGCACCCCTCAACACACCTCTCTCTCAGACACTCTCAAACACACACAAACACATAAACACACCAACACAGCCTCCCACCCATACACACAGACCCCTCCCCCCTCAACACACACACACACACACACACACACACACACACACACACACACACACACACACACACACACACACACACACACACACACACACACACACACACACACACACACACACACACACACACACTCTCAAACTCTCTCTCTCTCTCTAGAAGTGACAGAAGAAGTGGTGTACCTTTGTTCATGTCAATCAGCTGCTTCTTCTTTTGCTGGCGCTCCTGCTTCTCGCGCTCTGCTTTCTCCTTGGCCAGTCTGGCTCTCTTGATCTTCTCCTCCATCTCCCTCTTCTTATGGTTCTCTTTCACCGCCTCCTGGAGAGGGAAAGGGAAGACACACACAGGCATGAGGATCCAGGCACACACACGCAGGCACACACACGCACGCAGGCACACACACGCGCACACACACACACGCACACAGGCACACACATGCGCACACACACACCCAGGCAGTTCATATTCAGTTCCTGACGCCACCTTACTTCTCCAAAAGCTCAGTACTGGAGGATCCCGTCATCAAATGTATAGTTTCATAGGAAATGGAATAAACAATGCAATTGAAAAGCACAAACATATTTATATTTCTTATATGTCCATCTTTGCATCAACACAAATATTGAAATGCGATGGCACATTTCAATAATACATCAATCAACATAATAAAGATAACACTGCATCACACACACAGTACAGTACAGTAACAGGGTGGTGCATTCCACTGCAGTAAGACCAGACATTCTCTTTGGAAATGTGTCAAAAACATCAATATTTATAGAATATCTTTGTTATTCCACATCAATTATTTGTGTTTTCATATAGAGGTTCACTGCATGTGAGTTTTGTTGTGTTGAGACTCTCTATATATTGCTTCAAGCTTGTCTTGTTTTTATGCCTGACTAAGGTCGATGACCTAAGAGTGTATTTTGCATCTAGAGTGTGCAGTGTATTGTCAGTCTTTTTAAGTCTTTACCTTACAAAGATGGCGGGGAACCATAACATAAGAGGGTGACGCTATAGTGAACCAGTCTCCCAAGCAGGAGAGAGAGAGAGAGAGAGAGGAGAAAGACGACAGATATCACCCTCTGCCCTCTTCACTGGCTTAAATGTCACCGAGCTGTCAGGGAAGGAGCTTGAGGAGAAAACAGAGAAAACAGCAGGGGGCTCTCCGCTCGCACAAAATGTTCTGACGCCAGGTGAAAGAGAGGGGGGAAGGAGACACTACCACGCAACCTTTGGAGCCCACAAAGGTTCTCTCACCCCGGGCCTGTGGCGCATGCATGACATACCTCATCTTAGGGTGTGTGTGTGTGTGTGTGTGTGTGTGTGTGTGTGTGTGTGTGTGTGTGTGTGTGTGTGTGTGTGTGAGTGCATGTGCAACTGTGCATGTATCTGACTTTTCCGACATATGTGTATTTGAAAGTGTGTGCGTGTGTGTGTATATTTGTAAGTGTGCATATGTTTAACTATATTTGTTTATTTGTTTTACTATACTATAAGTCCAAACTAGAATAGTAAACAAACACATATTTTACCAACATTTTGTTAGTCCCCACAAGGTCAAATGCAATTTCGAGGGGGTTTAGGGTTAAGGTTGGAATTGGTGTTAAAGTTAGAATTAGGTTTAGAGTTAGGAACTAGAGTTCATTTCAGGGTTAGGGTAAAGAGCTAGGGTTAGGGTTAAGGTTCGGTTTTGGGGTTAGGGTAAGAATCAGGATTAGAGGTTAGGGAAAATAGGACATTGAATGGGACTGGATTGTGTTAGTTATACAAGACTGTGTGTTTGTGTGTGTGTATCTTGGCACGCCCTGCTCCTTCCTGCTCCCTCTTTCTCCTCCAAGGTCTGATATAATGAGTGTCGACAGTCAGACACCCCCCTCAAAATCCCCCCATGGTTTCCTGACGTGTGTCGTGTTGGCGGCTAAGACACAGGGATTACGGAGATCGTGTGGAAGGAGCAAGGAAACAAGCAGCTCATCATGCCAGTCAATAGTGAAGCCTCAGCTCCCAAGGACGAGCGCACTCATTGTCACTGTCTCCTTGTGAGATGACAAGGACAAAGGGAGAGAGAGGCCGAGAGAAAGCCACACACAGACAAAGATAGAGAGAGACATAGGGAGAAGGAATAACGCAGAGAGAGAGAGAGAGAGAGAGAGAGAGAGAGAGAGAGAGAGAGAGAGAGAGAGAGAGAGAGAGAGAGAGAGAGAGAGAGAAAGGGAAAGGGAGAGAGACAGAGAGACAGAGAAACAGAGGAAAAGTGAAATAGATAAAGGAATATCTTGCTCCACATGTCTAACGTTATTTAGACCTGGGAGCAGCATTCACATATTCACTCATTCCTTTGTGTGCCTGTGCATTGAATCGAGGATACTGGATTCACTGGTGATATAGATACCCATGGTGTGTGTAAACATGTTGACTGTGTGCACGTTACATAATTATCGAATACAGAGGGTAAGTGATGATGCATTGCCTCCCCTCCCTATTCAGTAATGAATCCACTATTGTGTTTTAGCACATTGTTGTAGAGCCCTACAGGCTATATTAGTCTACATCTGCAGTTGATCAAATCCATTGTCATCCTAGATCGATAAGACAATTCAATTCATTTGAGGAAGATATTATAAACCAGCTTCTAGTTGAGTGCTAGATGACATATAAAATGATTTGACAAAAAAAAAAAGACCAAAAAAATTACTCTAAATGAACAAGCAATTCTGACCGTAAACACAATTACACAGCGTAATTGCTAGAACTGATCAAACATGCTCTACCCGCTAATTGCCATAGCAATAAATATGTTTTTTGTTTGTTTTTCCCCTTCTCTATATGCTGTTCCTTGCTTTGTGCCAATGGCAACGTCTATGTATCCGTTTGATCTGTTTCCTTATTTGTCCTCTTGTAAGAAGACTTATGGGAGATAAACTGTACCCAAGGGAAGGTTTTTCCAGTGTAATCTTCAGAGCAGGATTCAAACTTTGACATGATTGAGAGTGTAGGGCAATGACACACATGTTGCTTTCAAGGATAAGGACAACATACAAGACCTCTGATAATAATACACAGTTGAAGTCGGAAGTATACGAACACATTGGCCAAATATATTTAAACTCAGTTTTTCGCAATTCCTGACATTTAATCCCAGTAAAAATTCCCTGTCTTAGGTCAGTTAGGATCACCACTTTATTTTAAGAATGTGAAAGGTCAGAATAATAAATTATTTCTTTCAGCTTTTATTTCTTTCATCACATTTCCAGTGTGTCAATAGTTTATATACACTCAATTAGTATTTGGTAGCATTGCCTTTAAATTGTTCAACTTGGGTCAAACGTTTTGGGTCGCCTTCCATAAGCTTCCCAGAATAAGTTGGGTGAATTTTGGCCCATTCCTCCTGACAGAGCTGGTGTAACTGAGTCAGGTTTGTAGGCCTCCTTGCTCGCACATACTTTTTATGTTCTACCCACACATTTTCTATAGGATTGAGGTCAGGGCTTTGTGTTGGCCACTCCAATACCTTGACTTTGTTGTCCTTAAGCCATTTTGTCACAACTTTGGAAGTATGCTTGGGGTCATTGTCCATTTGGAAGACCCATTTGCGACCAAGCTTTATCTTCCTAACTGATGTCTTGAGATGTTGCTTCAATATATCCACATAATTGTCCTCCCTCATGATGCCATCTATTTTGTGAAGTGCACCAGTCCCTCCTGCAGCAAAGCACCCTCACAATGTGATGCTGCTACCCCCGTGCTTCAAAGTTGGGATGGTGTTCTTCGGCTTGCAAGCCGCCGCCCCCTTTTTCCTCCAAACATAATGATGGGCATTATGTTTCATCAGACCAGAGGACATTTCTCCAAAAGGTACGATCTTTGTCCCCATGTGCAGTTGCAAACCGTAGTCTGGATTTTTTATGGAGGTTTTGGGACAGTGGCTTCTGCCTTGCAGAGTGGCCTTTCAGGTTATGTCAATATCGGACTCGTTTTACTGTGAATATAGATACTTTTGTACCTGTTTCCTCCAGCATCTTCACAAGGTCCTTTGCTGTTGTTCTGGGATTCATTTACACTTTTCGCACCATAGTATGTTCATCTCTAGGAGACAGAGCGCGTCTCCTTCCTGAGTGGTATGATGGCTGCGTGGTCCCATGGTGTTTATACTTGCATACTATTGCTTGTACAGATGAACGTGGTACCTTCAGGCGTTTGGAAATTGCAAGGATTGCAAGGATGAACCAGACTTGTGGAGGTTATTTTTCTGATGTCTTCTCTGATTTCTTTTGATTTTCCCATGATGTCAAGCAAAGAGGAGTTTGAAGGTATGGTTTGAAATACATCCACATGTACACCTCCAATAGACTCAAATGATGTCAATTAGCTTATCAGAAGCTTCTAAAGCCATGGCATCATTTTCTGGAATTTTCCAAGATGTTTAAAGGCACAGTTAACTTAGTATGTAAACTTCTAACCCACTGGAATTGTGATACAGTGAATTATAAGTGAAATAATATGTCTGTAAACAATTGTTGGAACAATTACTTGTGTCATGCACAAAGTAGAAGTCCTAACTGACTTGCCAAAACTATAGTTTGTTAACAAGAAAATTGGGGAGTGGTTGAAAAACTAGTTTTAATGACCCCAACCTAAGTGTACGTAAACTTCCGACTTCAACTGTACAACTCAGACATAACATGAATTCTAGATATTACCTTTGACATAAGACATTTGCTGTTGATAAGATGGGAGATTCAAAAGGTTAGTTTTGAACTAGTGCATGATATTTGAACATACTTTTTCTCAGAATAATGGAGATTGTTATGTCAATGTTTTTCAGTTGAACATTCATAACAAACTACCTGTCTCCCTGCATCAAGCTTATCTCCATGGTTACACAGCATATCCTTAAACTTATCGATTATATCCACAGCGATGTTCACTTACATTGAATATTTTTTGTTGACAGCTAATGGCAGAACTTAAACAAGAAAACTTGGTTTATTTAGTTATTTTTTGTGTTATTGTCTGTGTGTTGAATGTCATTGGAAAATGAATGGCGAGACAGGAAAAGAGATAGTAAAGTCTGAACACAGTAGGAAGTCTTCAAGTATTCAGCGGTGGTCAACAATCGATACGTTAAGGTAAATTAGAAAGGGGGATTGGGTTTCCACATTAAATAATCCAAAAGTCATTACTAAAGCTGATTATGAGAGAGAAAAAAGCCTCACTTAAAACTATTTTGTTAATTGGAACAACTCTAGGTATTTAAAAACCGAGCTGGAAGATGGAGGGATGGAGATAGAAAATGAAAGGAGATTAAAGGATGAGTGAACTGCGGATGTTACACAAAGTCACAGATGGGTGGTTTCTGCAGTTAAATAAAACAAACTAGCCATTACAGTACATAAACTACAGTAGCTATCACGTAAACCGTGATGTACAATATATTCTAAATAGTTGAAATTAGACTCTCACTATCCAAAAGATAATTACCAAGCTACAGGTAACCGTGAAAAATAAAGGAAACACTTAAGTAAATGAGGGTTACCAATTGTATTGAAAGCAGGTCATTACACACAGGTCTGGTTCCTGAGTTAATTAAGGAAAAAAACATTCCTTCATGCTTAGGGTCATGTATTAAAATGCCCAGTTCCCTATTATTTTGGCTACCATGTCTAGATACCTCAGTGACTTTGAAAGAGGGGTCTCAAAGGAGCATAGGGTGGTTTACAGTGCATTCAGAAAGTATTCAGACCCCTTCACTTTTTGCACATTTTGTTACAGCCTGATTCTAAAATTGATTAACATTTGAGTTTTTTTCACTCAACAATCTACACACAATACCCCATAATGACAAAGCAAAAACAGGTTTTTAGAAATGTTTGCAAATATATTAAAAAGAAAAAACTGAAATATCACATTTACATAAGTATTCAGACCCTTTACGCAGTACTTTGTTACTTTGTTGAAGTACATTTGGCATTGATTACAGCCTTGAATCTTCTTGGGTATGACGCTACAACTTTGGCACAACAGTATTTGGAGAGTTTCTCCCATTCATCTCTGCAGATCCTCAAGCTCTGTCGGGTTGGATGGGGAGTGTTGCTGCACAGCTATTTTCAGGTCTCTCCATAGATGTTCGATCAGGTTCAAGTCCGGGGTCTAGCTAGTGTCGTGACGTGTCTACCATTAATGTGATGACGGCTATTCATTGAATAATTACCTCCGACGTTTAAACATTATCCGATTACATTAATTATGTAACAATTAACTCATTAGGAATCTGGGGCACCATGGGAAAAGTTTGTTTAACTTCTTGGATATAGGGGGCGCTATTTTAATTTTTGGATGAAAAACGTTCCCGTTTTAAACAAGATATTTTGTCACAAAAAGATGCTCGACTATGCATATAATTGACAGCTTTGGAAAGAAAACACTCTGACGTTTCCAAAACTGCAAAGATATTGTCTGTGAGTGCCACAGAACTGATGTTATAGAAAAAACCCAGATAAAAATCCAATCAGGAAGTGACGCATTTTTTGAAACCGCCTCATGCCAATGACTCCTTATATGGCTGTGAATGGGCCACGAATGAGCTTAGGCTTTCTGTCGCTTCCCCAAGGTGTCGACAGCATTGTGATGTATTTGTAGGCATATCATTGGAAGATTGACCATAAGAGACTACATCTACCAGGTGGTCGCTTGGTGTCCTCCGTCGCAATTATTGCGTAATCTCCAGCTGCAGTATTTTTCCGTTTGATTCTGATGAGAATCCAACTGCCACCACTGATAGATTAAAAACACCTTGAGGATTGATTCTAAACAACGTTTGCCATGTTTCTGTCGATATTATGGAGCTAATTTGGAAAAAAGTTTGGCGTTGTAAGTGACTGCATTTTCCGGTCTTTTTCTTAGCCAAACGTGATGAACAAAACGGAGCTATTTCGTCTACACAAATAATATTTTTGGAAAAAATGAACATTTGCTATCTAACTAAGAGTTTCGTCATTGAAAACATCTGAAGTTCTTCAAAGGTAAATGATTCTATTTGAATGCTATTCTTGTTTTTGTGAAAATGTTGCCTGCTGAATGCTAGGCTTAATGCTATGCTAGGCTATCAATACTCTTACACAAATGCTTGTGTAGCTTTGGTTGAAAAGCATATTTTGAAAATCTGAGATGACAGTGTTGTTAACAAAAAGCTAAGCTTGTGTTTGAATATATTTATTTCATTCCATTTGCGATTTTCATGAATAGGAAACGTTGCGTTATGGTAATGAGCTTGAAGCTATGATTACGCTCCCGGATACGGGATTGGTCGTCACTAGAGGTTAATGATTTTCCTGAATTAACTCAATAATTTATCAGAATATAACGTTATCATCCCAGCCATCAATTTACAATTTCCTCATATAAGTCTCATTATGAACATCGTTGACCTCGTAAATCTGCACGAACCCTAGCCTAAAAGTGATGATTCAGCGATACATAAATAGTCTTAATCATTTATTTACTAACTAAATAATCACACAGAAATACATAAAACACACACACATTGTAGGTTATTGATTACTAACATATTGCAATGAAAAGTCCCTAGTGGACTAACCCAATATGATGGCTTGTTACACAATGGAAAGGGAGCGGCATGTAAGGAGAGGGAGAGACAAAGAGAGTGGGCTGGTACATACATGTGGAAGCTATGCTCAAGAAATATTTTACACATGAACGATCGCTCATTCAGAAAAGAAATGCAACACGTGTGTATGTCTTTGTCGTCTCTTTGTTGAAATCACCAGGTCCGTCTATGGGGAGTAGTTCGACAGAAGTCTCTGATTTGTCCACCAGAGGACACAATGTCCTTTGTAGTTGTGGTTTCTTTGTTCTGGAGTGTTTGTTAGAATGTATCCATCAGAGATGTATCACACAGTGGTGATAGGGAAATATTATTATTTTCTCGTCTTCGGTCGAGTTTCCTAAACTATTTAACATGTACAGCTGCAGACTGTTAATGTGTCGTTCTTCACTCATCGAGAGTTTCAGAGGGTCTTACCATTTTCTGGTTTTGTAGTTTTAAATCATTTGTCAGCCATGTAGCCACTGCTCCACGCTGTCTGGTCAGTTTAATTTAAATTGCAACCATTTCAACGTGTGGACTGCGTCCTCACATTCTCTGGTCTAGTATGTTAATTCTTCAGTGAGTCCTCTAAGTACTCGCCTTGGAGGATGGTTCCATCATGTTGACACAATGTCTGTGCTCACATGGGCGTGGTTACTGACTTGGCAAAAGATTATCTGAAAATGAATTATCTCATTTAGAAGGCTAAAGTCACATTGCTATCTTTACACAAATAGTTTCATATTTCATCATCTAAGTTTAACAACATTTAGATGCAAACCTGGGAACTCGGACGTGTCTACTTTCAGAGTGACAGGTATTGTGTTAAACCATCCGTAATGACGTCAAAAATTGCTAAACGATATGACATGATTATTGTTTGGATCCCCAAAAATAATTTCCCACATTCTTTATGTTAGAAATATTGTTTCATTATTCACTTTTGGATGTTGGAGTTCTGGCAAAGTCTCCTTTTGATTCCAACCAAGGAGAGAGTCATGCCACAGGGCCACTCAAGGACATTCAGAGACTTGTCCCGAAGCCACTCCTGCATTGTCTTGGCTGTGTGGTTAGGGTAGTTGTCCTGTTGGAAGGTGAACCTTCACCCCATTATGAGGTCCTGAGTGCTCTGAAACAGGTTTTCATCAAGGATCTCTATGTACTTTTCTCCGTTCATCCTTCCCTCGATCCTCACTAATCTCACAGTCCTTGCTGCTGAAAAACAGGCCAATGAGTTCAATCTTGGTTTCATCTGACCAGAGAATCTTGTTTCTCATGGTCTGAGAGTCCTTTAGATGCCTTTTGGCAAACTCCAAGCAGGCTGTCATGTGCCTTTTACTGAGGAGTGGCTTCTGTCTGGCCACTCTACCATTAAGGCCTGATTGGTGGAGTACTGCAGAGATGGTTGTCCTTCTGGAAGGTTCTCCCATCTACACAGAGGAACTCTGGAGCTCTGTCAGAGTGACCATTCGGTTCTTGGTCACCTCCCTGACCAAGGACCTTCTCTTCCGACTGCTCAGTTTGGCCTGGACGTCTTGAAGTCTTGGTGGTTCCAAATTTATTCCATTTAAGAATGATGGAGGCCACAGATCTTCAATGCTGTAGACATTTTTTGGTACCCTTCCTCAGATATGTGCCTCGACACAATCCTGTTTCAATTTCGAGTCTCATAGCAAAGGGTCTGAATAGTTATGTAAAGTAAAGTATTTATGTTTTTTAATTTTTCTATTTACATTTTCATTATGGGGTATTGTGTGTAGATTGAGTACTTTATAAAAATCAATTTTAGAAGAAAGCTGTAACGTAACACAATTCTGAAAAAAGTGAAGGGGTCTGAATACTTTCTGAATGCACTGTATATGGTGTGTGAGTGTGTGTGTGTGTCAGTCACCAGATCTCAACCCAATTGAACATGGGAGATAAGAGATACTATAAATAGAAGTGCACTATACAGTATATGGAATAAGGTGCTATTTGGGATGCAAACCACAATATCTTCAATATGGAGCCATAGCAGGAGCAGAATACCTTTTACTAGGACTTAATAAGGACACAGGCTGTGGTAACACTGAGGCCTCCACTCTGTACTCTGCCCTCTTTTGTGGAGAGCTTGAGCTTTTTGAGCCATTTCCTGAATATTCCAAATCTCATGCATATCCTATACTGAACATGGGGCACTACACTGCAAACTGTGAAATCCAAGCAAGCCTAAATATCTGATATTGAGTGACTTAAAATGTGAGTTTTATTTCGTACCAACATTATTGGCAGATACATTTGTTATTTAAAAACATTTTAAAGTCTTAATACAAAAAGTAAAATTGATCTTATTTCACTATACTTTACCAAAATCGTCTTATTAAGACAAATATCCTGAAATAAGATAGATTTCACATTTTGCAGTGTAGGCTTCTCCCTTTTCAGGTTCTAATTCAATTCAATAATTTTCCTGACTTGTTTACTCCTCTTCCCTGACCGTATACACAGTATAACCTAGTAGTACATCCGTTCCATCTAGTAGTACATTCACAGGTTCTGCTCCTATACACATGAGCTGGCCCAGTCCAAGGAGTGTGTTTGATTCTCCATGCTAGCATAGTAAATATATTGTCCAATAGATTGCTTCACACGTAGCGGTATAGAATAGAATGGAATAGAGCTGCTTTAATTGCACTGTTCTGTTGCATCATTGATTTCACACACACACACACACACACACACACACACACACACACACACACACACACACACACACACACACACACACACACACACACACACACACACACACACACACACACACACACACACACATATATATATTGTTGATTTTGTATCTCATTTAAATGTTAACACTAACACTGTCACTGTAGCACAACAGAACTTTGGGCAGCCTATGTGTTTATCCACCATCTGTTTCAGTATGTGCCAGCTTCTAATGGAATGGTGTCAGGAACTTATGGGGTACAAGTACACTAACTTGTTAGTCTTTGAGGTGCATTGTTATTATTTTTTCCTTACTGAGGAAATTACAATTCAGATTCAATGAAATCTGGTGACTAGTTAATAAGATTGAGTAGTGCCTACAGTGTGAATATCAGTGACTTAATCATCGAGAGCCAGTATCCATAGCAATATGTTTGTGTACAGTACGTTTGTGTTAGAAGAGTGCAGCAGCTGCGGAGGATGATGCAGCAGTCACAGGGGCGTGGCAAGAGAAGCATCATATTACCGGCACCGTCATTATTATCATGATTAGCATACTTTTGAGATCGAGCCAATAGCCCTGAAAAGATGGGACACACACACCCACCCGGTCATGCACGCACACAAACACACACACCCGGTCATGCACGCACGCACGCACGCACGCACGCACGCACGCACACACACACACACACACACACACACACACACACACACACACACACACACCTACCAGCCAACATGATTTGATCTCTAAGCTTATGCGATGATGCTTGCAACCCCACACCCATTAGTCTTGCTTTATTGGTCTTATTAGTAAGTCACTCAATTAATGACTAAGACTGTTAGCTCGTCCTCCATCTGCCTGGGTTTTGATAACTCATTAATGTAGAGATCCTCATCCTCCTCTCTGCCCCTGGTCAGGATTACACACACAGAGCCGACTGATTGCATTTCACTTCGACTCCATCCACTCCATATTCAAATATGGCCGTCTATATTAAAATAGCAAATTGTCAGGGCATTTCTATATATGTGGACTTTATGCACAAAATTTAAAGATTTGTATTAGTTTCGCTGTCAGTAGAAAAGAACCCATAGCTAATGGATTATGTTATCTGTTGTAGTCAGCTCTATGAGGTCTATGTACTTAAATGCCTCATGACAGTCGGTGTTGCATTAAGCCAAGTCTTTTTAGTCAAAGCAATTTAGAGGAAAGTAGTATTCCAATTGAGTTCTTTATCGTCTGGGATGGCCCTGTGTATAATGAATGCATTACATAGGCCAAACAACGCTGTGTGATGCCGGCATATAAATGTTTAGCCTCAAATTACTCAAAGCCCATATGATGAACTGTAAAGAACCATACATTTACTGTGCATGTTGAATGGGTGTCAGAGTGAAATCAATTGGAAAATTTAATGAGGTCTCCGTAGTGAATATGAATTTCTTTAATGACCCCAACTGCCGACCTGTCACAATATCCATTTGCTGTATCACTATAGCTGTATCAGCATTATATACAGTATACCCTAAGTGCCTGTAGTTTAAGTGATGGGTGATGCAAGGATGTACCGCTAGCATAGCCAAAGCATAAATACTCTCCCCAAGACAGATCCACAATAGCTGGCTAGGCTGCTACTGGCTAACCAAGCATAGTTAGCATAGTGCAAAGGGGAAGGGCTGTTCAGCTAGCATCTATAGCTGCAAAGAAAACGGTTAAATTATTTCTGTTTTACAAACAACCAAAATGAAATATACATTGAACACCAAACATTCCTCGAAGTTAGAAGCATCTGTCAACTGGGGCTCCCAACGAGTAAGGAAAACCAGATTAAATATTGGGAATATAGTTGCTATTCATCGAAGGATTGTTTACTTTATACACTATGAACAACCCCAATCTCTATCCCAACCCTCACCTCAACCGCCCACTTCCCCAGGCCACTCCTACTCCTTGGCATTGAAGTCATAATCAGTAATAACTTATTCATAAAGACCTATTTGCTTGAGAGAAGAATGTACTTCTTAGCGGTCACCTCCTTTAGGAGGCCGTGCAACGTCAAATCCTTGGGGAGCGCCGTGTCGTACGCTGGTACACTTTGATCACCGGAATGAAAGTTAGTTTTAGATATGGGAAGGAGAGAGAGAAGAGAGAGAAGAATCTCAGACAAGGGGACCTTGCCATTCACATTAATAGGTTTGGAAAACGTTGCACTTTCTGGACATCGTGTCATCATCCTGACACATTCAAAACAAATTGGGCACCGGAAGGAGAGGGAGAGATGGAGGAAGTTAAATAAATGTTTAAAAGACTTCTACCCGGGAGGTAGGGTCTCTGCTTTGTTCTCCACCGTTTGAGTTGGGACAAATATCCCTTGTTTAAGACCAAAATGTCCCTGCACCTAACAATCCCCTCTTGAGCATTCTGTATATTTTCATGAGTGTGTTTTTACGACATTTTATTTTCAGACTCACCTCACCTTCAAGTCCAATAAATGTTATATTTGTGTTGTTTAATAAACTGGAAATGTGTTGCTGTTTGTATAATTGGCCCTGTACTATTTTCCTGGATATTTGTGTTGAAGTACTGATGTCAATTGATCATGGTGTAGTTTCACCACCTTGATAATCTAAATATATCCAAAGCAATTAGTTTCTGTCAGTGGCGTGTATTCATGGACAAAGCATATTCTATTTGACAAGAGCACATGTTCACTCAACAACCCTCAAGCCACCACAGTTTTTCTGATCTTGCAAACCTGGGCAGTTCCCTTAACCGACAAAAAAAACGACAACACATTACGGCAAGCCTGAAACTAAAGCTCTTGGGTCGAGTCCGGAAACAATGAGGCTCTCGAACCAGGCTGCAGTGATCAGTGTCCGGAGGCACAACAAACAGGTGAAGAAAAACAGAGACAGTCTGAAGATGCTGGTCATCGCAGTAATGTACTTGGGACGGCAGGGGCAAAGCTTTCAGGGAGCACGACGAGTCAGCAACAATTTTGCGGTATTCGCGTCAATGCATTCGCAGTGTTCGACACTGCCATGGTGGCATCCTCATAGCAGCCAGGAGGATGACACCACAGACATGTCCTGCAAATGTCACTTGACAATCCTAGCACGCTATTTAAATGACAAATAAGGGTGTAATATGCTAGAGATTCCTGGGGTTTTCAGTTGTGAGTGCAGAGAGAAATGCAGAGGCCATCACTGCTGTTGTAATGCAAACTACTGGCAAACGCAACCAAGCAGTCAAACTCATTTGCCAGAATTACAACAGGGCAAGCTGCAAGAGAGGGCAGCGAGGTTGGGTTCAGGAGCTCGTGAAAAGCTGCTGTCAATTTTATTTACCTTTATTTAACTAGGCAAGTCAGTTAAGAACTAATTCTTATTTTCAATGATGGTTAACTGCCTGTTCCGGGGCAGAACAACAGATTTTGTACCTTGTCAGCTCAGGGATTTGAACTTGCAACCTTTCAGTTACTAGTCCAATGCTCTAACCACTAGGCTACGCTGCCGCCCTGTTATGCCCACAAAGCACATTTAGTTTTATGACAGGGGACAAGCAATATATATATTTTTTTTGCATCCATAACTTTTTTACCCAGTCATGCAAAAAGACAACCATGCTTACTGAGGTTGACGATAACATTCAGGTACAGGGAGGTTGTGCCACTCCTTGGAACTTCAAAAGTAGAGCAGTGCATGCTGTGCACGAAGGCCAGAGATCATTGGACATGGTTTTTGATCAGATCAATATTGAGCCAGACTGGGATAAATATTAAATCTTCCAGAGCAGTGCTCTGAAACAGAAACTGAAGGAGTTCATGTTACAAGTACATCAGCTGAAAGGTCATTTTCCTGTCTGAAAATGATTAAAACCTACATACACAATCGTTGTGGACAAGAGAGACAAAAACATTTAAATGGAAGAGGGTGTACTGTATGAACTTAAGTCCAGCGGAGGAGGCTACTGTATTACAGAGTCATTGACCCTTTTTCAGAATGAAAGAGAGGAGGATGGTATTCTTCTGCAAGTAGGGTAAATCAACATGTTTTTTTTTCTCTCTTTTCTCTTGCGTGCACACGCACACACACACACACCGATTGATTGGACTGAATTGCTTTTGGTGTTTTTAAATTGCTAATGTCCTAGACTAGGTATATTGTTGATGTTGTTGAAAAATGAAGTTGAAACGGTTTGTGTTGTCATATTCGCCGTAAGATGATGAGTAGCTAGGATTCCATCCAATTGGAGACAAATTTGAATGTAAATATTCTAAAATGCAAATTTTCCCACCAGTGGTGTGTTTCCACAAAACTGACTTGTTGCAGATAAAAGTCAGTGCACACAAAATATCATTTTTCAGGTACCTAATAAAAACCGAAACTTTCAACTCTATTAATAGTTTAGTCACAAACTGTTGGGTTATATAGCAAATGTGTACACTCTGGTCTTGGCACATGTGCTCGAGCCAAAGGCTCACGAATACAGGGCGGGTAGGCTAGCCTACATGATAAGAATATTATGGATAAGAGTGAGAATATTTCTTCAAGCATTAATCGTCATGTCATAAGAACAAGACATTGGATATTTATTGAAAAGGAGGATCAAGATCAATGTACACCTTCACAACTCTGTGAAGTGCAGGTGGATAGATGGCAGCATTCGCGCAAAACTGAAAGCACGAAGCACCGCATTTAACCACAGCAAGGTATGGCAGGATACAAACACGGCAGTCATTCCCTGCGCAAGGCAATCAAACAGCCAAAACGTCAATATCGAGACAAATTGAATTTGCAATTCAACGGCTCAGACACCAGACATAGAGTGGCTGCTCCACTAACAGTTTTGTGATTATGCTGCGGTACTTAGAGGTAATTTGTGGGTTAGTACAGTACCCTGCGTCACCACTTCATTGCTCCAGACCAGCGCAACAAGGGGGAGTTAGAGCACTGATTATGCTTTTGGGTCCTACTGTGTCTCTAACTGACAATGAATGGGTGACATAAACCTAAATAGAGAAGGATAACTGTGTACAACTTCAGTGTTACATACTAAAACTGTTGTTACACTAAGATTTTGTATTCATTTGTTTTGTTAGGATTATTTTGCTCTTACTGTAGTACTGTAGTCCACTCCCGACCGGTCATGTCGTACAGCTCCTGAGTGGTGCAGTCTAAGACACTACATAGCAGTGCAAGCTGTGTTGCTACAAATGCTGGTTCAATACTCATGCCATCCTTGACAGGGAGACCCATGAGATGACTGTAGGTTTTTGTTTTCTCTCCTACTAAAAAAATAAATAAATAATTCTAATTAACAAACTGGCTTTATTTACAAGTTAGTAACAATGTCTCAGCCCATATACAAGAATGGCCTTTTTCTCACTCATTGTATGTTATTTGAAAATAACAAAATCATATATATATGATATCAATATTGTTATGTTTTAAACAAAGCGATTATCATTATTATTAATTTAGATTTATACAAAAGCCCCTTGGATATTCTGAAAGATATATTATATCTGGAGGACAATATACATTGGTCATGGCTCTCGAGTGGCGCACAATGGGATTGCCTTGCAGTTCTCCAGCTGTATCCACTGCAACACTTTTAGGGGTATTGCATGGCGCTGACTAGGGAAACATGCCCGCTGTTCTAGCAGGTATCTGGACAAAATACTTGCCTAGATGGAGGTCAGGGGGACAATTCTATCATCAAATGTATTTCTAAGTTAGGCTCTAAGTTAAGTATTATTATTATTATGTATCACATGCAACCGTGATTGGGAGTCCCATATGCAGGCACACAATTGGCCCAGTGTTTCTCTCCCTCTAAAAACAGAAATGTTTTTGCCTGTACAAAATATTATTTTGGCCTTTATTCAGATTACAAACGCTCACCTAATTCTTTTTAAAAACCTCCAAAATAACTTCAAATATCGTTATACAGTATCAAGTTGATGGCACAGTCAAATAGCCGGCACCTACATAAAGCTGAGTGACTCACTCATTCATGGCTTTGGATCAAAATAAATAAGTACCAAACATTCTTTCTGGTAGTCTTTAATAAAGAAATGTTTTGGTCAACCTGACCTGAACACCATGTACAGTTTTATAATATGGGCTATTAGCAGGATAATATACCTTTACCAACACATCTCAGTATTTTGATACTTTGTGGATGGGGCCTCCCCTGTGGCGCAGCTGTCTAAGTCACCGTATCGCAATGCAAACTGTGTTGCTACAGATACCCGTGTTGGGAGACCCATGAGGCGGCTTTTGGTTTTAATTTAGAAACCGCCAATCCTCTATATGTAATTATTGATGGAGAGTCACGTCATATTTTTTGATATATACTGTAGGCCTATCGTAAGCGACATGAGTCTCACTATTGTTGAGTAATGTGCTATTAAAAGTGGTGTATGTCTTATTTATTTAAAGAGCATATTGAAGTTAGATGCAATAGGATTTGAAGCATTAGCCTACAACTATTTTAGCACCGTTTCGTGCTGCTCTGAGACAAGCATGGGGACTGGTCTTGTTAAATCAATTAGATTATGACTGAATCTCCGCTTGGGTATTGGTTAGACTAAAAATATGATATATAAATGTTATGCTCTTAGTGTAACCTTTATTTAACTAGGCAAGTCAGGTAATTATTATTTACAAGGACAGCCTACTCCTTCCTCCCCATCGAGGAATTGAACCCTGGTCTCCCACGTGCCAGCACATGACACAGGGATTCTCTAGCTAAATAGCCCAGTACTGTGTAGCCTACTCCCGACCGCCACGATGTACAGCGCAATTCCATCCAAACGGAAACCCAAAGGTTTTTCTGTTTTTCTTGGAATATAAACACAATAGTATTAATCAAATATGAAGCAAATTAACCAAACTCTTAAAGTAATTGGAAAGGTACAAAGATACAAATTATTTGTGACATTGTGGTTACAATAAAGAATGTAAACAAGATGCTGTGTTTTTATTTACAGTAGTTATGGAAAACAGGTTTTCAAACAATTGTAGCCTGATTATCAGGACAATAGACTCTTTATAGCCCAGCTACCGTAGGTGTGACCATCCCCTTACCTGCAATGTATTCAATGGTTCAGAGTACTCCCGAATATCGTGGTATCCAATTGATAGTAGTTACTGTCTTGTCTCATCGCTACAACTCCTGTACGGACTCGGAAGAGACAAAGGTTGAGAGCCATGTGTCCTCTGAAACACAACCCAACCAAGCCGCACTGCTTCTTAAGCGGGCATTCAACCCGGAAGCCAGCCGCACCAATGTGTTGGAGGAAACACCGTACACCTAGCGACCTGGTCAGCGTGCACTGCACCCAGGCCGCCACAGGAGTCGCTAAAGATTTTCTATTGGGTTCAGGTCTGGAGACTGGCTAGACCACTCCAGGACCTTGAGATGCTTCTTACGGAGCCACTCCTTAGTTGCCCTGGCTGTGTGTTTTGGGTCGTTGTCATGCTGGAAGACACAGCCATGACCCATCTTCAATGCTCTTACTGAGGGAAGGACAAGATGGCCAAGATCTCGCAATACACGGCCCCATCCATCCTCCCCTCAATACGGTGCAGTTGTCCTGTCCCCTTTGCAGAAAAGCATCCCCAAAGAATGATGTTTCCACCTCCATGCTTCACGGTTGGGATGGTGTTCTTGGGGTTGTACTCACCCTTCTTCTTCCTCCAAACACGGCGAGCGGAATTTAGACCAAAAAGCTCTATTTTTGTCTTATTAGACCACATGACCTGCTCCCATTACTCCTCTGGATCATCCAGATGGTCAGGTCCCCCCGCTGGCTTGAGCAGGGGGACCTTGCGTGCGCTGCAGGATTTTAATCCATGACGGCGTAGTGTGTTACTAATGGTTTTCTTTGAGACTGTGGTCCCAGCTCTCTTCAGGTCATTGACCAGGTCCTGTCGTGTAGTTTTGGACTGATCCCTCACATTCCTCATGATCATTGATGCCCCACGAGGTGAGATCTTGCATGGAGCCCCAGACCAAGGGTGATTGACCATCGTCTTGAACTTCTTCCATTTTCCAATAATTGCGCCAACAGTTGTTGCCTTCTCACCAAGCTGCTTGCCTATTGTCCTGTAGCCCATCCCAGCCTTGTGCAGGTATACAATTTTATCCCTGATGTCCTTACACAGCTATCTGGTCTTGGCCATTGTGGAGAAGTTGGAGTCTGTTTGATTGAGTGTGTGGACAGGTGTCTTTTATACAGGTAACAAGTTCAAACAGCTGCAGTTAATACAGGTAATGAGTGGAGAACAGGTGGACTTCTTAAAGAAAAACCGGTCTATGAGAGCTTGAATTCTTACTGGTTGGTAGGTGATCAAATACTTATGTCATGCAATAAAATGCAAATTAATTACTTACAAATCATACAATGTGATTTTTTGGAATTTGTTTTAGATTCCGTCTCTCACAGTTGAAGTGTACCTATGATAAAAAATTACAGACCTCTACATGCTTTGTAAGTAGGAAAACCTGCAAAATCGGCAGTGTATCAAATACTTGTTCTCCCCACTTGTTCTCCCCACATATATATATACATGTACACACTGCTCAAAACAATATAGGGAACATGATAAGAATGAAACAATAAGAATGAAATATTCTTATTAAATACTTTTTCTTTACATAGTTGAATGTGCTGATAACAAAATCACACAAAAATGATCAATGGAAATCAAATTTATCAACCCATGGAGGTCTGGATTTGGAGTGACACTCAAAATTAAAGTGGAAAACCACACTACAGGCTGATCCAAATTTGATGTAATGATGTTAAAACAAGTCAAAATGAGGCTCAGTAGTGTGTGTGGCCTCCACGTGCCTGTATGACATCCCTACAACGCCTGGGCATGCTCCTGATGAGGTGGTGGATGGTCTCCTGAGGGATCTCTTCTCAGACCTGGACTAAAGCATCTGCCAACTCCTGGACAGTCTGTTGGTGGATGGAGCGAGACATGATGTCCCAGATGTGCTCAATTGGATTCAGGTCTGGGGAATGGGCGGGCCAGTCCATAGCATCAATGCCTTCCTCTTGCAGGAACTGCTGACACTCCAGCCACATGAGGTCTAGCATTGTCTTGCATTAGGAAGTACCCAGGGCCAACCGCACCAGCATATGGTCTCACAAGGGGTCTGAGGATCTCATCTTGGTACCTAATGGCTGTCAGGCTACCTCTGGCGAGCACATGGAGGGCTGTGCGGCCCCCCAAAGAAATGCCACGCCACACCATGACTGACCCACCGCCAAACCGGTCATGCTGGAGGATGTTGCAGGCAGCAGAACGCTCTCTACGGCGTCTCCAGACTCTGTCACGTGCTCACTGTGAACCTGCTTTCATCTGTGAAGAGCACAGGGCGCCAGTGGCGAATTTGCCAATCTTGGCGTTCTCTGGCAAATGCCAAACGTCCTGCACGGTGTTGGGCTGTAAGCACAACCCCCACCTGTGGACGTCGGGCCCTCATACCACCCTCATGGAGTCTGTTTCTGACCGTTTGAGCAGACACATGCACATTTGTGGCCTGCTGGAGGTCATTTTGCAGGGCTCTGGCAGTGCTCCTCCTGCTCCTCCTTGCACAAAGGCGGTGGTAGCGGTCCTGCTGCTGGGTTGTTGCCCTCCTACGGCCTCCTCCATGTCTCCTGATGTACTGGCCTGTCTCCTGGTAGCGCCTCCATGCTCTGGACACTACGCTGACAGACACAGCAAACCTTCTTGCCACAGCTCGCATTCATGTGCCATCCTGGATGAGCTGCACTACCTGAGCCACTTGTGTGGGTTGTAGACTCCGTCTCATGCTACCACTAGAGTGAAAGCACCGCCAGCATTCAAAAGTGACCAAAACATCAGGCAGGAAGCATAGGAACTGGGAAGTTGTCTGTGGTCACCACCTGCAGAACCTATGACTTATGTTGAAATAATGTTTACAATAAAATACAATATATCAGAGTAATACAATACATCATATGCTACAATATCATTCTTAGTCATTGTATTCCTTGAAATGGTGGGAGGTAAGCTAATAAGTCTAATACATATTTATTTTTTTACAATGGAATACAATATACTAGAATAGAAAGAGTCACCCTCCACGGTTCCAAGCTCTTCAGAGTTTTAATAAGCGCAGGCCTCAACAGACTTACCACACCCCTCTACCTGTGTAAGACCTGCTTGACTGTTTGACGCACTGAAGGCGGAGGCACTTTCATTTTCTTTCTGACAAGTACACTGGCACGCTAATGAAAGTACATTTAAAGGGGATAAGAAGCTTCCAAAGTCTCTTTACTCAGTGTGGAACTTACACTCTTCCGTGATACATTATACATTCCGTTCTCAGGCTTAGGCTCTATCCCAAATGGCATCCTATTCCCTACAAAGTTCTCACTTTTTGACCATGGTCTTGGTCAAAAGTAGTGCACTATGTAGGGACTTGGGTGCTATTTGGGAAGTACCTACAGTTTATGTACGGCTTAATCTGTCCTATAAACCCGCCCCTCCATCGCCAGGCTCCCAGGTCTGTAAAGGCTAATTTCTTTATCTGCTCTTAAGACGGTGCCAACTTTCTTAAATCTGAAACAGCTGCTCTTGCTCTTGGTTTAACACACCGAAAGTAAAATGGCATCAGCCATGGATTTCACTAATGGTTTGAGATAGATGTGTTCGTGAATTGAAAGTAGCTTTCCTTTCTAATTTTTTTTTTCAGTTATCGTGTCCCCACTGCTGTTGGAATGGTTCACATTTGTGTTCTCTCACGAGGAATGGAGAAACATTTGTTTTTGTTACCTCATGAGTTTTGAAGTACACTCTAAGAAAAAATAAGTGCTATCTAGTACCTAAAAGGGTTCTTCGGCTGTCCCCATAGAATTCCAGGTATAGTCCTTTTGGGTGCCATGTATAACCCTTTCCACAGGGGATTCTATATGGAACCCAAAAGGGTTCTACCTGGAGCCAAAAATGGTTATCCTATGGGGACAGCCGACGAACCCATTTGGAACTATATTTTCTATTATATTATTATTATTATTATTACAGTAGAACTACACTTTACTAAAGTCAATGGACACTAATGTACCTCAGCATTTCTCATCCATGATTATTTCAACATAGCAATAATACAACTCAGGCAGAAATTACTTTTGGGTCGTTCCACGAAATGGATGCCTTTTGAATGTGCAAACTTCTAAGAAATTATCTTTAAAATATCTCTTCTTTCAACATTCAATTTCAGAAAGGATATATTTAGACTACAGAAGAAACATTTTTTTCCCTCCCATCTCAAGCATTAAAATCCTATGAACTAAGAGCATTTTATCTGCATTTTTAGCACACCATCTGTAACTGCCTAACTATTATTTAAAAGCATGTTTGAGATGAATCCCACATTTTCTCATTGATCAAGTATAAACAAAGTCACCTATCAAACTGATGAAGTTACCATTGGGTTTTTAACAGGGTTGACAATAAAAGGGTTGAGGTTTTTAGGTGAAGATCGGCCATTACTCCTCATGTGGTGAAGAGCATGGGACGACATGGCAAGGTTGATGTGTTGAGTTCAATCACCTCAGTCAAAGATGATAAAGCAATTATAAATAGACAAAAAAAAGTGTACTTTCTTTCTCTCACCATGCTGTTCAGAAGACCCAAACGATGTCACCTGCTGTGAATAATTTAACTTGGTGGAATGGTTGATTATTTTAAATTGTTTTAAAATGAGGGACATACGTGAATGCATCCCGAATCACACAAATATAAATAATCATCTTCAGCCATGACTTTGTCAAAGCAGCAAAATGACTAGGCCTTTACAATGCTGGTGAAACTTGGGATACATTTCAGGATTAAGTGTGTTGAAATCTTCCTGGAAGTGACACAGGGTTGGTGTAGGGACATGTCAAAATGATGCATTTTGGCACTTTAGCAAGCCTTTATTCATATAAAAACATATAGATGTATTGAATTCTCCATGTGGTCTATATTAAAGTGCACTCCATTTAATATAACAAGCTAATAACATTCAATATTGGTGCATCATTTCCACTTCAAACTTCAAAGGGAAGCAAACTACACCCATTTTTGTGGAACGACCCGCCCCTTACTGATGATAAATTGAGAAGAAAACAACACGTGGGTGTGTTTGTATGTGTGTGTGTGTGTGTGTGTGTGTGTGTGTGTGTGTGTGTGTGTGTGTGTGTGTGTGTCCTGGCCGTACAGGTAAGATATATTTTCCATCCTTTCCAAAGAGAACAACTTGTATATGTGCTGTACTCACCACAAAGAGGGTGCGGAAGGAGGCCAGGTCACCGAAGAAGTCTTCGACGCTGAGGACGTGGGGGTCGAAGGCGTAGTAGCTGCCCAGGCTCTCGTATAGCTTCTGCATGTTCTTGTGCATGGTGGAAAGCTTCTCGTATTGCTCCCGCGAATGCTTGGAGAAGCCGTGAAGGGAGGTACAGTCAAGGAAAGTAACATGTTTTTTTTGTCAATAGTACTTGTCAAACCATTTGAAAAATCGATTCAAATACTTGAATTGTGCCTGATTGATCTTGCCTTGCTCAATAAACCAATAGAAAGGTCCCCAAACGTTAAACCCCACACATCTGGCACTCCAGGTGACTGGCACTCCAGACAGACTCATGGAAACGCTCAAAGTATGTGAACCCAACAACACAAAAATGGTACTTCATAACAGTTTGTCACCATGATGTGTGATGTCACACAACAATAAACAGTCATCATTAAGCAAATGGAGAAAACTATAACTTCGCATCATTCACTCGCTTGCAGGGGAAAGAATAGCGGCGCGAAAGCCAGTCCTTTCCAGACAGGAGAGGTCAGAGAACGTGTGTTGTCATACCAACAATATAAAACCATCCCTGAGCTAGTTATCAAACCACCACCATTCACTCGTTTGTAAACCCACCCACACAAAAAATGCTAAAAGAAAACATTGCATTTCACACAGGGAGAGGTCAGAGAAACTATTGTGTGTGTTTCAATAACCTCTCCATCTCACTTTGGAGTCTTTGGCACCATGGGCTAATAGCATGCGGGCCAGGAGTAATAGGAATGCATTTTGTAGTAGGCCGCAACACAAATGGCTGTTGGAATAGCTGATTTCAGTCATTGTTCCATTGTTTCTCCCTACAAGAGAGGGGTTGGGTCGTCTTGAACCGCGGCCCATGCCGCACTGTGTAATTTACAGGGCAGATGAAGCACTTTCTACCGGGTGAATGGCTATTAACAGCTGCTCCTGTCAGTGCGGCATTATCCCAGCGGCCTCTGAACGCATGGAGACCAGACTCTGGTTGTTCTTTGCCACAAACGCAGATGGAAAAACACACAGTGTGACAGTGTGTGAGATGAGGTGAAAAGCACACCTCTATTGCACCCATTTTGCAAAACGACTTTCAGAAGGCAAGGTAGCAGGCATGGATACACACACAGCAGTGTGACTGGACACACACACACACACACACACACAACCACTACGGAGCTCTCACTGTCAGCAACACACAACAACACTGAGGATTTGTTAGACACAACACGGCATCCAACACCGCCACTGTTCTATCAATCACTTACACAACCCTTCATCTATCTACCTGTATCTCCTGATCTATGCATTTGTGCATCTGTCCCAGGCTGTCTAAAGCTGATCTACAGCCCTATTGGCTGGGCTGTGGATCTATGGATGGGGGATGGTGTGTATGGGATCTATCAGGGGTTCTATGGGGGATCCTATGGGGGTGTGACGGCTGATCGGGGGCCTTGCTGCAGCCGTGTCCTCGGCGACGTTGAATCAAGCTGAGCAGGGATGAAAGCAGGGACGGCGGGAGGCGAGACAAGCTGGATTAGCTCTCAGCGGGTCAGTGTTTACTGGACCTCAACAGCAGCACTGGCAATGACCAACGCTACAGCCCACACAGCCTGGCGATGATAGATTTATCTGGCTGATAGATGTGTCTATCTCTCTCTTCATCTCCCTTTCACTTTTTCTGTCACACTGTCTATCTCACTTACGCTCCCGTTCTCTCGCTCTCTCTCTGTCACTTTCTCGATTTCTCTCTGTGTTCCTCGATCTTTCTTTTTATATATATTGTTTCTCTCTCTTTCTCCGTCTCTCGTCAGCTCCCTTTAAAGATCAAAAGAGCTGGATGGAAGGGTGTTTACATCAAACCTTGTTTCCACACATCCAATCTCTCAAAGATGCCAACTTTCAACAAAGTTGAACAGTAGTTCTAGCCCATTAAGGTCTGGCTAAACCACAATATGGTCCTGCTTAACCAATGTTCCTGACTATTTTTCTCTCCCCTTCACCAGCTGTAAGCAGCACTTTTAGTGTCACGTGATAATGAGCCCAAAAATGTCATCAAATCCACTAATGGTGCAAGGTTTGAGTGTTTCACACAAGTGCTCCCACTCACTTTGTCATATGATTCTAGCTCAAACACTAGAACCAATAAAGCAGTGCTCACGAAGTCATGCTCCCTCCATTCTTGACTTTTCCTAAATAAGTCTATACAACAAACTGTCGGTGTTTGAATCTTAATATCACAAATAGAACTGGAGTTATAACCAGTTATAAGAGGACATGTCATTTTTTTATGGGTTTTCCCCCATTACTCCTTCTCTCAACAGTTGTAAATACCTAGCTGATAATTGCCCTGATAATTGCTTCGAAACTAAACCTAAAATACACCAAAACTAATTTCACAAAAATAACAACAGATTCCATAAATTAAGTAAAGTATGATGATGAGAAAGGGGGTGAATGGGTGAGTTGATGAGCTCCCGAGTGGCGCAGCGGTCTATGGCACTGTATCTCAGTGCATGAGGCGTCACTGCAGACACCCTGGTTTCAAATCCAGGCTGTAATCACAACCGAAAGTGATTGGGAGTCCCATAGGGACAATTGGCCCAGTGTCCTCTCGGTTTGGCTGGTGTACGCCATCATTGTAAATAAGAATTTGTTCTTTACTGACTTGCCAAGTTAATAAGGGTAAAAAAAAGAATAATCTATGAGCGAGGGGAAGTGCATAATTCTGTAGAGGCATAATTCTGTAATTACCAATCGTGAATGAAGAACAGGGCAGGTACAGTGTATTGTATTGATCCATTCTAATTATAATCTTAAAATGGTATGTACCCTATATCAGTCCAATGAATCCAAGCAGTCTGATCAGTCTACTCTAGCCTACTCGGAGTATGCTACACAGTGATAGTGTGTGTACATTTTATTTTTTGGTGCATTTTACCCCTTTTCTCCACAATTTTGTGTTATCCAATTGGTAGATACAGTCTTGTCCCATCGCTGCAACTCACATACGGACTCGGGAGAGGCAAAGGTCGAGAGCCATGCGTCCTCCGAAACTCGACCCTACCATGCCACACTGCTTCTTGACACACTGCTCGCTTAACCCGGATGTCAGCCGCACCAATGTATCGGAGGAAACACCATACAACTGGCGACCGTGTCACCATGCATGCGCCCGGACCACCACAGAAGTTGGAGGCCAAACACGCCCCTAACGCGGATGATGCTGGGCCAATTGTGCATTGCCTCATGGGTCTCCCGGTCATGGCTGGCTGCTACACAGCCCGGGATTGAACCCGGATCTGTGGTAACGCCTCAAGCACTGAGTGTGCGTAATTGTACATGCTGAACGGCTTCCAATATCTGGGAAAAAAATCCACATCGGGCAGCAGGAGAGAGTATTCGGCGAATGTGGTGATGAGGCTTGTGGAACCTTGGGTTGGCAAGCGGAAAAGTTTAACCTTGGACAATTTCTTCACTTCACTGTCATTGGCCGGCACCGCAAAATAAGGAACCTGCACAGCCGTTGCACAGTACTCCACAATGGTGCTGAAGAATGACAAGATAACGGGGACACAATAAAGAGAGAACCGGAGACTATTACACACTACAAGCAAACAAAGGTATGTCAAAGTGTGTCAAGCAAGTGAAAGTTACGAAGATTTCTGTCAACTGTTAGGACAACGAATAATAGCTCAATTAAATTCAACCAATGCCATTGCGTGAAGACGCACAAAATGTAAACATGAGCTGACAGTAATTGACTATTTTTGATTGCTGCTATATCAACGCTGATATTAATTATAATGCCAGTATTGCTTTTGTGCTGATTTTTACTATTTATCAAGGCCACTTGGTGCTTAAAATGATGTTTAGGCTACTGATGTTTTCATCATTTAACCACGCGTATGGCTGACAATCAGTCTTGGTGGTTGGAGTATTTAGTTTATTTAGTCATTAGAAGAATAAGCTGTTACCGTGTTCCAACACATATGCCTTCCGTTTCATAGTTGTAACAAAGGCACTTCAAAAATAAAATGCATAGAACACTTGAATTTGTGTTTTTGTAGCCAGTCTACAGTAACGTAAACTAATGAAAATGCTTTAGTGTTCTAATGTTACCCAAGCCTTCATAAACACAACACAATTATTATTTTTACGCTAGCATATATGAAATGTATTAATTACACTGTTAGAATGTTGCAGTAAGAATGACTGCTCATTAGCTTGAAGGTGGTCCCTTTTGTATCGGCGTTCTTCGTTTGTAGAAAGAGAGTCGGACCGAAATGCAGCGTGGTGGTTACTCATGACTTTAATGAAAAAAGCGACACATGAAATAACTAACAAATACAAAACAACAAACGGAACGTAAAACCTAATACAGCCTATCTGGTGAAACTGGTGCGTTCTGAGCCCTCTCCTGTACTCCCTGTTCACCCACGACTGCGTGGCCACGCACGCCTCCAACTCAATCATCAAGTTTGCGGACGACACAACAGTGGTAGGCTTGATTACCAACAACGACGAGACGGCCTACAGGGAGGAGGTGAGGGCCCTCGGAGTGTGGTGTCAGGAAAATAACCTCACACTCAACGTCAACAAAACTAAGGAGATGATTGTGGACTTCAGGAAACAGCAGAGGGAACACCCCCTATCCACATCGATGGAACAGTAGTGGAGAGGGTAGCAAGTTTTAAGTTCCTCGGCATACACATCACAGACAAACTGAATTGGTCCACTCACACTGACAGCGTCGTGAAGAAGCGCAGCAGCGCCTCTTCAACATCAGGAGGCTGAAGAAATTCGGCTTGTCACCAAAAGCACTCACAAACTTCTACAGATGCACAATCGAGAGCATCCTGGCGGGCTGTATCACTGCCTGGTACGGCAACTGCTCCGCCCTCAACCGTAAGGCTCTCCAGAGGGTAGTGAGGTCTGCACAACGCATCACCGGGGCAAACTACCTGCCCTCCAGGACACCTACACCACCCGATGTTACAGGAAGGCCATAAAGATCATCAAGGACATCAACCACCCGAACCACTGCCTGTTCACCCCGCTATCATCCAGAAGGCGAGGTCAGTACAGGTGCATCAAAGCTGGGACCGAGAGACTGAAAAACAGCTTCTATCTCAAGGCCATCAGACTGTTAAACAGCCACCACTAACATTGAGTGGCTGCTGCCAACACACTGTCATTGACACTGACCCAACTCCAGCCACTTTAATAATGGGAATTGATGGGAAATAATGTAAATATATCACTAGCCACTTTAAACAATGCTACCTTATATAATGTTACTTACCCTACATTATTCATCTCATATGCATACGTATATACTGTACTCTACATCATCGACTACATCCTTATGTAATACATGTATCACTAGCCACTTTAACTATGTCACTTTGTTTACTTTGTCTACACACTCATCTCATATGTATATACTGTACTCGATACCATCTACTGTATGCTGCTCTGTACCATCACTCATTCATATATCCTTATGTACATATTCTTTATCCCCTTACACTGTGTATAAGACAGTAGTTTTGGAATTGTTAGTTAGATTACTTGTTGGTTATCACTGCATTGTCGGAACTAGAAGCACAAGCATTTCGCTACACTCGCATTAACATCTGCTAACCATGTGTATGTGACAAATAAAATTGGATTTGATTTGAACTACACAGAGACAGGAACAATCACCCACGAAATACACAGAGAAACCCCGGCTACCTAAATACGGTTCCCAATCAGAGACAACGAGAATCACCTGACTCTGATTGAGAACCGCCTCAGGCAGCCAAGCCTATACAACAACCCTACTCAGCCACAATCCCAAATACTACAAACCCCAATACGAAAATACAATATAATAACCCCATGTCACACCCTGGCCTGAACAAATAATTAAAGAAAACACAAAATACTAAGACCAAGGCGTGACACCTTTGAGGCCCACCGATTCAAGTGTTCATGTTCAACCTAATAGTGCGTATATAGAATTCAGGTTATGCAAGTTTGGTTCCAAATATAACTAAGGGATATTACTATTATTACAACATTATTATGATATATTTCAAGCAAACGGTGAGAATAGAGAACATAGTGTGGTTTCTGTAGCTCAGTTGGTAGAGCATGGCGCTTGTAACGCCAGGGTAGTGGGTTCGATTCCCGGGACCACCCATACGTAGAATGTATGCACACATGACTGTAAGTCGCTTTGGATAAAAGCGTCTGTTAAATGGCATATATTATTATATTATATATTAGTGTGATGGTGAGGAGTCGTCGATGGCCTATGTTCGCTAGGGAGAGGCAGGCTGAAGTAAGTAAACCGCGAGGATGAGAAGTGTTCATAACAGGTGAATGGATGAATCAAGCAGGTGAGAAAGTTCAGGTAACTGTGCTTGAGCTGTTCACGTGGCTGTGCTGTGGTGTGGCATGCATTGATTGCTGGGCCACTTGTTGTTCAGCATGAGTGAGGTATCTACACCAGAGCAGTGAAGGGTTGCTGTCCGTCTATCTGGATGCCTGTCCATCTACCTGGCTGCTTGTCCCTCTGTCTGTCTGTCCGTCTGTCCGTCTGTCCGTCTGTCCGTCTGTCCGTCCGTCCGTCCCTCTGTCCGTCTGTCCGTCTGTCCGTCCGTCCGTCCGTCCGTCTGTCCGTCTGTCTGTCTGTCTGTCTGTCTGTCTGTCGCTGGGGACTGGTGTTAGGCTCAATGGGATTCAGCGACTGTTCTTTCCACATCAAAGACATGTCATACTGACAGTATCTGACACCTGACTGTCCTACAGCAGTGCCAGCATGCAGCCTTCTCAAACAAAATCTCTCAATTTCTCATACAGTCTCTCTCTGTTACTCTGCTATTCTCGTGCTTTCTCTCTGCTGGTCTCTCTCTCTCTCTCTCTCTCTCTCTCTCTTCCATTGTCCTGCTAACTTTTTCCTCTTTCTTATTTTCTTGCTTCCTTGCTATTTCCCCATTCTCTCCATCTCAAAATCACACACACTCACATACAGACACATTGTTTTCTCTCAGTATTTCTTCCCTCTCTCCCTCCTCATTCCTCCCTGTCCTCCCATATTCAGAGAGAGGGGAAACTTTCAGAAGTGCTCTCAGCACTCACTGTGCCTGTTTCCTGTGTCACCTGGGCTTCAAAAAGCTCTGAGCGGAGAGGGGTCTCAAGGTAAAGCATAACGCAGCCTCCTCTGGCAGCCAGGCTCTGCCTGTTTGTCAGTCTCCTCTCATCTACCCGTCTCTCTCTCCACCAGCTGTCCTCAAAGGAGCAAAGGAAAGGCTGCATTACCTCTGCACTGCGCCTTACATCACTGACGCAGAGCAAGATTCATTGTTAGGGAGTTGTAGTGGGCTGATAAAAGGGATGTACTGGATATATATATATATGGATTAATGGACTGGCTACTAGACTGTCCAATACTCCGAATATTACTTTCTAGATTCCTAGAACAATATACTCGTTCTTTATCAACTCTGCCTGCAATTTTCTATGTTGCTATGTTGTCCCTTACTTTTGCTTTTGCATATCATCTGGACAATCCTAGACGATCTTAACTGAGCTATCAAAATTCAAGAGGCTAGTCAGCTATTTAAAAATAAACATTGAATCATTATTGGATTCTTAAGGACATTTAGCCCTGTAGAGAACTGTGTTCTGTCATAGTCAGTCCCGAGCCCACCATTATTCCACTCTCAGCCCACTAACGCCTCTACGTCTGTCCCTGTCTAATGCCTCTCTCTCCCTCCTCCTCACTCCACCTCAGCACCACCAGGTCACATCCAATCCCATGAGTTGGCCCGGGCGCTAACGCCCTGTGACAGCCTCCGCGGTATCTGCCACGGCCCGTCACAGGGGGTTGTCAATCTGCACCAGCTGACGTGTGGCCTCCAATTATGTCCTGTACACAACACAATACAACAGGCTGGTACTGGTTGGCACCGGCGCCATCATGGCCATACCTGGCTCACCCCAATGTTGCTGTCCAAGGGACATGTCCTGAAATGTGGGGCCATGTCAATGGTGTTGGGCATGGCTTATGGTGCTGCCCACATGGTCTCCTCCCTCTCTCCCATCACTCTCTCTCTCCCTCCCCCTCTATCAATCTGCTTCCTGGTTGGATAGACTGTGTCCAGTCTACTGGGCAGCCACAGTGTAATTTGGCTTAAAGGGACACAGGGGATAAAGAAGCCTGAGAGCCTGGGTAGGAAAAACTCAGGTTTAGCGTCGGGCCTCCAGAGTACCAGGATCCAAAAAACACATAGAAAAAAGCATTAAATAAACATTAATGGAACTGGGTTAGAGGATATTTATTAAGAGAGCTTTTTGGCCCCCTCGCCGACGAGAGTGACGTGCATCATTTGAATAACTCTTACATGCACACAGATAAACAAACAAGTCAATTTATGTGGTCATTTTGAAAATAAATGTTTCAGCTGTTTTTCCAGGGGAAGTATGTGTGTGTTTTTATTTTGGAATGGTTTACGACAAAACCGAGAAGTTGAACAATGTCGAATCCCCCCAAAAACACTTGGCTTTCAGGCTACAGTAAGTCTGACTTGGTGTCACGTTGCCGTGTGCTAAAAACAAGACCTTAATCATGGCTTAGTGATGATGAAAATACCCTTTGCCAATGGTAAATACACTGATAAAGAGTGACTGATTAAACAATGCACACAGTAATGAGAACAACTTTGTTTCATAAGCTCAGAGTTTGTGACAGCATACCAGTAGATTAAAAGTGGATTAAAAGTGGAAGAAGAGTTAGGTTATATACAGATTGACTCCCAGAATTGTTTCCTCATTTTGAAAACTTTGTGGACCCAATTTTCTGACAGATATGTCTGACTGACTCTAGCACTGCAGAACTGTATCAAGAATGTGGTAGGTGAGAAAAATATGTGATAGTCAGTTTTAAAATATACTCTATAGGCTGGCTTTTGTCCCTAAAAACATTTCTCACAAACTGCTTTACATTACCCCTACCTACACCTCCAAAGAGGAAGCAGCAGCACAGTGGCAAAAACCCCCAGGAAAAGCTAATTAAGAAACCTAGAGCACAACCAGACTCAGGTGTGCCTACAACTGTCTGAACTCAGAATTCTAGTCAATAACAACCAGAATACTTCTCCAACTCCCTAAAACTCCATTTGAATGCAGGAAAAAGGTTTGTTGTGCCCATGAAAAGAACACAAAAGTTGGGTTCATTTCACACAGTGAAAATAATTAAAATTGTACCAAATTGAAATCCACAGCACTGTAAAACTCATTGAAAACTCCTGGACGTTATCCAAAGTAATTAACAAAACACCTTGGACATGCCATAGACAACACCCCCCCCCCCTCATTCATATTGCTGTCTGGTCTTCCTATCTCTTTCATTCTTGCCTTTTCTTTCTTCTCTCTCTCCCTCTCTGCCCCCTCTCTCTTTCTCTCCCTCCCTCTCTAGCTCTCTCTCTCCCCCTCTGTCCTTCACTTCCAACAAGGTGAGAATTGTCTGATAGTGTCACTCCTGCCACTCCTCCATGTGTAATTACATTTCATTGTACGGCTGCACGAGCAATCAGAGCACATCCTCATTTAGCGGTGACCCCCCGGTGAAAAAGGATGGAAATGGAGCACAACCGAGGGAGTGGTCAGATGACTGAAGAGGTACTCGTTTACTCCAATGTATATTGACAAGGATAGTTTGGCTGAGGAGAAACCTTTTGTCGGCATCCCAAATGGCACCCTATTCTCTTTAAAATACATTACTTTGACCGGGCCCATAGGCCTGTGGTCAAAAGTAGTGCACTATGAAGGAAAGTGGGTGCTATTTGGGACAAAGCCTGGAGATTGTTGTTAGAAATCAGAGAAAAAGAGACAAAAACGCTCCTGGATCAATCATAATGCCAGTATGTTCATTCAGTGAATTAAATAAATGAAGACTATGATAGAATTGCTTATGAAATCATGCACATTTAGAACTTGACTGAGAGAGATGCAGGCTTAGCATCAATTAGCTACCCGGAGATGTTAAATAACAAGACGGTACAGAACACACAAAGGAGTATAAAAGGTGTATATCGCCGGAGCTGGATCTGTCAACTACAACAGTAGTACACACATGCACGTACACAAGCATAGAACTAATGGAAATGAGGCTTTTAACTTCTCCACGTACATTGGGTCTCTCCTTAATGTCCCTTATCTCTGAGTAAGGCTGGCAGCTGAGAGTCAAATCTGATTCCAGATCAGTGTCTCTGTCAATGTCCCAAGTGCATACACAGACTTACAAGTAAAGATACAGACACAGTCAGAAACACAATACCATTAAAAGTACACATGCACAGCCTTTCACACTTAAGATCAGAAACGCACACTCACACTCACACACACACACACACACACACACACACACACACACGTTTTATGATTTCAGAGGTACTGCTAGGGTTGCAAAGCGTCGGAGCATTTCTGGTAAATTTCCAGAATTTTTCTGGAAATTTTCATGGGAAGGTAAGCCCTGGAAATTGGGGAATTTTGCTTAAATTCATCAAAAAAGTTAGCTTACAACAGTGAACCTTTGTTGTGGGATACACATAAGGGAATTCTAGGTCTTGTGGCATATTTTGGTTACGATCGTTTAAATATGGATTGGACCAAGGTGCAGCGTGGTAGGCGAACAACTTACTTCATTTAAAAAGAACACCGAAAAACAACAAAATACAAAACGAACGTAAAGTTCTGCAGGCTACACAGCACCTATACAAAATCAAGATCCCACAAACTAAGGTGGAAAACTGGCTGCCTATGTATGATCCCCAATCAGAGACAACGAGACAGCTGCCTCTGATTGGGAACCATACCCGGTCAACAAAGAAATAGAACACATAGATTTTCCCATTCAAGTCACACCCTGACCTAACCAAATATAGAATAAAAAAGGGCACTATCTGATGTGTGGAGACATTTCACTGCTGCTAGTGTAGAAGGAAAAGCTGTGTACATTTGCAAATACTGTGCCAAATCATATGTGAGGAATGCCGCAAAGATGCAGAATCATCTGGCCAAGTACATAAAGTTCCCTCAGCACTCACAACAAGCAACCTCTGACAAAAGTCCCTATACTTCTATATTCCAGGTGAAAATGATGAATCAGAATCATCGATAGCAACAGCTCATGGTCCTCCTGGAATCAGATTTTTTTTTGACTCAATGGAGGAACGTAGTCAGAGGAATGCTGATGAATGTCTTGTTCAAGCTGTGTATGCAACTGGTTCACCTCTGATGCTCACAGTTAATGTGTATTGGAAGATATTTCTGAATGTTCTTCGCCCAGCATACACCCCTCCAACCAGACATGCTTTATCTACTAATTTGTTGGATGCAGAGTTCAACAGAGTTCAAGTGAAGGTCAAGCAAATCATAGAGAAAGCAGACTGTATTGCAATCACCTCTGATGGGTGGTCGGATGTTTGTGGGCAAGGAATAATTAACTACATCATCTCCACCCCTCAACTAGTATTCTACAAGAGAACAGACACAAGTGATAACAGGCACACTGGTCTCTAAATTGCAGATGAGCTGAAGGTGGTCATTAATGACCTTGGACCACAGAAGGTATTTACACTGGTGACAGACAATGCTGCGAACATGAAGGCTGCTTGGTCTAAAGTGGAGGAGTCCTTCCTTCACATCACAGCCATTGGCTGTGCTGTTCATGCATTGAATCTGCTCCTCAAGGACATCATGGCAGTGAAAACAATGGACACACTCTACAAGAGAGCCAATGAAATGGTTAGGTATGTGAAGGGTCATCAAGTTATAGCAGAAATCTACCAAGCAAAGTGAGAAGAATAAGAGCACAACTTTGAAGCTGCCCAGCAACACCCGTTGGGGTCTCTCCAAGAAATGGCCATATCACAGTCTGCCGATATGGACAGCCCCATCAAGAGGATCCTCCTGGATGATGTATTTTGGGGGAGAGTGGTGACCAGCCTGAAAATCCTGAAACCTATAGCAGTAGCCATTGCACGGATTGCGGGAGACAATGCCACCCTGTCTGATGTTCAGACTCTGCTTGCTGATGTAGGAGAATAAATCCGTACTGCCTTGTCCACTTCACTGTTCTGAAATACATCAAAAAGCGTGAAGACTTTTGCCTGAAGCCCATACACGCCACAGCGTACATGTTGGACCACAAGTATGCAGGCAAGAGCATCGTGTCTGGCGCAGAGATCAACAAGGCCTATGGTGTCATTACTACCGTGTCTCGCCACCTTGGCCTGGATGAGGGCAAGGCTATTGGCAGTCTGGCGAACTACACTTGCAAGCAGGGGCTTTGGGATGGAGATACAATATGGCAGTCGTGCCACCATATCTCATGTCACCTGGTGGAAGGGATTTTGTGGATCTGAGGCTCTTTCCCCTGTTGTTTTCATCATCCTCCAAATCCCACCAACATCAGCCGCTTCAGAGCGCAACTGGTCCTTGTTTGGGAACACACACACTAAAGCACGCAACAGGCTGACCAATACAAGTGTTGAAAAAATGGTGTCCATCCGGGCAAATTTTAGGCTCTTTGAGCCTGACAACGGGCCATCCTTCCAACAAGGTTGGAAAGTGACAGTGAAGATGAGGCCTTAGCGTCTGATGTTCAAGAGGTGGACAACCAAAGCTTTAGTTTCTACACTATCATTTTATAGATGTTTGTTGAAAACAATTTTGAGAGATGCGATGGATCATTGGGGATCATTCAATATTCCCTTTCTTTTATTGTTCAGTGAAACCATCCCATGTGCAGAGTCAACTCATTTAAATAAAGTTTACTTTGTAACTAAATCGTTTTTTTCTATTTGAATGATTTAATCATTTGCAATTATGTCTACTTATGATACGGTTAAAGGTTTATGTTTCTGTCTCCAAATGATATGGTAAATATATCCAATGCAAAAAACATCTACATTGAAATGGTATTAATATTAATTTGCATATATTTCCGTTAATTCCCATATATTCCCGTTAATTGCCACAGAAAGTTTCCACCTCTGAATATTCCCCAAAATGTGTAACCCTAGGTACTGCTCATGACCAAACAAGAACATCCTGCCGCGAAGAATGCGTACGCATGCATGCACACACGAACACGCAGACACGTCAACGCACACACACACACTAATGAAAGGGTCGGGCTGTGAAGTGTTGTGTCAGTGGTTAGATGAATCTCTACTTCCCCATGGAGACCACTTTCCCTCTCCTCCCTCCCTCCTCAGCATTTGAAAAATTAAAAGGAAGATTCAGTGTCAATTTTACTGTCGATTTATTTTGCTATGCTCGCCGCTGAAATATTAATGTGCGTCGAGAGGAAGGGCAAGTTAGCCTCACTTGAGTATTCACAGCTCCGTGCTTGCACCCAGCTGCTGTTGCAACAACTCAATGAGTGGAGGGATCACAACGTGCAGATGGTGTAATGACCACCTCTGAAATGGATTGCAACTGGATAGTGAACAATCAGACATAAGGTGTTAGGTCAGTGTGGGTTAAGTATTGAATGATTGATTTGTAGAGTCAGCAGAAAAAATGGTGCCATTGACTGACATCCAAGATTCATCCTAGCGAGCTGTGTGTAGAGCGTACACAGACAGGGACATTGGCTCATGCATATATATAAGACACACACAAGCATACAAACAAATATGTACAGTATATCACGTATCAAAAAACATGTCATCGTCTCTACCTATTTCCAGTGTTAAATGCAGACACCAAAACATATATACATGTATATATATCATAAAGCACGTGTCATTTTGTTAACTACGCCTTTTCTAGTTGAACACACTTACAATTTGTTGTTTATTTCTAGTGCGGTTCCCAATGTCACCCTGCTCCTCCCACAGTGTGGTTTTTGTGTAATTTAGCATCAGTGAAAACATGACAATACAGATCTGCCATGTTTACCAGACTCTGGCTTCATCTTGTCAACTCGTAAAAGGTCAAACATCCCGCTTCCCCAAACGGTTGATATAATCGGTAAACATCAATTCATACCTTACCGCATTGCAACCGTAACTCAAAATAGCTCCGTGAAGTGTATCACGGATAGACACGAAGATGAAGACTGGCACTAGAGTTAATGTATCATTTCCTCGATGCTAATTGTTTATCACAGATATACACGAAGGTGGACTTCTCCTCAGAGCGCTAATGGTCCTGTATCATCTCCTCAATGATGCTAAGCTAATGTAATTAGGCTAACAACTAGATTGTATCTGTAAACATCATCTTCTCCGTTTTACAACTATGACTCAAAATATCTCTATAGTGTATCATATACAGTGGGGCAAAAAAGTATTTAGTCAGCCACCAATTGTGCAAGTTCTCCCACTTAAAACAGGTGTCTTTTATACTGATAACAAGTTCAAACAGGTGCCATTAATACAGGTAACGAGTGGAGGACAGAGGAGCCTCTTAAAGACGAAGTTACAGGTCTGTGAGAGCCAGAAATCTTGTTTGTTTGTAGGTGACCAAATACTTATTTTCCACCATAATTTGCAAATAAATTCATAAAAAATCCTACAATGTGATTTTCTGGATTTTTTTCTCATTTTGTCTGTCATATTTGAAGTGTACCTATGATGAAAATTACAGGCCTCTCTCATCTTTTTAAGTGGGAGAACTTGCACAATTGGTGGCTGACTAAATACTTTTTTGCCCCACTGTATAGGCTATACACAACTTCTCCTCAGAGCATTCCTGTATCATCTTGTCAATGATGCTAAAGTAATCTAGTTGAGATAACAATTGGGCGCAGTAGATAAGAACCAGATGTAATTGTATGGAAGGTGGATCTGTAGGGCTCTCTGCCTGGCATAGAGAGGGTCCTTGCTTAGGATACATTTTTTTGGGTTCTGCAGGGGGGCATATGGAGGAATCTCATGCTGGATATCTCTCCTCTCTCTATTTCTCCATCTCTTTATCTCTCTCACACACGCACGCACGCACGCACGCACGCACGCACGCACGCACACACACACACACACACACACACACACACACACACACACACACACACACACAGGCACGCAGGCACGCAGGCACACACTCGTTGTTCAGAATGCTTTCACCTGATGGTAATTAAGTTTATCGCGCTGTGATTACATGAATTACACAATTGGATCCACTGATTGTATCTCGGGTGCTGATGAAATGGGAACAATTGCAGGTTTGCCATTTTTAATTGAAAACTACTGCAGCATAGAGCCCAACATTCTGAGAAGATGGGAAAGATGTGGGGGAAATGAATCAAATAACCCCCAGATCTGGAGCAAACAGAGTGGGAAGGAACAAAGGTTAACAGAACAATGAACAAAGGTCAACAAAGCCACAATTAGAATTTTCCCAGCTTCAGTTTGAGGTTACTCCTAATAAGTCAGCCTCTTAGTCACAAGAGGTTGTCCTAATATGGACACCCTAGTTGCAAGGTAACAATATGCTGTGTTCTTCCTACCTGACCACAACAACTCACAAATCTGCTAAACGGTGGCTCTCAGGAGGCCAGTTAATATATGCATCATCAACCTGCACACGCCAGTAATCAAGACGAGTCTGTGTTTTTTCAAACGGGATGCCCTGCTGGGATAGGCTTTCATGTCCTCCTCCAGACGACAGCAGAGTGTTTTAAATGTCAATACAGTATCAAAATTCCACACGACGAGCCGCTCTAAGCACATAAATGCTCTTAGCTCCGTACAAATTGGATCGATCGTTGTCACTTTTGCAGCAAACTAAACAGTTGTATTTTTTACGGTTGGTGTGTGGGTGGCTATTATTCTAATAAGGACTCACTCACATGTTCAGATTCATTTCTCCAAATCAATTACACAAAAATATTATAATAATAATGAAGAGAGCTAATTTCATTCAGCTTGCCAACTTGTTTAGGGGACATTCCAGCTAGTCAGGCGAATCTGGATAGAGTCCGATGAGGAAAGCAAAAGCAATCGACAGGAGGAGGGAGTGTAGGTTAAGTTATGGGCAAGAAAGTAGTATTAGTAGTAGTGGTGGTAGTAATAGTTGTAGTAATAATAGTGGACTTAAATAACTGTCTGATGAAGAATTCAACAGCAATCGACAGAAGGAGGGAGTGTAGGTTAAGTTATGGGCAAGCAAGTAGTATTAGTAGTAGTGGTGGTAGTAATAGTTGTAGTAATAATAGTGGACTTAAATAACTGTCTGATGAAGAATTCAACAGCAATCGACAGAATAGGGAGTGCAGGTTAAGTTATGGGCAAGAAAGTAGTATTAGTAGTAGTGGTGGTAGTAATAGTTGTAGTAATAATAGTGGACTTAAATAACTGTCTGATGAAGAATTCAACAGCAATCGACAGAAGGAGGGAGTGTAGGTTAAGTTATGGGCAAGCAAGTAGTATTAGTAGTAGTGGTGGTAGTAATAGTTGTAGTAATAATAGTGGACTTAAATAACTGTCTGATGAAGAATTCAACAGCAATCGACAGAAGTAGGGAGTGCAGGTTAAGTTATGGGCAAGAAAGTAGTAGTAGTAGTAGTGGTACTATTTGTAGTTGTTGTGCTAGTAGTGGTAGTAGTAATAGACTAAAATAAGTGTCTGATGAGTAAAGCATAAGCAATCAACAAAAGGAGGGAGGTTAAGTTATGGGCAAGCGAGTAGTAGCAGTTTTAGTGGTGGTAGTAGTGGTAGAAAAGGAGTACTGGAAGATTTAGTAGTACATTTCCATTTTAGTCATATAGCAGACACTCTAATCTAGAGCGATGTATAGGAGCAATTACGATTAAGTGCATTGCTTAAGGGCCTATTCGGCTCAGTGATTCGAACCAGTGAGGACTACTAGTGCAGTAGTTGTAGCCTTCGAAAAAAAGTTGCATTGCATTTTACATACCGTGAAACTACTTTTTGCATTTGCATGCTGTATGGTTCTATGGTAAATGTACAGGTGTGGCTACGGTTGAGTAGGTTACTTTCTAAATATAATCCATTATAGTTACTGATTACCTGTCCAAAATGTAATCAGTAACGTAACTTTTGAAATACCGAAACTCAGTAACATAATCTGATTACTTTTCCATTAAAATAAAATTCAACCCCAAAAGTATATAAGAAAATGAATATTACCAATTGATAAATCAATGTTAAAGTTTAGATAGGTGGCCATAAATTGTTGTAGCGTTTTACTTTATGGGTTGGTTACAGCGCATTCGTAAAGAATTCAGAACCCTTACAGCTATTTTCAGGTCTCTCCAGAGATGTTCAATCTTCAAGTTTGGGGTCTGGCTGGGCCACTCAAGGACATCTGGTTTGAGTCGCGCTGTGCAGACTGGCGAGTGTTGTCCGTGCTGATGGTAGCTGATGACCGCTAGCAGTGGCTAGCTGGCTACTAGCTAGTGGCGAGCTTCTGTTGGGTTTCCGGTTCAGAAGTAAAGAAATAGCAGATCGATACCACATTGCGTGAGGCGGATTGCAGGAGAGTATGTTGAAGTTGAGGTTAAGAAAAATATAAACAATATTTTTATCAAACAAAAAATATATAAAAATATATATACATAGGACACAACAAGACGAGGACAAAAAGACGTTTGAGCTTGTGTCCGTTACGCCTAAGAGAAGAAAAACAACGACACCACCGCTGTCGTCCTTATCTCCAAGCATTTATTCAAACTGGATCCTCTTTGGATGCCAACAGTAGTCACACCATCGGAAGACATAGCTTGGACTGTAGCCTAAAACAGACTATCCCTGCTCTTTTCCCGCGATCCATCAAATGCATTTAGTGTGTCATCATAGTGGTCTCTGTCTTGTGGTCAGACTCGATCAGGCGGAACAAACTTGTGCCTTTTTTTCAATGCTGATTTGAATGTCATTGAGACAACAGAAAGGTGTCGCAAACATCCTTTCTGAATGTAAAAGTAATCCTAGAAGTAGTTTTTCAAAAGTATCTGTAATCTCATTACAACATTTTTACCGGTAACATAGCGGATTACAGTTATTTTCTTTTGTAACCCGTTACTCTCCAACCCTGGGTATGGCATCATGTGCACTGGGGGTAATCTAATTGTTATGCAGAATGTACAACAGCTGCATTTTTCAATAATAGAAGACTAGCATAATGTGCTAGTGGGTACACAATAATTAGTACAATCCATTGAACATGAGACGATCTGACCAATCAATCAACGCTAAATTAGGTGTTTTGAATATTTAAGATTAAACCAGATAGCTAATATTTACAGGACATGCTCATACATTTAGCAATGATTGGATGTCAACTCTAGGGCGGCCGTATGGTGGGTTGATGGGGTAGTGGGTGGGTGGGCTCGAGTGGTAGAGTGGAAAAACGAATGGAGCCGTCTCCTTTGGCGAGAAGGAGGAGGCACGAGGAGAGAGACCTATTTTTAGAAAATTAATGTAAGGCTCTAAATAATTAACTGATAATGATCTGACAATCAGAAGTAAGATAAAATGATCTCCCCAAGATTTTTTCCCCCGTTAGCGCGGGGTGGCTAAGGAGCGTTGTAGATATGATGTGGGTCCCCAGTTAATAAAGCCACTGGTACTATGCCTACTGCTATGCAGCAAAAAGGTAATTGATAGGGGGAATGAGATGCGTGTGCTGGAGGCGAGTGGATTTGACCATGATTAGTGTCTAATGACTGACAGAAAACTGGCAACCACACTCTGTTTGTGACATAGTAGACCGGTGAATATAGTCTTTCCACATGCAGGGCCTGATTCTGATACACATCTCCCCAGTGCTGTACTAGCTGCTGCACTGCCGGCAGCAGACAATTGCATGCAAAATACTGTCTCTGTGTGTAAACAGCCCTGTGGCAAGGCAATCACAGATTCCAAAAAAAATCAATGACATGAAATTGCACCCACACACAGAAAGCTGGAAACGACGGGGTGGCTGGTGGTTGGAGATGCTTGGTGGAGACAAAAACGATGATGATGTCAACAATGATTCATATTCAAATTGTTCAATGTATATTTCTCACCTTTTTCTTCAAGACCAAGTCCTGAATTGCAGTCCTACTCTTCTGAAAAACACCACTGCATAGCATAGTTTTTATAGAGAATGATTGTGACATAAGAAGGCTATATAGTTTGAAAACACTACCAGGGACACTGCATTCAAACCTTGCAAAGAACATAGAATGAACACAGTCAACACTGGACATATGATGAGATAGAAACTGTTTTCTTTACTTCTTCTCCAGAAATATTAATCTAGAGCCATTTTAAAGAGATGAACTCAGATAAACTTATCCAGCTAGGCCCTCACTGTTCCATTCAACCGTATGTCTAAGAAATTGAGTGCTGTCTGAAAGCTAGTCTTTCCTGCCTGTTGGCTGTGTGTTTAGGTGAGTGGATTCCAGCCCAAGATATTTCTCCTCCTGAGAGGGCACCTCCTGGAAAAAGAGAGAGGAAGAAAGAGAGGAAGAGGGGAGAGAGAACATTGACAGGGGAGTTGATGAATAGCCCCGAGCTGTGTGTTTGTGCTCCAACTACTGAAAAATCAAGGTGCTAACGATTTCTCTCCCCGCAGCTCTCCTACCTGCCTTGCTTCTTTCTCTTCCTCCCTCCATCTAGTTCTCCTTCTCTCCCCCTCCCTCTCCCCCCTCTATTTAAACATTGTTCCATCTGCATATTCATGTCGAACCATCTGTCAAGCTAAGTATATCAATCCGTCAATCCCTCGATCTCTCTGTCACTCTTTTTTTTCTTTCCCTCCATTCCACGGCTGTCACCGCCTCGGCTGATATCTAATTTTCAAACACTGTACCACCTCCCCGGCTAAGAGAGTGGGAGAGAAAAACAAGAACAAATGGAAATGCAGAATTGTAACTGAGCCTCATGCATCTGACAGGAGCTTTCGATATAAATAAAAAAAAGCTTTTCACGAGAACCAAAAACTTGTTTACACACATGTAACAATTTATTTTCTTAAATGGATGTGGGAAGAAAGCGGACCCTTTATTCTAACACAATTACAAATCATAACACTCAAAGCACAAGGAGACAAGGAGTTTATTAGGTACACAACCCCATTCACAACAATTGATCGCTTCTACAGACACTGAGTCACGAGGCTATGGCCTGCTATATAAAAGCAGGCAGACGGGCATCGAGGCATTCAGTTATTGTCGATTGAACTTTAGAATGGGAAAAACTAGTGGCCCAAGCGACTTTGAGCGGGGTATGATCGTCGGAGCCAGTATCTCAGAAACGTCTTCCCTCCTGTGCTTTTCCCGCGCGACAGTGTCTAAGGTTTCACCCGAGAATGGTACAACAAACTAAAAACATCAAGTCAGCAGCAGTCCTGTGGGCGAAAACAGCTTGTCGATGAGGGAGGTCAATGGAGAATGGCAAGAATTGTGCAAGCTAACAGGCAGGCCACAAACAATTAACGCAGCACAACAGTGGTGTCCAGAACGGCATTTCGGGAACGCACAACTCAGCGATTCTTCTCACGGATGGGCGACTGCAGCAGAAGACCACACCGTGTTCCACTCCTATCAGCTAAAAACAACAAGAAGTTGCTCCAGCGGGCATGTGATCACCAACACTGGGCAATTGAGGAGTGAAAAAACATCACCTGGTCTGACGAATCCAGGTCCCTGTTGTGTCATACCGATGGCAACCTTTTATAAAATCAATAGCACCGCTAAACACAGTTCTTCTCCAAACTGTCTGACCCCATCACAGCCCCATATCAATCCACCCAGGCAGAGGAAAACAACAGGCAAACAAATAAATTAGAGCCTCTCTGCCCTCCTCTCTTCCAAAAGGCAGTCGAACATTGCAACCAGACAACATAACGTTCACTATATGATCACATCCATAGTCCCCCCTGACAGTGACTGTCTCTAATATTAAATTATATCAAATAAAAATAAATTGGTCGCATACACATACTTAGCATATGTTATTGCGGGTGTAGCCGATATGCTTGTTTTTGAAAGAAAATAGCACATCTTTTGTCCATTAAAATAACAAATTGATCAGAAATACAGTGTAGACCTTGTTACTATTGTAACCAGACAATTTGTGTACAGAGGCCGATTATCAGCAACCATCACTCCTGTGTTACAATGACACATTGTGTTAGCTAATCCAAGTGTATCATTTTAAAAGGCTAATTGATCATTAGAAAAACCTTTTGCAATTATGTTAGCACAGCTGGAAACTGTTGTTCTGATTAAAGAAGCAATAAAACTGGCCTTCTTTAGAATAGTTGAGTATCTAGAGAATCAGCATTTGTGGGTTCGATTACAGGCTAAAAATGGCCAGAAACAAAAAAACTTTTTCTGAAACTCGTCAGTCTATTCTTGTTCTGAGAAATGAAGGCTATTCAATGTGAGAAATTGCCAAGAAACTGAAGATCTCGTACAACGCTGTGGAATACTCCCTTCACAGAACAGCGCAAACTGGCCCTAACCAGAATAGAAAGAGGAGTGGGAGGGCCCAGTGCACAAGTGAGCAAGAGGACAAGCACATTAGAGTGTCTAGTTTGAGAAACAGACGCATCACAAGTCCTCAACTGGCAGCCTTATTAAATAGTACCCGGAAAATACCAGTCTCAACATCAACAGTGAAGAGGCGACTCCGGGATGCTGGCCTTCTAGGCAGAGTTGTAAAGAAAAAGCCATATCTCAGACTGGCCATTTAAAATACAATATTAAGATGAGCAAAATAACACTGGACAGAGGAACTCTGCCTAGAAGGCCAGCATCCCGTATTCGCCTCTTCATTGTTGACTTTTAGACTGGTGTTTTGCGGGTACTATTTAATGAAGCTGCCAGTTGGGACTTGAGGCGTCTGGTGCATCATTCTTACATATGTACTCCTCTTTTCCAGATGGGATAGGGCAGTGTCCAGTGCGATGGCGTCATCTGTGGATCTATTGGGGCGGTAGGCAAATTGCAGTGGGTCTAGGGTGTCGGGTGAGATGGAGGTGATATGATCCTTTAATAGCCTCTCAAAGCACTTCATGAGTGCCTCTCAAAGCACCACGGGGTGATAGTCATTTAGTTCAGTTACTGTCACTTTCTTGGGTACAGGAACAATGGTGGACATCTTGAAGCAAATGGTGCAACAGACTGGGATAGGGGGAGATTGACTATGTTCGTAAATACACCAAGGAGCTGGTCTGCGCATGCTCTGAGGACGCAGCTAGGGATGCCATCTGGGCCAGCAGCCTTGCGAGGGTTAACGCGCTTAAATGTCTTACTCACGTCGGCCACGGAGAACGAGTCCATAGTCCACGGGAGCGATGGTGGCCCGCATCGCAGGCACTGTGTTTTCCTTGAAGCGGGCGAAGAAGGTGTTTAGCTTGTCCGGGAGCAAGACGTTGGTGTTCAACGGAAAACCATGGTTGGTTTTCCCTTTATAATCCATGATTGTCTGAAATTGTGACTCCACTATCTCTGTACTGACGTTTTGCATGTTTGATTGCCTTACGAAGGGCATAACTGTACTATTTGTACTCAACCATATTCTCAGTCACCTTGCCGTGGTTATTAAAGTTCCCAGCTACAATAAATGCAGCCTAAGGATATGCTGTTTCCAGAATGACCACGTCTATAGAACTTCAGCTGCCACCAACAGTCACCTTGAATGTGACTGTCACTAATATGACCACATCCATAGATGTATTTATTTAGTTTTTATTGAACCTTTATTTAACTAGGCAAGGCAGTTAAAGAACAAATTCATATTTACAATGACGGCCTACCAAAAGCCAAAGGCCTGGGGGGGGCTGGGATTAAAAATAAAATCTAAATATAGGACAAAACACACATCACGACAAGAGAGACAACACAACACTACATAAAGAGAGACCTAAGACAACAACATATCATTTCACCAACACATGACAACACAGCACGGTAGCAACACAACATGACAACAGCATGGTCGCAACACAACATGGCAGCAGCACAACATGGTACAAACATTATTGGGCACAGACAACAGTACAAAGGGCAAGAAGGTAGAGACAACAATACATCACATGAAAGCAGCCACAACTGTCAGTAAGAGTCTTAGTATGAAGAGATTGAGATAAAAATGTCCAGTTTGAGTGTTTTTTGCAGCTCGCTGCAGCTAACTGAAAAGAGGAGCGACCCAGGGATGTGTGTGCTTTGGGGAACTTTAACATAATGTGACTGGCAGATCGGGTGTTGTATGTGGAGGATGAGGGCTGCAGTTGGTATCTCTGTTAGGGGGGAGTGAAGCCTAAGAGAGTTTTATAAATAAGCCTCAACCACTGTGTCTTGCGACGGGTATATAGAGATGACCAGTTTACAGAGGAATATAGAGTGCAGTGACGTGTCCTATAAGGAGCATTGGTGGCAAATCTGAATGGTCGAATGGTAAAGACCATCTAGCCGCTCGAGAGCACCCTTACCTGCTGATCTATAAATTATGTCTCTGTAACATAGCATGGGTAGGATGGTCATCTGAATCAGGGTTAGTTTGGAAGCTGGGGTGAAAGAGGAGCGATGACGATAGAGGAAATCAAGTCTAGATGTAACCTTAGTCTGCAGCTTTAATATGTACTGAGAAAAGGACAGTGTATCGTTTAGCCATACTCCCAAGTACTAGTACTTCAGCTACAGTCACTCTATATTTAATCATCATTTTATTTGGCCATTTATTCTTGACTCACTATGGTTCCATTTTAGAGGAACCTTGTTATTTTCTTGACTGGGGGCTCTTTTTTACAATCCTAACACAAAAATCTTAGCACTGGTGGTAGTTAGTGTTGGGGAGTAGTGAACTACATGTACAGTAGTTAACTGGTAATTCAACTACATTTTGCACTGGCAGTTGAACTAATTTCAAATCTTGGTAGTGTTTTTCGATAGTTAATCACTTTTTTTTTGCCATGAAGCGGTGTAGCTAACTACTGGAACTACAGACTACTTTTTTTTGCAAAAAGAAATACAATATGGGTGAAGTAGGCAATAATATAATTTCTACTTCGGGCATCAGACCATCCTAATTGTTACTTGAAACATATTTGTTGTGTTTAATAGGTTAACTTACACATGACGTTAACATCTGACTACAGAGTGATCTGTTCCTGCAATTTGTGCTCTATAACATTTCAGATTTAGATATCATTTTTCACAAAGTAGCTTGGTTGTAGTGAACTACTTTTCCAAAGGAGCTTTAGTTAAGAAAACTATATTTTTCTTAAGGGTAGCTTTAGTGTAGCTTACTTTCTTCCAGTGTAAAGTCATTTGTAATTTGGTAAACTATGATTTCAGAGTACCTTTCCCAACACTGCGGTAGCGCTATAGGCCCGGGGGTGTGTCAGAAATATTTGCTTTATTAATTAAACATGTTGAATGTGTTTGCAGTCCACATTGTAAGAAGCCTAACTGCATGGCTTCAATACGGAAATATATTGCTAAACAGCATTCACTGATATAGGGGCTAGGCCTACTGTAAATTGCATTACGTCTGCCATGTCTAAGCCATGGACATACATGCAAAACTTTGTCAATAAATAAGATTCAATACACTATTGATATTGGTTAAAAAGAGAGTGAATAATTTGAATCAAAATGAAACAACTTGTTTTAAATGTACTGTCTAAATACAGTTACAGGCAACATAATTGCTCCCTGTGGGCAATATAATAATATGGTAGACTATGGAGGCTTTTAAGCACATCCAAAACAATAACAGGAGGAGGCTAAATAATGATAAAAAGGGGATGTCCGCTCCCTGTTCTGCTGCTCCCAAACTTGAACTTTTAATAAAGCCTTGGTGAAGAATATTTATTTCAAATCAGTATCACGAGCCAAACCCTTTATTGATAGGCTGCTATTTGGCGAACACATTGGGCAGGACAAAAAAAATGCCTTCATTGAGGGGAGGGGAAGCTATGCTTGGTTTTTAATCAAATGAAACTAAAAACAAGCTATCTGTTTTTTAAAAGAACAATAACATTTCTAGTTAGGATGGGGTTACACAAAGACTTAATGTCTCTACGCATCAAATGTGCACATCTATACAAAATGCTAGGATCCTGCCAATTGTATCATTGCCTGTATGCGAGGGATAATCAACAACAACAAAAATGACGTTGTTATGGCATTATAAGAGGAATGAATAGTCTAGAGGAGTGCATCTTTGGTAATTGGAAGAGGGGCACTTTTTGAAAATGGCGATGGATAGCCTCCCTGAACATCCAAAATTAAGTACGCAGTTATTTGAACTGTGAATCGTGAAAAAGGGGGTAAAAACCTCGTAAAAAATTTTTAAGGCAGTCTCAGTAAACCATTTAAAATCCTTTTATTCATAGGTTACTTGGCTAATGCATGGCCAGGATAAAAAGACGCACCTTTGCGAAGCTGCTAAACCAGAGGTTTTGCTTGGCTTTATTAAAATGTAACTTTAATGGGGGAGAACCCATCTTTTTTTAAATGTTTCTAAATACGAGATTCATCGTCACAAAAGGCACATCTCTCGTTCCACGGGCACTTCGTCACTGCAGTGTGCGCTTCCGCTCTCAAAATCCATGCTGTTACCAACTGCTTTACCGTTAAAGCCTGCTTTCGGTGGGTCTTACAACTTTCCTTTAGCGCTGCATGACATTGTCCTTTTGCGCTTGTTTTTAAGGACACATCTCACATATTTGCACCCCTGCCACCTCAGTGTAAATTGCTGAACCTGGCATATGGGGTGGAAAATGCCAGTGCCCCTGTTTTTACATGACGAAATTGCAAACTAACGTGCGTTTGATACTTGCACCTCCTTATCACCAGCCGAAAATAGAGACCTGGGTGTCATATAAAGAATTTTGCCAAGGAGGCCTAATCAGACTGCTGAGGCTCCATAGTGAGTGGAGATGTCTGTACTCTATCATTACAGTCAAGCAGTCTTCTCTGAAAAGAGAAACCATCTCCCTCTCACCTGGAATCATCTCCACGGTGCTAAAATTCAACAATTCCATGACACGTTCTGAAGCCCCGTGTTTTGATTTGGGGTGGTGGAAAGTGAGAGAAATCCATACAAATATCAACACATCTCAAGGGGAGACTAAAGAAGAACGATGAGTATGCAGTGGGTGAAAAGCTGGGTAAACAGAGGTGACACGGCTTGTCTTACAACTCAAGAAAAGAGCTCTCACAGAGCTATTTGTCTGAGTTCACATCCTGAGAGCCGCTTCAAGCTCTCGTAAAAGATTGAAAATGCTAACGCTATAGCTCAATGAGGGGAACTTGAACGCCAAACACCTATGCAAACAAAACATGCACTCAATAGTATGCGTCTGAGTCATTGAGAGCAGATGGAATATAGAGATAGTGAAAACAAGGTAGATATTCACCGTGATAAGGTCTTGTAAGAATTCTAGAAAAGCATAAATTATTGGTTACATTTACAGCCTAGAAGTACTTTATATGCTTGGGATGGAGTGTGGCAATTTGTCTGCCTCTCTTGGGTTAATTTGCATGGAGTTGGGTTTCATATCCACATAGGTATGCTAGCCTAAATGTGTGCCATCACCCTCGGCAAGTGGCAGGGCAGAACAATTTGATATGGGGGAATAAAACAAAATGTCTTTCAAAGAGCTTCCATTTCATCTGATCTTGATTGCTGCCTCTCTTGCTCTCTTCATGTCGCATCTCTTGCCATCAACAGCTCTCGTCATTAACATTAACTGCCACTGTTCGCTGGTGAGGCCACAGTAACTCACTTATTTTTTTAATGACCATTTCTTATTCTCCATCGACAACCCTGAGCCTAGGAGAGCCCAAAGGACACCCTGCTTCTGCTTCCCAAATGAAGAGACTCGTTGAATGACTATATGCATTCTGGGAGTCAATTGCAATGCATGGGGTACAATAAAAACATTGGCCGGGTAATATAAGATGAATGGGTGCAGTTGGCACGTGTGTGTTTTCTCCTTTTTGTCTTCATTTTTTTCTTATATGTGGGCAAAACGGCAGAATATCGAGCAGTGACACAATCTATATCAACCATTAAGATGCAAATGTATTTATCAAGCGTCACTTTGATGCTACAGTAATAACAAGCAGTGGAGAACAATTGTGCCTCAAATGTGCTGCAATGTGACTTGTTTAACAAAGCCTAGTCGCTGGTAATGAAACAAGCATAAATGAAAAGTGTGGTTTTGACTGTCAATGGAAAACAGCAAACATATCAGAAAAGCTATACAGTACGACATTTTGTCCTGGGGCCCTCTTGTTTTTAGCCCTAGCACTACACAGCTGATTCAAATAACCAAATCATCATCAAGCTTTGATTATTTGAATCATCTGGACCGACTTTGAATCAGCTGGAACGTCTAGAATAGGCAAATAAGTGCGATGTATCGCAAGGCCTGGAATACATGGTCAATTGCATTCATGCTCTTGTACTGTAATATTGATAGACTGTCTTCTAACTACTAGATAAATAAACATAGCTGAACATACTGCTTCCTGTTCGTTGGCGTATAACAGTCTCACACGGCTAGTTGTGTATCTGCAGGAAGTGTTGAGTAGGCTCCCTTTACTGCTAGCGTCTGATATCCCTCCTTTTTTTCTCTCCCTCATTTGATGCTATAAATGAAAAGCATATTATTAGCATATAGTTTTTTACATTTTTGTAAGATTTTATTTTATAAACAACATCACACAAACATCAGCTACATCTCCTGCGCCCGCATCACTTGGCCACATGGCCCGAAAACACTATTGAATATTGAAATAATACATCTTTAGATTTTTCCATTGTGTTAATGATGGCGGATCGATTGATTTCTACGTTTTGTCTTCAGCTTGGTAGGAAGACAAGCCAAGACCCAGCTTTTGGAGTGCTATGTACCTTCCAAGCCTGGGTAGAATGCCAAAACACTCATTTACACTATCAATGGCATTTATGATAGGGAGGGGAAAGAGGAAAAGGCAGATTTGTTTGCCATCGCTCAATAGCCACTCAATTGACGGTGACATTTTTGTCTTCCTCTGTGATAGTGATCTGTGAACACGTGAGGGATCTATCGAGCAACTTTCCTGGACATAAATAAATCAACACAGGGAACGCCATGGAAAAATAAATTGAATAATGGATTCATTGAAAACCCACCTTCCACTGAGGACAATTAAAAGAAACTCTGTTTCGATTGAAAAGCAGACATCAAAAGAACAATAGTAGTACAATATTACACACTGTAGAAATTATAGCTCTATCAAATATTCATAGGCCGAGTAACTCGTGAGTGTGATCATCACAGCGTGTAGTTTTCACACTGAGCATCACTGAGACGAAGCAACAAGCCGAGACCTCCCACCTCGTGTTTGTTGGTTTAACCCAAAAGAACCTGTTTATGCAGCCATTGCTGAAGTGTAAACGTGCTCTACACTGAGCTGAGCCACACAGAGATAGTATAGAACCCTGCAGCTTCTGACAATATCAATAGTTTGTTCATTAGTGACCTGACATAACCGCCAGACAATCTGACCCATCCAACGTACTTCCTCGGCGTGATTGACTAGTCTCCATACAAATCCGTGTACTGCAAGGGCAAGAGGGGACAACCAACACGTCGTTGAAGACCACACAAATGGCAGCTGAAATATTCAAGCACATGACATTTCGTAGAATACAATTACCTATCATATTTGATGACATCATAGAATTTTCAATTAAGGAATTAACATGGATAACATAATTCAGTAATTTATTCATGGTGCATCCGACAATTAAAAACCATATTGAAGGCAATACTTAAATAATACGGCCCAATCAAGCATCTTAAAGCCATAAATTCAAATTCTGGATACAATAATAAAAAGAGTTGCACAGAAATACCAGCATATATTAAGCAAGTAAATATATTTCTATTGGCCAATAAAAATATATATATTTCCCTATCATCAGCCAGAGGAGCTGAGAATAACTGAGGAGAATAACTGTGGTAATCTCCAGAGAGAATAGATTTGGGGAAGAAATGAAGTGTGCTGGAAACTCTTTGAACAGCAGAGTGAATTGGTGGGGTGGTACATCAACAGAAGGGTCAATGTATGGAGAACACCCACTCAGTCACTCACCAACTCAATTACTCACTTCCTGACTGAAATCAGAAAAAGAGTTAACAACCCCCTTCAGGGCTGAGCCAAATGGCGTGAGACAGAGACAGAGACAGAGAGAAAGATAGAGAGCGAGAGAGAGAATGGGGGAGCCTTGCTCATCTTTGCAGATCGCTCCATCTCCGTGAAAGAGGACTGAGAGACAGAGAGGAGTATTAACGCTAATCTCACCGGCGCACCTTGAAAAGGAGAGTCTGACTTTCATTTGCCACCGACAAGCTTCCGCTTGTGATCTCCCTGAACGACAAATGCGCCCAGTGAATAGATTACATATCGCCTTTAGTTCGCTGCCTTTTATTGTCACATATGGTAAATCTACCTTCAAAGAACACAAATTGTTAACGGCAGAAACGGTTGTGTTCCCTCATGCAGTTTAATTGAGCTCATTATAACCTACAATAAAGACAATAATGAAGTACAAATGAATTGCATAAAGGTTCAAGGCCGCTGTATAGAAAAGTCAGAGTAAACCTTAATTTTAAAGCCATATTAATGAGTGTAATTAACTTGAGATATTGAGGGTTTTGACATTGTCTCTTGTGACCAATAACAACTGACAAGCTTACAAGTGTATATACATCCCCCATTTCTAAGAAAATAGTGTTGTAGATGCAGTTTACTTGTAATAGGATAAGCAGATATTGTTCAGGGATTAAGCGTATCTCTCTGGAGATCTATTAGGAGCTAAATCCTCCTGGCTCTCTTATTAATCACAATCTGTCCCGTGTTACAATCTTATCCACAATGTTTTCACCAACCCTGAGCTCCCTCTAGCTTCCCACCTCCCATACATGCACACACACACACGCTAGCCTCACCCCTTACAACCGCCCCCACCCACCACCATCACCACACCACTGACAAACACGCCACATAAAAGCCCAATACACATCAAGGACACCTTAACCCACCACTCTAAAAGCCATTAATAGCGAGTGTTTGCAGGAGACCCAGCTGGTAACCACTGGATTGCAGACCTGTGTACCTGGCACAGCAGGCCATTCCTTCACCCAACGTGGGATAATAACAAACAAGGTAGGAACAGATGCTAAATATGTACTTCCGCGGGGGTAATTCACGTATAATGGCTAAAGTGAAATGAAAGAACATGGAGGAGTGTGGGGGGAGAAGAGAAAAATAAAAAAACTTCCCAGTTAAATAGGCTCTGACAGAGGAGCATGTTGGGTGTCTAGTGAAGGATAGGTCCTAAGGGGGTTGATTCTATAGCATGACACATGCTGTACAACGACAGGTGCAATTGAATTCACTACTACCAAATATCCTACAAAACTACTACAGTATGTTCTATATGTAATTGTATGTTCACTACTACAAAGTGTTTAGCATTGGACAATGACGTGTGATGGTATGAACCAATCTGTCCAAGACACATCATTAACTATTTAGTCCATATAGGATCATTTATAATAGATCATGGTCTTTAAACAGTCACCAGTGCCGGGATTTAATTACAAAACCCAGACAGGGATTTTGGGGAGAGACAAAAGGCGTGGAAATGTTGAAACAAACAAAATGAAGATGCTAAAACAATTATTTTTTACAATTATATATCAGTTTTTGAGGTTAATTCTGTCTGGCATGCGAGGGGATCAATGAAGATCCAAGATGGTGGTCCCAGAGGAAGTGGGATGAGTTTTTCTCTGGTTACAAGCACGTTTGGAATTTGGGAATTTAGTTCTGCTGATTGGCTAAAGGACAATGAGGAGGAATGGAACATGACCCGTCAGTCAAATCAACACGTTAGAAAATCGGCCGGCCACACATATACATTTTAAACATGCACTCGCACACACAAACACTCAATAGTCTTAATGTGCTTTGTCAGTGGTTTCTGTGGACAAAAGATTAGAGGGTAACGTTATTAGATACATTCTATAGTAGGCCTATGGTATACGTATGTCACTACAGGAGGTCATGGGTCTGAAATTACAACACTATCTCCAACTGAGGCTTGATGTTGTGCTGTTGAAACTTTGAGCTAGACTCTTTGAGACAGAGTTACACTAAAAAGACACTTGCGGGAAGAAGGAAGAGGCTCTAAAACAAAAGTGTTTTCGTATCCCCCAAAACAAAGTCCACGTACGACGCTGTCTAATTTGATCGAAGCTGAACCCGCCTGAAAGTGGAGCAGCCATTTCTTATCAGAAGCGACACGGAAGATAACAAAAAAAGAGAGAGGGTAAAAAACTAATGGAGGAGCTCAGAAGCAAGAGAACGCAGACACCCACGACACCTGTCAGCCCATGCATCATTCCACACACTGCCACCCACTCTCCTCTCCTCACAGAAGTGTAATTAAACATAACTCATTTAACAGATGAGACAATTAAAAAGATTAAAGTCCAGACTTTTCACACGCTACGTTTTTCAAAGAAACTCCCATAGACTATAGCGGTGGGGTAATGGTTTCCAGGTAAAAATAAATAAATAAAAAGGAGAAAATAGGGAAAAGAGAAAAACACACACAACTATTTACAGTTTCCCATTGTTGAAGAAGGTCAAATTAACATCTTGAAGGGAAAAGGGTTTTTTTTGCTGACGGTTTAGAATCAACTCAAAAGACGAGCCCGTCCTGTGGGCAATCGCTTGTGGGCATCGCCATTTCACAGCCTGTTGCCCCCCCCACACACACACACACACACACACACACTACACTGTCTCTCATCACCTTGCTCTGAAATGAATTAGATCGACACGGTCCTCAATCATTTTAATCACTCTATTGGAAAATGCCATGTTACTGGCTATCATTCTACACTGACTCTAGGCTATTGTGCACACCCACACTAACACCCACCACCCGGTTCTCTGAAATGCCTGAGATATGGGAGAAACGGATAACAGATGGCTGATGATTTGCGGGAGCGTTCCTAATTTTCACTCCTGTGCCCTTTCTGAGAGTGAGCCTACTTTGGAATTTAGGTTTAGCATCTGCTTTCTAATGCAATGGGGAAACACACACTCCCAGTTGTTTACCGCTCTCAGCTAGGTGCAGCATGACACAATCAGGGGCTAAAATCAGAACTACCTGCACTAGTGAAGGATCGGACCCTTTTTTACAATTTTCGCCTAAAATGACATACCCAAATCTAACTGCCTGTAGCTCAGGACCTGAAGCAAGGATATGCATATTCTGGATACCATTTGAAAGGAAACACTTTGGAAATGTAAAATGAAGGTAGGAGATTGTAACACATTAGATCTGGTGAAAGATAATACAAAGAAAAAAACATTCATAATCTATATATATTTTTGGGGAATCATTTGGAACACAGTCTAGGACATATGTCGCTCAATCCGGAGGCATCCTTTACCACCCCAAACCTGAATCCAAAAAATAATGACATAGCATGTGCCCACAGATTACAAAATATCACAAGCACACACCATCTGCAGAGTCCCCGGGGACTGCACTAACAACAACCTGCATGGTGGTACGAATGCCCAGAATGTGGCTTTATTGAATGCTGCTGTGTGTAAAGGCACTTTGCTGGAGCATCAAGCACTGGAGTGACAGTGAGAGCCGCCACATCTCTTTGGTCACACACGTGTCCCTGCCTCGCAGTCGCAAGCCTGAATGTGATGCATTTCGCACCTGTGTCTGCTCTGTGGCATGTGACATCAGGCCGCAGCCGGCCGGCGTGCCCTCTCTGTCAGCCGCCTTGTTGACTGCTCATTAAAGCGGAAGTGTGAGTAAGCGAACAATGTTTTGAAGGGAATCGGATTTGAACCCGGTCTTCTAAGATCGCTGCCGCTCGTTGACAGGCCTGTTGGACGGAAGAATGTAGCACCGTAGATGTGTGAGAAATTAGGTGTGTGAGTTAAGAGAATGAAAGAGGGGAGGTAGAGAGAGAAATAGAGATAGAGAGGAATAGAGATAGAGAGGGAGAGAGAGAGAGAGAGAGAGAGAGAGAGAGAGAGAGAGAGAGAGAGAGAGAGAGAGAGAGAGAGAGAGAGAGAGAGAGAGATAATAAAAGGAAACACTAATCGTGTGGTAGAAGGTGGTAGACAAAAACAAACTAATTTAATTTCTCACACATCAGTTCTGTTAGTACATACTCCTCTCTTTCTCTCACAATACCTGGACATAAACATTTCACCAAAAAACCTGAGGTTCCCAGCAATGCTCCTACACACCAGTTAAGGAAGGAAGAGGGAAGCAGAAGCCAGGGAGATCAATTCTCCATCACCAGAAAGTCAATTCAATGTCAGTGTTGGCCAAGTCTCACACATTCCCTGTTCCTGTCAAATGACATGGCTTACGTCCTGTCGGCTAAGGACAGGTGTGCTGTTGCTGCGAGCTGCAGCCGCCGCTCCTGGAGCTCACGGCCATCTCAACACTGGCTCGGCGTTATAGACAGGCCTCAGGGGAACTGGCCTGCCCTAACGTACCTCCTTGCCCGTCCAAATCAAATGTTCAACTAATGATAATTTATTTGACATAGATGCGCGCCGACAGAAAGATGAATCAATCTCAAATAAAGCATCTGAGTGATCGAAACAAAGCCTCTCTGTCTCAGTATGTGTAGACCATGTATCTGATGCTGTCTGGACAATAAGAGTATGGCATGTCATACTATTTCTGCCCAGACAGCATCTTATACACTAAATATACAAAATTATGTGGACACCCCTTCAAATTAGTCAATTTGGATATTTCAGCCACATCCGTTGCTGACAGGTGTATGAAACTGAGCACACAGCCATGCAATCTCCATAAGACACAAATTGGCAGTAGAATGGCATTATTGAAGAGCTCAGTGACTTTCAGCGTGGCACCGTCATAGGATGCCACGTTTCCAACAAGTTAGTTAGTCAAATTTCTGACCTGCTAGAGCTGCCAAGTGAACTGTAAGTCCTAGTATTGTGAAGTGAAAACGTCTTGGAGCAACAACAGCTCAGCCGGGAAGTGGTAGGCCACACAAGCTCACAGAACGGGCCCCGCGATTGCTGAAACATGTAAATGTGTCAAAATTGCCTGTCCTCTGTTGCAACACTCACTATCGAGTTCCAAACTGCCTCTCAAAGCAACATCAGTACAATAACTGTTCGTCGGGAGCTTCATGAAATGGGTTTCCATGGCCGAGCAGCCTTAAGATCACCATGCGCAATGCCAAGCGTCGGCTGGAGGTTTGTGAAGCTCGCTGCCATTGGACTCTGGAGCAGTGAATACGTGTTCTCTAGAGTAATGAGTCACGCCTCACCATCTAGCAGTCTGATGGACAAATCTGGGTTTGACAAATGCCGGGAGAACGCTGCCAGCCAAAATGCATAGTGCCACGTGTAACGTTTGGTGGAGGAGGAATAATGGTCTGGGGCTGTTTTTTTATGGTTTGGGCTAGGCCCCTTAGTTCCAGTGAAGGGAAATCTTAATGATATAGCATACAATGACATTCTAGACGATTCTGTGGCAACAGTTTGGGGTGCGCTCCGGAATGCGCTCAGCTGTCTGCTGCCAATTCTTGCACATTCATTGTGTGAATAGTTTGCCCTTTGATGGTTTATTTTGATCAGTTCTCCATTACATACACCTACTCATTCAAGGGTTTTTTCTTTCTTTTTTACTATTTTCTACATTGTAGAACAAGAGTGAAGACATCAAAACTATTTCACCAGTAGGCCTAGTAAATGTATCATTAATCCCATTAATCATTTATTTCTAATAATGCAGTTATTAACTACAGTAATTTACTGTTCACGTTCTCTTTGCAGTGTACACAACCTAATACAATTGCGAAAACCAGGTTTTGGTTGATTTCTTAACCATAACTTACGAATTTTGTCAATTTCTTCATTGTTTATCCTTTGTAGTGCTCTTTGTGAGCAATGAACACTTGAATCGTTTCTCTGTCCTGATAATGTTGAGGGAGCGTGCGCGCCATAGAATACATATAAGTACCTAGCCTGCTGCGTGCAAATGTAGGAAAATACCCATTTGGGGATATACAGTGGTGGAAAAAGTACTCAATTGTCATACTTGAGTAAAAGTAAAGATACCTTAAAAGTGAAAGTCACCCAGTAAATATACTTAAGGACCAAAAGTAAATGGAATTGCTAAAATGTATCAAAAGTGAACGTACAAACATAAACCATTTCAAATTCCTTATATTAAGCAAACCAGACGGCACAATGTTTTTAAAAATTATTATTGACGGATAGCATTTGTGTTTAGTGAGTCCTTCAGATCAGAGGCAGTAGGGATGACCAGGGATGTTCTCTTGGTAAGCGAGTTGGACCATTTTCCTGTCAAAATGTAACGAGTACTTTTGGGTGTCAAGGAAAATGTACGGAGTAAAATTTAAATGATTTTCTTTAGGAATGTAGTGATGAAGTAAAAGTAAAAGTTGGCAAAAATATAAATAGTAAAGAAGAGTATGGGTACCCCAAAAAACTACTTAGGCAGTACTTTAAAGTATTTTTTACTAAAGTACTTTACACCATTGGATTTCTATTGTCTTAACTCACCACGTCCACCATTAATCAGCTGAGCGTCTCAATCATTTTTCTTCTTGAAACAGTAAGTCAACAAAGTCAGTTTTTTCAACATCAATTGTGAACGATAATAGTTCTTCACAGTAGTCTATTTGAAAAGCATTTCCAACACTCTCCCGGCCTTGATAGCCTCGGTGTGAAAAATATAATAATCTGATGATCCCATATGTGACTTGTTTCAGGAAACTAGGCGTGTGTCATGGGTCACTACTTCACAGGAGAACCATTTGAACCGCGCAAACTGGCTCTAACCAGAATAGAAAGAGGACTGGGAGGCCCAAGTGCACAACTGAGCAAGTACATTAGTGTCAGACACCTTAAAAATCCTCATAAGTCCTCAGTTTCCCAGAGTCACCTCTTCATTGTTGATGTTGAGACGGGTGTTTTGCGGGTACTATTTAATGAAGCTGTCAGTTGAGGACTTGTGAGGCATCTGTTTCTCAAACTAGACACTCTAATGTACTTGACCTCTTGCTCAGTTGTGCTCCCGGGCCTCAAACTCCTCTTTCTATTCTGGTTAGAGCCAGTTTGAGCTGTTCTATGAAGGGAGTAGTACACAGCATTGTACGAGATCTTCAGTTTCTTGGCAATTTCTCGGATGGAATAGCCTTCATTTCTCAGAACAAGAATAGACTGACGGGTTTCAGAAGAAAGGTCTTTGTTTCTGGCTATTTTGGGCCTGTAATGGAACCCACAAATGCAGATGCTCCAGATAAACAACTAGTCTAAAGAAGGACAGTTATATTGCTTCTTAAATCAGAACAACAGTTTTCAGCTGTGCTAACATAATTGCAAAAGGTTTTTCGGTTGATCAGTTAGCCTTTTAAAATGATAAACTTGGATTAGCTAACATAATGTGCCATTGGAACACAGGAGTGTGTAGATATTCCATAAAGAAATATGTTGTTTCCAGCTACAATAGTCATTTACAACATTAACAATGTCTACACTGTATTTCTGATCAATTTTATGTTATTTTAATAGACCAAAAATGTGCTTTTCTTTCTATAACAAGGACATTTATAAGTGACCCCAAACTTTTGAACGGTAGTGTATATAGTGTTGTAGAACTGCATAAGTGTTGCTTAAAAAAATAAGAAAATGGCTCTGTCTGGTTTGCTTAATATAAGGAATTGTAAATGATTTACACTTTTAAAATCCAAGTAGGATTTTATTGTAGGACTTTCACTTTTACTCATGAATGACAATTGAGTACTTTTTCCAACGCTGCTTGCAAGCTAGCCAACGTTAGCCAGAGTGCTTGGATCAAACTTTAAAGAAATGGGTGGGGCTAAAGCTTAAGAGGGTGTGAACAATGTTTAATGGGTGTAGACAAAGAAGAGCTCTCCAGTCAGAACCAAAACATTCCATGTCCATTTTCTCAAAAGTTGATCAACTTTCAAAGCAGAATTACTTTCCCATTGCTCCTCAAATGCAGTGTAAGATTTGTAGCCCTGTGTCTCTGCTTTTATCCAATGTAAAAAAAAAAAAAGATTTCAAACTTTGCTACAGGAGACTGGGTCAAGGCAGTCGTCACATATATCCAGTGGAAACGTCATAAAAAACAGCTCTCCCCGGGAAAACAATGTTGATACAATGTTGCAAGTTCGCTAGCAACAGCTTCGGGGCGGACCCAAGTTGATTGATTTGATAAAATGTTTCTCTTCACTAGCTATAGCTCAAGTCAATACAGATAGAAAATAAGTCAGACAAGCGGAGTAGAGAGATGACTGTGATTGAAATAACATTCATTTTCATCAGAATATTTTCAAGTTTTAATTTGACGGCTTTTGGCCTATGTATTTTATTGAGGTGACGATGGAAGTTATAGGCCTATTGCTGCATTGGCCTATAGGCTCTCTGTGTTCTATGTGCTCATTTCTTTAGCCACAAATGGATCACGGCTTATCAATTTCTCTACAGTATATGCCAAAGGCTGGTGCTCTCGCATACATTTTATTTTAACTGACAGATTTGTATTACGATTTTTACGAGTAACCACGTGACAATGATTGTAAAGAAATGAAAAGGTTTTTATTGAAATTAAACTGTTCCACAAAAAAGCACAAAATAAGCATAGCTGGCACTTAGATCAGTAGCAATAGATAGGATAAATTGTAAGCTCTGGATAAGAGCGTCTGCTAAATGACTTAAATGTAAATGTAAATGTAAGCTTCCCCAAATTTGAAACTCACATGCCACCTATGGTCTTTACTATAACAACCATTCCAAAAATATGTGCAGGCTCAAGCGTGTGCACGTGAGGTCCCGTGATTGTTTTACCTTCCCCTCTATGCAAATCAAATGCACGTCCAACTGATTCGTTCTGGCGCCAGCTCCGTCTCCACAGCCGAAGCCAAACTCTACTCATCTCTTATAATCATGTTTATGGATGATCCTGAATCAACATAGCACCACGAGCCCATCTGGAGGTCACGATGCTTCACCACTGCCTTTAATTGAGGGTTAATCATCAATTAAATTCAGCCCGGAAGACTATAGCTTTGACTTGTAGATCACTATTATACTGTATTTCAATGCTGTGAATCTGACACCAGGTTTCTGTTATAACAGAGGTTTCATGCTCAAAGCATTACCTGGATGAATAAAGGCGAGCTAAAACAACACAACATGAGAAGACAACCACTATTACAGTCCATTTTGATCTGATTGTAGCTGTGATTACACTGTTGAAGGAGAGAATGACCACCACCCATGCAAGTCAGTCTTGCCCGCTTGAGACTGTGCAAGAAGTAACTACAAGACCAGCCGTGTTGACGCCTGTGTAGAATGCAATATAAAGCAATAACTAATTTGAGGCGAGCAGTTACTGGGATTGAAGTAAATCAATCGAGCGACATGGGGGAACGGGATCAGTTGCAATGATCGCAGACTATTGATGAAGCAGTCAATTATTATTTTTTATTTTTATTTAACGAGGCAAGTCAGTTGAGAACAAATACGTATTTTCAATGACGGCCTAGGAACAGTGGGTTAAGTGCCTGTTCAGGGGCAGAATGACAGATTTGTAACTTGTCAGCTCGGGGATATGAACTTGCAACCTTTCGGTTACTAGTCCAACACTCTAACCACTATGCTACCCTGCCGCAGCTTATTTATAGACCCGGGAAGCAGTTCAGAGCGACACACCATAAGGTGCCCTCCTGCTCCTGTTTGTTTGGCCAGTTCAGTTCAATCACCATCCTTAAAGTCAAAGTGTTCACAAGAGAAAGGCCTCTGAACCAAAGGGGTAGGGAAATGTCACAATGCAGGGCCAATGAGTCAACTAACTAACCTTCCTAAGTTTTCTAAAATAACTTTGTATTACACAGTTCATGATGAACAATAGGTTTGAAATGGGCACGGTGCAACTGACTCAATACTCCTCATTTTTAATATTCAAGTTTCACTTTTGTAATCAATCAGGCAATCAAGAGTAAGGCCTATTAGCGGAGTATTTATTAAAGTTATCTTGCTAACTGATTGATTCCGATATGTGATGAATCCCTCTGGAACGGTGAGCTGAAAGTTAAGATGTGTCTCTCTACTCTGGGGTGATCATATTCAATACTGTGCCAGGTGTTTGCGGTTTGTGACAACAAATAAGACAACAGACCGTACAGAGATTTAAATGATGTTGTGATGTTATAAGCAATTCCTATTAAAATGTATAACATCCAATCAACACTGTCTAGACATCACAAATGAGGCCAAGGGTACCTCTGCACAACACGTGTCACTGTGTAAAATTATCATATTTTTTCCCATCACATGATATACCGCGTCGGTACTGACAATTCTGTCTCAAGAGTTGACTGACAGTGGAAAGACAACCTATACCATTTGAAATGAGCAGGCAAGAAAACAAAGGCTGTCAGAGTGAGTCAGAGAGAGCACTATTGAGAGCTGGAGGGGGGCTGGAGGAGAGGGGGTGGAAAAAGTGTTCCCTCTCTCCATGTCTCTGTCCTCGAGACGCACCATCACGCTGCCTCCCCCCGCGGCGGCCCACTCTGACAGGATATGGTGGCGGGGACCGTCTCCTGCCGCCACCTTCCCCCCTCTGCGTGATTTATGAGCCTCATTTTGTCAATTAATGGAAGAAACCCCTGTTGATTACCACCAGATTGCCATTTGTAACTGTTAGTGTTCCTGGCTGTCAAGGATTCATTTGAATTAGAAGCTACATTTTGATCCTACTTTTTTTTTTGTCATCTCTTGCATCCAAGCCGGAGCTCTGAACGTATTGTAACCTGGGTGGCGTTCAGCAGGGTTCAACGATGTGAAAGATGCTGTTAGAAAAGTCATGAATAGAAGAGCTCTTGTGATTCCTTGACTCTAAATGTCAGAGAGCGGTGTCTGTTGTAGCTAGTTATATGTGATAGTTCCACAACATGCGCTAATGAACACAGGAGTGGCTTGACTTGGCTTGGCTTGGGCTCTGTTGTCTCTCTGCTCTTTCATAACTGCATCCAAAGGCACACTAAGATGGTTGAAGGCCAAATCCTGTCTTTAGTAGTCAAGTCTGATGTTGACAACATCATACACAATCAATTAGTAACACGGTAGCAATTAGTATACTTTTTTCATACTGAATATATTCATAGGTTTAAAGCGTGCAAATACAGTCAATGGATCCGGCTAATAGTATCTAAGTGCATGTGAATTCACATGACGGGAGATGACAGCCCTGGAGCCATATGTGGATGGTGGAAAAACTGATACCACAGCGTTGTCAGGATACGAGGACGGATAGCCACAGATAGTGGAGGAGCACTAGGCTAAAACGGAGCCAAGGCAGAAAGCAGAAAACGCTAGTATTCCCTAGGCGATGTCAGCTGTAAAATAATAGCATATGTATATATATATATATATATATATAAGTATGTGGACATCCCTTCAAATTAGTGGACTTGGCAATTTCAGCCACAACCCGTTGCTGAGAGGTGAATAAATTGAGCACACAGCCATGCAATCTCCATGGACAAACATTGGCAGTAGAACGGCTTTACTGAAGAGCTCAGTGACTTTCATATCAGCACCGTCATAGAATGCTACCTTTCCAACAAGTCAGTTCGTCAAATTTCTTCCCTGCTAGAGCTTCCCCGGTCAAGTGTAAGTGATGTTATTGCGAAGTGGAAACATCTAGGAGCAATAACGGCTTAGCCGCAAAGTGGTAGGCAGCACAAGCTCACAGAACGGGTCCGCAGTGTGCTGAAGCGTGTAGCGAGTATCGTCTGTCCTCGGTTGCAACTCTCAATACTGCCTCTGGAAGCAACTGCCTCTGGATGCAACGTCAGCAGGAGAACTGTTAGTCGGGAGCTCATGAAATGGTTTTCCATGGCCGAGCAGCCATACACAAGCCTAAAATCACCATGCACCAAGCGTTGGCTAGAGTGATGAAAAGCTCTCTACCATTGGACTCTGGGGCAGTGGAAATGCGTTCACTGGAGTGATGAATCACGCTTCACCATCTGGCAGTCCAAAAGACAAATCTAGGTTTGGTGGATGCCAGTAGAACCCTACCTGCCCCAATTTCATGGTGCCAACTGTAAAGTTTTGTGGAGGAGAAATAACGGTCTGGAGCTATTTTCATGGTTCAGACTAGGCCCCTTAGTTTCAGTGAAGGGAAATCTTATCGCTACAGCATACATTCTAGACGGTTCTGTGGCAACAGTTTCGGGAAGGCCCTTTCCTGTTTCCTGTTGCCCCAGGCACAAAGCAAGGTCCATAAAGACATGGTTTGTCGAGATCGGTGTGGAAGAACTTGACTGGCCTGCACAGAGCCCTGACCTCAAGCACATCGAATACCTTTGGGGATGAATTAGAATGCTTTCTGCGAGCCATGCCTAATTGCCCCACATTTAGTGCCCGACCTCATTAATACTCTTGTGGCTGAATGGAAGTAAGTCCCCGCAGCAATGTTCCAACATCTAGTGGAAAGCCTTCCCAGAAGAGTGGGCTGTTATAGCAGCAAATGGGGGACGGACTCCATATTAATGCTCATGATTTTGGAATGAGACGTTCGATGAGCAGGTGTCCACATACTTTTGGCCATGTAGTGTATGTGAGGAAATGTTTGGGAATTCATTTGAATTACATTTTTACAGCAGTCTTTCATCTCAGCAGCTACAGCTAATGATACACATGGCTTTTTCATCAAAGAGCTCATCCCAGTGGTTTAGGGCCTGCCCAGTGGTTCTTATTTGCAATACAGCACAATAAATTGTGAATATATTGCTGTCTGCAGTGGAATAAATGTCCAGTCATTCCCTCTCACCCACCAGCATTAATTACACTTCCACTTCCACTTCCCATTTTACAAAAAACCTGTGCATCAGCAGAGGTAATAGCTTATCGTCATTTCCGGGAGTGAGTTGTAACAATGCATAATGACATGTTAAAATTACACTGCAATTCAACGTGCCATTTATTTATAGTTGGTTTCCTGAGACGCAATCCCAACCGTTAAACCAAACATATGTCTCCAATTCTCAACTGATGAGGTGTCGTGCTGAAACAAACAGTAAATCACAACATCTCACTTCAAGAAGACAAACCCTCCAATCGCGGTTTTCCCTCACCATTTGCATTTGATAGAATAAATTGCAGACAATGGTTCCAATTCAACAGAGAGTGGGGTACGGGATTTCATTAAAACATCAAATGAAAGTGAAATCATGAGGCATGACGGTGAGAGAGTAGGAAGGCTGAGAGCTAAAGAGAGAGAGAGTTAGAGAGAGAGAGAGAGAGAGAGCGAGACAAGTCTGTGTCTCTACAGCAGGATTAGAGCTGCAGCAACAAGTGCTGAGGGGCTTTGCATCAAACCCATGAGCCCATGACAAATGAGTCTGACTGTGTTCTGTCTATTACCCAGCACTAAACCCGAGCCTATTGGGGGGGGAATGCGGTGCATATTGGAGCCGCCTGGCTCCGAAAGGGAGTCACAAGTTACTTTAGAAGTAGGGAGTGAGTAGGAGGAATCATCTGTATGGAGGCAGGCCAAACTAACTCTATTCATGGGTTGCATGTTACGCACAATATTGTTTTGAGCATTTGTTTTGGACTGATCCATTCTACTCAATAGATCCACATTGGGCACTGATGAATATTTGGTCTAAAGTTCATTACAGTGGCTTGGAAATACAATGACATTCAAAAGGAGGCAAATAATTAGTAGGAAAACCGTTAGTCATCAGATTGACTTCAGATTCAGTATAAAGTTAGCTCGCTACCTAAGATTGAGGGGAGGCCATCGGATTTAAGCGAGTTTATTTTTGACAAACTTTGCTAGCTAATGACAGACAACATTGCAATCTGTCTAAATTAAATTTGACGACATGATCATGTGAGAAAAGTTGTTTCCTACTAAATATTTTACTACTTTAGCAATGTCATCCTATTTACAGGTAGTATAGTCTGACAGTTGTTAGCCTTCATCCAGAATGACTTGGCTTATCACCCCTTTAGGGCACCACTATGATGTCACCGATAGAGGGCTGCTTGAGAACCTTCATAACAATGGCATGGCACAACCGAGTGACGGATGTGCAACCTACATGAATAGGCGCTATATAGAGTAGCCAATCTCACTAAGATAACTTTGTATATCCATGCAGTCCATCACCAAAAGCTACTTGTGTTGTGTACTTGGTATCAGGTAATCTGCAAATACAACTCTCGAACCTGTAGGCCAGCCATGCCTTTCTAATCACTCTCTCCAGAGAGGTGCAAGGGCATCCAGTTGTTAATGTAAGGGCATCCTAGGACGCGGTAGGGTCATTGGGGATGGGATACCTCTGGAGAAGCGCCAGGCTTGGAGGTCTATCCCTCTGAGGCCCCTGACTGGCAGGCAAGGCACTGAGGCTTGATAATGGGAACATGACAGGGGAGTCACCCAGGATGAAGTAGAGGTTAGGCCTGGGCCAGTCTACTGGAGCCTTACACCCCCTCCCCTGCCCCTTTTCCCTGGCTCTCCATCCACCCCCTGGGAGCCAGAAGGCCAGGCAGCCTGTCAGCTAACTCTACTGGCTAATGGACCTGCCACATCAGGCCTGGTGTCGCAGCCTAACAAGAGACTGATTGGAGAATTTCTGGGGAATTCACTCGCATAATGACACAGCACATTGAGACATTGAGACGTCCTAGCATCTGCGGCCGTATAGGCAGGCAGCAGCACTAACACGGAGACTCAACTAAGGAGTGACAAAATAGTTTGGGCTGTTGACAACAAACGAAACATGTGTCCTCTCAGTGAGTCAGTTCGGTTGGAGTGGAATACACTGTGGAAGTGTGTGTCTTAGCTTGCGGGGGTTCAAAAGTGTATGGCAGAAATGACTGGCTAGTTGACAACTTCACCCATCTACCTATGGAACCAAAGAAAATAACTTATTAGAAAAACAGTTCTTAGAAAAGCGTAGGAAGTATCAGTTTGATATCTTGCTCTTACATATATCTGAGTAGAACTTTCTGTAACGCTGAGATTAATTGCATTGATCATGACAATGAAACAGTGACATTGTTTTAGGGGTCTGGGCAGTATGATAGCTACAAGTGCATTTGTGATTCGTGTAGAATTCATGTCCAGGTGTCAATTAAACACAATGTTTGGTTGAGTTCAGCTCCCACTAAACCCCTCCCACCACTTAAACAATCAATACGCCATTACCTTCATCATCAATGGGTATTGGAGTTGTGTTGAATACCATCCTAATCACTACAATACAAATACAGCCGTCGTCTCACCAAAGCATGGGCGTTTGTTGTTGGGTGGCATTATCAGTCAAATTGTGATTTGAAGAGGCAGTCATCGAGCTTCCCTCCCCTCGTTCAGATACGCATCCTCCATCAGGCCACATATCAAGGCAATCAAAGATAATTAGAATATTAGCTCTACGCAAAATGCTATCACACAAAACACACGGCTTTGAATGCCATTTCCCATTAAACACAGATCTGGTGGAAGACAGCAACATAATTACACACGCAAGCTTTTCCCTTTTGTGTTTTCCTGCCCCCGCCCTCTTTATGACTATCATCATTAGAATGGCAATTATTATTGTCATTTTTGGCAGATGTTGTTAATTCCGGATCGACACCTATTAAAATTGGTTAATTAAAATCTTATGGTCTCCTGTGACACCAGCGAATGAAACGTGTCTATTGTTTAGGCAAGCTGGCTGTTTCTATAGCTTCTATCTTCTATAGACATCCATGTTGAGACAATACGAAGATAGGACAGTACCAGAAACTGGGATAGCCACCAAGGGGTACCGAGATACGGTCACAAATGCACCACTCAGGGAAATAAACAGTTATTTTCTATTCCTCTCCTATATTTATTTACCAGGTTTAGGTTTGTGAATGTCTGCTTAATTAAAAAGCTCCTGGGCTTATCTGTGCTGCCAATATGAATTATTTAGCCACAAAATGTACAATGAATTTCATTTAAAAAAGGAGGGCACTTACAAAAAGAGCGCGTTGACGAGGTAAACATTGTACTGTTGACCTGGTTTACTACTACGAGTAAGTACAAACGTAAACAAATTATAACGGGTATACATTTGAAGTAATGAAACATATCAGATCTACAGTAATTATCATTCATAATGGCGAAGGTATATTTGTCGAGTTTTCATCTCGACAGTGTAGCTAAATCTTTACAGGTGGTTTACCTATGCATGTGGTATTTAAATACCAGTCATCCTTTGTTAAGGAATTAGTAAGAATCTTTCAGTTTTCTTATCCTGTTCTCAGTTAAGCAAAAGCACCTTTAGTTATACAGGGGGATGTCGCTAGCAGAGGTACATTAGTTCAACTGTAAGCGTCAAACGTCAACACAGGAAACACAGAATGAGCGCTCATACTGGCTATTCTGAAATACCACAAGACTAGTCATTTGGCATGACCTCCAAAATACAAACACATAACTTCCTTTGAAGTATCAAACTGATGGATCGGTTTACAACAGAAGGTGCTCCCTGCATAAATGTCATACGGGTGGTATTACAGTGTAGTGTGTGTGTGTGTGTGTGTGTGTGTGTGTGCATGTGTGTGAGGGATGAGTCTGTCTGGGTGTACCGAGTTACCGTTACACAGTCACACAGTGAGGTGTGTGTGTATGTGTGTGTGTGTGGGCCTTGCAGTAGCGCAGGCCTGGAAGCTACAGTATACCACGTTCTGAAGTAGGAATTTTTTATTCACTACTTACATTTGGGTCCATAATTATTGACACCCTTGATAAAGATGACCAAAAATGACTGTATAATATAAATCAATAAAATACTGACCTTTATTGTATGCCCTCCCCCAACACCACCAATATTGTGAAATTATACTGTTAATACTTAAAGCATTTAGTTTAAATGCACACAACGGCAAAAATCAACTTTTTTTGTTGAAAGACTATGCAAAGAGCTTACCCATGATGTTGCACAACGATTTACAAACAATACCCCATAATTAAAAAGTGAAAATATATTTTTATACATTTTGCAAATGTGTTGAAAATGAAATATAGCCATATACAATACCCCTTAATCAATATTTTGCAGAAGCACCTTTGTGTAAGTCTCTAATAGCTTTGCATACTTGGATTGTGTAACATTTGCCCATTATTATTTTCAAACATTCTTCAAGCTCTGTCAAATTGGTTGTTGATCATTGCTAGACAACCATTTTCAGGTCTTGCAATATATTTTTCAAGTAAAGATTGTAACTAGGCCACTCAGGCACATTCACAGTCTTCTTGGTAAGCAACTCCAGAGTTTATAGTTTTAGGTTATTGTCCTGCTGAAAGGTGAATTAATCTCCAAGTGTATGGTTGAAAGCAGACTGAACCAGGTTTTGCTCTCTGATTTTGCCTGTGCTTAGCTCCATTTCTTTAAGTTTTAATCCTGAAAAACTCCCCAGTCCTTAACGCTTACAAGCATACATACCCATAACATGAGGCAGCCACCACTATGCTTGAAAATATAGAGTGGATTTCAGTAAGGTGTTGTACTGGATTTGCCCCAAACATAACACTTTGTATTCAGGACAAAAAGTCAATTGCTTTGCCCCATTTCTTGCAATGAATTTCTTTCGTAGTGGCAGTTAGTGCCTTTTTTTAATGAATATGGCCTTATTTCTATTACAGCATATTGGATGACTGTCATTCATATTCCATTCACCCAGTTCAATGTAACATCAATAGGTTTAGGCTACTACAAGATACTTCAATATTCCCTGTACCCATCATAAGGTTCTTACACACTTGCCTATAAATTAGACTTTACAAAGTAGGTGCACAGGTCAAGAACATTTTGAGTGATCAAGGTGATAGACAGCGACACACTTAATACCACGTTGCACACTCTGGTCTGTATCTAGCTGATATAGGGTGTAATCACTAGTCCAACAGTTTCAGAAAAATAGCGTCCATTGGACAAATTCAGGTACAGTTGAAGTCAGGAGTTTACATACACCATAGCCAAGCACATTTAAACTCTGTTTTTCACAATCCCTGACATTTATTCCAAGTAAAAAGTCCTTGTAATAGGTCAGTTAGGATCACCAAATTATTTTAAGAATGTGAAATGCAAGAATAATAGTAGAGAGAATGATTTATTTCAGATTTTATTTCTTTCATCACATCCCCAGTGGATCAGAAGTTTACATACACTCAATTAGTATTTGGTTGCATTGCCTTTAAATTGTTTAACTTGGGTCAAATGTTTCGGGTAGCCTTCCACAAGCTTCCCACAATAGGTTGGGTGAATTTTGGCGCATTCCTCCTGACAGAGCTGGTGTAACTGAGTCAGGTTTGTAGGCCTCCTTGCTCGCACAAGCTTTTTCAGTTCTGACCACAAATTGTCTGTAGGATTAGGGTCAGGGCTTTGTGATGGCCACTCCAATACCTTGACTTTGTTGTCCTTAAGCCATTTTGCAACAACTTTGGAAGTATGCTTGGGGTCATTGTCCATTTGGAAGACCCATTTGGGACAAAGCTTTAACTTCTTGACTGATGTTTTGAGATGTTGCTTCAACATATATATCCACATAATTTTCCACCCTCATGATGCCATCTATTTTGTGAAGTGCACCAATCCCTCCTGCAGCAAAGCACCCCACAACATGATGCTGCCACCCCCGTGCCTCACGGTTGGGATGTTGTTGTTCAGCTTGCAAGCCTCCCCCCTTTTTCCTCAAAACATAACGATGTTATGGCCAAACAGTTCTATTTTTGTTTTATCATACCAGAGGTCATTTCAACAAAAAGTACGATCTTTGTCCCCATGCGCAGATGCAAACCTTAGTCAGTTTTTGTTTAATTGCGGTTTAGATGCAGTGTCTTCTTCCTTGCTGAGTGGCCTTTCAGGTTATGTTGATATATAGGACTCGTTTTACTGTGGATATACAGTGGGGCAACATTTTTTATTTAGTCAGCCACCAATTGTGCAAGTTCTCCCACTTAAAAAGATGAGAGAGGCCTGTCATTTTCATCATAGGTAAACTTCAACTATGATAGACAAAATGAGAAATAAAATCCAGAAAATTGTAGGATTTTTTATGAATTTATTTGCAAATTATTGTGGAAAATAAGTATTTGGTCACCTACAAACACGCAAGATTTCTGGTTCTCACAGACCTGTAACTTCTTCTTTAAGAGGCTCCTCTGTCCTCCACTCGTTACCTGTATTAATTGCACCTGTTTGAACTTGTTATCAGTATAAAAGACACCTGTCCACAACCTCAAACAGTCACACTCCAAACTCCACTATGGCCAAGACCAAAGAGTTGTCAAAGGACACAAGAAACAACATTGTAGACCTGCACCAGGCTGGGAAGACTGAATCTGCAATAGGTAAGCAGCTTGGTTTGAAGAAATCAACTGTCGGAGCAATTATTAGGAAATGGAAGACATACAAGACCACTGATAATCTCCCTCGATCTGGGGCTCCACGCAAGATCTCACCCCGTGGGGTCGAAATGATCACAAGAACGGTGAGCAAAAATCCCAGAACCAAATGCGGGGACCTAGTGAATGACCTACAGAGAGCTGGGACCAAAGTAACAAAGCCTACCATCAGTAACACACTACGCCGCCAGGGACTCAAATCCTGCAGTGCCAGACGTGTCCCCCTGCTTAAGCCAGTATGTCCAGGCCCGTCTGAAGTTTGCTAGAGAGCATTTGGATGATCCAGAAGAAGATTGGGAGAATGTCATATGGTCAGATGAAACCAAAATATAACGTTTTGGTAAAAGCTCAACTCGTCGTGTTTGGAGGACAAAGAATGCTGAGTTGCATCCAAAGAACACCATACCTACTGTGAAGCATGGGGGTGGAAACATCATGCTTTGGGGCTGTTTTTCTGCAAAGGGACCAGGACGACTGATTCGTGTAAAGGAAAGAATGAATGGGGCCATGTATCGTGAGATTTTGAGTGAAAACCTCCTTCCAGCAAGGGCATTGAAGATGAAACGTGGCTGGGTCTTTCAGCATGACAATGATCCCAAACACACCGCCCGGGCAACGAAGGAGTGGCTTTGTAAGAAGCATTTCAAGGTCCTGGAGTGGCCTAGCCAGTCTCCAGATCTCAACTCCATAGAACATCTTTGGAGGGAGTTGAAAGTCTGTGTTGCCCAGCAACAGCCCCAAAACATCACTGCTCTAGAGGAGATCTGCATGGAGGAATGGGCCAAAATACCAGCAACACTGTGTGTAACCCTTGTGAAGACTTACAGAAAACATTTGACCTCTGTCATTGCCAACAAAGGGTATATAAATAAATATTGAGATAAACTTTTGTTATTGACCAAATACTTTTCCCACCATAAGTTGCAAATAAATTCATTCATCCTACAATGTGATTTTCTGGATTTTTTTCTCATTTTGTCTGTCATTTATGATGGAAATTACAGGCCTCTCATCTTTTTAAGTGGGAGAACTTTCACAATGGGTGGCTGACTAACTACTTTTTTGCCCCACTGTAGATACTTTTGTACCTGTTTCCTCCAGCATCTTCACAAGGTCCTTTGCTGTTGTTCTGGGATTGATTGGCACTTTTCACACCAAAGTACATTCATCTCTAGGAGACAGAACGTGTCTCCTTACAGAGTGGTATGACAGCTGTGTGGTCCCATGGTGTTTATACATGTGTGCTATTTGTACAGATGAATGTGCTATACCTTCAGGCGTTTGGAAATTGCTCCCAAGGACGAACCAGACTTGTGGAGGTCTTGGCTGACTTCTTTTGATTTTCCCATGATGTCAAGCAAAGACGCGCTGAGTTTGAAGTTAGACCTTTAAATACATCCACAGTTACACCTCAAATTGACCCAAATGATGTCAATTATGACACAATTTTCTGGAATTTTCCAAGCTGTTTAAATGCACAGTCAACTTAGTGTATGTAAACTTCTAACCCACTGGAATTGTGATACAGTGAATTATAAGTGAAATAATATGTCTGTAAACAATTGTTGGAAAGGTTAAGAGTGTTATGCACAAAGTAGATGTCTTAACCGACTTGCCAAAACTACAGTTTGTTAACAATACATTTGTGGAGTGGTTGAAAACAAGATTTAATGACTCCACCCTAAGTGTATGTAAGCTTCTGATTTCAACTGTATGTTTATCCCTGTTTCGTTCCATTTGCTTCCGTTTACAAACATTTTTAAACAGAATCAGCACAATGAATACACCCCTGATCACACCCAAACACGTATTGTATGTATAATTATTTCTTACATCCACTTTACGTGCTCGCCTCCTCTCACCTTTTACCTTAGCTTGTGGACTTCAGTGCAGATCACATCTGCTGTCTGATGAGGCAAAAAAACATTTCCATACCAAACCTTCATATTTCCATACCAAACCTCTAACCGCTACACACCACCTACATCATTGCCACGTCACAGTCAACATAGCTACTAGAACTAACGCGTTAGTAGACCCGCTACAATCATGCAATCGAGTGTACAGTCGCCAGCAAGCAGTTTAGCAGTTACACCGGTGACCACGATGGCAATAATTTAATAAAACCAAAAGCTTACCTTCACTTGGAAGAGTTCCAGTATTGGATAGCCATAGTCAGCTAACTAACATAGCATCCCTCTCTGTTTGAGCCAAGTGTTTGATTAGGCTAAACTAGCTAGATGCATTCGATGCTAGCTAAATAAGTGAAAGTGAAAAATATATATACTATGACATATCTCTCTCTTTTCTCCTTAATTTAAACATATTCACTTCTCCAAAACTGTTCAACTATTGTCTCTCTTTGAGTCAACTACATGTTATGCACTGTAATGATAGTTAACTGTAGCAAGCTATGGATGGGGAGGGAGAACAATGAGCCTCCTAAGTTTTGTATGGAAGTCAATGTACCCAGAAGAGGACAGAAGCTCAATCAATGAGAATTTGTAAGTCGCTCTGGATAAGAGCGTCTGCTAAATTACTTAAATGTAAATGTAAATGTAAATTGTTTATTTTCACTGAATCTCTGTTTGGTTATTGGTTAGACTACAATTACACAATTAGGGTGTAGAAATGTTATGCTCTTGTAACATTTATTTAACTAGGCCAGTCAGTTAAGGATAAATTCTTATTCACAAGGACAGCCTACTCCTTTCCCATCGGTAATTGAACCCCGGTCTCCAGCGTCCCCACACGACAAGGGAATTATTTATCTAAATATCCAAGTTCTGTAGCCTACTCCCAACCATCACGTTGTACAGAGCCATATTTTCCGTTCCATCCTAACGGAAACCCAGAGGTTTTTCGTTTTTCTTGGAATAGAAACACCATAATATTAATAAAAATGTATTAACTTCATTGGGATAGGGGGCAGCATTTTCACTTTTGGATGAAAGGCGTGCCGAGAGTAAACTGCCTGCTACTCAGTATTAGTAGAATTGGATAGAACATACTCTGACGTTTCTAGAACAGTTTGAATGATGTCTGTGAGTATAACATAACTCATATGGCAGGCAAAAACCTGAGAAAAAATCCAACCAGGAAGTGGGAAATCGTTTCTAGAACAGTTTGAATGATGTCTGTGAGTATAACATAACTCATATGGCAGGCAAAAACCTGAGAAAAAATCCAACCAGGAAGTGGGAAATGAGGTTTGTAGTTTTTCAACTCAGTCCCTATTGAAGATACAGTGGGATATTGGTCATCTTGCACTTCCTAGGACGTCCACTAGATGTCAACAGTCTTTAGAACATTGTTTCAGGCTTCTACTGTGAAGGGGGGCCGAATGAGAGGGGAATGAGTCAGAGGTCTGGCAGAGAGGCACAAGCTCGTGACGCTCGGTCATGTGATAGTTACCTCGCGTTCCATTGCTTTTCTACAGACAAAGGAATTCTCCAGTTGGGACATTATTGAAGATTTATGTTAAAAACATCCTAAATATTGATTCTATACTTTGTTTGATATGTTTCTACGACCAGTAATATAACTTTTTGGACATTTCGTCCGACCTTTCCACTGGACTTGCACACGCGTTTGGATTTGTTTACTAAACGTCCTAACAAAAGGAGGTATATGGACATAAATTATAAACTTTATCGAACAAATCAAACATTTATTGTGGAACTGCCATTCCTGGGAGTGCATTCTGATCAAGATCAAATGCAAATTAATATTTATAATGCTATTTCTGACTTCTGTTGACTAAACAACATGGCAGATATTTCTTTGGTTGGTTTGGGATCTGAGCGCCGTACTCAGATTATTGCATGGTATGCTTTTTCCCTAAAGTTTAAAACAAATCTGACACTGCGGTTGCATTAAGGAGAGGTTTATCTAAAGTTCCATGTCTAATAGTTGTATCTATTATCAATGTTTATTATGAGTATTTCTGTAAATTGATGTGGCTCTCTCCAAAATCACCGCATGTTTTGGAACTACTGAACATTACACGCCAATGTAAAATGAGATTTTTGGATACAAATATGCACTTTATCGAACAAAACATACATGTATTGTGTAACATGAAGTCCTATGAGTGTCATCTGATGAAGATCAAAGGTTAGTGATGAATTTAATCTATATTTATGCTTTTTGTGACTCCTCTCTTTGGCTGGAAAAGTTATTTTTTTGTGACTTGGTGGTGACCTAACATAATCGTTTGTGGAGCTTTCGCTGTAATGCCTTTTTGAAATCAGACACTGGCTGGATTAACAAGAATGTTATCTTTAAAATGGTGCCTAATAGTTGTATGTTTGATAAATTTGATTTATGAGATTTCTGTGTTTTGAATTTGGTGCCCTGCAATCTCACTGGCTGTTGGCGAGGGGTTCCGCTAGTGGAACAAGGTTCTGCCCAGACAGGTTAAGCAACATTTCTTAAAATCAGTCCCATATACTATGTTCTTATCAAAAAAGGTTTTACATGTTCTAGGACAGCCACTATTGACGGCTATCAAATGCTTCTCAAAGATGCCCTCTTATGGTCAAACTAGCACTAACTAGCATTAATGGTACCAGTGGTTAAAGAATTCTGCGGCACTATGCAAGCTGTGCTGCAGTACCCTGCAACTTTTAAAGGACAAATCACTGTACAATAAGGGGGAACATGGGGTGAGTGGCAATCCATTCATTAATTTCCTGTCCTTTTGTCTTTGTACTGTTCCAAGATAACAAGTATGTATGGGAAGACAATGCAAATCATCTGTTTGTATGTTCTTCTATTTTAATTAATTTTATTAAACACATTATACAATGCATTGTACCTGGGAGGAGTTACCTCAGATAAGAAGTGATGCTTTTAGCTGTATACTTATTTCAATACGCCACACAGCGAATGCAGTGAGCTATAGCCCCACATGACCAAAGCACAGCTACAGGTCTTAATGTGTCAGGGGAGGGGTTCACAATTACACAAGCTGAATTCGACTTCTCAGGTCCCTTTGGGGCTGAAAGGTTAAGCTAAATATCAGCGGGCTGAACTATGGCATTGAGTACCGCAGGGGCCAACCATCCATCAATGCTCAGTCCTGCTTCTCATTGCCACGGCGACCCACGACACTCCCATTAGCAACCCAGCATGTTATCCACAGTCCCTATAGTCTGTCCCTCCCTCAGAGTCCTACTCCTTCATATCCACTATAGATCTGTAAAAGGGGGGGGGCTGGGATCAACCAAGCCACTCAAGCCTCTCCAGTGAATTAGCAGCCCCCAGGGGCCAATGCCTCAATTCCCTTCCTTTGTGGGCTACCATTAAATCTGATAGATAGATATCACTAAACTGCTGAACAAACACCCCATTCAGTACTTTGCATACATTACGGTAGTGGAGGGAGGAAAAAAAATCCGGAAAACTAAATGAAATACCTCCGCTGGGCTGTGTGTGAGGACAGAAAGTACTAGGAGTTGGGTTCAGGCTGTCTTGTTCAGTAGATAACAACTGCAGATATGAACTGGTAAATGCAGCCATTTGAAATCTGTGAATTAAAGTATATGAGGTATTCACCATTTTCTGGTGTGGATATTCTAATTGAACTCAAGCTGAGTTCCAACTCATAATCTCTAAGCCAGTTGAATCAATTAGAAACATTTAACAGATTCATATTCATTATAAAAACAATAATAACCTCAAGAGGTGAATTAAAGTTGTGCTGCTTTGATACATTCATTGTTCCCTTTCAAAAGCTCAATTGGCAAACTGCAGCAAGTCTTAGAAAAAAAGGCCAAAAGGGACTCTGTCAAACACAAGCACACACACACACACACAAATGCGTGCACACACACACACACACACACAAATGCGTGCACACACACACACACACACACACGCACGCACACGCACGCACACACACACACACACACACACACACACACACACACACACACACACACACACACACACACACACACACACACACACACACACACACACACACACACACACACACACACACACGCAGACACACACACACACGCAGACAAACTCTACCATACACACTTCCTCAGTTGTCACTGCTGTACAGTCAAGATGATATATGCAACTTTTTCAGGGTTGCTCAACCATCAAATGCATGACCTTTTCTGTTGTTGTTGCTCTTTCATCGGTCATGTTTCAAGGCATCAGCGGCCTTCTTTAATCCCAGTAAGACGTTTAAAAAAGGTATGTTGGCGTTTGACTTGGCTGGTTTATCTTTACAAAAACCGCAAACAAATGTGGCTAGGAATTTCAAACGGTCAGTTTCACACACCCTACAATGTGTTAAATGGATTACGGTTATCTAAGCCAAAGTCAAAAATAAAATATAGCACATCAAATCTGGGAAAATCAAGCATTGTCTTTCCATCTCTTTATCTCACACATATGTTTTTTTTTTTTTTAAACACACAACGTTCTGCATGTGAAAACCTTTCACGACACTATTGTTTATGTTCACTTCAATGTTCAAGGAGAAAATAAGAAGAGAGTAGGATGATTCAAAGCAAAGCCGATTGTCATCCTTTTTGACAGTTCCACATCATGAATTGTAAGGAAAAAACTGAAGGGGCGTGAAACATTCAACACACCCGGAGAAGTGTGTTCAGGATCCTACAGTACAAAGAAATGCACCTTCGATCACACATCTATTATTTAGAAACCTTGCGAATTACCCTTGATGCCTAATCATGTGAACTGATTTGTTTAGTTGCGGTTGAGCAATGTTATTTTGACTAGCATATTAACTTTATCACTTCATTACCTGAAAAAAAAAGGTCACATGCAGGTCAAACTCTAACAGGGAGAGACAGAGAGCAGAAGGGAGGACTGATACACAATGATACGCTCTCCTCCTTGCCATTTGAGTCACCTCGACTCCCAACGTCGATTGTGGGTGACACAAAGGAAAAAGCAAAACAGCTTTCTGGCTGTCTTTATCAAGGATAACAATGCCTACTCTGTCATGCGCAAAGGCGTGAGCGTAGCTCGGTTACAATCCCCTGTCATTCACCCTCAATCTGGCTGAACACAGAGAAAGAGGGTAGGTGGGAACGCTACAAAATGGAGCTAAGAAAACAACACATTTCAATATTTCCTCTATAGCTATTTTCACAATGAGGCAGTCACTAAAATATGTTCGGCAAATGCAACTGAGGCTCCATTTTGGTTCTGATGCCAGATCAGGTGAGGAAGGAGGTGGGTGGAAGTGGGGCGTTTCCAGGCAGCTTCTCTCCCTCTCTCTCTCTGGGGACACGATCCAGACAGTGAGGGAAAGCACTGCTGCAGTATATCTGCAGTTCTCCATTTCATCTCACTCATGCTCACATTCTACAAGAAGCCCCGGAATCGATACTGACATCAGGGGCCTTGAGCTGCCTTTTCTGCCTGTTTGGTTCAGAGCTGCAAGGGAGGTCTTAGCCAGAGCCTCTGTTTTTTAATTACACAGATTTTTTTTTGACTGGGAACAGATTGCTAATGTATGAGTTGGCTATTACTTTTATGCCAGCCAAAGTGCAAAGCAAGCTTGAATAAATCTCCACTTTGACTACACTAAGAAATAACTCAAATTAAGGTTAAACACCATCTTAAGTGTGAGCATTGAACATATGGAATGCCTCCTGAATTGATGAATTACCCTTGAATTGATGATTCTTGCACTCCCTTAATAAATGTGTTAACTCATATCGAGAGACAGAGGATACAGGAATTCCGTCTGTTTTACTGCAGACAGCGATAGGAGGTATCATAGCCCCAATGAGACCCTATATTGTGTGTATAAGTGCCATATATCTAGACAAACCTATTCTGCCGAGGCACCGTCCTCCTTAAAATGGACACTGAGAAGTGCTCAGGCATCACTAATTTGATTTGAGAGCCGAACCGCTTGAGTTTAAGTGAAAGCACTCTGTTATCGAAAATAGAGAAGGGCCATGAGAGGTGATAGCCCACAGAAGGTCTGTGTGGAGAGGGCTGTGGCCGGTCGGGAGATGAAATCAGGAGGTGGCAATAAGTCAGCGTGGGGGAACGATCCCCCATTAGAGTCCCGGAGGGTAGGCAGTGGTGGAGTGGTGGTAAAAATAGCTCCAGGCCTGAACTCTCTTTGGGGAGAGGAGGAGGAGGAGATTTGATAAACATCTCACTAGTGGCAAGGCAGCCATATCCATTCCTTTAAGCCCCTGGGTACCACTAGTCACACGTATGGCCCTTAACTACTCTTTCCTGCCAGGGAGAACACAAGCACAGAACAGTCTCTCTGGTGGCGAATCCACAGGCGCCCAATGGCCAAACCATGTCTATCATGGCTTTCTACTTCAGCAACAGTTGCAGATAAGACAAGGGGAGGAATCAATGAAATACACACGAAAAGGATATGGACAATTTTTCCACAAACTTATCTTTTTTGTCGTCTGTCTTGGGGAAATTCTCAATGTCGTTTTCTAGCCTCTGGATGTGTCGCTCCATGGTGCTCAGACTGCTTTTCAGGATCTCGGCAGAAACTGGAGAAAGATGGAGAAAATACTTATATCATTAATATACTGTATTATAAAAGTTCAATACATGGCAGACGAACTGCATATCTATAAATATGAATGTCTTTGATGTAGATTGTTCCAATCAGCGTTGTTTGCTGAGGTTAGGCTGAGTTGGTTCACTCCAGAATCTGCCTCAGCACAACATTCTGTGTGGCCTGAAAAGCGAGTGTGCGTGCGTCAGTGTGTGCCCGGTAGAGTGGCTCGAGCTCATTAATCAGTCTGTAATCACTGTTTACAGAGTTCCTTTGGACTGCTCACTCTCACTATTCAGATCAACCCTTTCAAGTGAGGACTTCAAAGACTTGTGAATGTCTTAGGGGATCAGACAGGACAGGAGAGTAGTTACTGGTGCCATGTATAGGCTTTAGTGTTATTAATGTTAGGGATGTTTAGTGTTAGGGATGCACATTTCAGTCAATTTTTCTCCCGACTAACTGACCCTCATTAACCGGTCAACGAACGGTTTGATTGTTTTCAAACAGTAACATGACCAACAGAAAATAGTATGCAAGCATTCAAGGAAAGGACATTTTTCGTTAAGAGCTTAATGGCAACATGCAACAATAGCAAGCCTATCGTCTTACAGTCAAAAGGTTATAGACTATTATTGAACATGCAACTCCTGTAATGAAGCTGCTAATAAAATATAATTTTCAAACATTTGCCAAAATGGAATTCGTGGGAAAACACAGTTCTAAACAGTACACCTAATGTGAGAGGTTCCATACAGGGGGGCAAACAAGTATTTAGTCAGTCACCAATTGTGCAAGTTCTCCCACTTAAAAAGATGAGAGGCCTGTAATTTTCATCATAGGTACACTTCAACTATGACAGACAAAATGAGAAAAATAAATCCAGAAAATCACATCGTAATGATTTTTTATGAATTTATTTACAAATGATGGTGGAAAATAAGTATTTGGTCAATAACAAAAGTTTATCTCAATACTTTGTTATATACCCTTTGTTGGCAATGACAGAGGTCAAACGTTTTCTGTAAGTCTTCACAAGGTTTTCACACACTGTTGCTGGTATTTTGGCCCATTCCTCCATGCAGATCTCCTCTAGAGCAGTGATGTTTTGGGGCTGTTGCTGGGCAACACAGACTTTCAACTCCCTCCAAAGATTTTCTATGGGGTTGAGATCTGGAGACTAGCTAGGCCACTCCAGGACCTTGAAGTGCTTCTTACAAAGCCACTCCTTCGTTGCCCAGGCGGTGTGTTTGGGATCATTGTCATGCTGAAAGACCCAGCCACGTTTCATCTTCAATGCCCTTGCTGATGGAAGGAGGTTTTCACTCAAAATCTCACGATACATGGCCCCAGTCATTCTTTCCTTTACACGGATCAGTCGTCCTGGTCCCTCTTGCGTGGAGCCCCAGATCGAGGGAGATTATCAGTGGTCTTGTATGTCTTCCATTTCCTAATAATTGCTCCCACAGTTGATTTCTTCAAACCAAGATGCTTACCTATTGCAGATTCAGTTTTCCCAGCCTGGTGCAGGTCTACAATTTTGTTTCTGGTGTCCTTTGACAGCTCTTTGGTCTTGGCCATAGTGGAGTTTGGAGTGTGACTGTTTGAGGTTGTGGACAGGTGTCTTTTATACTGAGAACAAGTTCAAACAGGTGCCATTAATACAGGTAACGAGTGGAGGACAGAGGAGCCTCTTAAAGAAGAAGTTACAGGTCTGTGAAAGCCAGAAATCTTGCTTGTTTGTAGGTGACCAAATACTTATTTTCCACCATAATTTGCAAATAAATTCATTAACAATCTTACAATGTGATTTTCTGGATTTGTTTTTCTGATTTTGTCTGTCATAAGTGTACCTATGATGGAAATTACAGGCCTCTCTCATCTTTTTAAGTGGGAGAACTTGTATATGACAGAGATAAAACTTGGATGGAAAACTAATAACAACAACTGGGATGGGTTGCTGATATTAATAGGATTGTGCCTTTGGCTTCTGGACAACAAAATAAAGTTAATATGATAATCAATAGAACAGGAGCTGGTTAAAAGCTGGTTAATAATGGCTTGAGGAAGTCTTTATAAAACAACTGTGGCTGACAGCGCCAGGCTATCAATTACGAGTTGAGATCGAGAAATAAAAATAGTAGCTTGTTTTAATCGTGGCCATCAATACAGTTTCTAGCATGCATTTGCCTTTAGAATTGTTATTTGTTGCGCAATGACTGGACACATATTTCACTCTAGTAAACAGCTTTTTTAAGAACCTGCTCTCGCGCTGCCTGACAGGAAATAGGCTATCCCACTCCTCAAACTGGGCTCTGTATGCCAATTTAATTACCCCAAATTATGGAAATGAACCTACAGACTGATAAGCATGACCGGTCAAATGTATTTTCGGTGGATAAACGATTTACGGTTCACATCCCTATTACTAATACACAGACACTTCCGACTATGACTAAACGGTGTGTGAACTGGTCACAGGCAAATATATGGGTCAATGATGTTTTGCCTGGGTCTGCGTCACAGAGTGGACACCAAGAGGTTACAGCGCAAACGTTTACAGACTGTTTAAGATACATATTTTTGACTTGTACTGGTCTTTATAGTAATATATAGTAATATATGCCATTTAGCTGACGCTTTTATCCAAAGCGACTTACAGTCATGTGTGCATACATTCTACGTATGGGTGGTCCCGGGAATCGAACCCACTACCCTGGCGTTACAAGCGCCATGCTCTACCAACTGAGCCACATAGGACCCCTATCAAGAGTCCTACACTAGACTGAACATATTCATTCAATAATAGTGACAGATAGTTAAACAATAAGACTTCTATGGAGTTACAGTGGATTGGGCTGTGGGCAGTGGCTGTGGTAAGCCTCAGCATTCAAATGGAAAATGAATATCAAAGTATAGGATGTTAAAAGTATCCTCCTTAATAAAAGTGCTTCCATCTTGACTAGTTCAAAGCCATCCCATGCTATTTAGATAAACCTTCACGTGGAAATGTCAAATCAAGCCTCAGTGTTTAATTGAACTTGCCTATCTTCACTCAAATATTCAGTAATAAAAACCTACTTCAAAGCATGTCTCCACAATGTACCTGTCTTGCAATGTCCGCGCGCCACATGTGGTATTCAATTGCTTTTTGAGCCTACCATGTCTGGCGTATATGATGCCCTTGTATCGTGTGAAATAAAAATCTTGTCTCTCATCGCATCTTCTACATTTAGTGCAGCGAGTCATACATGATGGGAGGGCAGGCAAACAACATGGCAGGACTCACCACTATGCTTGCCACCAGGCCCAGCGTCCTTTATGTTTCCCAACCCATCCAACGAGCTGTGTGGAAGCTATTAAGAAAGGGGTATTCTCATTGACACCAGGGAAGCATATTATTTCTTTACAGCCATCATACAGCTCCCACCTGGTTTTATTTTGTATTTTCTAACAATCCCACTACCCCGTGAGTGCGGGGACGAAACACTTACAGTACACAGAGACATACACAGTTACACCGGGGCCACAAATCAATCTAGCGACGGTAGCAACGATGCAGAGGATGAGCGAGGGTGAGGTCATTAGTGGGATGCTTGGAGGGATCTGGTGATTAGGGATATAGTGTCCCCCCACCATTCAAGGCACACAAAGCCGGGGGTTATGTCTTACTCTAGGGGACACTAGGGGATGGGGCGGGGCGGCATGCCCGCAGTCAACACAGCCCAACTCCAGCACTGATAGGGCCATAGAGAGCACCCAAACTGTTGTTAGTGTGATCTGAGCCAGCACTGATAGCAGGGGGAAATGAAGAGCTAGAGAGGTGGGCACACAGACAGGCAGAGATGGATAGATTAGATACACACAGATGCATCATACCTGGGAACCGTTCATCATTTGCCAACGAAACTCAGGGAACTCAGGTAAACTCAAAGGGGTCTGTGTCTGAATGACAGCAGTACAGGCTGGGCTAATAACAGAGTTGAGGTAGCTGATCTTTATTGGCTTCAGTAGCCATCACACTGAGACACAGGGGGTTAGCTAACAGATTCTCCAGAAGACTCATTTACAGCACTATGATGAAGCCTAACTGCAAAATGTCAACGAACTGGAGAGAGCATACCCTGCAAACAATAATGAGACGTTAGGACGTCCCTGGGACTTCACGAAATGGTTGCCTAAAGTCGTCAGGATGTTGTGTCATGGTCCCCTGGACATTTTATCAAGTTTCTGGTTGGCCCTGGGGATGTCCCGAAGGACATTTTTTTAGGACGTTGTCTCATTGTCACCTGGAGGTCTTGTCAAGTTCCAAGTTTGTCCTGAGGACGTCAACTGATGGTCGCACAGAAACATCCCACCCACAAATTATTTTTATATTTTACCCAGGGTACGTACACATCATCCTTTTTTAATGTTGCCAAAGCCATCAAGGCCATAAATGGTGAACCACTGATCCAGTCATAACTCTTCGTGTTTTGGAAATGCTAGGGACACCCAGGCACATGAACAATGCTTTTAACATACACAATGTAATCACCCCCTCAGGTGACTGAAAAAATGTGGCATGGGTCCCTCAATCCTCATAAAGTTCTGGAGGCACCATCGAGAGCATCCAGACTGGTTGCATCACCACCTGGTTTGGGAACTGCTTGACATCTGACCACAAGGCGCTACAGAGGGTAGTGCGTACGGCCCAGTACATCATTGGGGCCAAGCTTCCTGACATGCAGGACCTCTATACCAGGCTGTGTTAGAAGAAGGCCCAAAAAATGGTCAAAGACTCCAGTCACCCAGGTCATAGACTGTTCTCTCTGCTACCGCACGGCAAGCGGTACCAGAGTGCCAAGTCTAGGACCAAAAGGCTCCTTAACAGCTTCTACCCCCAAGCCATAAGACTGCTGAACAATTAATCAAATGGACACCCAGACTATTTTTAAACTGCTGCTACTCGCTGTTTAGTATCTATGCATAGTCACTTTACAAATTAACTCAACCAACCTGTACCCCCACACAGAGACTCATTCGGGACTTCTCCTTAGATGGGGGACTGGTTTTGTGGCTGTTGGTCTTCCTGAGCCAACACTCACAGCGAGTCAAAATAAGTCCCCATATGTCGGATATACGCAATACCAACACAGGCTCTCCTCAGGGATGTGTTTTGTCCCCACTCCTGTACATCTTGTACACAAATAGTTCAACTAGTTCCCATACTGACAGACACCTCGTTAAGTTTGCTGATGACACTGCCTTGATCAGCATGTTGTATGATGACGAGGACCATTATGGCCAAGTCCTAGATTACTTTGTTGATTGGTGTGAAGAATCACACTTGGTCCTCAATACCAACAAGACCAAAGAGATGTGCATAGACTTCAGGAAGCGTACAACACCTACCTCTGCAACATCCATCAGAGGTCAGAATATAGAAATTGTAGAGGAATACACATATCTGGGTGTCCTTTTGGACAATCAGCTTTCGTGGAGTAAATGTACAGACCTGATCTACAAAAAGAGCCAACAGAGACTGTACTTTCTCAAAAAGCTGGGATCTTCTAATATAGACTACTATACTGACTCTGTTTTACAAATATTTTATTGAGAGTATTTTAACTTTTTGTATTGTGTGTTGGTTTGACAATGCCATTGTCAGTCAGAGAAATATGTTGAGAACGATTATTACCACAGCAAAGCAAGGTGCTTGGAGTCAAACAGTCAGGCCTGGATGAGATCTTTAAGGTCAGGGCCCTCCGTAAGGCTCACAAAATAATTTTAGACCCAAGCCACCCCCTCTACCTGGACTACTCCCCTCTGGGCGCAGGTATAGGGCACCCCTCAGCAGGACAAACAGAACTCGACAATCATTTGTGCCAGGTGTGATATCCCTCCTAAATAGCTCAGGCTAATGTACATATTGACTCTGTAAGGCCAGCGGGCTAGTCTTGATTTTATTTATTCATTATAATTATGATAATTTATGTTATTCTATTGTTATCTAACTGTTATGAAAGTTGTGTTGTCAATTTTGTTTTGTATTTAAACACCACTTTAAATGTGTACATGACACTGCAACAACATTTCCCCATGGGGACAATAAAGTCAGTAAGTACCGGTACCTCCTGTATATAGCCCAATTATTGTGATGTCATTTTCTTCTGTTACATTTTGATTATAATATTATTTTTTTTCACTAAATTTTATTCAGTAAATATTTTCTTAACTCTATTTCTCCAACGGCATTGAGCTAAGGGCTTGTAATCATTTCATGGTAAAGTCTACACCTGTTGTATTCGGCGCATGTGACAAATAACATTTGATTTGATCATGTCAAATATAATCATATTGTCATTGATGAAATACTCTTGGACTATTTTAACTGAACAACTTACCTACAAAATAAATTCCATTATGTGACTCTACTTATAATGGTTTGGGACACCTGTGCCCATCATCTGACAAAAACCTCTAGGGGACCATGACACAACGTCCCAAGAAAGATTAGGGGACCATGGCACGATGTCCCAAGAACATCCTAAAAACGTCCCCGGTCAAACCAGGAACTATAAAAATGTATCATCATGCGCAGTCTTAAGAACTAGTAAAATGAACGGGAACTAAAAAAAACCTCTTATGGATGGGTGTCCCTGTGCAGGTTAAGAACTAGTAAAATGAACGGGAAAGAAACAAAACCCGCAGGGAACAATGACACAACGTCCCAAGAACATTCAGGGGACCATGACACAACGTCCCAAGAGCGCAATCCTAAGGACTAGTAAAATGAAAGTCCTGAGAATGTCCTAAAAAGATCCTGAAATGGTCCTCTGTGATGTCCCAGGAGCATACAGGAACCTAGACAAAGGTTCCTGCCGAGAACGGCAGTGAGATAATGTCGCGCCAAAACCCTTAAGGGACCTAATTGGCACGTCGCCAAATGTCCTCAGGATGTCCCGTTTGTTGGGATATTAGATGTTTTTTTTATGTAGTGAGAACGCTTGGAAGCATGCAGTGTTGGAAAGTAATCTTTCTACATGTTGTATCTTTCGTAAATGTAGTTTTATAACTGACTTAAACAAGCAGACAAACTAAAGAATTGCATTTTAAAACATTTTGCTGTTAGCAAATTGGGTAACTAATGTAACAACGATTGCTTTCGCCACGAGCGGGCGGGCCGCAACGTTCTATTAAATACCGACTGGGACTTACTGTGCATTATAATAATAATGATAATAATAACAAGAAGGAAATAATGCACACTCTAGAATGCCCTCCAAGCCTATCAGAAACCAGTATTCAACAATGCCATGGTATAAAGTAATGTATTGTGTCTACTAAAACCAACATTTATAATTCAGCACATTCAAATGATGCACTGGGAGCCTATAATTTAACATTTTGGATGAGAGTTAGGGAATGGGCCAAGAAAGTAACATTTTGGATGAGAGTTAGGAAATGGGCCAAGAAAGTAACATTTTGGATGAGAGTTAGGGAATGGGCCAAGAAAGTAACATTTTGGATGAGAGTTAGGGAATGGGCCAAGAAAGTAACATTTTGGATGAGAGTTAGGGAATGGGCCAAGAAAGTAACATTTTGGATGAGAGTTAGGGAATGGGCCAAGAAAGTAACATTTTGGATGAGAGTTAGGGAATGGGCCAAGAAAGTAACATTTTGGATGAGAGTTAGGGAATGGGCCAAGAAAGTAACATTTTGGATGAGAGTTACGGAATGGGCCAAGAACGTAACATTTTGGATGAGAGTTAGGGAATGGGCCAAGAAAGTAACATTTTCTAATTAAGCGGTGTTAATGAGTGTTTTCAGGGTAAACTTTATCGCAGCTTCAGAAGCAAAATAAGATTACTTGTCGCTATGCAAAGTGCAATATAAACAACAAAGGCCTCCAAAAAAATATATGGAAATTTCTCTTTTGAAGTCACTTTAAAAAGGAAGGGCCTGTTATGGGTCAGTTCGTGCTTTTTAGAAAATAAATCTACATAAGACTACCATTCCTCTCTATCTAATATAAGGCGCTGCAGGAAGCATGATCAGCACCAAGTAGGGATCCTTTTGGGATATCATTAGTAAAATGAACACCAAAATAATACTGTTTTCAGGGACAACTTTCAACAAACCACTGGTATCTACAGAATGCACATTTCCTATGGACAAGGAGAGGGAGAAAAACCACAAGCACAATGCCTATGTACACTTCTTCACGTAGAAAATGATTTCTGGCTGGTGAATTATTCTAATGACCACTGTCAGCAAGACCTGCTAGTGTCTTTAAAAAAGACGTGCATTGAATATATCCGTCTCTGTGTTTCTAAGCTGTATGAGCGCGCACATTTTTACTCCCAGGTAACCCCTTACACATGCAAAACCATGTCAATCATTTTTACCCCCAGGTAACCCCTTACACATGCAAAACCATGTCAATAATTCTTACTCCCAGGTAACCCCTTACACATGCAAAACCATGTCAATAATTTTTACTCCCAGGTAACCCCTTACACATGCAAAACCATGTCAATCATTTTTACCCCCAGGTAACCCCTTACACATGCAAAACCATGTCAATCATTTTTACCCCCAGGTAACCCCTTACACATGCAAAACCATGTCAATCATTTTTACCCCCAGGTTACCCCTTACACATGCAAAACCATGTCAATCATTTTAACCCCAGGTAACCCCTTACACATGCAAAACCATGTCAATCATTTTTACCCCCAGGTAACCCCTTACACATGCAAAACCATGTCAATCATTTTTACCCCCAGGTAACCCCTTACACATGCAAAACCATGTCAATCATTTTTACCCCCAGGTTACCCCTTACACATGCAAAACCATGTCAATCATTTTTACCCCCAGGTAACCCCTTACACATGCAAAACCATGTCAATCATTTTTACCCCCAGGTAACCCCTTACACATGCAAAACCATGTCAATAATTTTTACTCCCAGGTAACCCCTTACACATGCAAAACCATGTCAATCATTTTTACCCCCAGGTAACCCCTTACACATGCAAAACCATGTCAATCATTTTTACCCCCAGGTAACCCCTTACACATGCAAAACCATGTCAATCATTTTTACCCCCAGGTAACCCCTTACACATGCAAAACCATGTCAATAATTTTTACTCCCAGGTAACCCCTTACACATGCAAAACCATGTCAATAATTTTTACTCCCAGGTAACCCCTTACACATGCAAAACCATGTCAATAATTTTTACTCCCAGGTAACCCCTTACACATGCAAAACCATGTCAATAATGTTTACTCCCAGGTAACCCCTTACACATGCAAAACCATGTCAATAATTTTTACTCCCAGGTAACCCCTTACACATGCAAAACCATGTCAATAATTTTTACTCCCAGGTAACCCCTTACACATGCAAAACCATGTCAATAATTTTTACTCCCAGGTAACCCCTTACACATGCAAAACCATGTCAATAATGTTTACTCCCAGGTAACCCCTTACACATGCAAAACCATGTCAATAATTTTTACTCCCAGGTAACCCCTTACACATGCAAAACCATGTCAATCATTTTTACCCCCAGGTAACCCCTTACACATGCAAAACCATGTCAATCATTTTTACCCCCAGGTAACCCCTTACACATGCAAAACCATGTCAATCATTTTTACCCCCAGGTTACCCCTTACACATGCAAAACCATGTCAATCATTTTTACCCCCAGGTAACCAAATCAAATCAAATTTTATTTGTCACATACACATGGTTAGCAGATGTTAATGCGAGGGTAGCGAAATGCTTGTGCTTCTAGTTCCGACAATGCAGTAATAACCAACAAGTAATCTAACTAACAATTCCAAAACTACTGTCTTATACACAGTTTAAGGGGATAAAGAATATGTACATAAAGATATATGAATGAGTGATGGTACAGAGCAGCATAGGCAAGATACAGTAGATGGTATCGAGTACAGTATATACATATGAGATGAGTATGTAAACAAAGTGGCATAGTTAAAGTGGCTAGTCATACATGTATTACATAAGGATGCAGTCGATGATATAGAGTACAGTATATACGTATGCATATGAGATGAATAATGTAGGGTAAGTAACATTATATAAGGTAGCATTGTTTAAAGTGGCTAGTGATATATTTACATAATTTCCCATCAATTCCCATTATTAAAGTGGCTGGAGTTGAGTCAGTGTGTTGGCAGCAGCCACTCAATGTTAGCGGTGGCTGTTTAACAGTCTGATGGCCTTGAGATAGAAGCTGTTTTTCAGTCTCTCGGTCCCAGCTTTGATGCACCTGTACTGACCTCGCCTTCTGGATGATAGCGGGGTGAACAGGCAGTGGCTCGGGTGGTTGATGTCCTTGATGATCTTTATGGCCTTCCTGTAACATCAGGTGGTGTAGGTGTCCTGGAGGGCAGGTAGTTTGCCCCCGGTGATGCGTTGTGCAGACCTCACTACCCTCTGGAGAGCCTTACGGTTGTGGGCGGAGCAGTTGCCGTGATACAGCCCGCCAGGATGCTCTCGATTATGCATCTGTAGAAGTTTGTGAGTGCTTTTGGTGACAAGCTGAATTTCTTCAGCCTCCTGAGGTTGAAGAGGCGCTGCTGCGCCTTCTTCACGATGCTGTCTGTGTGAGTGGACCAATTCAGTTTGTCTGTGATGTGTATGCCGAGGAACTTAAAACTTGCTACCCTCTCCACTACTGTTCCATCGATGTGGATAGGGGGGTGTTCCCTCTGCTGTTTCCTGAAGTCCACAATCATCTCCTTAGTTTTGTTGACGTTGAGTGTGAGGTTATTTTCCTGACACCACACTCCGAGGGCCCTCACCTCCTCCCTGTAGGCCGTCTCGTCGTTGTTGGTAATCAAGCCTACCACTGTTGTGTCGTCTGCAAACTTGATGATTGAGTTGGAGGCGTGCGTGGCCACGCAGTCGTGGGTGAACAGTGAGTACAGGAGAGGGCTCAGAACGCACCCTTGTGGGGCCCCAGTGTTGAGGATCAGCGGGGTGGAGATGTTGTTGCCTACCCTCACCACTTGGGGGCGGTATTCTTATTGTCCAGATGGGTTAAGGCAGTGTGCAGTGTGGTTGAGATTGCATCGTCTGTGGACCTATTTGGGCAGTAAGCAAATTGGAGTGGGTCTACGGTGTCAGGTAGGGTGGAGGTGATATGGTCCTTGACTAGTCTCTCAAAGCACTTCATGATGACGGAAGTGAGTGCTACGGGGCGGTAGTCGTTTAGCTCAGTTACCTTAGCTTTCTTGAGAACAGGAACAATGGTGGCCCTATTGAAGCATGTGGGAACAGCAGACTGGTATAGGGATTGATTGAATATGCCCGTAAACACACCGGCCAGCTGGCCAGAAAGGGAGGAACAAAATCAGAGGGCAGGAGACAGAGGAATAGGGAACAGGATTTGAGAAGCAAGAGGTAGATGAGAGAGAGCGAGAACAATAAATAACAACCAAGAGAGAGAAAGAGAGAGAGGAAGCCCCTTTCTGTACTGACAGAGTTACACAATAAGACAAACTCCTCTGTGGTGAACACCTTTCAGATTTACATCATCGTTACCGTGCTATTGCCCTATGCTATCGGCCCTCTGTGGACTAGTCACTTCCATTTGGAAAGGACAGACAATAAATAAAACCAAATGAGGTCATGCACACATGAATTCCACTTGACACAAAAGTACAGTATGTGTGTGGGATTGTGTATGGTTTTGATTTGTGTGTGTGTGTGTGTGTGTGTGTGTGTGTGTGTGTGTGCGTGCGTGTGTGTTTGTGTGTGCGTGTGTGTGTTTGGTTGACAAATTAGGATTCAGATGTATGGTTCTAACATTCACACATCTAAACCACATTCATTTCAGATGACATAATTAAGATGTGTTTTTATGATTCAGAGCCCCAGCTATCCACTTGACAAATTAAGACTTACACCGTGGTGAAGAGAGGAGCAAAAAATATTAACCGACATTACAAGGCGCACCCACTGCCATTAGTAAAGGTTCATTAGCTCGCCCATAGAACGAAGTTCACTATATTCTTCCCCTGATAAATGAAGGCGGTTTGGGGTGTGAGAGGGAGAGTGTATGGGGCCACAGCAGCAGTATCAGCCCTTCAATCAGATGTAAAATGAGTTTCAAGCTCCAGAGACGCTAAAAGTGAAGACCTTTCAGCGTGCCACACAATTCACCCTGGCCCCAGCTTATTAACTCGACACTTCCAAATCTTAATGATTCCAATTCACCTCCCCTGCATGTAGAAATAGGAAGTGGAAATAGAGAACAACCTTGAAACGACCCCTTTTCAACACATGACCAAAACAGACACATGACCTAAACAGTTCATTCAACAATTGTGAGTCTTCTTCGTATTATGCTGAAATTGACGACTGATCAGTGAGTTTACGAGAAAAATAAACCCAATGAATTGTTATGCAGTAAAACCGTCGGTGAGATGATTATTTTAAGGCATTGCCATTTTGTTATTGTGCTCCCATTTTGTACCTGTGCTCATTGCTCACACAACCGCCTTGACTGACATGGTACGTATTTGCAGTTACACAGAAAACGTGCTTTGAGTTTTACATGTACCTGGTGGCAGCCTGAAAGTGAATATGACATGAAGTGGGAGAGACGCAGACAAGAGATGCAGCAGCATACTGTTGTTTGAGTGCGAGACAAAAGGATCAACACAACTCAGCGTGTTCCCCTTTCAGCGGGAATCAAAGTGGTTCCAGTTGCAGGAGCGAAAGTGATACTGTTGCAGTGACAAAGCAGTCAAATTGTTCCTTGTGATTACCCGAGGTTCTTGTGACGTTGAAACGCGAGTCGGCAAGAGAAGGGGATATTTAAGTCGGCACGGAGCGATGAACAAATGAGGCAATTTACATGTACAGTAAAACAGAGGATTGGGAAAGTTAAGAGCATGTTATTAACTCTGGCCAGATATACTTTTGTTTTGAGTGGTCGACTTGCAATTCAAAGAGCTTTATATGGGATGACTTTCAATGGTGCTACTCAAGGAGAAAATTCACAAGTTTATCAATGTACAGAGAGATGATGAATACTTTTCCCAATTATACTCAGTTATAAATAAGTCAATAAATCTGCTATTGCATACAGTACAACTGTGGAAATTGTATTATCAACTGAGTACCGGAAAACAAACAGAACAGTTTGCACACAATTCAATTAATTTCACTTGGGGGGATGGTGTGTAAATCCATAATGTACACAGCCGCGCAGAATTACAAATCCCCATCAATGGTGTGGAATGGGATGGAAATAACGGAAATAATTCCTTTTTACTTTCACTCCACTTACTTTAATTTGTATTTTCTCTCAAATCCCCAACTTAACAAAGTGTTCTCATAATTCAGTCTTTATTTATCGATTTTAATGAAGAAAATATTTTGTGTGGAACAAAACCATAATATGCTGCCGAAATTAACTTCGGGTCAGGGTAAGCCATTGAAATGTGTTAAATCCTCACTGATGGAATGAAAACACACTCCAATCATTTAAGGTAGGCTAGAAAACAGTCTTGGTCATTGTAATCAGACAAAGAATACATGGATTAACATTTGAAATATTAATGAGCAGATGGGAAATAGTCTGCACCTAGTTTGAAGCGGCGTATTCAATTGATTGAGTGACATAAAGTGACATTTTAGAATATTACGAAGACATCCATTGCAACTCCCACCTTACACAGTGTATTGACTATATCCTTACTCCTTATCTAAGATGACTCATTGAGAGAACAAATATGGTGCCTTCGGAAAGTATTCACACATCTTTATTTTTGTCCAAATTCTCTTGTGTTACAGCGTGCATTTCAAATGGATTCAAGTGACATTTTGTTTCACTGGCCTACACATAATAACCCATAATGTCAAAGTACAATTGTGTTTTTAGACATTTTTGCAAATCAATTAAAAAAGTCAAAGCAGAAATGTCTTGAGTCAATAAGTATTCAACATCTTTGTTATGGCAAGCCTAAATAAGTTCAGGAGTAGAAACAAGTCATATAATACGTTGCATGGACTCGCTCTGTGAGCGATAATAGTGTTTAGCATGATGTTTTCAATCTCTGTACCCCACTCATACAAGTCTATGTAAGGTCCCTCAGTTGCACAGTGAACTTCATACACAGGCTAAACTACAAAGACCGGGGACGTTTTCCAATGCCTCGCAAAGGGCGGCACCTTTTGGTAGGTGGGTAAAAAGCACGGTGCATGGCGAAGTTATTAATTAGTTCATTAATTACACTTTGAATGGTGCATCAATACACCCAGTCACTACAAAGAGACATGCATCCTTCCTAACTCAGTTGCCGGAGAGGAAGTAAACCTATAAGGGATTCAACATGAGGCCAATGGTGACTTTAAAACAGTTAAAAGAGTTTAATGGCTATGATAGGACAAAACTGAGGATGGATCAACAGCATTGTAGTTACTTCACAACACTAACCTAAATGATAGAGTGAATAGAGGAAGCCTGTAAAGAACAAAACATACTCCAAAACATGCATCCTGTTTGCAATAAGGCACTAAAAGTAAAACTGCAAACAATCAGGTTTTCCTCTAAGGTTTTGCCAGTGCTTAGCTCTATTCTGTTCATTTTTATCCCCCCCAAAAAGCTCTAGTTCTTGCTGACAGCAAGCATACCCATAACATGATGCAGCCACCACCATGCTTGAAAATATGAAGAGTGGTACTCAGTGATGTGTTGTGTTAGATTTTCCACTAACATAACACTTTGTATTCAGGAGATAAAGGTAATTTCTTTGTCAAATTCTTAATGCAATCATGTTTTGGAATATTTTTATATTCTGTATAGGCTTCCTTCTTTTTACTTAAGTTAGTGTTGTGAAGTAACTACAATGTTGTTGATCCATCCTCAGCTTTGTCCTATCACAGCCATTCAACTCTGTAACTGTTTTTAAGTCACCATTGCCCTCATGGCGAAATCCCTGAGCGGTGTCATTCCTCTGCGGCAACTGAGTTAGGAAGGACACATGTATCTTTGTAGTGACTGGGTCTGTTGATTCACCCTCTAAAGTGTAATTAATAACTTCACCATGCTCAGAGGGATGCCTGCTTTTTTTTCATTTCTACCCATCTACCAATAGGTGCCCTTCTTTGCGAGGCATTGGAAATCCTCCCTGTTCTTTGTGGTTGAATCTGTGTTTCAAAATCCCTGCTCGACTGAGGGACCTTACAGATAATTGTATGTGTGGGGTACAGAGGTGAGGTAGTCATTCAATAATGTTAAACACTATTATTGCACACAGAGTGAGTCCATACAATTTAAGACATTCCAGCCTTTTATTTTTATACATTTGTACAAATGTATAAAAACATAATTCCACTTTGACATCATGGTGTGTATGCTAGTCACACAAAATCTAAATTTAATACATGTTCAATTCAGGCTGTAACACAATAAAATGTGAAACAAGTCAAGGGGTGTGAATACTTTCTGAAGGCACCTTATCTGAGGAGAAATAACTTCTCGTTTGGAAGGAGAGTCATGCCTCTGAAATGTTATTGCTTTTGGCAGCCATCAGAGCTGCAGCCAGTGCCAAATCTCTAGAGGAATCACAAATGGAGTCAATTACAATATATTTTGATGCATGGGAAAGTTGTCCCGGAGTGACGACAATTGGGAAGTTGTGTGGAAATCAGTCGGGGAGAGATGCAGAGGCGCTATGTACATAAGCTGAAAAGATCTCTGCCCTCTGGAACAAGGAATAAACAAATATATTTTTTTTTAAAACAGCCACACAAAATTAACGACTTCCCGATAAATGTGCCAATATACAAACTGAGTCACTCTTCAAGGAGTAGCTCATAGCAGATGGTCACTTCACTTTGTGGAAACAGGTTTTTAATTTGATACATCATTGGAAGGCCTCAAAATCTGTCTCTCGATTAGGTACAATTTGATTCTGGGGATAATGAAGACAGCAGGAAAGCGACGTGACAAGACGTGTCTGTACAAAGAAGCACGATGTGGAAGTGCTTGGATAGACGGGATGCTGACCATAGCCTGAGGTGGCTACTGTGTATGTGTGTCTGTGTGCGTGTGTGTGTATGTGTGTCTGTGTGCGTGTGCAGGTGGTGGGTGGGCCATTGGAACGAGTGAGGCCTACCACCGAAACAGATGGCTAAGCCGTGGGATATTTACAGGTTAACACACACCTTTTGTCCTCGGCATAGAATCTCTTCCACTGGCCCAGGGCAAGGGGTTTAGTGTCCAAGTGTCTCCACCAATACCAATAACATTCCAGATCACTAAAAAACATCCCTCCCCCTTTCTGAAAACTGTACTTTGGTTCAATGCACCACATTATCAATAATCCCCTGTACTGACCATTAAGTGCCCATACAGTATATTTCCCTATCCGCCATTTGCCAGTATTAAATCATTGTGCTCTGTCATTTATCATAGCATATAATGACAAAAAAATACTCCTTCATTCAGTCATTTAATATTTTATTTCTGCTCATTATTAGTAAAAAAAAAAGAAAAATCTTAAACAAAAACATGATAGTCTATGCGAGACACATTGGTGACACCTTTCCCACGAGCGGAGAAGACGAGAGTAAACACAGGCAGCTCAAGGGGCGAGCTGAGATGGAGGGGCAGGCGAAAGCAGCCTGGAGAGGTTGACTCATGTCTTTACACTCATTCACCATTGCCGTTTCACCTCACACCCCCATGGAACAGACACACTTCACTGATGGCCTGACATTTCCGGAGAGAAGAGACACCCGGCGAAAAGTTAGTTGAACGCTTCACTCTATTTGGGTAAGAAGGAAGAGCACATGCACATTTAAATGACAATCGGAGAGTGAAGTGACAGACGAGAGAGAAGATATGTTCGACTGTCATTGAAAAAGTACAGGCACATTTGTGTTTTGTACCCTAAGGCATCCTTCACCTTGTGGTGAGTCTGGGTGTGACTGTATCCCCCGTGCAAACAATGAATTACATTTCTTTACAGATAAATCAACTTTCCACAGTCTCAGTTGAAACCGGGTGGCAGTTATCCCTCAACAATACACCAAGGTCAGGTGGCTAGTCAGTGAGCAAGGAGTCTCATTTAAATGAGCCTCTCTATCACTCTTTCTCACTCACTCACTTTCTCTCATTCTCTCTCACTCCTTTACTCAATCTCTCTCTCCCCCTCCTACTCTTTTCCTCTCTCTGTCCCTGTCTCTCTCGTCTATTGGCATTCACTCACTGTCCCCATTCGTAGCTCAACAGCTCCCTCTGTGAGAGAGAGACAACTGCTAGAGTCAGGAACTCTCCTTATATGGGCATGTTTACACAAAACCTTCCAAAGTTAATTGACTAACCTTTTACACTGAGACAGTGCTGTTTGACTAGTCTCCGAGAAGTTCTAAAAGACAGTTACCCCAAACTCCTCATGTCGAAAGTAGAATAATGGCCACTCTAATTTCAGTCAACATATACTGTACATTTGAGGTTCAATGTGTTCTCTTTTTCCAATTTCTTTGGGAGCATTGCAGGGGAAGCTGAGGAATTGTTGCAGGGGAAACTAATGCTTAACAAACAGCAAAGCTACATTTGATTAGAATATAATGAAACTCAAATATAATTGCACAAATCATCCAAGACAGCAGCAACGTGTGACACAAACTGTGAATATAAGGTCATGTCTTGTTTTTGTCTTCTTCTCAAATTCTGGTGTGCCATCTTCTTCCGGATGCCTGATTTTTCATCCAGGGTCAGGAAGTTCGTTTAATCGAATATAGATGATCTGTTTTCTTTCGTAAAGTGTGCGTGTCTCTCCATTATTTTAGGCTACACCCTCTCTACTTTTGCATATTTGGGACAAAATAAACCCACTTCACCTAAGGAGAATACATTATCATTGTGGGACAGATTTTCAAAAGCAGCATAAATTAATTAGAGTCTGCAAATGTGTTTGCTAGTGCGAGAGAGTCTGACAAGACTGAGAAGTTATGCCATGACTCAACGAGAGATAATACTTCTTCTAATTACTGTAGCTGGTCAAGAGATGAGGGGAGACCTCGCCATCTATAGTTCATACAGGTGGCGTCAGTGAAGCCCTGCTGACTAGTGTCACATTCCGTGCTCTGTCCGCATAAAACACTCCTCATAGATCATCAATGAGCCTTCGTAATGAAGACTTTTGTTTGCCTTTTAATGCAAGCGGTCACACCACTTTTGTTTCTTGGCTGTGCACTTGGGCCAAACCCAGAGTCTGATGTCAGGAAGAGCTTTGGAGCTTTGTCATTGGTGCAATGTGTCCAAATGATTCCATTGGTCAGAAAACACACACCATCTCAATGCTCTTCTTTTAGTGTCTGGTGGTCTTACTTCTTTAGTTCTGGTGTGTGTTATATGACTGTAGTGCAACATCTTATCAAATTGCTTCCATCGTCATCTTCATTATTTGGTATCGCTGGACACAGAATAACAAGTAGCACCCCGGAAGGCAGAAATGTAATAAGAATTATCAACAGGATTTTTCCCTGCAGGTATTGTAAATGCTAAATTAAAATTCAGCCAAACAGCTATACACTAAATTGCGGAGCGTCACAGAATAGATGACTAGATCCCTCGACTGTATTAAAAATCAATATAATTCCAGCCTCATCCATCCGTCCATGAATCTACAGTGCCGGCCCATGAGCAACTTAGCTGGCCCCATGGAGCCCAGAGATGAGGAATTGCAACATTCCTCCACTTTTGTGTGTTTGATATCCCCATCCATTCCTTGTACTGTAATCCAGTAGCATTTTGAAAATGTTACAAAGTGAACCCGGGTTCAATCTCGTGCGATTACCGCAGCCACTTGTCCCTGATTAATGGCAGCTTGAAGATGAAAATTATGTATTAATTGGAGACTGACGGCAGCCGTCTGTCATTATAATAGCTGTTAATACAAGGTGAGCAAAGGGTGAGGGAGTCTGTCATTTAGCTGGGTCGTGGTACAATCTCTGTGGCAAAGCTTTAGAGTATCTCCCAGTGCATGTTGACAAGGTAGAATGGATGGTGAACAAAGGTGGCGAGGAATGGGAATGTTGTGTAATTGAAGGCACTTGGGAGCTTCAAGAACAGGAGTTGTGGAGTTCGGTGCTGGGGCTCCTGTGGGGGTCGACGGCGGGCCCAGAGAGGGAAAAAGAAAAATGAGGACCACAGACATCTGCCAGGCGCTCCCTGCCTGGTAACCGCCACAGGAGTCTCCTTTATGCCGTGGTGAATGCAGATAATTATCTACATAGAGCTGCTTTACAGATTCAAAGCCCCCCTACCACCACCTCTCCCTACAAACAATTACTGTTACTCAATAACCAAAATGGAATCATTCATCTTCTTAGCATCTTCACTCAAAATATGGGAGTGATTTTAAATAAACACCAAATGAAAATTCAAGGAATCGATTCAGGTGTAAAAGAATGGAGGCATAGAGGTGGAGAGATTGATAGTGAGGGATATATCTAATGGTGAGACGGGGCCGAATGAAGAAACAAGAGTGGTATGTTTCTAATTAGTGGAGCTGTGTGCAACATGTTCCTGACTAATTGAGTTCAGTGGCTCAGCGTAGGGGCCTCGTTTTAGAATAGAAACACAATAACCTGCTGATTTAATCTGTGGACAACGTAGTGTTATTACGGATCCTCGACAGGCAAATGTTCGGGTGAAGGAAATTTAACAACAATTAATGAACAATGAGCTCACAAATGGGTTTAGTTTTGCAGCCTAACACAGTGTGAAATGCCTGGGACATGTTCATTAGGGCGCACAGACAAAAGTGTTTAAAAAAGTTGTTCAACTGAAATTCCTTTCCTATTGGACACGTCCAGGAATTCCCTACCTGTTTCTGTCTGTTTTCTTCATGTTTGGTGGCTAATGAATACAGCCCTGTTGGATCAATTCCCCTCATTGTCAGGTATTTGTGTTTAAATCTGCACCGGGGGTGGAAACAGTATCAGAATGTACACTCTACCGGCGCCAACTCCAATGTCTATTAAAACTGATTGTTCTCAGGGGCGCATGACCTTCTGCTTGTATTGGTGCCGAGGCCCCGGTGGGATACCCCATGTCCCCGATATCTGGCTAATAAACTCCATCTGAAGTGATTTATATCCCCTTACGGGATAAAAAAGGTCAGATCAATTCTCACACCCACCACCTTTGTCTTAATTTAAACCGCCTGCCGTCGAGAGACGTCATAAAACATAACAACGCGGCCCGAGAAAGCACATGTAGAAAGAAGTGTGCATTCACAATGTGTTTGAGGCGGGAATGCGCTCGGGTATTGATTGCATTGAATTGCCTTTTTACTATTACATCCAGAGGAGACACAGGGAGAAGACTCAGGCATTACATTGCAGAAAGCTATAAACCTGGCGTCCTATCCACCTCAGGCAATCCTTAAACTCATCAACACTTTAATGAGACTTCTGGAGCTGGGAGATGAATTAATGGCCAGATTTTCTCTCTCTATTTTTTCTTCCCCCCTTCTCTCTCTTCTTTCTCTCATGCAGAATGGCGGGGAAGACCGCGTGGGGAGGAACAGGCATGGCCCTCTGATCTATAAGGCATGTCCAAGACACAGACGGACATTGATGAGTGTGAAGAACGTAAAAAAAAACATTTAAAAAGGAAAAACAATAAAATAAGGGTTTTACTGGTATTGGAGTCATCTGCTTCAATCTTTTACTAAACCTAAAACACAATCCATGTAACTAGCTCGTCATTTCAGCAGGTCAAATAAAAGTGATAATTTGAAAATAACATGATAAATGTCTTTATCATGAGCATTGATTATTATGGGGAAGATCAATGTTGGGTCTATGCTTCTTTAGTGGTGCAGTGAGCCATGTGCCTCTCACTCAAGACAATTCTCTTCAATACCCCAACACATACTCTTAGAAGGCATTGTACCCACTCATGCTTCAGCCAAAATGGAAATGTCAAGCATCCATTAGTACGTTGTAGAGAGGCTTGACTCATGTCATCCAAACCCCGTCGAAACAAATCACCCTCAAAAGATGAAAGGAAGACATCACAACGATGATTTCAGAAATGATTATTTTTGGGCTAATCAATTTTTATACTCATTAAAACGTTGGCATGATGTGCACACCAACATTTGAACACATACCTGGTCCTGTGTGGCTCAGTTGATAGAGCATGATGTTTGCAAGGTCTGTATTGTGGGTTTGATTCCTGCTGGGGCCACCCATACCAAATAATGCAAGGATACACGACTGTATGTCACTTTGGATAAAAGGGGGAAGGACTTTACCCTCTGCTTGGTTCATCATCTTTGCTCCATCTACTTTTACAGTTTTGGTGCTCTCACACTTCACATTACTCAGATTATGACTACCTCCCCTTGCACTCCATTGGCTATTCTACAACTGGACAAGCACATCGTTGTCTTCTCTTCCGGGGAGGGCTTTGCATGTGTTCGATTATACATTTCTCCTGTATGTACTGTTAAGGACATAACATGTTATGTTTGAGTAGAAATATCACATTAATCAAATCTATTCTGTCCCAGGATTCCAAAGGGAAAACAAAGCTAGACATCAATTCCTATAGTGACAGAGAAAAATGAAAAATATATGGATTTGAGTGTCCTGACATAACCCCTCCACAGACATTTTTTTACATTTTTTAGCAGTGGTTGATGAGGTGCTCTTTCGTATCTGCTGTGTTGTACGGCATGCGTGGATCTGCTATCAGACTATTTGTCTCGCTGGTTAAATGCAAACTACAATATTTCCAAATGCATTGTCAATGACTGGCACACATATTAGCAACATATACTGTACTTGTGTGACTACTGCAGAGATAATACTGAATAGGAAAGATCTACAATGCAATTCATATGAGAAAAATATATGCCACAGGAAAAACTAAAATGGGGCTTATTCTGTATAACAAGTTCAGATCAATATCAAAGGCAGTATCTTATCGCTCATGTTTTGTTATTATATATATATATTTCTGCCACAACATTCAATATGTGATATGCTCAACACAATAGTTAAGGTTAATGTTATGAGTTATGTTAAAGGATTAAGGTTAGGGTTAGGGGAAGGATTAGCTTACATGCTAAGTAGTTGCAAAGTACAGTTGAAGTTGGACGTTTACATACAATTAGTCAAATACATTTAAACTCAGTAATTTACAATTCCTGACATTTAATCCAAGAAGAATTCCCTGCTTGAGGTCAGTTAGGATCCCCACTTTATTTTAAGAATGTGAAATGTCAGAATAATAGTAGAGATAATGATTTCTTTCAGCTTTTATTTATTTCATCACATTTGGCCCATTCCTCCTGACAGAGCTGTTTAACTGAGTCAGGATTGTAGGCCTCCTTGCTCGAACGCACTTTTTCAGTTCTGACCACAAATTGTCTATAGGATTGAGGTCAGGGCTTTGTGATGGCCACTCCAATACCTTGACTTTTTTGTCCGTAGGGCCATTTTGCAACAACTTTGCAACCTTTGTGTAGTAGCTATGCTTCGCATCATGCCACCAACCACCCACCCCCCCTGACCTCCCTCCCTCCCTCCCTCCTATCATTTATGTCTTAAGTAACATACTGTCTTTCTCTGTGATTGAAACGCACTGTATACAAACTTGTTTACTGCACACCAATATGTCCACTTAAGAGAAGTGAGAAGTGAGAGAGAAACGTCTTAAACACTCTGCACTCCTTCAAAGTTCTAGTACAAAGTTCTATAATAGGTAGATATGAAGAGTTGAGGCCTGTGGGGGGAGGTTAGATAACTCACTTCCTGTTGTGAACAGACAAAAGGGCTCATTATGGCTAATAGAAACACACAATAAAATGATTACACCACATATGAACCATACGCTGATACACAGATTTAGGGCAGAGGAGAGTCGCATGACAGTGGGATAATGTTTTGTTTTTTTAAATCGCAGGGCCCCCCGGGCAGATTCAGTGTCTGCTCGCATTTCATTACCTTTTACTTGAGGAGATTTGTAGCTCCGAGCGAACTAGCCCCATTGTAATAACCAACAGCCAAGGGCCTCTCAGGCATTAGGCTGCTTTCCCTCTGCTCGCCCTGAACGTTATGTTATGTGAGCGAGAACAGAGACATACTAAATAAGCTGGCATGTTTTCAAGAGGCAAACCTTGAGGGGTGAATGAAGTGCCATTCATTCCAAAACAATCAGGACAATTAGCTCGCAAGAAGACTCAATCAAAAATGTACATGATTTCAAATGAATTCATTGTGTTGAAATATCTAACTGGCTTGCACATGCCAAACTAAATGAGGAGGCCGGAAACACCAGAGACATGTGGCTCTCGAACGGCCCAGGAGTTTATAGGCAGGGGGGAAAAAATTAAATTGAGATAAGGCTTCATGGGGAGAGGGAGCTGGTGGGGGTGTGTTGAGGCGTAATAATGGTTGCCTGAGCCGTAATCCCCTCTGTTTGCGATTTTATTGGCAGTCCCTCTGAAGAATGGTGGCTCCCTATTATGACTTAACACGTCAAAATGGCAGGGTGGCACACGCCGAAAAGGCCATCTGAAGATAAACACAACAAATGCAGCGAGTGGCTCTGTCTGCTGGGAGCCGGTATACTCCAGACTAACATAGGTTAAATTTGGCCGGCAACAATATATTCTGTCCCTCCCTGTACCTCGGGCAGAACATCAAAACAGAGCTTTCAGTCAGGAGCAGGGAGCAGCTGGCTATGCCTACTCACCACAGCAAGGGAGACGAGAGGGAGAGAGGGCCTTTTTCTAGATGCTCTTATCGTGGCTGATCATGAAGATGTTCATTTCTCTCCACTTTTTAAGCATTACTGCATTGTAAGTGTGAAAGCTTGAAAACGGTCTCTTATGTAACTGCTGCTTTTAGAAATGTTTTCCACTCTATGGTTTATGACTTATCGAAAGGACACAATCAATAAAAGAAACAGCTTATTGTATTTACATTAGGAAATCAGAAACATTTTTGGACCTTCTCGGGTAGTATCATTATACAGGAAAAAGCGCCAGATCTGGCAGCGGGTAGTATGGAGTATCCCTTTCATGACCATGTTAATACCCCTTTCCCAATGATGCAATTATTTCTGCAAAATCAAATTCATTATTTATCGCACCACGCTCCCGTAGGCCCGGCCCTGTTCCCTCTTGATCAGCATGCAGTCGACCTGGCTTCCTTGTCCCAATTCTGGTCTGCAATTTTACATGCAAATATGCTGCGGTTGATTTGAAAAATATTTGAATATAGATCACACAGCGCAACTTCGTATCACAGGGCCAAACAGGGGGTGAAAAATGGAAATCGTCAACATGTAAGAAAAAGGTCAAACTCGAGCCCTATAATAATTCTTTTGAAAACAACTGCTGGAAGTTAAATGTAATTTAAATGACTAAAGAAAAACATTTGCATTGATGAGGATGAATTACATTAGGAAATAAAACAAACAGACATGGCTCTGTGAACAGGGGGGTATCATGCTAAGTTGGTTTTGGCAGTGTTTCCCAAGTCCGGTCCTCGAGTACTCCCCACAGTACATATTTTTGTTGGGGGTACTCGAGGACCGGAGTTGGGATATACTGGTCTATGGGAGGTCATATTCTGGTGAAACAGTCACATCAAAGTACATGAACTTGAACAGTCATTGTTTCACGTAAATTCTAGCACCAAACTGTTGCATTCTATTACCCTACTTCTATGAAGACAAAAAAGAGGAAGCTGCTATTTGCTGTATAGCATATACCGTAACTATCATGCCATTGGGCTTGGGCCGATGATAAAAATGACCCTATTTGGTTTCGTAATCAATGGCCTGCTTCCATTGACACGCGGGGCCTGGCGAAAAGCTGCGGCGGTCAATAAGAGAGAGAATGAGGAGAGGAGAGGAAAGGGGGAGAGGAGAGAGAAAAACGCAGCCGGTTGAGCGCAATGGGCTTCCACTGGTCAGAAAACAATCCATTGATTACTGGATAAATAGCATGCCTGTGTGTGTTGTGTTTTTTTCTCTACGGGCTGGGATGTGATTTGTGTGTACAGAGCAAGGGGGAACGGGTGGGGCAGAGATTGACAGCCCCCGATAAGCACCCCGCCCCTCCCTTTCCGCTGATGTGAAAAATGTCACTACCCTGATCAACATTTTTCACATGACAGTTACCGCCACCGATAAAGGTCGGAGTAGGTTTGGGGACCGTTCCCTTATGGATATCTGTCAGAAAACATGAGAAATGGGATTTGAAATGATCTGCCATCTGTTTTAATGAGCGCAAGTTGCTGCTTACATCACAAGACAATTACGCTGTCTGGGAGGTTTAGTCCCTAGAAGAGGCCCTCCCCTAAGATAGCTGTGGGATGCCCATATGAGGATGAGTGTGCAGGCTCCCCTGTTTAGGTGACAGTGGTATGGCCATTGCAATAGAATGCTAACAGGATGCTAACAGGCATCTTTGTGGTCAGCTCAGGGTGTCAATTTCCCAGCCCCCCCAGTCCACCTTCCTGTCTCAAACCACCTCATGCATTTTAATTAGCCACCATTGGTGAATACTAATTCTGCCGCTATTAAATTATGAAAGACATCTCAATATCTGCAAATGAAGTGGTTTCAAGCACAGGGTCTGAGCTCAACATGGCTCCAGGGAGGATACGTTTTAGGAGTGCAGCTTTGGCTTTTATATGCAATCTCTTTTCAAAACACCAGTCACCATGGAAGCCACACGTCCAGAACACACGTCAAAAGGATGCACACGTGTCTGCTCTTCAAACTACCTTAATGTCAGCCCATATTACAATCACCTGCACTCATCACTGTAACACCCACGACAGCATCATGTCTGGCGGGTGCGGGGATCAGGGTGGAAAAACAACATTTCCTGCACGTGTGTACAACAATATTCCTCATTATCTTGCCTATCAGGTTCCCAAGGACTGTCATGTTATCACAAGTTCTCCCTGACAACACATTATGCAAAGTTGCTTCACGTTCAGAAGATCAACCACCGCGTTTAGCTTCTCAGGGTTTCTCTGTGTTTGTCAATCAGTTGAACCGCGGTTCCTTTTTGCGCAGCAATTATGTGAATGGTCAACACCATTACCTCTTAGCCCCCACTTCCGTGTTATACAGAAAACTAAACGTGTAACACACATGTCGGGCCTATTGATAATGCACTGACCCAATCCCAGTTCACGTCGTCTTTATTCCAAGGCCGCCGAGATGGGAGAGATCTCATCCAATTAAGAGGACTATTAAGCTACAATAGGTAACCTTTAGAATGTCTGTCTTATCATGAATGGGCGGTCCTTCTGTAGCTCAGTTGGTAGAGCATGGCGCTTGTAACGCCAGGGTAGTGGGTTCAATTCCCGGGACCACCCATACGTAGAATGTATGCACACATGACTGTAAGTCGCTTTGGATAAAAGCGTCTGCTAAATGGCATATATTATTATTATTATATTATTATATTATTATTATTATTATCATATATTATCATGAAGCCGATAGACATTACACTATGATATTTACCCACACAGGAACACGTAGCTACTGAGTCACACCGTGAAATGCAATGATCATGGCGTAGCCTCATCCTAAACTGTTCATTCTAAATGTTCAATCTAACTAACCTTGCTCTGTATGCCAATGTCATGACTCGTGCTCAGAGAGTTGGTATTTTGTTTTCCAAAGATAATAATGTTTCTGAAACCTTATTATTTACTCATTTCTAAAGGTTGAACATGCATTCTGTGTTATTTTCAATAGTCAAAATAACCCCTCTGGTCAAAAAAAAAGCCTGTGTCCCCACAATATTCACCAAGACAACAAGCAAATTATATGGGTTGCTTTCTAAAGTATACCTCAAAAATAGGAGATATATTTTTATTTATTTATCTGTTATTTTACCAGGTAAGTTGACTGAGAACACATTCTCATTTGCAGCAAATTACCTGGGGAATAGTTACAGGGGAGAAATGAGCCAATTGTAAACTGGGGATTATTAGGTGACCATGATGGTTTGATGGCCAGATTGGGAATTTAGCCAGGACACCGGGGTTAACACCCCTAGTCTTACGATAAGTGACATGGGATCATTAATGGCCTCAGAGAGTCAGGACACCCGTTTAACGTCCCATCCGAAAGACAGCACCCTACACAGGGCAGTGTCCCCAATCACTGCCCTGGGGGATTGGGATATTTTTAGACCAGAGGAAAGAGTGCCTCCTACTGGCCCTCCAACACCACTTCCAGCAGCATCTGGTATCCCATCCAGGACCAACCCTGCTTAGCTTCAGAAGCAAGCCAGAAGTGGTATGCAGGGTGGCGTGTATATATATATATATAATCTTCTATGGCTGTCTGTTCTAAACCCCTTATAGGTCGACTTTTTCATTATTTCTGTATATATATACAGTGGGGCAAAAAAGTATTTAGTCAGCCACCAATTGTGCAAGTTCTCCCACTTACAATGATGAGAGAGGTCTGCAATTTTCATCATAGGTACACTTCAACTATGACAGACAAAATGAGAAGAAAAAAAATCTAGAAAATCACATTGTAGGATTTTTAATGAATTTATTTGCAAATTGTGGTGGAAAATAAGTATTTGGTCAATAACAAACGTTTATCTCAATACTTTGTTATATACCCTTTGTTGGCAATGACAGAGGTCAAACGTTTTCTGTAAGTCTTCACAAGGTTTTCACACACTGTTTCTGGTATTTTGGCCCATTCCTCCATGCAGATCTCCTCTAGAGCAGTGATGTTTTGGGGCTGTTGCTGGGCAACACAGACTGTCATCTCCCTCCAAAGATTTTCTATGGGGTTGAGATCTGGAGACTGGCTAGGCCACTCCAGGACCTTGAAATGCTTCTTACGAAGCCACTCCTTCGTTGCCCAGGCGGTGTGTTTGGGATAATTGTCATGCTGAAAGACCCAGCCACGTTTCATCCTCAATGCCCTTGCTCAAAATCTCACGATACATGGCCCCATTCATTTTTCCTTTACACAGATCAGTCATCCTGGTCCCTTTGCAGAAAAACAGCCCCAAAGCATGATGTTTCCACCCCCATGTGTCACAGTAGGTATGGTGTTCTTTGGATGTTTTTACCAAAAAGTTATATTTTGGATTCATCTGACCATATGACATTCTCCCAATCTTCTTCTGGATCATCCAAATGCTCTCTAGCAAACTTCAGACGGGCCTAGACATGTACTGGCTTAAGCAGGGGGACACGTCTGGCACTGTAGGATTTGAGTGCCTGGCGGCGTAGTGTGTTACTGGTGGTAGGCTTTGTTACTTTGGTCCCAGCTCTCTGCAGGTCATTCACTAGGTCCCCCCGTGTGGTTCTGGGATTTTTGCTCACCGTTCTTGTGATCATTTTGACCCCACGGGGTGAGATCTTGCGTGGAGCCAAAGGATCGAGGGAGATTATCAGTGGTCTTGTATGACTTCCATTTCCTAATAATTGCTCCCACAGTCGATTTCTTCAAACGAAGCTGCTTACCTATTGCAGATTCAGTTTTCCCAGCCTGGTGCAGGTCTACAATTTTGTTTCTGGTGTCCTTTGACAGCTCTTTGGTCTTAGCCATAGTGGAGTTTGGAGTGTGACTGTTTGAGGTTGTGGACAGGTGTCTTTTATACTGATAACAAGTTACAGGTAACGAGTGGAGGACAGAGGAGCCTCTTAAAGAAGAAGTTACAGGTCTGTGAGAGCCAGAAATCTTGCTTGTTTGTAGGTGACCAAATACGTATTTTCCACCATAATTTGCAAATAAATTCATAAAAAATCCTACAATGTGATTTTCTGGATTTTTTTAAATGTTTTTTTTTTCAGTCATCATTGAAGTGTACCTATGATGGAAATTACAGGCCTCTCTCATCTTTTTAAGTGGGAGAACTTGCACAATTGGTGGCTGACTAAATACTGTATATAAATAATGAAAAGGTGGACCTATAAGGGGTTTAAAACAGACAGCCATCGAAGATAGTTGCATCAGCTGTAGGAATAGCATTTAGGACAACTGTGCCTCACAAATATAACCCATTTTAAAAGTACATTCAAAGCCTTCCTGTGAAATCAATTCACTGGAAATAGTTAACTGCATGACAAATTTGAACAACAGCTTTTCTGTTCCAGATCTTTGATAGCAGGTGGTCGGACGTCATGATAACCATGTTCATCACATGTACTTCAACAACTTCCATCAAAAGTAGACAGAACGGAGGATTCAACGTATATCGACAAATATGTTTTGTAGATGAAACTATCAATTTTAGTGTGGGGCGTGGGGTAAAAACAATTGAAAATCGAGAGATCGAGAGAGAGAGAGAGAGACAGAGAGAGACCGAAAAAAAGGCAATTGACAAAATTTGATGAAATTGCACCAGTAAACGCTTTTGTTACCCGTCAATATAGAGCACTCAAGCACAGACAAGCTGCAATTCCCTTTCCTTTCACAGCTCAGACCCAAATCCAGGTCATCTCCTGAACACGGCGTGCGCTCAGCGCCATACACAGCCTGTCTCCCACCTCTCCCAGTCTATCCAGAAATAACAGGCAGCCTTGCAAATTGCCAAAGCCCACACTTATCTTGATGTTCTCATGCAAATCTGCATTTGCAAGTAAAACGGAAAGGAGATTAACAAAGGTCAAGACATCTGTAACGGGTTTAGATCCAAAACATCTTTGCCAGGACCACACTCTCACTTCCACTGCGACGGGGCTTTCATCTTTATCATTTTGCAAAGCCTCACTCGTCAATCCGGGGAAATTGCCTTTTAAAAACACATTTGCACACAATGTCCTGATTTAAAGACAGTTTCATTTAAAAACAGGCTTTTCAATATTTTCAGCACCACTGATGCCAGATACATTCAGGAGCCAGAGAGAGGAGAAAAAAAAAGCCAGGGTTTGTGTCGCCCATGCCAATGCACTGGTAATACATTTCCGGATTGGAAACAAGGACATATTGAAAAGATGTCATGGAAAATGTACGTATGTTCCACCACAAACATGGGTTGACTTCATTGTCCAAGAGAAGAGCCACAAAGTACGCTTGGCTTTTGTAGAATACAAAATGAACATGTTTGGCTCTACACAAACTTAATGAATGTGATTAAAGGAAATCTTCGATAAACATTATCACTGCATAGGTGATTCCAGGTTTGCAATGACAATCATTTCAACATCATTTACTGTAAAGGACAGTTCTTTGGTAAGAATGATGCTACATGTAGAAAATAAAGTCTTCTTGATATACAGATTCCACAATTGTCCATCAAAAACTGTCTCGAAGGACAAAATGACAAGTTAAGAAGGCATATATAGCATCTAGAGATGACAGCCGTCCTGACTGTGATGCACCTCTGCCTGTCTCAGCATCCCCTACTGGTAAGGTGAGTGTACTCCTCAAGCAAAGCCCCATAGCTTTCTGTTCCATAATTAAACTCAGTCTCCGCAAACTTCCAATAGGGAAACTGTTGCCCAGTTGACGCTCCAACCTGAATTCACAAGGCTCTCAAGGTTACCTCAACTGCCGAAGATGACATCCAAAGCAAATGTGTTTGTGCCACGTTTCTCACAGTTGATAACGCCAACAGACTCGATAGATCGACGTTCCTGTTCTTATTGTCCTCAGTAGAGTGTGAGCACGCCACCGTTTTGAAAGAGAATATAAAAGACAAAGCGGTTGTTGTTGTCCCCCGATGTGCTACTCAGCTTGTGTTCTCAGTTCATGTGTTTTACATGGCATACAGCTACTTCCCACGCACTGTGACAATCAATATGGTTGTTAAAACAGGGATACTACTACCCTATAAACTGTACACCAACACTACAGCTGTAAGCGGAGCTTTGTCTTTCATGCACACTCACCTGCCTTGCAAACGTCCTCTAGCCAGTTCAACGCGGGGATGATTCAGTCATGTGCACCATTTCCCAGATGTATTAACAGTGCATTCTTTCCTCTTATCGTCCAGACTCCAGATGGCCCCCAGACGGCGCTTCCTCGAAATTTGTCACATCAAGTAAACACTCCAATTCAAACACCACTTTGTTTGTTCACTGCACATATTCAAGAGATTCCGAGAAGGACCACAAGAAGCAGTTGCAACTGTAATTCAGCTTGGAGTCCCAACCTGACATCATTTGACAGCTTTTGACTTGTTCCTGACTCGAACACACCCGTCAAGAGTGTAGTGGGGTATCTAGTCTCAAGAGAAATTGTAGGGCAAACAATTACTCTTGAACAAATGTACTGCAGCATATAGGTCAGTTAAGCCACCACTCCAAACCTCATTAAATCAGGTAGGTAATCATTACCTGAGAAGTTGCTGAAATCCTTTAGCCTGTAGGGATCACTGTGCATCAGTGGGTAGTAAGGGAAGAGAGACACATAAATACATTTTAAATAGAGCTTCCCTGTCCACTTCAGCCGTTCGAACACTCCTGGCATGGCAAGTGGTCGACTGTGACAGGTCGTATTTCTAGCCTGGCAAACAGCATTATTCTCATTCCCAGGCCGATTGTCAACTCTCATCGAAATCTGCTGTCAGAGACTGGGGCCCCATGCTAACCAGGGCAGCCGGATTCTCTGCATGTGTCCATCTCTGTCTACATCCATATCGGAAACAGTGATGGGAGGAGAAGGGTTGAGAGCTAAAAAAGGAAGGAAGGAGGGGTGACAACAGCAAGAGAGGTCTCTCTGTCTCCCAATGTTGCATGCTGCCCATCCACCATGAGGTAAAAGAAGAATAAAAAAACCACTCTCAAGAGAGGCCATCACTCATTCATGGCTGGTGATGTTGAACAGGTCTGCTTCCTGCTTCTGATATTCTTCATGACAGACTGTCCATTCTCACCGCCCAGGTCTTGTGCTCCCGACAGAACACCCTGCTCTGGAGAATCAGGCTCAGGCTGAGTGCACCTCCCAACACAGGTGAGAGAAGTGCACCTCCCAATCTTTGCCCACTATCACTTAATGCTGAGGTGACTGGTGAGATGACTCATGACTGAAGCCATGGAATGCAATATTGATAGTAAATTGAAATATTTTGTCATATGCAAGTGGGCATTATGTGCTTGTGATCTTAAGGGATCTTCATGGGTTTAACAAAGCCTTCACTTCCTCTGTTGCGTTTTAAGCAGTGTTTCACAACACTGACCACAGAACACTGTAAAGCCTAGAGGTATGCATCATTTTAAAATGTGTATCTGGTTGCAGGGCGCTGAATTGAGTGTCCAATCAAATCAAATAGAAACCTGGGTGTCAAGACTGGCAGACTGGCAGAGAGTATACACCAGGAGCCCGGTGCCAAAACAAGTAGCCTTTGTCAAATTCATTTGATGTAGAAATAATGAAGTCTCAAAAAACAAAAGCTTTGGAGGAGAGTCTGATTGAAGTCTAGACATTGATACAATACTAGCTGACACATATGTGCATACTCAAACACACACAGACACATGTACACACACACACACACACACACACACACACACACACACACACACACACACACACACACACACACACACACACACACACACACACACACACACACACACACACACACACACACACACACACACACACAAGCATGCACCCACCGATGCAAGATAATACACACACAAAAAAGCATGGAAAAAGTCATGTAAAACCCTTACCCTGCTTATCTTAAAAGTCAAGTAAGCATACGCTGATTAAAACAACTGTTTTTCAGAGCAATCTTTTGAATAATTAATCACCGTTCAAGTCGTATATTCGATCTGCACATGTGCCAGCAGTGGTAGTCTCTATCTTGTGTGCGAGTGAAGTGGGCTCAAAAAAACAAAGTATGCATCTTAGAAATAGTTTTCACATATAAACTGTATATGTCCGAACTCAGAATCAAAAAGGCTTTGCAAAAAATAACATGGTCACTTATTTTGATTGGCTATTTTCTGCATTCATCAAACGTCCTATCAGTAGCCTGATTTCAGATGCCCATGCAAACAGGATTATTGGGGAAATTAATCTTATTGCAAAGCATGTAAACATTTTTACATTTTAGTAATTTAGCTGACACTGTTATCCAGAGCGACTTACAATTTTGTTTACTCTTTCCTGTACTGGACCCCCGTGGGACCATTATATATATACATATTAGATATTATTATATTAATCTAGCTACTCACAATAATAATATTATTGTGTGCATGTAACTGTGCTCAATGTGACATACTTAATCAAAGTATACTGTAAATAGACAGTCATACAAGACAAAATAATAATTTTAAGTTGTAAGAAACAACAAGCACCTGTTTATATGTACACAGAGTGAACAAAAAGTTAGGAACACCTTCCTAATATTGAGTTGCACTCCCTTTTGCCCTCAAAATAGCCTCACTTCGTCGAGGCATGTACTCTACAAGGTGTCGAAAGCGTCCACAGAGATGCTGGCCCATGTTGACTCGAATGCTTATCACAGTTGTGTCAAACTGGCTGGATATCCTTTGGGTGGTGGACCATTCTTGATACACACGGGAAACAGTTAAGCATGAAAAACCTAGCAGTGTTGCAGTTATTGATACACTCAAACCGGTGTGCCTGGCAAATACTACCATACCCCGTTCAAAAGCACTTCAATCTTGTGTCTTGCCCATTCACACTTTGAAAGGAACAGATACACAATCCATGTCTCCATTGTCTCAAGGCTTAAAAATCCTTCTTTAACCTGTCTCCCCCTTTTCGTCTACACTGATTAAAGTGGATTTAACAAGTGACATCAAAAAGGGATCATAGCTTTTACCTGGTCAGTCTATGTGTTGCTACCATGTTGTAGACACAACAACAGTGATAATCAGGGTCCGGGAGAGGTTATCCTTCACACCTGGCCATTCTAATATAGCTCAATGAGAAAGCTCATTGTCATTGGAAGGTAGTTAGATTAGGGTTTAAGAGCTTTGGGCCAGTAACTGACAGGTCGCTGGTTCAAATCCCCAGGCCAACTAGGTGAAAAATCTGTCGACGGGGCCTTTTAGCAAGGTAATTAACCCTAATTGCTCCTGTAAGTTGCTCTGAATAAGAGTGCCTGATGAAATTAAGATTGGAGAGTGAAGGCGATGACATCCCAGGAGTGGTAAGTCCAGGTTGGGACCGATCAGAGCTCCCTTATTAGAAAACTGCTGCTGTTGTATCGCACATCAAATTGGATTTGTCACATGCTCCGAATACAACACCGTGAAAGGATTACTTACAAGCCCTTAAACCTCTTGAGACTCTAGGGGAAGTATTTCATTTTTGGATAAAAAAAACGTTCCCGTTTTAAACAAGATATTTTGTCACGAAAAGATGCTCGACTATGCATATAATTGACAGCTTTGGAAAGAAAACACTCGGACGTTTCCAAAACTGCAAAGATATTATCTGTGAGTGCCACAGAACTGATGCTACAGGCGAAACCAAGATGAAACTTCAAACAGGAAGTAAGCAACATTTTTGAGGCTCTGTTTTCCATTGTCTCCTTATATGGCTGTGAATGCGCCCTGAACGAGCCTACACTTTCTGCCGTTTCACCAAGGTGTCTGCAGCATTGTGACGTATTTGTAGGCATATCATTGGAAGATTGGCCATAAGAGACTACATTTACCAGGTGTCCGCCCGGTGTCCTTTGTCGAAATTGGTGTGTAATCTTCAGCTGCAAGCATTCTTCCATGTGATTCTGAGGAGAAAGCATACTTCCACGAACGATATATCATCGAAGAGATATGTGAAAAACACCTTGAGGATTGATTCTAAACAACGTTTGCCACGTGTCAGTCGATATTATGGAGTTAATTTGGAAAAAAGTTTGGCGTTTTGATGACTGCATTTTCAGGGTTTTTTGGTAGCCAAAAGTGATGAACAAAACGGAGCGATTTCTCCTACACAAATAATATTTTTGGAAACACTGAACATTTGCTATCTAACTGAGAGTCTCCTCATTGAAAACATCTGAAGTTCTTCAAAGGTAAATTATTTTATTTGAATGCTTTTCTTGTTTTTGTGAAAATGTTGCCCGCTAAATGCTATGCTAAATGCTATGCTAGCTATCAATACTGTTACACAAATGGTTGTTTTGCTATGGTTGAAAAGCATATTTTGAAAATCTGAGATGACAGTGTTGTTAACAAAAGGCTAAACTTGAGAGCTAGCATATTTATTTCATTTCATTTGCGATTTTCATGAATAGTTAACGTTGCGTTATGGTAATGAGCTTGAGGCTGTATTCACGATCCCGGATCCGGGATGGCTAGTATCAAGAGGTTTTAATCAACAACTCTTCTACATTTGCGCACACTACATAGATTTTTCTATTGTGTTATTGACTGTACGTTTGTTTATGTGTAACTCTGTGTCGTTGTTTTTGTCGCACTGCTTTGCTTCATCTTGGCCAGGTCGCAGTTGTAAATGAGAATTTGTTCTCAACTGGCCTACCTGGATGAATAAAGGTGAAATAAAATTTTAAAAAACAATGCAGTTCAAGAAATTGAGTGGTACATGTAAATATGGGGGTGACAAATGTATTACTTGTTCAGCTGTCTCAAAGTCAATTTAGTCTGAGACATGATTAACAAAGGTGTGATCCAAATCAGTCACTTTTATCACGAGCATACAGCATACGCCCTCTCAGGAGACAGCTGTAGTAGGTGTAGTAGCTGTAGTAGGGGAGTCAATACAACAGTGGGAGTCATACAAACATTGCACGACTGCTGGATTGTCAATCATCATCTGAATTGGATTTCATGGAGTCAAAGTCAAAATGCATATCCAAACATGAAATCTACTGAAAAGTAGTAACTGCTCCTTTACTTTGCATTTGATTCCTAATATTATTGTATGGATAGGTTTGTCTGGGATAGTTATTTTTGCATGAAGCATAGGAATACATGACAATGGATAGTCTTCTAAACAGCCAGCAATGAAAACAAAGGATTGTGTTCTATATTCCACATGTATTCAGACAGACTCTCACTCCAACTTAGAACTTTAAAACTCACTCCACTTATTCTGTCCTTTATGACCATTCATTATTTCAAATGAACAATCAGACCAAAAGGTACTTGACAATGTTTTTTGCTACAATAACACACAGGCACTTCTCTCCAATATTATTAGGACAAGAGAAGCCCATAACCTTTGTATGTTTTTAGAATTTTAGTTAAGCCATTCAAAAGACATATTTAAAGATGTTCCATCTCATTAAACAGTTCAACATATTTTTCTTCTCAGGATTTGTTTTATTTTTAAATTCAATATATTTCCGGTAAAAGGTACAGTTGGTACTGAACAGAGTGTGTGTGTGTGTGTGTTGACCCACTCTAAAAAAGAAGGATAAACTAAAATACCCACCACATCCCGGAGAACCTATTTGCCCATTAACCATTCTAATGGAGTGTAGCGACAGGACTTATTAACAGGTCACCGGAAGCTACATTCAAAGTCTCTGCTCTGCTGTATTTCTAAGGCAACTACTTTGAAACTGACATCAAGCAACAACAACACAATTACATAAATAAAATGCCTCTACCCACAAGGCACCATTTACTTGAATAAGTAAAGTGAGAGATGGGTCAGCACTCCAAAATATGTTGCGTAAAGCTTAATTATTCATTTTTAGATTTGTTTCACCTTCTTCAGTGTGCAGGTTCAAATCTTACAATCAGAAACAACATTTTTAGGAAATATAGGTGCTTCTAATCAGGGTAATTGGTCCTCCGCCATTTACTTGAATGACACTGGATCAAGAGGGCTACTGCAGGGGTCTCCAACCCTGTTCCTGGAGAGCTACCCTCCTGTATGTTTTCACTCCAACCCCAGTTGTAACTAACCTTATTCAGCTTTTCAACCAGTAAATGAATAGAATTAGGTTTGGAGCATAAACCTACAGGACAGTAGGTCTCCAGGAACAGGGTTCGAGAGCCGTAGTTTACTGGTTCTTAAAATCGACAAGCATGTATTCCCCTTAAAAACCTTATTATCAGGATAGTATACACTAATAGTATAGTAAGTACAATTGTGCTTTCCATATTTAATTTACAACACAGTGGTATTTAACTCTGTTGCATAGTGTTGAACAGACAGGGGAGCATATGCTCAACATGAAGCAGATGTAGTTCTGAATGCTCTGTTATTATTTGAATGGTATTATATCTTTATTGAAGTATTTGTGTCTATCTTTATTCAAAAGGGAAGGCTAAATACAAGGCCAAGTGGATTATTGAGTTTCAACTACACTACATGAGATGTCATCTAGGGTCCACGAGCTTAGCCTTCTCACGAACACTCTTGTGGAGCCAAAATAATTATACATCATGTCAAACAATCTATTCTCTCGGACCCATCTGAAGAGGTCCAGAAAGAATACAACAGCGTAGTGTGAATATACTGAACAAAAATATGAATGCAACATGCAACAATTTCAATGTTACTGAGTTCAAAGAAGGAAATCAGTCAATTGAAATAAAGTCGTTAGGCCACAGCCATGGGTGGGCCTGGGACGGCAAAGGCCCACCCACTTGGGAGCCAGGTCCAGCCACTGGGGAGCCAGGCACAGCCAATCAGAATGAGTTTTCTCCACAGAATGGCTTTATTACAGACAGAAAAACTCCTAAGAACCCACAACCCCCTCCCCCTCCTCAGACGATCCCGCAGGTGAAGAAGCCAGATGTGGAACTCCTGGGCTGGCGTGGTTATACGTGGTCCGTGGATGTGAGACCAGTTAGATGTACTGCCAAATTCTATAAATACGACATTGAAGGCGGCTTATGGATGATAAATGAACATTACATTCTCTGGCAACAGCTCTGTTGGATATTCCTGCAGTCAGCATGCCAACTGCATGCTCTATTACAACTTGAGCATTGTGTTCTGTGACAAAACCACACATTTTAGAGTGACCTTTAATTGACCCAAGCACAAGGTGCACCTGTGTAATGTGCATGTGGTTAAATGAGCTTCTTGACATGCCACATCTGTCAGGTGGGTGGATTATCTTGTCAAGGGAGAAATGCTCACTAACAGGGATGTAAACACATTTGTGCACACCATTTGAGAGAAACTAACTTTGTGTGTGTATGGAACATTTTGGGGATATTTTATTTCAGCTCATGAAAAATCTTTGCATGTTCTGTTTATATTTTTGCCAGTATATATACAGTAAATATAAACTCAGCAACAAAAAAAACATCCCTTTTTTTAGGACCCTGTCTTTCAAAGATAATTTGTAAAAACCTAAATAACGATCTTCATCGTAAAGGGTTTAAACACTGTTTCCCATGCTTATTCTATGAACCATAGACGATTTGGAGGTGGAGGGTCTGTCATGGTCTGGGGTGGTGTGTCACAGCATCATCGGACTGAGCTTGTTGTCATTGAAGGCAATCTCAACGCTGTGTATTACAGGGAAGACATATTCCTCCCTCATGTGGTACCCTTCCTGCAGGTTCATCCTGACATGACCCTGCTGCATGACAATGATTCCAGCCATACCGATCATTCTGTGAGTGAATTCCTGAAAGATAGGAATGTCAGTGTTCTGCAAGGGTCAGCGAAGAGCATGTCTGGGACCTGTTGGATCTGGGGGCGAGGGCTAGGGCCATTCCCCCCAGGAATGTCCGGGAACTTGCTGGTGCCTTGGTGGAAGATTGGAGTAACATCTCACAAGAACTGGAAAATCTGGTCCAGTCGATGAGGAGGAGATGCACTGCAGTACTTAATGCAGGGGGAGGCTTTCAAGCCGAAGAACACCATCCCAACCGTGAAGCACGGGGATGGCAGCATCATGTTGTGGGAGTGCTTTGCTGCAGGAGGGATTGGTGTACTTCACAAAATAGATGGCATCACGAGGAAGGGAAATGATGTGGATATATTGAAGCAACATCTCAAGACACCAGTCAGGAAGTTAAAGCTTGGGCGCAAATCGGTCTTCCAAATGGACAATGACCCCAAGCATACTTCCAAAGCTGTGGCAAAATGGCTTAAGGAAAACAAAGTCAAGGTATTGGAGTGGCCATAACAAAGCCCTGACCTCAACCCTACAGAAGATTTGTGGGCAGAACTGAAAAAGTGTGTGCGAGCAAGGATCCTACAAACCTGACTCAGTTACAAAATGGGCCAAAATACACCCAACTTATTGTGGGAAGGGTACCCAAAATGTTTGACCGAAGTTAAACGATTTAAAGGCAATGCTACCAAATGCTAATTGAGTGTATGTAAACTGCTGACCCACTGAGAATGTGATGAAATAAATAAAAGCTCGCTACTACTATTCTGACTTTTCACATTCTTAAAATAAAGTGGTGATCCTAACAGACCAAAGACAGGGAATTTTTACTCAGATTACATTTCAGGAATTGTGAAAATTGAGTTTAAATGTATTTGGCTAAGGTGTATGTAAACCTTCGACTTCAGCTTAGTGGTCGTGTATCTCCTTTTTTATGGTGCCGGGCAAGGGTACACCATGTTCTCTATTTCTATTATTTGCTTTAATTTAAACAGTGAAAATATCCCTATGTTGCAGAGACCTCAGGATGTGGTGCCCAGAATCTCTTAATGTGAGGGTATTCTGCAAGCATGTAGGTGAAGCAGAGATAAGGGCCATGATTTTTTTTTTTAGGAGGAAAAATAGAGTAGAATGTAGGGCACATCTCCATGGATTGATCTGAAAGGAAAATGTACTCCTCAGGTGTGACAGCCAAAACATTTCACAGCAAAAGTAGAACACACCACAGAAAGATGGAGATGGAAAGGGAAGAGAAGCAGTGTTCAAGTAAACACAGTTGGTATGAAAAATCTATGTTTTGTCAAAATCTTTCCAATGCTCAAATGTGTCTGCAATACATGTTTGCTGACATGCAGAGGTACACTATATATACAAAAGTATGTGGACATCACTTCAAATAAATCAATTCCGCTATTTCATCCACACCTGTTGCTGACAGGTGTATAAAATCGAGCACACAGCCATGCAATCTCCATAGACAAAACATTGGCAGTAAAAATGGCCTTCCTGAAGAGCTCAGTGACATTCAAAGTCGCAATGTCATGGGATGCCACCTTTGCGACAAGTCAGTTCGCCAAATATATGCCCTGCTAGAGCTGCCCCGGTCAACTGTAAGTGCTGTTATTGTGAAGTGGAAATGTCTATGAGCAACAACGGCTTAGCCACACAGTGGTAGGCCACACAAGCTCACAGAACGGGATTGCCGAGTGCTGGTGCACATAGCGCTTAACAATTGTCTGTCCTTGGTTGCAACACTCACCACCAAGTTCCAAATGGCCTCTGGAAGCAACGTCAGCACAATAACTGTTCATCGGGAGCTTCATGAAATTAGTTTCCATGGCTGAGCAGCCATGCGCAATGCCTAGTGTCGGCTGGAGTGGTGTAAAGCTCGACGCCATTGGAATCTGGAGCAGTGGAAACACGTTCTCTAGACTGATTAAACATCCTTCACCATCTGGCAGTCCGGCGGACAAATTTAGGTTTGGCAGATGCCAGGAGAATGCTACCTGCCCAAATGCATAGTGTCAACTGTAAAGTTTGGTGGAGGAGGATTAATGGTCTGGGGATTTTTTTCATGTTCGGGCTAGGCCCTTAAGTTCTAGTGAAGGGAAATCTTAATGTTACAGCATACAATTATATTCTAGACAATGCTGTGCTTCCAACTTCGGAAAGGCCCCTTTCTCTTTCAGCGTGCACAAGGCGAGGTCCATACAGACATGGTTTGTCAGGATCAGTATGGAAGAACTTGATTGGCCTGCACAGAGCCATGACCGCAACCCCATCGGAAACCTTCAGGATTAATTGGAAGGCTGACTGCGAGCCAGTGCCCGACCTCACTAATGCTCTTGTGGCTGAAGGGAAGCAAGTCCCTGCAGCAATGTTCCAACAAAAAAGCCTTCCCAAAAGAATGGAGGCTATTATAGCAGCAAAGCGGGTACCAACTCCATATCAACGCTCATGATTTTGCAATGAGATGTTCAACAGGCAGGTGTCCACATACTTTTGGTAATGTAGTGTACGATGAAGGAGATTTATTTTGCAGTGTCAGTCTAATTTCAAGAACTTGCTGATTTGGTACAGTGCTCATTGGACACATCTGGAATATAACTGGAATAAGGAGAAAATGTTTTGTTCGAGTAATAGTCAAAAACAATGAAGTTGTGCCACATAATTTTTATGAGAAATTAAAATGTTCTTCTTAATTAACAGACACTCTCTGAGACATCCAGGCGAACACATTTATTTGTCGCACAGAAGGGTCCTTTGTATAACTCAGATTTGAGTTACGTCCATCTTTTCAACAGTTCTATTGAGCCGACTACATACAGAGTCCTTGGGTTGGATTGTGAGAGTATCTTCCTAACGCCATGATTCCCTTCAAATTCCATTCAGAACCAAAGACAAATGTTCCTCTTTGTGTTTCATCCCATGCAGAATGGTATTTTGTCAACGTAATACAGCCCAGAGCCAAGTAGTGCTGGGAGTTTAAATGGGAAATGGGCAGTGCTTTATTATGCCGCAATGCCTTGGAAATGAATGTGGATAATAGATATATTCACAACGGTATTAATATCTTCAAAGTTCAACTTTTTTTTTCTCCCACTCTCTCACTCAATTTTCCCTCTCCCATGCTCCAAACTATTTGCCATAGGCTATGCATTCTACTAAATAGATTTATGAGAACATTTGTGTCATATTTCCTATTTTTCCCAGTTTGTCAAGACAAATCGTCAGGGTGGCCTCTGAGTGGAATCTCCACACAAGCTTGGCCCTCATTGTCAGGGGCCGACAGATTCCTCTCCGGAGGAGAATAAAACAAGTCAAATTGGCCAATGACACTTCTCTCAATGCTTTGGGCAGGACAATTAGCACAAGTTCAGGGGTAGGAAAAAATCTTAAAATACTACCATTTTCAACAACTCTACAATCACTATCCGATTATACACTTTGAAAAAAAGCAGGAAATGGAGAGCAGGAAATGCCCACGAGAAACGGTGTTGATCTGCCTCGGTCATCTGTCCACAATAATAGCCCATGTTCATAAAAAATATATACTTTATTGACAGACGCGCATTCAAGGCGAATGCTCCGTGAGGCGGTTATAATAAATCAAAGTGATGAGTGGAGGAGCCATCGGTATATACAGTATGTCAGAGAGGTAATGAAAGCAAATCGCAGCAGAGAAGTGAGAGGTGAATCTCCTTTGGAATGTGATTCAGACGGCCCACATTAGACACGGCACAGAGAATGCCGGTAGCAATGTTCAACCTGACCCCATTTAAAGCTTAACTAACAACGTATATATTTTTGGTGTGTGTGTGTGCCTTTGGCCCAGGCACAGGGATGAACTCCTGATCTCCTTCCCCACACTGGCTCTACCCTGGGGAAATCTTCTATCTTTAATTATCATCTCCGTGCACTAAGTAGCTGTGTGTGGCGAACAGAAACGTGGCGGCGGTGGACTCTATTCCCACTGCGGTCCACTCAGCACGGGCTGGCAGGCCCGACGTTGGGCAGCGTAAAACGGGGGCATGGAGCCAGATATGGCACATTTTGGGCCCACACCTTCTGTCAGAGACAGGGAAGAAAGTGTGTCATTTCCTGTCAGAAGGAATATCTTGGGTCTCTGGAGAAATGTTGTCAAACATGTCCTTGTGTGATGTTCTGATTGTCAAAGTGAGATTCCCAAGTAACGCGTAAAAATTGGTTGAAGGAACCATTTTTGTGTTTCATACGTCGAAGGCTAGATTTGCACCTGTTTTTCTCCTGAGAGAATGTATTTGAAATTAGCCTCTCTGGAAAAAAGAGAAGCAAGTTTTGCACTAGTTAAATCTCTTAGTAAACTAGATGGTAAATTGACATGAAGTAAAATTGTGGGGCTTACTCTAGCTCTTTAAAATATTTTTGTTGGGTAGTGGAAGAAGTTAATAAAGTGTTACATTACCATTTAACGCAAATCAGTTCCATTTTATAAAAGTTAAATTGAGTAAACTAGTTGGTCTGACTACATTGATAGACTACTATATCAACTTTCTTACTTGATTGTGGGGCAGTTAGATCACACATTTAATCATAAATAACTAGACTCAGACTACTACATTTTTAAACACTCTCTCACTAGAATACCGCAGTATAAAATACCACAGTATATGCAACGTGTAATGTAATGCATTGTTAAAAGTTTTAAATAAATAAACTATTTCATGTTCATAATGCCCTCTCTGGGCTGGAGTGGGATCAGTGGGAAAATGGACCTACTGGCCAGAAAGGGGGAACCCCTTTCCAGACCAACTCTGCCCCCAGGGGACACACACAAGTTAATTGAGCATAGCAATAATAGGGCCCTATACAATCCATTGTATTTTTTCCCAATTTCCAATTTTCTCCGTTTTGTTTTTCCAGGTTTCCTATTTTTCAAGTTTTTGGGGGTTGTTGCTCTCAAAAAAAAGCACAACTTTTAAATAGAAAAACAACTAAATTGGATGTTTTAAGTCCACAACAATAATACATTTAGATTTACCATTTAATACAAGTGCACACCATGCAAGAGACAGTTGTTTGGTTATTGATGTTTCTGTTGCGTTCATGTGATTGCAGAGTTTGCAAAAAAAAACACATAGATTGATGCAAATTATCACAATATAATTCTGCCAGGTAGGCATAGTGTAAACATACGCAAGCAACGCACACACACACACAAACGTCACCGACATCGATGTCTTGCACCCAGACAAGCTAAACACCTCCTTCGCCTGCTTTGAGGATAACACAGTGCCACCTACGTGGCCCGCTCCCAAGGACTGTCGGCTCTCCTTCTCCTCACAAGGCTGCTGGCCCAGACAGCATCCCTAGCCACGTCTCAGATAATGCACATACCAGCTGGCTGGAGTGTTTATGGCCATCTCCCTATCCCAGTCTGATGTCCCCACTTGCTTCAAGATGTCCACCACTGTTCCTGTGCCCAATAAAGCAAAGGTAACTGAACTAAATGACTATCGCCACGTAGCACTCACTTCTTTCATCATGAAGTACCTTGAGAGGCTAGTTCAGGATCAATTCACCTCTACCTTACCTGACACACTAGACCCACATCAATTTGCTTACCGCCCCAATAGATCCACAGACAATGCAATCATCATTGCACTGCACACTCCCCTATCTCACCTGGACAAGAATAATACTTATGTAAGAATGATGTTCAACACCATAGTACCCTCCAAGCTCATCATCAAGCATGGTGCCCTGGGTCTGAGCTCCACCCTGTGCAACTGGGTCCTGGACTTCCTTACGGGCCCACCCCAGGTGGTGAAGGTAGGAAACAACACCTCCTCGTCACTGATCCTCAAAACAGGGGCTCTACAAGGGTGCGTACTCACCCCCCTGCTGTACTCCCTGTTCACCCATGATTGCATGGCCACACATGCCTCCAACTCAATCATCAAGTTTGCATACGACACAACCAGAGTAGGCCTGATTACAATGACGAGACATCCTCCAGGGAGGAGTTGAGGGCCCTGGCGGAGTGGTGTCAGGAAAACAACCTCTCCTATTAGCCAACGTACAATCAGTAGATAACAAAATAGACAAGCTACGATCATGAATATCCTACCAATGGGACATTAAAAACTGTAATATCTTATGTTTCACAGAGTTTTTGCTGAACGCCGACATGAATAACATACAGCTGGCAGGTTTTAAGCTGTATCGGCAGGATAGAACAGTTGCCTCCGGTAAGACAAGGGGTGGTGGTCTGTGCATTTTTGTAAACAACAGCTGGTGCACAAAATCTAATACTAAGGAAGTCTCAAGGTTTTGCTCACCTGAGGCAGAGCATCTCATGATAAGTTGAAGACCACACTATTTACCAAGGACGTTTCCATCTATATTCCTTGTAGCTGTCAATTTACCACCACACACCGATGCTGGCACTAAGACCACACTCAATGAGCTGTATAAGGCCATAAGAAAATAGGAAAACACTCATCCTGAAGCGGAGCTCCTAGTGGCCGGGGACTTTAATGCAGGGAAACTTAAATCTGTTTTACCTAATTTCTACCAGCATGTTAAATGTGCACCCAGAGGGAAAAAAAAACATCTCAAGACCACCTTTACTACGCACACAGAGACGTGTACAAGCTTTCCCTCGCCCTCGATTTGGCAAATCTGACCATAATTATATCCTTTTGATTCCTGCTTACAAGCAAAAACAAAAGCAAGACACACCAATGACTCGGTCAATAAAGAAGTGGTCAGATGACGCAGATGCTAAGCTACAGGACTACTTTGCTAGCACACACTGGAATATGTTCCAGGATTTTCCGATGGCATTGAGGAGTACACCACATCAGTCACTGGCTTCATCAATAAGTGCATAAATGACGTCGCCCCCACAGGTACCGTACGTACATACTCCAACCAGAGGCCATGGTTTACATGTAACATTTGCTCTGAGCTAAAGGGTAGAGCTGCCGCTTTCAAGGAGCGAGAGTATAACCCGGGCGCATATAACACATCCCGATATGCCCTCAGACAAACCATCAAACAGGCAAAGCATCAATACAGGACTAAGATTGAATCGTACTACACCTGCTCTGATGCTTGTCGGACATGGCAGGGCTTGCAAACTATTACAGACTACAAAGGGTAGTACAGACGCGAGCTGCCGAGTGACACGACCTAACCAGATTAGCTAAATTACTTCATGCTCGCTTCGAGGCAAGCAACACTGAAGCACTCATGAGAGCATCAGCTGTTCCGGATGACTGTGTGATCACGCTCTCTGTAGCCAATATGAGTAAGACATTTAAACAGGTCAATATTCACAAAGCCGCGGGGCTAGACGGATTACCAGGACGTGTACTCTGAGCATGCACTGACCAACTGGCAAGTGTCTTCCCTGACATTTTCAACCTGTCCCTGTCCGAGTCTGTAATACCAACAAGCAGACCAACATAGTTGCAAGCAGACCAACATAGTCCCTGTGCCATAGAACACTAAGATAACATGCCTAAATGACTACAGACACGTAGCACTCATGTCTGTAGCCATGAAGTGCTTTGAAATGCTAGGCATGGCTCACATCAGCACCATTATTCTAGAAACCCTAGACCCACTCCAATTTGTATACCGCCCCAACAGATCCAGATTTAATGCGATCTCTATTGCCTTCCACACTGCCCTTTCTCACCTGGACAAAACCATCGACAGAATCCTGACTGGGTGCATCACCGCCTGGTATGGCAACTGCTCGGCCTCTGACCGCAAGGCATTACGGAGTGTAGTGAGTACAACCCTGTACATCACTGGGGCCAAGCCTCCTGCCATTCAGGGCCTCTAAACCAGACAGTGTCAGGCCCTACAAATGAAACTATCTGCATTGTTGTTGTTGCCCCCCCCCACATGTACATATTACCTCGACTAACCTGTGCCCCCACACATTGACTCATTGTACTGGTACCCACTGTATATAGTCTCACTACTGTTATTTTACTGCTGCTATTTAACTATTTGTTATTTTTATTAAAATGTTTTACTTAACACTTATTTTTCTTAAAACTGCATTGCTGGTTAAGGGCTTGTAAGTAAGCATTTCGCTGTAAGGTCTGCACCTGTTGCATTAGGCGCATGTGACAAATACAATTTGATTTGATTAGTCAAAGTAGCTGATTTGTGATGAATGGAATGTCGGGAGTTGACAATGTCATAACGGGACCTTTAGAATGTTGAACAAATACCATGAAAGTGCATGAATATGGCCAAAATAAATGGACAAAATAAATATAATAAATATTAAGAGTAACAAATATTTATTTGTAAGACCAAATAACCAGACATGAAGAGATTTTGTAGAGGTCGATCACCACTCTGAGGTGGGATTTGAGTAGTATTTTTCCTCATTCAAAGTATTTGCGTCCACATTTCACCTGCATAAGCTCTAGGATTTGGCCAGCGGATCTAGCAGGTGCTTATATGAGCAGAGAGATCATAGCACATGCAAGGCAGCCCTCACTTAAGATTTCCCTCCACACTCTAAAAGCCACAGGCAGCACATGGATCTGAGAACACTAAGTTATTGAATAAAGCCAAGATAGCAGGATAAATCCACATAAAAAGAGAGATGGTCCTTAAAACTAAACATTAAGAATGTAGATAAAGGGTAGCGATAAAGAAGCAATGCTCTGGTTTCCATTAAGCATGGCCTCCGAGATCCAAAATCACTTGTGAGAAGTGCTCCCCTATATTCCAGCGAAATAATTGACTGAACCTTTGGTCGGTACATAGTCCTGAAGTTGTGTCCTCCGCTCTCTCCACTGGCTTCCAGTTGAAGCTCGCATCCGCTACAAGACCATGGTGCTTGCCTACGGAGCTGTGAGGGGAACGGCACCTCAGTACCTCCAGGCTCTGATCAGGCCCTACACCCAAACAAGGGCACTGCGTTCATCCACCTCTGGCCTGCTCGCCTCCCTACCACTGAGGAAGTACAGTTCCCGCTCAGCCCAGTCAAAACTGTTCGCTGCTCTGGCCCCCAATGGTGGAACAAACTCCCTCACGACGCCAGGACAGCGGAGTCAATCACCACCTTCCGGAGACACCTGAAACCCCACCTCTTCAAGGAATACCTAGGATAGGGTAAGTAATCCTTCTCACCCCCTAAAAAGATTTAGATGCACTATTGTAAGTGGCTGTTCCACTGGATGTCATAAGGTGTATGCACCAATTTGTAAGTCGCTCTGGATAAGAGCGTCTGCTAAATGACTTAAATGTAAATGTGTCAGAAAGTGCTTTAAGTCACCACTGGCAGTCCCAGACTCCAAGAAATGAGTTGAGGAGAGCTTCGTCGATAACAATTGTCCAGCAGACAAGGTCAACATTAAAGCCTTCGGCGCCGGCACTGTTCACAGTGCAACAAAAACGCTCGCTGAATATATGCTAATCAACGTCTATTGTGACAGTGTGAGGTAAGGAGCACTCAGGCAATGAAGAACACAACACATGAGGAAATGGCTACTCATTAAATCATGTCAGAATTTTGTTTTTTATCATTCAATGTTCAAACACAGAAACGGTGTCTAATACTGGGTCTTACTACTCACCGTTGAGAGAAGGTCAAAAGGACCATGTACTAAGCTTCGTGGACATAAAGCTCCACAACATAACGTTTATGACCTAACCCCTCCAATGTCTTACATTCGAGGGGATAATCAATGCAAAACAGCACCTGATTCATATTGCTGCCAGACATTACAAGGGCATCAGGCCTCAATATTTACTGTCCTAGGAAGTTACAAAACAATATCTAACCACAACAAATAGAGCCAGTGGCCTTGCAGAGAGTATGTATAACAATAACGCTGATTCATTTCCTGTGTTTGGAATGTGCACTCAACTTGATTGATTTGAATCTTGTGCCTCCGATGAGGACCGACATGAAAACAATTCAAGAGCACATCCTTTGCCTACTGATATGTATGCTGATGTGGGGGCACATTGTAAGAATGGGATAAATATGTTGGAGAAGCTCAAAAGAGTAGCATTCGTTTTATTGGGTAGGAATCTGAATCAGATGACAGCTTCTATGAAGTCGTTCACAACCCACTCCGTCTAACCAATATTTGAGGGTGCGCCTGGAATACAAGGAATGTGCACTGCAGTGCCATTTTGTCATCTGAAAACTACTGGCATGCCAACTCAACCTCAATGATTAGAAAATAATATGTTATTGGTCCAGCTGAGATGGTGCTTCATTTTGCTCTGTTCCCCAAGACAACACAAACACACGCCATACATTAGGCACATATGAACGAGCACAGGGGGAGCCACAGTTCAGCACCCCTGGAGCTACGTCGGGGTTAAGTGCCTTGATCAGCAGTCTTTTGGTTGCTAGTTCATCTCCCATATTGTCTAGCCTCTGTTTCAAACGAGCAACCTTCTGGTTAATGGTCTGTTTTTTTGTAGGGTGTTTTTTTAACTTCTGGGCTGAAACGAGCACGTAGTCTAAACAAAACATACTCTTGCATAAGAATGTGCGATTCATGTATAAACAGCACAACAACCCCACAATGTCAGTCCTTATTGTCATCGGTCCACTTGTCCCAGGCCCTCGTTGAGACTCAGCACATTCCCTGGCCCCTGTGTGTCTCTCTGGTTGAACCGGAGGATTCAAATGACGTTGAGGCAGGTGAGCCTTTGATAATGGGTGTGTCCATAGAGAAAGGAGTCTCCCGTGGGGACAACTGTGTGTGCTGAGCCGGGCTCCAGTTAGCCATGATCTCTACCTGCACGGGGAGGAGTCTAGCCTCCATCCTCCCTATACAGCTGCTCTCTATAGTCAAGGCAGCTTCCAAGATAATAAGAGATGCAAACATGCGTGTCAAGGAAGGGGAGAGTGGTCGACCTGCTAGGAGTCCAAATGCAGATCTATCACCTCGTTAGCATGTAGCATTTATAATTCACAAGCATGGAGAGTTGCAGTTTAATTAAGTTCTGCATCTACACAACTCTATGAAAATGCTATGACTCAGAAAACAAGATGGCTTATACATAACTCTACAGGAATGGCTATTGAGATTTCAGTGAGGCCTGTTCTGAAGTTCTGAAGGCCAGTGGATTTATTCGAGACAGGAAGTTTTGTCAAATCAAATGTTGTTAATACATCAATTATAGATGAACATAACATTGATTCCCCTAATGTTTTTGGAGGGATGAATCAGAATACGGATAATAGACTGCAAATGGGAGTAATACAATCAAACCAAAAAAGGGCATTTACTGAATCACATTAATGATTGCCAGCAAATGCCAAATTACGCCACTCGACCCAGAGTGGATTGTACAATGATCCAGTTACCATTGATTAGCAATTATCTTTTTATTTCTTTATTTGGACTTGTCATGACAGAGGCAGAACATTAGCATTACATGGAAACAATATAGGTCCATTAACATGGGTGGGGAAGCAGTGGGCAAAACACAGAATAATGTGATTAAGGGAGACTGCCTGCAATAGAGCAGACAAAGGCGGGCCTACCGGTCTCCTGTCTCTGCCTGACTCACATTCTTTCTTCTCTCTATCTCACTCTTTCACTTTCCTCCTTTATTTCTCTATCTCTGAGGAGCAGTAGATGTTAGGGACTTGGAGAGAGAGGCACTTTGGAGTGGGCAATCGAGGGAAAGGAACTGAAGAAAACCTTTCTCAGGGAAATCAGCCGGAACTGATTGCTCTTTTCAATCAGGTAAATTAAGTGTGCATGCTCCAGCCCTTTGTAGATGGGCTTGTGATTATTCTATCGTTTGAACCGCCTCTCCCTCCTCCTCAACCCCCACACGCTCCCCCCCTTCCGACCAGCCAATCCCCGTTTTCCCCCACGGGACTTGACGCAACAAGCAGAAATTTGCCGGCTCAGGGCCTCTAGCTGTACACAGGTTTGCAAGGTCACGTGGCCTCACCTCAGCTACAGATCACAACAGACGGTGGTGGTACTAAACACGGAGGCACGTTGTTCTGCTCCCTAAATTACTCGATGCATTACTCCGCCGTGCTGAACTGATGCTTTGATGGAGGAGACGGGGCTAAAGACAGAGGAAGTTGTTTACATATATATTATTTAATTTATAATTCACTGTATCACAATTCCAGTCTGTCAGAAGTTTACATACACTAAGTTGACTGTGCCTCTTTAAAAAGCTTAGAAAATTCCACAACATGATGTCATAGTTTTAGAAGCTTCTTATAGGCTAATTGACATAATTTGCGTCAATTGGAAGTGTACCTGTGGATGTATTTCAAGGCTTACCTTCAAACTCAGTGCCTCATTGCTTGACATCTTGGGAAAATCAAAAGAAATCCAAGATCTCAGTAAAAACATGATAGACCTCCACAAGTCTGGTTCATCCTTGTGAGCAATGTGAGCAATGTCCAAACGCCTGAAGGTACCATGTTCATCTGTACAAACAATAGTATGCAAGTATAAACACCATGGGACCACGCAGCCGTCATACTGCTCAGGAAGGAGACGCGTTCCGTCTCCTAAAGATGAACGTACTTTGGTGCTAAAAGTGCAAATCAATCCCAGAACAACAGCAAAATACCTTGTGAAGATGCCTGAGGAAACTGGTACAAAAGTATCTATATCCAAAGTAAAACGAGTCCTATATCGACAAAACCTGAAAGGCTGATCAGCAAGGAAGAAGCCACTGCTCCAAAATCAACATAAAAAAGCCAGACCATGATATGCAACTGCATATGGAGAAATGTCCTCTGGTCTGATGAAACAAAAATGGAACTGTTTGGCCATCGTTATGTTTGGAGGAAAATGGGGAGGCTTGCAAGCTGAAGAATACCATCCCAACCGTGAAACACGGGGTTTGCAGCATCATGTTGTAGGGGTGCTTTGCTGCAGGAGGGACTGACAGACTTCACAAAATAGATGGCATCATGAGGCAGAACAATTATGTGGATATATTGAAGCAACATCTCAAGACACCAGTCAGGAAGTTAAAGCTTGGTCGCAAATGGGTCTTCCAAATGGACAATGACCCCAAGCATACGTCCAAAGTTGTGGAAAAAATCAAGCATACTTCCAAAATTGTGGCAAAAGGGCCATCACAAAGCCCTGACCTCAACCCTATAGAAAATATGTGGGCAGAACTGAAAAAGCATGTGCGAGCAAGGAGGCCTACAAACCTGACTCAGTTACACCAGCTCTGTCAGGAAGGAATGGGCCAAAATTCACCCAACTTATTGTGGGGAGCTTGTGGAAGGCTACCTGAAACGTTTGACTCAAGTTAAACAATTTAAAGGCAATGCAATCAAATACTAATTGAGTGTTTGACCCACTCGGAATGTGATGAAAGAAATAAAAGCTGAAATAAATCATTCACTCTACTATTATTCTGACATTTCACATTCTTAAAATAAAGTGGTGATCCTAACTGACCAAGCACAGGGCATTTTTACTAGGATTAAATGTCAGGAATTGTGAACAACTGACTTTAAATATATTTGGCGAAGGTGTATGTAAACTTCCTACTTCAACTGTAATTCCATTCCAGCATGCCGCCGGCCACGGGCCAAGTAGAAGAGTAGGAATAAAACAAAGAGGAGAAACTAAAAAGTTATTTTAGTGGAGACATGGAAACAAAGTTAATCTAATGCACTGTAGTGATTAAAGAGAGTGAGAAAGAGAGATGCAAAAAAAGAGAGGAGAATGAGCGATGACTAGATATACTGTAGCTCGGGTTAGGGCAAACTGAACAGCGTTTTGACATGTTATAATACAAATTTACCTGACAGGAGACCAAAAAGCCTTGTAAAGGATCTGGAAGATAGTCAGTAAATTATTCAGCTGGGCCTCGTTCTACACAAGTGTAAAAGCTCCTCCAGACTGGTATCAAGCCAACACGTGGCCCAGCCATCGCCAAGCTCCCTTTGTGTTCCAGCCTCAAAGTGTTCTCTGATTAAATTCGTTTTAGTGAGGCTAGGCAGCTGAGATTTTAGCTTCTTTGTTTCTCTCCTCTCCGGTAGCTCAAACTACCCTTAAAATCACAGAAAACAACATGAGCGCTGACGCTCCCCCTTGTGTCATTTAAAACATAGATCACAGAGTTCTGTTTCTTGTTGGAGTGGGAAACTCAATCATCAAATTTCTTTTGCACCTGTGAAAGGGCACTTCTGTCAAGGCTAGTGCTATCAGGGATCCTTGGGATGTCCCTAACATAATCCTAACTCTTACCTTAACCATTTTAAATTTAAACTTTAATGGGGTGGTGTCAGAGTTGGACGTCCTAAGGATCCCTAAACCGAGAAAAAAAGCATCACTTCCGGATTCAAACCAATGCTGTCTGCTGACAAATAGGCATGAGATAAAAACAAAATATCTTTCCCAATCTCATTACTTCTGTCTCTCTCCCTAAGGAATCATATGCTCTTAAATGGCTAGTTTTCCGGGTTTTACCCCAATTAATTTCTAGCCTCAAGAGAAAATAAAAATGTCCATGGACAATAAAGTTATTGTATTGTATGTCAGTTCTGTGTTAATGAATATATACATAAAATACAGGCACCAATGAAAGCACTGAGAAGTAAACAGCTTTATATCCCCTACAGCCTTCTCCTTAGTGTCATGTCTGTGTTTTCCAATGGTGTTTGCCATAATGAATTGAGTCAGCTTATTAGTCTCACCCAATTGAACTAACAAGCATGTACAAGAATTGATTGTCCCTGAAATGACTTGAGTTGAGTTGATACACGTTCACAGTTTGAGCCGTACACTCATCCATCTATATCCATAATAAAGACCGTGTCTGGTCCACTTTAACAATGGCTGCCTCGCTGCCTCAGTCGAGCACATAATTAATGGGAATTAGATTAAATAACCAATTAGGTAACTAACAAAGTAAATAGGATTCTGGGGATTCTCCATTGAATACTTGAGAACGGAATTAGAGCATCATTTGTTTATTGACAGGTGCAATGACAGCATGGTCAGAGAAACACGTCTATTCCCAGACACAATGAGGCAGCAAACACTTAAGTGACAGGAGGGAACACACAGGTTAGAGCGTCGGGACTAGTCATCGGAAGGCAGCAAGATCGAATCCCCGAGCTGACAGGGTACAAATCTGTCGTTCTGCCCCTGAACGGCAGTTAACCCACTGTTCCTAGGCCGTCATTGAAAATAAGAATTTATTCTTCACTGACTTGCCTCGTTAAATAAAGGTAGAATAAATAAAAATACATGTCGGGTAAACAACATAATTCAAATGTGTGAACGACGTAGCATGTTTACTCTCGAGGTAATTACACCACTTGAGCTGTAAAGACGCCACTTCCTCACCACAAATGACAGCCATGTCCTCTTATTCCCAAAGCCAATCCACAATGGCAGATAAAGACAATAACGTGTGGTGCTTTAAAGCCACTCCTTCTGTCCTGTCACCACGCCATGCCTCCCATCCGGTGTGTTAACCTTTCTTGGTGGTCATCTCAAAATGTATACGAGTCAATTGTGCTCCGTTGAAGTCCTCCCATCGACCACTGAAACTGCTGATATCCAGATCTCATCCATATTGAATCTACAGGGGGGGCGCTCTTCCTGAGCGGAAGACTGTTCCAGATTTACACATAACACAAGGATTAAGAGCGGCTCTCTGGCCATTAGGCATTGTTATTCCATCTGATCCAACAGGCCTAATTAAAGTATCTTAACCTTGTTGGGCCTAATCTCTTGGGTCACTCTATAAAATATGGGAGGGTCTAAATCAAGTTGTAAAATGCCTGGGAGCCTCTTGGTTTAAGTCATGGGAGAAAAGCAATAAAAAGGATTTGAACACCCCCTTGTAAACCATGTAGTGTAGGATCTGGGAGCTGCTGGTGAAGAAAAGGCAGCAGCAAGGTAAATATCCTAAGGTCACGCAATGAAACTAGCTTCCCGAAACAAGCAGTCTAAAAACAAGTCGTAACGTTGTGTCATTGTGATAATGCAGCGAAAAAGACAATCCCATTGGCCATTTCCAATTTGATTTAACTGGGTTTATATTGTTTAAAGAGCGAGGATACCGGTGGGGGAAGAAGGTGAAGAAAATACTTTGATGAAAACAAACAAAGAACATCATCATTGTAATCAACATCTTCCTTAATTGAAATGGAGCTAAGGAAGACACATAACTATACTATGTGGGCCTTGTTGAGGGATTTATATTGGCTACCGACAAAACACAATGCAGAGGGGTCAAAACAAGAAGATCAGGAAATGAAACATGGCAGTAAATTGGTAAAGGTGACTGCTAACACCTAGAATGATTGCAGCTGTGGAGTAAATTGCATTTTGTCTGAAATATGTTGTGCTTTCCTGTGAGATGGTACAATTTCAAGAGGCAGAAATTGCCGGGTGGAATATATCTTGTTTGTTGAAAGTATAGCTCTCCAATCAGAGCATTTTGCTATTGCAATATGCTAGTATGACAACACGTGTTTATTACTCTCTGACTTTGCATTATATAGTACTGTACATCTATCTCTCACAAAATAATAGAAGCTACTGTCTAATGTTGTCTGCGTAGTATTATGGTTCAACCAGTGATGCAGTGTCCATTATTTAAAGAGGACGGACTGGCTTACCTTTGCTAGCACTCTCCACATGTTCCAGCTCTTCAGGGAACCTCAGGATCTCCGGGTACTTCTCTTCACACTTTTCGGCCAGGAAGTGAAGCAGAGTTGTGTTTTGGTCGGACGACTTAGTGTCTCGAAGCTGAGAGAGAGGTGAAGTCATAGGTGAGTCACAACATTAGTTGTTCTTATAATATTTGCATATAGCAAAAGCTTTTATCCCAACGTGACTGACAACAGTGAGTGCATACATTGTAGTACATTTGACCTCCAACTCACGACCCTGGCGTTGCTATCGCCATGCTCTTACCAACTGAGCCACACAGGACCATAGAATGTTCTTAGAACGTTACAGATGTTGAATCTTAATTTCAGCCAGTTTGCTACAGCAGGAGACTAATCCTGCAGCAACAGGAAATGTGAATAATTATGTGTATTTTAGTTCATGTACATTTTTCTAGGGGTTGATAAATCAAGTGTGACATTACAATGTGGAAATTGCAAACTTCGGAAGCCTTTTTAAACCTCAAATACACTACACGTTTGACATGCTTTCCTTCAAACAAGGTGATCAAAATAAGAACCCGCATCTGTAGAAAATGCCACGACAACAAAGGATCTGCATGAAACAACCAACATAAACATACAGAGAGTTGTCGGGGCAGGAGGGCTTATGCATGTATGCTTTCAGCTCGCTTCATTTCAGTCTTTCAGGAACCACCTTTGGCCTACTGTGCTTTTACCATATGACAGAGGCATATAAAGGAGGGCCTATATAGTAGAGTTTGTTATTGAAGGTCACATACATTTCTAGAGATAAGATGGGCTGAGAGGCATTCTGAGAACTATGTATCTGCAAGAGAGCACAAGGGCAGATATGCCAATGCATTAAGTAGACTTGAATACAAACACAAATTATTAATACACACAGTAAAACACACAACATATCAAACAGCACATCTGAATAAAAAAATCTGAAAGGTTGGAGAAAGAAAAAGAGAATAGAATATGCTAGACTAGATAAATACAATTGGAGAGAAAAAGGCCAGTACAGCGACTGCCAGGAGCATATTTTCCATTGTGGACAACTGCACACGCCTTTCAGAGATTCTGCATGACCTTTCAATGATATGTTTGTGCTGGAGAGCAGGGACAAGCCAAATCCCTTTCCTCCCCTCTTCCTCTCTTAAAACCCTGTCCAATGTTAGAGCAATTGACTCATTGATGCATTCATCCCTATATGCATTTTCTCGCTTGGTTTCATTTTTTCACATAGGCTTTATTTCAGTGCCATCAAAAAGTATTCACACCCCTTGACTTGTTCCACATTCCATTGTGTTACAGCCTGAATTGTAAATGTTTTTTTTTAAATGTTGTATCACTGGCTTACTACACACAATACCCCATAACGTCAAAGTGCAAATATGTTTTAAGAAATTTCTACAAATGAAGAAAAATGAATTAGTTTAAATGGCTTGAGTCAATAAGTGTTCAAACCCTTTGTTATGGCAAGCTTAAATATATTCACAATACTAGCCTAATTTACATAGTTAAAAGAAGGAAGCCCGTAGAGAATAGCAATACTCCAAAACATGCATCCTGTTTGCAACATAGCACTAAAGAAGAAGATGGCGCCGACGTACATGGCGACTCTGCTTCTAGCTCCTAAGCAACTTTGCAGTATTTTTTTTTTGTGTGTGTTATTTCTTACATTATTAGCCTAGAACGTTTTTTTGTGTTATTACATACAACCGGAAATATCGTGGACTTCAGGAAACAGCAGAGGGAGCACCCCCCTGTCCACACCGACGGGACAGTAGTGGAGAGGGTGGAACATTTTAAGTTCCCCGGCGTACACATCACGGACAAACTGAAATGGTCCACCCACACAGACATCGTGGTGAAGAAGGCGCAACAGCGCCCTAATGTTTATATACAGTACCAGTCAAAAGTCTGGACACATCTACTCATTCAAGGGTTTTTGTTTATTTTTTAACTAATTCCTACAGGGAACACATCAAAACTATGAAATAACACATGGAATCATGTATTAATCAAAAAATAATCTCACACATAAACATATATTTGGATTCGTTTAACACTTTTTTGGTTACTACATGATTCCATATGTGATATTTCATAATTGTGATGTCTTTACTATTATTCTATAATGTAGAAATGAATTAGTAGTTAGATACTACTGCACTATAGGAGCTAGGAACACAAGCATTTCGTTAGATACTACTGCACTGTAGGAGCTAGGAACACAAGCATTTCGCTACACCCGCACAACCATCTGCTAAATATGTGTATGTCACCAATAAAATTGGATTTGAAAGTAATACTGCAAAGATGTGGCAAAGCAATTCACTTTTTTTCATTAATACAACGTGTTATGTTTGGGGAAAATCCAATGCAACACATTACTGAGTACCACTCTCCATATTTTCAAGCATAGTGGTGGCTGCATCATGTATACTTGTAATATTTAGCGACTGGGGAGTTTTTCAGGATAAACATGAAATAGAATAGAACAAAGGACAGGCAAAATCCTAGAGGACCTAGTTCAGTCTGATTTCCACCAGACAAGGGACAATAACCTAAAACACAAGACCAAATCTACACTGGAGCTGCTTACCAAGAAGACAGTGGATATTCCGGAGTGGCAGAGTTACAGCTTTGACTAAAATCTGCTTGAACATCTATGACCAGACTGAAAAATGGTTGTCTAGCAATGTTCAACAACCAATTTGACAGAGCGTAAATCATTTAAAAAATAATCTGCAAATGTTGTACAATCAAGGCAGGCAAATCTCTTAGGAAGACTCACAGCTGTAATCGCTGCCAGAGGTGATTTGAAAATCTATTGACTCGGGGGTGTGAATACTTAAGTCAATTGTATAGTTTTGTATGTCATTTTCACGACATTTGCAAAAATGTCTAAAAACGTGTTTTCACTTTGACATTAGAGGGGTATTGTGTGTATATGGGTGAGAAAAAAAAATCATGATTTAATACATGTTTTATTCGGGCTGAAACACAACAAAATGTGGAATAAGTCAAGGGGAATGAATACTTTCTGAAGTGTGGGTCGGCACTTCAAAAAAAAGAATGTCCCTCATGACAGGCTAGGTCAGACGCACTGCACTGCTGTTTACCTAGATGTCAGTTCCTTTGGCCATTCAGAAATATAAATGGTAGAGAAATTGGTGAATAAAGCTATTACTATGTAACTACCTACAAACACAGTGTTGGTTTTACAGTTATTTTTGTGTAGTTACATTAGGGGAACAAAAGTACAATTGTTAAGGTAAATTACGTATCGTTTGTAAAGTGTCACCGAATCTTACAACTACTGGATCATACCACAATATTTACCCATGAATATACTATAATGTATGTGTACTGTAAATATAACTATTTCAGCAGGACTGGGGAGGAGGTGTTGGGGAGTTACCCACTGAGCAAGATCTGTCAGGCTGCATCTGAGCGGTATTGAAACATACATCCACGTCAGCACAGCAAGGTGTGTGTATTAACAACCCCTCCCCACCAAATGTTTTATTTCGCTGCTGGAAAACAGGTTATATATATTTGACCCTTTCTTTTCTACTTATTTACTTAAGGTAATGCAAAGGCAAGTTTTACTTTAATTACAGCTGTTCATTACATTGGACCCATGTGTCAACCACTCCTAAAAAAATACTTAGTTGCTCCACAACGCTTCACAGCACAAAGGTGTCAAAAATGCAAAAAGTGCAATCATAGATGACCCTTTCACGAATCTCGGGCACAAAACTTTGAAAATGAATTGAAAATAGATATACACTGCGGTATAGTACAACAGGAAACATCTATTCAACTCTAAATGTGTAACAACCCAGAGAGGTAGTCGAGCAGACTGCATAACTCCCTAACTCCTTTTTTCCCTGCATCCCTCCCTCCCTCCCTCATGGAGATAGGAGGGAGAAAGTAGGGTCTGGAGGGCTGCTTTAGGTAGGGGCACCGGGGATGGCTTACCCCCCCCCTCGCCATCGACGGCTCAAACAGATTGTTTTCTGTCAAGACTTGACTTCAGGATGGCTGTTTTGAGGGGGGAGAAGAGAGAGGGAGATATCCTTTTTTTAAACTTAAAAAAAATATGGTTTCCACATCCCCAAGGTCAGCCCAGAAAGGCACAGCAAATTCAAACCACCAGTGCAGCGGCAACTGCAGCAGCTGTGATACAGTATTAACCTTCTTACGAAGAGCCATGCCAAACTCTCAAGATTCTGGCAGACCTCCCTGGGAACAAATGTTTTATGATCGAGATTTTATTGCTACAAAAGGGTTACATTACATTGATGTGTGGGGTAGCCAGTGGTTGACAAAGACAACAGGAAACCACATGATCATATGAGAGAGTAAATCCATTCCCATTCCAATTTATGTTCTCTTCTGCGTTGTCTTAAAATGTATAACGTTTTGGACATCAGAGAAATGGAGTCTTATTTGAGTCAAAAGACGATCGGCGGTATACAAATTGAAGTGGTTCTAGGGTGTCAGGTAAGGTGGAGGTGATATTATCCCACACTAGCCTCTCAAATCACTTCATGAAGACAGAAGTGAGTGCTACGGGGCAATAGTCATTTAGATCAGTAACCATTTATTTCTTAGATACAGGAACAATGGTGGACAGCAGAATGGGATAGGGAGAGATTGAATATGTCCATAAACACTCCAGCCAGCTGGTCTGCGCATGCTCTGAGGACGTGACTAGGGATGCCGTCTGGGCCGGCAGCCTTGCGAGGGTTAACATGCTTAAACGTCTTACTCACTTCGGCAACGGAGGACGAGAGCCCACAGTCCTTGGTAGAGGGCTAGTCGGTGGCACTGTTATCAGCAAAGCGGGCAAAGAAGGTGTTTAGCTTGTCTGGAAGCAAGATGTCTGTGTCCGCAACGTGGCTGGTTTTCCCTTTGTAGTCTGTGTTTGTCTGTAGACCCTGCTACATACATCTCGTGTCTGAGCCGTTGAATTCTGACTCCATTTTGTCTCTGCACTGACATTTTTCCTGTTTGATTCCCTTATGGGGGCATACCTGCACTGTTTGTATTCCACCATATTCCCAGTCACCTTGCCGTGGTTAAAAGTGGTGGTTCACACTTTCAGTTTTGCACTAATGCTACCATCTCTTTCCACAGTTTTTGGTTTGGGTAGGTTTTAAAAGTCACAGTGGGAACAACATCCCCTATACACTTCCAGATGAACCTAGTCACCATATCAGTTTATACATCAATGTTATTCTTAGAGGCACCCGGAAGATATCCCAGTCTGTATGAATGGGGACAATATATCTGGAGAGAGCCATGATTCCGTGAAAAAGAGAATGTTACAGTCCCTGATGTATCTCTGAAATGAGATCCTCGCCCTGAGCTTGTCTACTTTATTGTCCAGGGACTGAGCATTAGCGAGTAATATACTTGGAAGCGGTGGATGGTGTGCACGACACCTGAGTCAGACTTGAAGTCCACTCCGAATACATGTTTTCCACTGGAGGCGTCTTGGAGCAGCCTCTGAGGTATGTTAAATTGTTCTGGGAGGTATGAACAAAGGATTCAAATCAGGAAAGTCGTCTGGTCAGAATGCTAGTGAGTTGAAATCCAAAAGTTATTTATTGGCTGTATGTAATAACACAAAAAACATTCTAGGCTAATAATGTAAGAAAAATATATATAAAATAACTTAAAAAAATATATAAAATATATATAAAACACCAATCTTAATGTCAACAGTGAAGAGGTGACTCCGGGATGCTGGCATTCTAGGGAGAGTTCCTCTATCCAGTGTCTGTGTTCTTTTGCCCATCTTAATCTTTTATTATTATTGGCCAGTCTGAGATATGGCTTTTTCTTTGCAACTCTGCCAGAAGGCACGCATCCCGGAATCGCCTCTTCACTGTTGACAGTGAGACTGGTGATTTGTGGGTACTATGTAATGAAGCTGCCAGTTGAGGACTTGTGAGGTGTATTTTTCTCAAACTAGACACTCTAATGTACTTGTCCTCTTGCTCACTTGTGCACTGGGGCCTCCCACTCCTCTTTCTATTCTGGTTAGCCAGTTTGCACTGATCTGTGAAGGGAGTAGTACACAGCATTGTATGATATCTTCAGTTTCTTGGCAATTTCTCAGATGTAATAGCCTTCATTTCTCAGAACAAGTATAGACTGACGAGTTTCAGAAGAAAGGTTTTTGTTTCTGGCCATTTTGAGCCTGTAATCGAACCCACAAATGTTGATGCTCCAGATACTCAACTAGTCTAAAGAAGGCCAGTTTTTATAGTTTTCAGCTCAATTAACATAATTGCAAAAGGGTTTTCTAATGATCAATTAGCTTTTTAAAATTATAAACTTGGATTAGCTAACACAACGTGCCATTGGAACACAGGAGTGATGGTTGCTGATAATGGGCAGCTGTACGCCTATGCAGATATTCCATAACAAATCTGCCATTTCCAGCTACAATAGTAATTTACAACATTAACAATGTCTACACTGTATTTCTGATCAATTTGATGTTATTTTAATGGACCAAAAATTTGCTTTTCTTTCAAAAACAAACAAAAAACATTCTAAGTGACCCCAACATTTTGAACGGTAGTGTATGCATGTATATATATATAAACACAGTATATCACAAAAGTGAGTACAACCCTCACATTTTTGTAAACATTTGAGTATATATTTTAATGTGACAACACTGAAGAAATGACACTTTGCTACAATGTAAAGTAATGAGTGTACATCTTGTATAACAGTGTCAATTTGCTGTCCCCTTAAAATAACTCAACACACAGCCATTAATGTCTAAACCGCTGGCAACAAAAGTGAGTACACCCCTAAGTGAAAATGTCCAATTTGGGCCCAAAGTGTCAATATTTGGTGTGGCCACCATCATCTTCCAGCACTGCCTTAACCCTCTTGGGCATGGAGTTCACCAGAGCTTCACAACTTGCCACTGGAGTCCTCTTCCACTCCTCCATTATGACATCACGGAGCTGGTGGATGTTAGAGACCTTGCACTTCTCCACCTTCCATTTGAGGATGCCCCACAGATGCTCAATAGGGTTTAGGTCTGGAGATATGCTTGGCCAGTCCATCACCTTTACCCTCAGCTTCTTTAGCAAGGCAGTGGTCGTCTTGGAGGTGTGTTTGGGGTCGTTATCATGTTGGAATACAGCCCTGCAGCCCAGTTTCTGAAGGGAGGGGATCATGCTCTGCTTCAGTATGTCACAGTACACTTTGGCATTCATGGTTCCCTCAATGAACTGTAGCTCCCCAGTGCCGGCAGCACTCATGCAGCCCCAGACCATGACACTCCCACCACCATGCTTGACTGTAGGCAAGACACACTTGTCTTTGTACTCCTCACCTGGTTGCCGCCACACACGCTTGACACCATCTGAACCAAATACGTTTATCTTGGTCTCATCAGACCACAGGACATGGTTCCAGTAATCCATTTCCTTAGTCTGCAAGTCTTCAGCAAACTGTTTGCAGGCTTTCTTGTGCATCATCTTTAGAAGAGGCTTCCTTCATTAATACAGGTAACGAGTGGAGGACAGAGGAGCCTCTTAAAGAAGAAGTTACAGGTCTGTGAGAGCCAGAAATCTTGCTTGTTTGTCGGTGACCAAATACTTATTTTCCACCATCATTTGCAAATAAATTCATTAAAAATCCTACAATGTGATTTTCTGGATTTTTTCTCTCTCATTTTGTCTGTCATAGTGGAAGTGTACCTATGATGAAAATTACAGGCCTCGCTCATCTTTTTAAGTGGGAGAACTTGCACAATTGGTGGCTGACTAAATACTTTTTTGCCCCACTGTATGTAAGTTGTTGTTCGTATGTGTATGTTTGTATTTTGTATTAAAAAAATAACATTATCAATTGGACTCATCATTGACAATGCACTTTCTTGATTCCTCATAATCACATCAAAATGGAATATGGTGCCGATTTTAAACAGCAGCATATGTAGAATAGGGCTGTTGGAAGACCAATCAAAGTCATTGGCAACATTCCCACCCCCTGCCACTGTCAGGGGCAAGATGGCAAAGGGAGTGTGAGCCGAGTCGATTACACATAATACAATTGACCACGGTGCAGGACATAAACACTTACATGATTACAACAGAACCAACCATGTGGTTCAGTTCACATTCTGACGCATCGGGCCGTGATAAAAGGGCACACACATTGCCACTGATAGTCTAATGGTAATGAGTGTTAATGCAACAGGCCACTATGCTTCTGCTCCGATAGCCATAGAAGCACCACGATGAGCATCACCATCAGCACACTTCCTTTCATCACACATTGGCTTCTAATCTCTGTATAAAGCAGCACATTAACCCCACCAGCCCCAATTTAACACTTGCTAAGGGTGACAGATACTTATTATTCAGGCACATCCTGTTAAAGCACTCTTTTCTCTATGTTACACCATCCCTCTCTTCTCTTCAGTTCTCTTCACTTATCTTTACTTATTTTCTCTTGTTTTTTCTCTTTTTCCAATTTGCTTAGGTTGACAGACAGACAGTCCCCTCGTCTTGGTCCCTACTTTGCGCAGCCACAAATGTTGTCTTAGCTCTAATGATCAAGAATGACTTGAAACAATATGCACGGTGAGGGGAATCACCTACCATGGTGCTACGCAAACAATGGCCTAATATTAATCGTTGCACATCACAGGCAGATAATTAGCTATTTAAAGGGCTCTGATCAATAAAGTATTTAGTGTGGATGAGGCCTTTGTACCCTTTTGAAATTGAAAGGAGTGTTCCGCAGAATTATAATGCAATTGTTACCAGGGGAAAATTAATTGCGGTGAAAACCCAAACCCGAAAAGCCGGGGAGGGGGGGGGTGGATTGATGTAATATTTAAATAATTCCCTATATTATGGAAGGCATCAGGAACGCACCAGTACAGACATGAAAACAATACCAACCACTTGGTGGTGGGGGAACGTAGTATTACCCGAATCCTAATGGTGTTCTCTTTATTTAAACATAAGTATGTTCTGCTGCACCCCACACTCAGCCACTGGGTTGTTTACCATTCACTGGCTAAAGCACACGCACACAAGCACGCGCGCACGCGCACGCACGCACGCACGCACGCACGCACGCACGCACGCACGCACACACACACACACACACACACACACACACACACACACACACACACACACACACACACACACACACACACACACACACACACACACACACACACACACACACACACACACACACACACAGAGAGAGAGTGAGAGAGAGTAAGCAACAATACAGGTGTAAAGATAACACACTTTAAAGGCTTTCACTATTTCCATAAAAAGTCAGGTCTACACTGACGACCTCGGCAGGTTTAGTGCAAGTCTGTTTTCTCTGGTTTCCACAGATATCACCACCAGTACAACGTATGGCTTTGTATCAGCTAGGTCACAGCTATCACCACCAGAACAACGTATGGCTTTGTATCAGCTAGGTCACAGCTATCACCACCAGAACAACTTATGGCTTTGTATCAGCTAGGTCACAGCTATCACCACCAGAACAACTTATGGCTTTGTATCAGCTAGGTCACAGCTATCACCACCAGAACAAGGTAGGGCTTTGTATCAGCTAGGTCACAGCTATCACCACCAGAACAAGGTAGGGCTTTGTATCTGCTAGGTCACAGCTATCACCACCAGAACAACTTAGGGCTTTGCACCAGCTAGGTCACAGCTATCACACCCACAACAATTTGGGCCTTTGTATCGGCTAGGTCTTTGAACAGCACATGTACATTTAGTAGACACTCAAGTAAATTCAAAATACTATTTTTCCTTAATTAAGAACCCAAACAGTACATTCTGAAAATGAAAGGGCATTGTTCACAAACACACTTGCCAAGCCTCTAGCTTGAATTATCATGAACACTCCAGCAGATCTGTTGTCTACAGAAGAGTAGACAAGTCTTGACAAGTCTTACTCTCAGCAAGAGATATCTAAATTCATTCAGAATTACACAGATTAACCCCTTTAGATAACAGCATTTCATTACATTATATACCATTCATTATACAACTATGAGAAAATGTAGTGGTGGACAGAAGAGGTAAGACATACATGTTGATTGAACTTTGTTTCCATTGCGTTGGATATAGATCCTTCTGTAGATGCATAAGACAATTATATATGACAATAACTCATACAAAATAATGGTTATACTACAATATATTTTAGGGACTGTCATGGTTTGTCGGTGTCTTGGGTCAGTTATTCACTGTCAAACTCAATAGAAATAATCAACAATACAGGGCTATGCCATTAGGTCCTGGGGGGCCTAAACATTTATGCTGTTTGTTTCTGGTAGTTAATTGCACTCACCTGGTGTCCCAGGTCTAGATATGTTCCTGAAAATGATGAACTAGCCTCGAGGGACATATTTGAATAGCTTGGCCAGCATATTATGTCCATCAAAACCGGCAGGTAGCCTGGCAGATATGAGCATTGGGCCAGTAACCAAAAGGTTGCTGGATCGAATCCCCGGGCTGACAAGGTAAAAAAAAAATGTGTTGCTACCCCTGAGCAAGGCAGTTAACCCACTGTTCCCCGACCCTCGATGACATGGATGTCGATTAAGGCCGAAGACACATTTCAGTTGAATGTATTCAGTTGTACAACTGACTAGGTATCCCCCTTTCCCCTTATACCCTATATTGTAGCTGTCATCTCAAGACACCCACAAACACTGTTTGTAGAGGCCTTGTTGTTGCGTATTGCTGCACATGTATCCCCTACATAATTACAAGATATTTAAATGGCAGTTATTATGGCCTGCCTGACTCTCTGGGTTGCTAATGACAATGGGGCTAGTGGTCATAGAAGTGAATGTGAAATGATCAAGGGAAGGAGAAAAAAAAGTGTGTTGAGCTGGTGGTAATTTCACATCGTATAGGCTAATTCTACATGGATGTAGGTAATAAAATATTCCTGATGCATTAGTGAAATGCTGTACTTCTACCTATTTATGTCTCTGGAATGACTGCCACCCCAACTCGATGCTGATTCTCCTCTGGCTTATCTACAGTTGTCCCACACAAACGAGATGCCCTGGGTTGGCACAGTGGGTGGTAATTGGCTAAGCAGATGCCTATTGCTCAATGATAAATCATGTGGTCATATTACTGTACCAGCACAGAGCCTGGGCACACAGTGGTTTGTGAGAATGACATACCGTACACACACACTGGATCAAGTTAAAGGAGCATCATGTAGTCCTATATTAAAACACAGCTGTCTATAAAATGTAACAAAAACCTGAGACCCGCCTGCTAAACCGTGGACAAACCAGTCTTTAGAAAAGAAAAGAAACGAGGATGCTGGAACTGTCTCATGTACAAGGAGTCTGGAAAGAAACACTGCGCCGATCGATCGATAGAGAGAGAGAGAGAGAGAGAGAAGAGAGAGTGTGTGTGTGTGTGCTAACGTCTCCACTTCAGTGCATAAGAAACTCCATATTCATTCCACACTGTGATTGCCATGCTACTGGAACTGCATGCTGGGAGAGCTAATTAGCACAATCCACCTCTGTGTGCACATTCCGACAATATCCTCACCATACAGACGCTGCAGTCAGCCATGCCTACATAACACACACACTCTCACACAAAAATGTGATCACAAACACTGACACAAACAATCACACAAACCCACACAAGCATATTCAAACAAGTGTACACACGCACATGTGAGCACAAACACTCAGACGTACACACACAGCAATCACACACACACACACACACACACACACACACACACACACACACACACACACACACACACACACACACACACACACACACACACACACACACACACACACACACACACACACACAGGCGCACACAGACAAAACACTTTTTTCATTTGATGAGGATCAATCATCTGCTCACATAGATACGATAATCACAATTTAATGTCATGCATTTCACATTTTAATTGGTTTATTGTTATACCCCAAACTGTCATTACCACATGTAAGCGCGCATCTGTGCACTTCTCATCTGCCACCTCAGATCAGCAGTATGCGGTGAACAAATACAACTTACTTAACTAGGAACCAGAGAGTTGTACATTTCCTAGAAAATGTTCAATCTAACAGCACTCTACATAATCAAACATCTGCCACAACAAATAATACAGTGAATTCACACATATATTGGTTATTGTTCACAGATACGTATGGTTATGCATCTGCTTGTGATTTACTGAAATAACAATGGCAGTGCAAGTACAAACTAAAGCACAAACTGGTACCCAAACTATGCTGGCTCAGATATGTTTTTCATATTGTTCTTTCCAGCACGGTTCCAGCAAATATGATAAGTAGACTAGCCCCGTACAGCTTAGTTTTGCTCAGTTGTGTGAAAAGGGCACAAAAATCAACAACTTCCCAGATAGCTAGCGGATTCCACCTCCCATCACAGTGCTGTGTTGTGAATATCTGCCATCTTGTTGATTTTTCTAAATGTATGTTAACAATATATAGAGATGTCCTGACTCTAAACGTGGGCCAACACGGGGCTGCAGGGCTAGGTTGGAGTAGGCAAGAGAGTCGCTGACATCTATTGAGTACAGTGCAGTTCACTAACTTTAAGTGGTGAAACCCTGTGGTTTATATCAAGGTATTTACAAAAATTTAATAATTGACGGTATTTGCTAGTATTTTATGTTTTTTTTTTACAACAACATTTGTCTTTATGAGTAGTGAGTGAACCTAGGGAGGCAACACATATATCCTAAGTGATTTTAATGGGTCTTTCTGCATTCTGATTGTTTTATACTGTTCAATCCCACTGCACTCATTTGATTTCATTTCCACACTGCCATGTAGCGCTGCATGATATGGGCAAACAATCTATGCCTTATTTTTAACCAAATGTTTCAATTGCAATATGACTTGTGATTTAGAGCAACATACTTGGGTGAACTGTTGGATTCATGGAAATAGAATTATTATACAGATTCAATAGTTAACATATAACAGTGGGCACTTTGAATACATTATTGTTTGACATGACAACGGATGAAAATGTTAGGGAGGAGTTATTGTGACAGGGTAGGAACCTAGGGGACCTACAAGTGTTTCCTAGGGGACCTATACTCTTTGGCTACACTGAACGTTTTCTCTTAGCTACTTCATGTAGCTAACATATTCATCCTTCTTCACACATTCCTCTTTGATTTAGAAGATACTGTTGCACAAACCACAAACTGATTTGGTCAACACCATCACTGGTATTATCAGGCTGAAAAGCTAATTACATTTGCCCTGACTAGCAATTAGCATTAGTGGCTAAACATATTTAGGCACAACTTGCTAATAAAATACAAACTAGCTGTTCGTAGATGAAAGAAACACAGACGTATAGTGTGATCATACAACACCAGTGGATTTACATTAAGAACCAAAGTGAAAACAGCATTGTTGTCATCAACATTGTCCATCAACATGCTACATTGAAGAATTCAGACTGAAAACAAGTGTCTCGTGGTCGAGGAACAACAAATGTACTCCTTGAGTGACTGGGGTGGGGCCCGGGTCTTTGTGGAAAGTGACATGGAGGGAGGGAGGGATGACTCAAGTAGCGAAGTAAACTATAAAAATGGAAGCTACACACGTCACATTCCATTTAACAAATCAACAATTCAAAAACTGCTATCGAATACCGGTATATCGTAAAATACAGTACGAGTCCTATTTACCAGCTGATTAGCATAGGGAGGTGAGGAACAGAGACATAACTTCCTCAGTGACATAACTTCCTCATTTCATCTGCAGGAGACAAGAAAATGAATAAGTTATTCTATTGAATAAGTTCCTCTTGACTGCCTTAGACCAGTACAAAAACATCCTGTGGCGTTCTGCTTTAGCATCGAATAGCCCCCGTGATATGCAACTTTCCAGGAAAGAAAGGAAAGTTAGGAAAGCTAAGGCTAGCCTTTTCAAAGTTTTGGGACACTGTAAAGTCCATGGAGAATAAGAGCACCTCCTCCCAGCTGCCCACTGCACTGAGGCTAAGAAACACGGTAGCAACCGATACATTTACGATAGTCGATCCCCCCCGCATCTCCTTCACCCAAATCCAGACAGCGGATGTTCTGAAAGAGCTGCAAAATCTGGATCCATACGAATCAGCTGGGCTAGACAAACTGGACCCTCTCATTGATCAAATTTGTCTTCCGCAATTATTGCAACTACTAGCCTGCTCAACCTTTCTTTTGTATCGTCTGAGATCCCTAAAGACTGGAAAGCTGCCGCAGTCATCCCTCTCTTCAAAGGTGGACACACTCTAGACCCAAACTGTTATAGACCTATCATCAAATCAAATCAAATGTATTTATATAGCCCATCTTACATCAGCTGATATCTCAAAGTGCTGCACATAAACCCAGCCTAAAATCCCAAACAGCAAGCAATGCAGGTGTAGAAGCACGGTGGCTAGGCAAAACTCCCTAGAAAGGCCAAAACCATGGAAGAAACCTAGAGAGGAACCAGGCTATGAGGGGTGGCCACCCACCCGCCCGCCCGACGAGCATCACTACTTTAGAAAGTTCTAACTTAGAATATGTGGACAACTCTCCTTCCAGACTCATATTAAGCATCTCCAATCCAAAATAAAATCTAGAATTGGTTTCCGATTTCGCAACAAAGCCTCCTTCATTCATGCTGCCAAACATATCCTCGTAAAACTGACAATCCTACCGATCCTTGACTTTGGTGATGTCATTTACAAAATAGCCTCCAACACTCTACTCAGCAAACTGGATGTAGTCTATCACAGTGCCATCTGTTTTGTCACCAAAGCCCCATATACTACCCACCACTGCGACCTGTATGCTCTCGTTGGCTGGCCCTCGCTAAATAGTTGTCGCCAAACCCACTGGCTCCAGGTCAACCATACGTCTTTGCTAGGTAATGCCCCACCTTATCACAGCTCACTGGTCACCATAGCAACACCCACCCGTAGCACGAGCTCCAGCAGGTATATTTCACTGGTCAAAGCCAACACCTGCTTTGGCCGCCTTTCCTTCCAGTTCTCGGCTGCCAATGACTGGAGTGAATTGCAAAAATCACTGAAGCTGGAGACATATCTCCCTCACTAGCTTTAAGCAACAGCTGTCAGAGCATCTTACAAAGCCTCCCTTGTAAGCTGCTCTGACACTGTACCCAGGCAATCTGTAAACACCACACCCAACTACCTCATCCCCATACTGTTATTTATCGTTTTGCTCCTTTGCACCCCAGTATCTCTACTTGCACATTATCATCTGCACATCTATCACTCCAGTGTTAATGCTCAATTATAAGTATTTCACCTCTATGGCCTATATATTGCCTTACCTCCCTACTCTTCTACATGTGTACACACCATACAAATATTTTTATATTGTGTTGTTCACTGTACGTTTGTTTATCTCATGTGTAACTCTATGTTGTTGTTTTTGTCGCACTGCTTTGCTTTATCTTGGCCAGGTCGCAGTTGTAAATGAGAATATGTTGACTGCCTGGTGAAGTAAAAGTGATAAAAAAAATTATAATAAACAATGTGACACATATGTACAACAACACACATATAAGACACCTGAAACCCCACCTCTTCAAGGAATACCTAGGATAGGGTAAGTAAGGGTAAGTAATCCTTCTCACCCCCCTTCTCACCCCCAACAAGATTTAGATGCAAGTGGCTGTTCCACTGGTTGTCATAAGGTGTATGCACCAATTTGTAAGTCGCTCTGGATAAGAGCGTCTGCTAAATGACTTAAATGTAAATGTAAATGTATAATGTAAATCAATATACCAGTTTGCTTACTACGAGGGTGATATTAGATGAGAGGGTTTAATAGTCACGTGGTACAGGGTTGCAGATGTAATTGTAGGGTACAGTGAAATTCTTGAGATCTGAGCTCGAACAATGTAGGACAAAGTGAAAAAAATAGATAATAATAATAGAATAATAATAGAAATAATAAAAACATATATATATGTGACCCGATTCAGGAAACTAGGCGTATGTCACAAGTCATGACTTCACAGGAGACCCATTTGAACTTGTTAAAAATAAAAAATCTAAATACATTTTTGGGCAGAAATTCCTTCTCGAACATGTGAACTTTCATGTGCCTTAATAACAAACTTTTATACCATCTGTAAATACAAATATAGTTGTTAAATTATGAGCCTAGTTGGGTTATCCAAAGAAAAAGCCAGGAACCTTCCCGCTAATGATGATTGGCTGACATAAAGAGTGGGCTGGACATGGCAAGAGATGAGTTTCAAATTGGTATTGCGGTGAAGCATTTTGTGTCTATGAAATGAGCTGCTTGTTATGCATAGATAATACTTTCTACTGCAGTTTTTTTGGAAGATATAATGTTAGCTATGGAGAACTGCAAATATGTTGCTACTGCTCTCAATGACATTGCTGCACATACAATGAATCAGACTGATTTAGGTAAAAAACATGTAATTGAATAAGACATTGTAGATTAATTTAAGTGTACGACCTGAACTGTGTGTGTAATGTTAGTGATATTTTCCCACAATGCCATTTTGCATTGCTAGTTATAGCCTAATGTTGCTAGCTAATTAGCCATCATTGAACCTATTTGGTAAACTTTAGCTAGCTATGACAATCGGTTTGTATTGCTAGTTAAAGCTTGCTGTTAGCTAGCTAGCTGAAGTTCGATGGCTGGCTTGCTAGCTAGCATTGCATTTGCTATCAGTTTGTATTGCTAGTAACTTTACTTTATGGATTGGGATTTTAGTTCATTTTTTAGCTAGCTGTCGCCAAGGAGCGTTCAGACTCAGTTGGGACCAGGTTTCAGCTGCTTCGCAACGCTGACATCCGTCCTCCCATAGATGGTCTGACTGTACAAACACCACCTGGACTGAACACAGCTGGACAAACATATATTTTTGAGAAGATCAAGGAGTTTTGTGATGAAGGGGCAATGACCATCACATGTCCTGAACCAAAGTCAAGGGCCGTAAAATTATTTTATGACATACCACAACAATATCATGTGACCGTATCAAGTGTGCACCACATACAGTTGAAGTCAGATGTTTACATACACCGGTTGGAGTCATTAAAACTCGTTTTTCAACTACTCCACAAATTTCTAGTTAACCAATTATAGTTTTGGCAAGTCGGTTAGGACATCTACTTTGTGCATGACACAAGTAATTTTTCCAACAATTGTTTCCAAACAGATTATTTCACTTATAATTCACTGTATCACAATTTCAGCGGATCAGAAGTTTACATACACTAAGTTGATTGTGCCATTAAACAGCTTGGTAAATTCCAGAAAATTATGTCATGGCTTTAGAAGTTTCTGCTAATTGACATCATTTGAATGAATTGGAGGTGTACCTGTGAATGTATTTCAAGGCCTACCTTCAAACTCATTGTCTCTTTGCTTGACATCATGGGAAAATCAAAAGAAATCAGCTAAGACCTCAGTAAAATAATAATAATAATGCAAACAATAGTATGCAAGTATAAACACCATGGGACCACACAGCCGTCATACTGCTCAGGTAGGAGACGCATTCTGTCTCCTAGAGATGAACGTACTTTGGTGCGAAAAGTGCAAATCATATCTATATCCACAGTAAAACAAGTCCTATGTCGACATAACCTGAAAGGCGGCTCAGCAAGGAAGAAGCCACTGCTCCAAAACCACCATAAAAAAGCCAGACTATGGACTGCAGAGATCGTACGATTTGCCAAGATCGTACCTTTTGCAGAAATGTCCTCTGGTCTGATGAAGCAAAAATATAACTGTTTGGCCATAATGACCATCATTATGTTTGGAGGAAAAAGGGGGAGGCTTGCAACCTGAAGAACACCATTCCAACCGTGAAACTTGGGGGTGGAAGCATTCATGTTGTGAGGGTGCTTTGCTGCACTTCAGACTTTGACTGGAGCACTTCACAAAATAGATGGCATCATGAGGTAGGAAAATGATGTGGATATATTGAAGCAACATCTCAAGACATCAGTCAGGAAGTTAAAGCTTGGTTGCAAATGGGTCTTCCAAATGGACAATGACCCCAAGCATACGTCCAAAGTTGTGGAAAAAAGTCAAGGTATTGTAGCGGCCATCACAAAGCCCTGACCTCAATCCCATAAACAATGTGTGGGCAGAACTGAAAAAGCATGTGCAAGGAGGCCTACAAACTTGACTCAGTTACACCAACTCTGTCAGGAGGAATGGGCCAACATTCACCCAACTTATTGTGGGAAGCTTGTGGAAGGCTACCTGAAACGTTTGACCCAAGTTAAACAATTTAAAGGCAATGCTACCAAATACCACATTTCCTTATTGTAGTCTACTACCAATTTTAGTATTCATCATCTTTACTACACTGTTTAGCACATGACCTCATGAATCATTAAAGAGATGGGTGGGCTGGATTAAGAGGGTGTGACCAATGCTGAATGGGTGTAGACAAAGAGCTCTCCAGTAGATATCGAAACACTCACACACTGGTCCTTCTGTAGCTCAGTTGGTAGAGCATGGCGCTTGTAACGCCAGGGTAGTGGGTTCGATCCCCGGGACCACCCATACGTAGAATGTATGCACACATGACTGTAAGTCGCTTTGGATAAAAGCGTCTGCTAAATGGCATATATTATTATTATTATTACTCAAAGTCCCTTTTCTCAAAAGTGCTTTTACAAGTTGATCAACTTTCAAAGCAAAATTATTTTCCCATTGTTCCTCAAAAATGCTGTATATGATACATCATTTTGTAGATCTGAGTCTACTTTTTACCAATGTAAAAAAAAAAACAATTACCAATTTGAGCCGGTCAGTCACATATTAACAAATGATAAATGTCTATTGGGGTGGGGGAAGGATAAATGTCAATTTATCCGATGCTGCCCATGTCTGAGTTAGGAAAACGGGGAGAACAGGCCATGGCTTGGGTGGCTGGGGTCCCTGATTAACTTCTTGGCCTTCCTGCGACACCTGGTGTTGTTGGTGTCCTGGTGGGGAGGCAGTGTGCACCCAATGGTGCATTTCGCTGAACATACCCCCTTCTGTAGCGCATTGTGGTCAGCGGCAGTGGCATTACCGTACAAGGCTGTGATGCAGCCCGACAGTATGCTCTTGATGGTGCTCCTGTAAAGCATTGTGAGGGCCCTCTGGGACAGGCCACATTTCCTTAGAATCCTGAGGTTGAAGAGTCACTGTCATGCCTTCTTCACCAAAGTGTCTGTGTGGTTTGACCATTTCAGCTCCTCGGAGATGTGTACTAAGAGGAACTTGAAGTTCTCCACGATGATCCCGTTGATGAGGATGGGGGTGTGCCCAGACTGGTTCCTCCTGAAGTTCACAATCAGCTCATTTGTTTTGCTGATGTTGAGGGAGAGGTTATTTACCTGGCACCACGTCGTCAGAGTGCCTACCTCCTACCTGTAGGCAGTCTCATCGTTGTTCATGTTGTTGATGTTCAGGACTACTACTATTGTGCCGTCAGCGAACTTGATGATGGAGTTGGAACTGTGTGAGGGTAAACATGGAGCACAGGAAGGGACTGGGGAATGCGTGTTGAGAATTAGTATTGAGGAGGTATTGTTGCCCGTCGGGAAGTTCAGGATCCAGTTGCATAGGAAGGAGTTCTGTTCCAGGGCCGTGAGCTTTGTGGTAAGCTTAGAGGGCACTATGGTATTGAAGGCTGAGCAACTTGTCAGGGACAAAGTTGTGGAGAAGTAAAGATCAGGGTTGGGTTATAAAAAAATATCCAAAACTTTGAACATCCCACGGAGCACCATTAAATCAATTAATAAAAAATTGAAAGAATATGGCAACACAACAAACCTGCCAAGAGAGGGCCACCCACCAAAACTCACGGATCAGGCAAGGAGGGCATTAATCAGAGAGGCAAAAAAGAGACCAAAGATAACCCTGAAGGAGCTGCAAAGCTCCACAGCGGAGATTGGAGCCATACACTCCACAGAGCTGGGCTTGACGGAAGAGTGGCCAGAAAAAAATAAGCCATCAAGGAAAACACTGGTCAGAATGGAAGGAATGATGGATGGTGCTAAATAGAGGGAAATTATTGAGGGAAACCTGTTTCAGTCTTCCAGAGATGTGAGACTGGGACAGAGGTTCACCTTCCAGCAGGACAATGACCTGCAAAAGCAAAACTTAAGTGGTTTAAGAAGGAACCTTTAAATGTCTTGGAATGGCATGTCAAAGCCCAGACCTCAATCCAATTGAGAACATGTGATATGACTTAAAGATTGCTGTACACCAGCATAACCCTGGAGCAGTTTTGCCTTGAAGAATGGACACAAATCCCAGTGGCTAGATGTGCCAAGCTTACAGAGACATACCCAAAGAGACTTGCAGCTGTAATTGCTGTATAAGGTGGCTCTACAAAGTATTGACTTGGGGGAGGGGGGTAGTTATGCACGCTCAAGTTTTCAGTTTTTTGTCTAATTTCTTGTTTGTGTCACAATAAAACATATTTTGCATCTTCAAAGTGGTAGGTATGTTGAGTAAATCAAATGATACAAACCCACAAAAAAACATGCCAAGGGGGCTGAATACTTTCACAAGCCACTGTATGTTAAAACAGAGTAAAGTCTAGAGATACGGCTTCGATGACCATGAAATGTCTGCTGGCAACATGAAGACCTAATGAAGCCAAAGTTATAAAGTTGATTTTAACTTCCAACTACTTCCAGGTACGCAGGTTCTGGAGAGTAATTTTCATTAGACTAGTAGACTAGACACCATGGTGAAATTAGTCCTGCAATTAGGAATAGAAGAGGCAGCATCACAATTAGTTAAATTCCTTCTGATTCATGACAATGTACTGTATTTACGTGAATTGCATCATACAAACCAGATGGGCCAAATTTGAGTCTTCATTATATTACCCACATTCTATGTGAGGAGAGTTTGTTTAACATGGGATATGGGATATCGCTTTGAGTTAACATTACACCAAGTCCCAAACTAGTTAGTACACTCCCATGTACTCACTCTATCACACTTAACATTCCAAGTCGTGAGCCAAGATATTGGCTGCCTGTATGATAATGACAATCCGTCGAGATGTTAAAGGGAAATATATAAATAAAGGAACAATTAAGTAATACAATACAAAACGTGGCAATGGGAATATAGATCCCTCACGCCAACAGAAGGATTGTCAAACCCTGATTACTCAATTTAACTTTCACCAAAGGAGTCCTACAACCTGGCTCTCTTCAATAAATGATTATTGTAAAGATCTTTGCTCACATGTAATCTGTGAATTTCAACTGATTTCACTTGTACCATACGGCTGACTCCTTTTCTGTTGGGAACATATACATTTCCCAGATTGACCTTCTCCTGTAACATACAGTATATATATATAAAACACAGGTACGCTCTTCACTATCGCTCTTTTTTTTTTTTTGAAATCAGCAGCTAAGGTAAGTGTGTAAGTGCGCATATGTTCTCATGTATGCAAGTGTGTGTGTGTGTGTGTGTGTGTGTGTGTGTGTGTGTGTGTGTGTGTGTGTGTGTGTGTGTGTGTGTGTGTGTGTGTGTGTGTGTGTGTGTGTGTGTGTGTGTGTGTGTGTGTGTGTCAGTGGCGGCGATTGGGTGAAGGCTCGGGGAATCATGGCAGTGGGGCTGAGTGGCCTTTGTTAATTGTTGGAGTGTGGACTCCAGCTACAGACGGTGGTAGTAATCCCAGACATCAACACACTGCCTATGCCAGGTTTTTGGGGGGAGAGTGACAAGAGATAATCACTGAGCCCCCAGGCTACACCCCTGGCTATGGCCATGTTATTAGAGGGGGAGATGGGATCAGTGGATGTTGTCCAATAACAATATATTTTTAAATTAACAATATATTTTCTCCAAAAACTAAATTGGAAATATGTTTAAAACAGCTTTTGCTGTTAGAAACATCTGTCCATCAATACTATTGTTATAAACTATAGGGACATCTTCTGTCAGTGCTCTGTCAAAGTATGCGAATTGTAAAAGGAACACAATGATAGGTAAAATAAGAGGAATTACTTTTGTTATTCAAAAGTAACATAGTCTGGTATAAGGAGAGAGGGCAGATTGTAATGAATGCATATCATTCTTCAACCCTTAACAATTCTGAGATGAGAATGTATAAAACATCACAGGAGGAAGCACTAGTTGGATCTCAACACATTATTGTTGTCATTGTACTGGTAAGCAACAGAAGGCAAAATATGAGTTTTTGAATCAACACTTTTCTACAATGAAAACAAAATCAGCATTTTTATTTCCATTCAGTGCCCTTAATAAACCCTTGATGATAAAATACAGAGGACTCTCCTCATAATTAAACCATAGTGATACAACAGCCGTGGTTGTTCAGAGAGCAGCCTCCCACTAACTCCTCTCCACACAGAGTCTGCAGCCCATATATTAAGATGAATGATGTATATGCTGGGTCCCCAAAGGGTGAGAGAACAACCCAGCTTTAATGAACTTAACGTCTAATTTAAAGCCCTTTTCTTGCGTATGGCTTTGAAAGCTGCTCCGACCGAGCGGTAAGGCTTCTCCCCGCGCGGTTTCACTTTATTTGAAGTTGCTGTAATCTGTGTGTGCATTCCTCCGAGTCTACCTTTCCTGAGAGATGTCAAATCTCTTCCACAGAACTTATTATTTTGTGAGAAGTCGATGACAAGAAGCCAAGGAGCCAAGAATCCAAAGCAGTTCAGGCTAAAGTTTTATGCTTTTTCCCCTCTATTTTATTCTACTTATTCTTTATCTCAATAAGATTAAAGTTAACTGAAGCTTTAAACAGCCTGGATGCCTTTAGTGTCCCAAGCAAGAAGATGACCAGGGTCGGGAGGCAACATAACTTCAATAGATAAAAATGCCAACCCTTCACTTCAAGGACTGAAGATAGAACTCTGCTTACATTCCTCCACCGATCAAACACACAGGAAGAAAGGTTCTCTCCATTGATATGACTTCTATGAAAACACAAAGAACTGGGTGATCATTTCGTTGTGAACGGCAGGTTATGATAATAGCCGTGGCCATTAATGTTACTCATGGTATTACCTTAGGAAGCTTCCAGATGTTTTACAAGATGTAATTTTAGATGTTCCTTTTTTTCAAGTGCACATGTAAAATGTAGGACTGGGGACGTGACCTTTCAGTTTAAAATCAAACATTCAAATGACTTCTCAAAGCGATAGCCTGTTCTGTTTAACTTAAGCTGTGGTCAAACATTTAAAGTAATGATATGCCTGGATAATTGTCTTTAACCTCAGTAAGTCAGTGATAAAACAGAAACACTGTTCAATGATTATGAGTAATTACACCAGCTGTTCCTAACTTCACCGTTAACTTGTTTCAATAACAAAACAAAATGAGTGTGTCCATTGTCTCACGACTTCCTTTTGAAGACGAGGTGGATTCTCCATCTTCTGATGATGAAATCCCTGTTGCGTGTAACTGATTCCCTGCTATATCAAAAATGAGAGAAATACACGCAATCCCTCCATTCATCAAGCAAATAATGAATGTTGTGAGGAAGAACAAAGTGCCTAGTAAAGTGCAATCAAGGCACAATAAAGCCTTGCATTAACCTTCTCCTCACCCTATACTCAGCTGACTCATATAACCAACTTTCATCACTGCCCCTTGTAAAGACTGACGCCAATATCGAGGCATTGGCTCCAGCATAGGCCCCTGGGGGACGCAGTGTCTGTGTTCCTCCGGCCTTGGCAGGGACAGAAGGGATGGTCTGGGGGAGGGGGGGTCAGCTCTTGCACTTCACCTGAACAACCTCCCTGATGAGCCCATTAGATAGCTGGGAGGCCATTTAGTTGATTGACCCTAGTTGAGAATGTGGACATTTTCTTCCCTGGCCATCAATAATATGCCAGTCAGCCTCCTGGGGTTAGTCCGATCTCTACACACCAGACACTTCACCCTGATTCAGCCCCGGGCTGCAGGGAGACCAAAGTGAGGTTGAAGCTGGGTACCAATTTGGACCATATTACCTATTTAGTGCACTATGTTTGACCAGGGCCCATAAGGCTTTGATCAAAAGTAGTGCACTATGTAGGAACTAGTATTTCATTTAAGACACAATATGGGTTTTCAACACTAACAGTCATATGTATTGAATCATGCCACTCTTTATGAGTTAATGACTCCGCTAGTTGTATTATTACTACATGCTATAATTTATATTACATTTTATTTTGGGGGTGATTTAGAAGCATCTTACTGTCCTCCAAAAATAAATACATTTAAAGAAGTATTACATTTTGTCAGAAGAATGTGACTGAATAAAAATTGTTATGAAACTTTTTGTCAGTATGGATATGGACCATTTAAAATTGAATTAATGTTATTATACAATTTATTTCAGAAACAAATAGTTTATAATACATTACATTTAACTTGGTTCTATGATTATGATGCTCGTCTATACTGGATGTCATTAATTAAAACAAACTTTGATTAAATATCACATCTGATAATATATAGAGGGGATCACTTCATAGTGTGTCAAATTGTGTTTCTCTACCTAGGGGCAATTTGGGTAACTTCTGTCTTGCAAAGACACACCATGAAACACATCAACTGGTGGAGGGTGAAAGTTGTCCCTAGATAAATTAAATCAAATCAAAGCGTATTGGTTGCGTACAAATATTTGCAGATGTTATCGCTGGTGCAGTAAAATGCTTGAGTTTCTAGCTCCAACAGTGCATTATTATTAACTAGCAATACACAACAACAGGCACATAATCCCCCCCATATTTTTTTTTAAATAAGCCGGTAGCCTAGTGGTTAGAGCGTTGGGCCAGTAACAGAAAGGTTGCTAGATCGAATCCCTGAGCTGACAAGGTAATAAATATGTTGTTCTGCCCCTGAACAAGGCAGTTAAACCACTGGTCCTAGGCAGTCATTGTAAATAAGAATTGGTTCTTAAATAAAAGTAACAAAAAAAAAATTAAGAAGCAATAGTATATAAGTACGAACACCATGGGACCACACAGCCGTCATACCGCTCAGGAAGGAGACGTGTTCTGTCTCCTAGAGAGGAACGTACTTCGGTGGGAAAAGTGCAAATCAATCCCAGAACCTTTATTTAACCAGGTAGGCAAGTTGAGAACATGTTCTCACTTACAATTGCGACGTGGCCAAGATAAAGCAAAGCAGTTGGACACATACAACAACACAGAGTTACACATGGAGTAAAACAAACATACAGTCAATAATACAGTAGAAAAATAAGTATATATACAATGTGAGCAAGTGAGGTGAGATAAGGGAGGTAAAGGCAAAAAAGGCCATGGTGGCAATGTAAATACAATATAGCAAGTAAAACACTGGAATGGTAGATTTGCAGTGGAAGAATGTGTAAAGTAGAGAAATAAATAATGGGGTGCAAAGGAGCAAAAATAAATAAATACAGTAGGGAAAAGGTAGTTGTTTGGGCTAAATTATAGATGGGCTATGTACAGGTGCAGTAATCTGTGAGCTGCTCTGACAGCTGGTGCTTAAAGCTAGTGAGGGAGATAAGTTTTTCCAGTTTCAGAGATTTTTGTAGTTCGTTCCAGTCATTGGCAGCAGATAACTGGAAGGAGAGGCGGCCAAAGGAATAATTGGTTTTGGGGGTGACCAGAGAGATATACCTGCTGGAGCGCGTACTACAGGTGGGTGTTGCTATGGTGACCAGCGAGCTGAGATAAGGGGGGACTTTACCTAGCAGGGTCTTGTAGATGACCTGGAGCCAGTGGGTTTGGCGACGAGTATGAAGCGAGTGCCAGCCAACGAGAGCATACAGGTCGCAGTGGTGGGTAGTATATGGGGCTTTGGTGACAAAACGGATGGCACTGCGATAGACTGCATCCAATTTATTGAGTAGGGTATTGGAGGCTATTTTGAAAAATTACATCGCCAAAGTCGAGGATCGGTAGGATGGTCCGTTTTACAAGGGTATGTTTGGCAGCATGAGTGAAGGATCCTTTGTTGCAAAATAGGAAGCCAATTCTTGATTTAACTTTGGATTGGACATGTTTGATGTGAGTCTGGAAGGAGAGTTTACAGTCTAACCAGACACCTAGGTATTTGTAGTTGTCCAGATATTCTAAGTCAGAGCAGTCCAGAGTAGTGATGTTGGACAGGTGGGCAGGTGCAGGCAGCGATCGGTTGAAGAGCATGCATTTAGTTTTACTTGTACTTAAGAGCAATTGGAAACCACGGAAGGAGAGTTGTATGGCATTGAAGCTTGCCTGGAGGGTTGTTAACATAGTGTCCAAAGAAGGGCAAGACGTATACAGAATGGTGTCGTCTGCGTAGAGGTGGATCAGAGACTCACCAGAGCGACATCATTGATGTATACAGAGAAGAGAGTCGGTCCAAGAATTGAACCCTGTGGCACCCCCATAGAGACTGCCAGAGGCCCTGAAAACAGACCCTCCGATTTGACCCACAATAATTTGAGAAACCAATGCTGTCGAGTCTGCCAATGAGGATGTGGTGATTGAGTCGAAAGCTTTGGCCGGGTCAATTAAAATGGCTACCTTGTGAAGATGCTGGAGGAAATTGGTACAAAAGTATCAATATCCCCAGTAAAACGAGTCCTATATCGACATAGCCTGAAAGGCCTCCTCAGCAAGGAAGAAGCCACTGCTCCAAAACCGACATAAAAAAAGACAGACTACAGTTTGCAACTGCACATGGAGACAAAGATTGTACATTTTTGATAAATGTCATCTGGTCTGATGAAACAAAAATATAACTGTTTGGCCATAATGACCATTGTTATGTTTGGAGGAAAAAGGGTGCCGCTTGCAAGCTGAAGAACACCATCCCAACTGTGAAGAACGGGAGTGGCAGCATCATGTTGTGGGGGTGCTTTGCTGCAAGAGGGACTGCTGCACTTCACAAAATAGATAGCATCATGAAGAGGGACAATTATGTGGATACATTGAAGCAAGATCTCAAGACATCAGTCAGGAAGTTAAAGCATGGGCGCAAATGGGTCTTCCAAATGGACAATGACCCCAAGCATACTTCCAAAGCTGTGGCAAAATGGCTTAAGGACAAAAACGTCAAGGTAGTGGAGTGGCCATCACAAAGACTTAGCCTCAAACCCATAGAAAAGAACTGAAAAGAATCCGGCCTACAAACCTGACTCAGTTACACCAGCTCTGTCAGGAGGAATGGGCCAAAATTCACCCAACTTATTGTGGGAAGCTTGTGGAAGGCTACCCGAAATGTTTGACACAAGTTAAACCATTTAAAGGCAATGCTACCAAATACGAATTGACTGTATATAAACTTCTGACCCACTGGAAATGTGATGAAATAAATACAAGTTGAACTAAATCATTCTCTCTACTATAATTCTGACGTTTCACATTCTTAAAATAAAGCGGTGATCCTAACTGACCTAAAACAGGGAATATTTAGTCGTATCTTTTACTAGTATTACATTACAGGAATTGTGTAAAACTGAGTTTAAATGTAAATGTCTGACTTCAACTGTGTATATATATATATATATATACAGTGCCTTGCAAAAGTATTCGGCCCCCTTGAACTTTGCGACCTTTTGCCACATTTCAGGCTTCAAACATAAAGATATAAAACTGTATTTTTTTGGTGAAGAATCACAACAAGTGGGACACAATCATGAAGGGGAACGACATTTATTGGATATTTCAAACTTTTTTAACAAATCAAAAACTGAAAAATTGGGCGTGCAAAATTATTCAGCCCCCTTAAGTTAATACTTTGTCGCGCCACCTTTTGCTGCGATTACAGCTGTAAGTCGCTTGGGGTATGTCTATCAGTTTTGCACATCGAGAGACATTTTTTCCCATTCCTCCTTGCAAAACAGCTCGAGCTCAGTGAGGTTGGATGGAGAGCATTTGTGTACAGCAGTTTTCAGATCTTTCCACAGATTCTCGATGCTTTTCTTGTTTTTGTGAAAATGTTGCATGCTGAGTGCTAGGCTTAATGCTATGCTAGGCTATCAATACTCTTACACAAATGCTTGTTTAGCTATGGTTCAAAAGCATATTTTGAAAATCTGAGATGACAGTGTTGTTAACAAAAGGCAAAGCTTGAAAGCAAATATATTTATTTCATTTCATTTGCGATTTTCATGAATAGTTAACGTTGCGTTATGGTAATGAGCTTGAGGCTATAAATAGGATCCCGGATACGGGATTGCTCGTCGCAACAGGTTATACCCACATTTTCTGTTTGTCTGTTGTCAGTTCGTCTTATCTCGTCAAGTCTTACCATGCGTTTTTTCCCAATTTCGAGTTTTCTATAGTTGCTGTTTTCTAGTCCTCCCGGTTTTGACCATTCTGCCTTACTGACACAGCACAAACATGCTTTCCATACTTTGCTGGAGCAAGTCTGTGGATTATCTTATAGACAGCCAGCCACTACTGAAACTTCCAGCCCCTAATTAACCCCACTGTCAGCAGCGCGTCCCTCCAGCCTATGCCGGCTTCCCGAGAACCCTCCTGCTTACCCCCACTGGAACGCTTCGCTGGAGATTCAGGGACCTGTCGGGTGATTCTCTCCCAGTGCTCCCTCATCATTGAGCTACAGCCCTCTGTTTTTCCCTCTGAAGGTAGTGTACCTTATAACACTGATGTCCGGGAGGGCTCTCACATGGAGTACAGCATTGTGGGAGCAACAAGCCACCGTGTGTTTCAGTCTAGAGGAGTTCATGGTGGAGGTGAAGAAAGTGTTTGATCCTCTGTTGTCCAAGAGAGAGGCTGCTCGGAAGCTAGTCCGGCTACGCCAAGACTCCCGTAGTGTGGCAGACTATGGAGTCGATTTCCGCACATATCCGCCGAGAGTGCCTGGAACCCGGATGCCCTGTTTGACACATTCCTTCATAGGTCATCGGAGAAGGTGAAAGATGAGATCGCAGCCGGGAGTTGCCCATCAATCTCTACTTTCTCATTGCCTTGACCATCCGGATTAATGGGCGTCTACACGAACGTAGGAGGGAGAGGTCTGCCCCCCCCCCCAATGCAACTTGGCAAAGCTAGATTGTCTCCTGCCGAATGGTAACATAGACTGAAAACCAAGAGCTGTCTGTAATTGTGGGACTACAGGTCATTACATTTCTACCTGTCCTGTAAAAATATCCAGCTCATCGGGAGGTATGAGTATGCAGGTGGGCATTACGGAGAATGTCGAGTCTCCCCTTACTCGTACTCCTCTCCATGCCATCCTGCTGTGAGGTGTCATGTCCAAATCTCTACGGGTACTCATTGACTCTCAGGCCGACAATCATTTTATGGATGCTACCCTGGTGTCTGAGCTGGGAATCCCCACTCGACCCCTCTCCATTCCCATGGATGTCAGAGCGTTGGATGGGCGTTCAATTGGCAGAGTAAACAACAACATGGTTCCTATCAACCTGCGAGTGTCATGCAACCACAGCGAATCGATCCAGTTTCTACTTATCAAATCCTCTCAGATACCCATTGCGTTGGGGCTCCAGAGACACAATCCCCTTGTTGACTGGACTGTGGGTTCGATCAAGGGATTGGAGCCTGCCACGGGACATTGTCCTGCAGGCTTGAGAAAAAGCCCCAGACATCTCCACCGTTCCCACTGTGTACCAGTACCTCCGGGAGGTTTTCAGCAAGTCCGTGCCTCCTCGCTACCTCCACATCGGCCATATGACTGCGCCATCGACCTTCTCCCAGGCTACACCGCATCGGGGGATGAATTCCATCGCTCCACCATCTCCTTACTTGGATACATCATAGCTGCAGGCAACATACAGATGGATCCTGGAAAGGTGAGAGCGGTGGTGGATTTGGAGTAACCCACATCCAGAGTGCAGCTGCAATGCTTCCTTGGGTTCACCAATTTCTATCACCGGTTCATCTGGGGTTACAGCCCCCATCCTAATTCATCTGGTCCCGGCAGTTCGTGGTGGAGGCCGATGCCTCGGACACGGGAGTGGGGTCTGGGGACAGGACACTGATAGCACATCAACTCCAAGACAGTTGCCAAGAGTCAATGGATCTCAGGGTGCAACCAAATGCTTTCTGTAAATAGTTTCTCCCATTACTCCACTCAAATAAAACAAAACAAAACAAACCCCTGCTATGGCACCAAATCCACTGACAAGAAAGTGTGTGATGCTGGTATGATCTCTACTATATAATTAAACTGGGGACAGTTGAAGTGAGCAAGAGTGAGAGAGAGAGAGAGAGAAAAGTAAGCCTGAAAGGGGAGAGGTCTAAATCATGCAGTCCTTGCAGTACCAACCTTGCAGAGGAAGCTGATGTTGAAGCCGAAGGTCTGGGCGTTCCGGGAGCCGGCGTTCATGTAGTTGCCCACCAGCAGCACCATCTCCAGCAGATTGCTGAAGCTGTCACTCTTCTTCAGCTCCTCACAGGCGAACGTCACGTTCATGATGTCCGGTCGGATGTTGTTCACCTGCTCCTCGAAGGTCAGCTTGAAGAGGATGCCGTTGAGGCGCGAACGCAGCAGCTTCACAGAGCTCATCTAGAGGAAAACATAACAATATTTTGTTAGGAACCGTTTAGGAAGCCTCCGTATGGTTTATAAAAGCTCTACACTGTCTTGATTAAGTCTCTATAAGTTATATGCTGTTTAAAGTGTGGCCAACGTGACCATGTAGAGCTCTACAGCAAATGTATGGAAAATATAATTACTGTGAAATATTACATTGTCTCCGGGTAAGTACACTGCGTTCAGCTTTTTGTCAAGATTCACTAATTGAAATGTATCTTGTCTGGCTTTCTAGACTAGACAGAAGTCCCTTCATCAACTATGGCATGAATCACACCTGATAACATTAATAAGTAGTGATGGGCCACTGAACAATATCTAGGCCCAAGCAAGACCAGATAGCTGCACTCGGAAAAAAACGAAATCCACTTCCCCCACCCTTGATTTGATTTCTCGGTATAAGAGGGAAATCACAATAAAAGATGGGTGACAGCTCTTGCAGGAGTGTAGGCTGAAAGTGACTTATTTCCCTCATGAGCTCCTGTGTGTCGTGGCGGTGTTGATGAGGTAGCTTCACCAGCGGGAGCGGTATATTACCACGGCATCTCTATGCTAGATCACACAGGGGAATTGTCACACCTTGTGTCATAACATCCTCAAAGAGTCACAGGTACAGACACACCACCCCAAAAAGTCAATTGTACTGAATGAGTGCAAATTGCAAATTGAGTTGCATGGCTACGTTTACCACAATGCAACGTTATCATGTTATTCTTAACACATCAGGTTGACTGAGAACACTATCTTTCACATCAACGACCTAAAATAGTAATAGTATAAAGGACCTGCAGATACAGGTAACTGCTAAAATAAAGGAAACACCAAGATATGACCCTAAGCATGATGGATTGTTGATTGCTTAATTAATTCAGGAACCACACCTGTGTGGAAGCAACGACTATCATAATTTGTATCCCTCATTTACTCAAGTGTTTCCACTATGTTGGCAGTTACCTATATAAAGATATAGCTAAACATACAAAGTCCTCTGTAACCTACTTTGATACTGAGCTATGGATAAATCAATGTGGTATAAAAATGTCAATGTTAACTTTATAGACAGACGTATGACTGTAGAAAGTGTAAAAAAAAAACATTAAGCTAAAGTATAACCTCAAAATCAGCTCCACCTAGCACTTGAGGCAACTATACTAAATGAACTACAGTGGCTTGGAATGCATCATTGAGATGTCCTGACTTCACAACGAAGTAGAGTGCACTAACTTTATTAAAGAGAACCCAAAGCCTGAGGCTATGATTATATCACTGGGAAATATTGAAAGTTTCAGACATATTATGGAATTTGTTGACACCTGGAATGACAGTGTAATTTTAACAGCTACTATATTTCACACTTTATTATTGATCAAAATCACAGCTTCTCTCAGTCAAAGAGCAGACTGACATATTTGACCTGTCATAAAAAAATATATTTATATTTCTACTCTTTTAATTTTACATTACAGTGTCTCTTTAAATATTGAATAGGTCTGAGCCTGAAGAAAGCCTCAAGGCTGTATGGCTGTATTTTTTATATCCCCAAATGTTTTTCTCAAAAAGGGGTGTGTGTGTTTGTGTGTGTGTGTGTGTGTACATGTCAGTGTCGGTGTGTGTGAAGCTGCATCTTCTCTGAGGGGCTTTAGCTAGGTGCTATGGTGTAATACGTAAGCCTACTCACCACAATGCCAAACTGCTCTGGCTCGCACAGTTCCTCATACTCGCCCTTAAGTTCTGCCAATGCGCTCAGCTCCTTCTGCTCCGGTAGGTTCTTTATCAGGTTCTGCAAACACACACAGATACACACACATGTATATACTGGCTATATCTGAAACTCTCTTAGATAATTCATTTGATGATGCAGTGGTAGCAATACATGCTTACAACATATACAGAAGAGTTAGGAATGCCAATTGGGGATGTGTTCGTCCCACCTGGACAAAAGGAACACCAATTTTAGAATGCAACTCAATGACTACAGCTCAGTGTTCAACATGGTCCAAGCACACCAAGACAGTCGTGAAGAGGCCACAACAAAACCTATTCCCCCTCAGGAGACTGAACATATTTGGCATGGGTCCTCAGATCCTCAAAAGGTTCTACAGCTGCACCATCGAGTTGCATCACTTCCTGGAATGGCAAATGCTCTGCCTCCGACCAATTTTTTTAACTGTATTGTTGGTTAGGGCTTGTAAGTAAGCATTTCACTGTATTCGGTGCATGTGACAAATAACACTTGATTTGTATACAGTACCAGTCAAAAGTTTAGACACACCTACTCATTCAAGGGTTTTTCTTTATGTTTTACTATTTTCTACACTGTAGAATAACAGTGAAGACATTAAACTATGAAATAACACATCATGTACATAATCATGTAGTAACCAAAAAAGTTTGAAACAAATCCCAAGTGGAGAGGTAGAAGGATGGATAGGAAAAGGTCAGGTTATCTGGTGCTCTCACTGCTGGATGCATCTACCTCTGTGAGAAGGACTTAAGTAAGAGCTCCGGTGAAACACAGTTCAAACACTTAAGTGTTTACTTGGAACTCAATTCCTATTTACCATTCATAAATAAGATTAAATAAGAATAACCTGGTATCGGTAGTTTTGAAATTGAATTTGACTTTCAGAAAGCCAAAGTCGAACTTTACAATTATCATACAGGTCCAAAAAGTGCGGAAGATGGGTAGGAGGAGGAGGGAGAAAACCTTAATTTTCCTTAAATGTTAATTGTGCATGAAAAGGTCAGTTCAGTAAATGAAATGAAGCACAGCGGGAAAAAAAGCGTTATTATTCTCGGAAAGAGGAGGAGGAGAAAGAGGAGGAGGAGAGGTGCCCTTTCCCTGATCTTCTGGTGTCTTCCTCCCTCATTAGTTCCCCTAATTTAGAAAGCAGGAGCAGACTGGACCTTGGTCACATGATCAGGCTAGACCAGGACAGACAGAGACATGCACGCGCACACATGCACACACACATAGGTGCACACATACACACATACAAAGACGCACACACAGACACATAGGCACACCCACCCACACACAGACACACATTGACCACTGTCCTGGACTGGAGCAGCCATGAGCCATCACACAGTACATGGGCCAGAGTCTACTGTCCATTAATGATGACAGCTCTCCCCTTCCCCTGGGGAGTCGCCAGTTGAGAAACCAACAAGTTGGAAAGAAATACTGTGGGGATTGTCAGTTCCAGTGTGGGCTGCAACAGTTCTATGAAACGTGTGTTCCTTCTATATTAGCCACGGAATGTTTTCCCAATTAGAGCTAACAAGTGTGTGCCAGTTATGTAGCCTCATTATATTTCAATAATGAACGCTATTAATCATAGTGAACACCAATTAAGAACCATCGCATAGAATGGGATGTGGGAGATGACGTTCCATAATATCTGAGTACAGTGTACTAACGGCAACGGTGTACAAATGATGGGGCTTTCAAATGGATCTATGGACCCTGGCCAAACGTAGTGCACTCTATAGGGAATAGGTTGCCATTTGGGACTCAGCCTTAATTTCCACCCCAAAAAGAGACAGCTATTCACTCTTGACCTTTCAGGCAGGAAACCCAGATTGATTGATTACTCACTCCACTAAGTTCTACTGTTCTCCATGGAGAAGCTGCTGATAATTGCTTATTAGCCATTATGGATGTAAATTATTGTCTTTTACAAAAATGACATATTTGATATAAAATCATTATAAAAACAAATACCTTATATAAACATAAACACCTTGCAGTGAAACATTATGTAAATGTACGCTCAAAGTCGGTCACAGTTTATGACACACTTCTTATTGTGTGCAAAACACATTTGAATATTAATAACCCTGTTAGTTTGAAAGTGCAAATTTTGGAAAGAACCTCCAAAAATATCGCAACCCAATTCAAAATAATATTACTGTAACTTTTCTTGGCTTCTGAAGCAGAAACATTATAATTCATTTTCTTGTAGATTCAAACTGCCACTCGACTATTGTCTTCCCATGGCAAATTAAATAACTGGTTTGGAGCGCTTTGCCGGTTTTGAGGGCACACGTCCACAATCCCCCGTGAACTACATGAAAAGGCGGGCAGAACAGGCCCCCCATTAACATCGATGGGGCTGTAGTGGAGTGGGTCGAGAGTTTCAAGATCCTTGGTGTCCACATCACTCAACAACCTATTGTGGTCCAAACACACCAAGGCAGTTGTGAAGAGGGCAAGACAAAACCTTTTCCCTCTCAGGAGACTGAAAATATTTGGCATGGGTATCCAGATCCTCAAAAAGTTATACAGCTGCACCATCGAGAGCATCCTTACCGATTGGATCACCTTCTGGTATGTTAACTGCTCAGCATCTGACCATAAGGCGCAACAGAGGGTAGTGTGTACGGCCCAGTACATAACTGGGGACAAACTTCCTGACATCCAGGACCTATATAATAGGCGGGGTCATAGGAAAGCCCATAAAATAGCCAGAGACTCCAGTCACCCTAGTCATAGGCTGTTTTCTATGCTACCGCACGGCAAGCAGTACCGGAGCACCAAATCTATGGCCAAAAGGCTCCTAAACAGCTTCTACCCCCAAGCCATAAGACTGCAGAACAATTAATGAAATGGACACCGGACTAATTACCCCCCGCAATTGTTTGTACACTGCTGCTACTCACTGTTTATTATCTATGCATAGTTACATCAACCCTACCTACATGTACAAATTGCCTCAACTAAATTGTACCCCCGCACACTGATTCGGTACCGGTACCCCTTGTATATAGCCTCATTATTGTGATTTTATTGTGTTACTTTTTTATTACTTTTTACTTTTGTTTATTTGGTCAATATTTTCTTAAGTCTTCTTGAACTGCACTGTTGGTTAAGGGCTTGTCAGTAAGCATTTCACGGTCATGTCCACACTTGTTGTATTTGGCGCATGTGACAAATAAAGTTTGATTTGAATTGTGCAACACAGATCCATCTGTAAGGAGGGATTACGCCAGCGGAAGTTTATTTCTATGTCCTCTTCATATCTCTTCCGAGTGTGAGGACTATGACCCTGGCAGTTGTGTTGAACAACAAAGACCTCCTGAACAACATATATTTGATTCAGGAGTAAATGCAACTACACAACAGCGAACCCATTCAGCCTTGGCAATCATCATGACTAATGCTCCCAGAATCCGATTATTGGGGTTGTTTTCCTCTGCGGCAGCAAGTTGAGAAGAGACAATTAGAGTGTGTTGTGGCCTCGTCTGCGGCCGCTTCCACTGGTGTCTCCAAGACTTCAGTCTGTGCTGCTCGGTTTGCTAAAGAGTTTGAGATGGAGATGGAATTTCTCAGTGTGATTATTATTTAATTTGTCTGTTATGTAGTTAATTATCAGCAGTCCCCATATGATTAGGCCAGACTCCTCATGTCAGACCTCCAGACAGACACATTCAGCACCTGGGGGAGATTATTGGAGGGCTGCTACAGTTACCACATGCTCATTTGGGGTCCTGGAGACTAAGGACGTCCAGATAGACCAACAGATAGTGTAACTATTTGTATTGACCAATGGCCACTGATTGTGCAGGGAAATTGTACTAATGGTTCATTCTGTTGATTAGGAATACTATACAATATTGTATGAGACAGGACCAACTATCAAGAAACTGGTTCCCTGCATTGATACTCCGATTAAGGAACATATATAAGTGACATTGCGGAATACAATTGTAATATGATGACGTCTTGTTTTAGTCATCTATCGGGTATTTCGTGAGACTGTATAAAGCGTACAGTTGGACTTAGACACAGTGCTCATTCTAATAGCAGATTGTTTTCTGATTGGAAGAGTATGTACACACACAGGTTACGTGGACCAATTTCTCTCCCGTTTCCTTTCCATGGCAGAAATCTACTTTTCCTGTGATTCTCTATTCAGGCAGGGAATATTCCCAACAGTGAAGTCGGGGAGAAGGGAAGATCAACAAATCTCAAATTACAGTCACAGGCACAGCAATATCAACAAAAACGTTATCCAAGCATTAAACTATTTATTAAAGTCAAAGGACTCAAACAACAGGACGAATCAGGGGGAAACTCTTTGTTTTCCTCTCTAAACACCTCGCGGGAAGCCGACACAGAAACATTTGAGATTTTTCACATCCCATTCAAAGACAGCAAGTTGCGGTTTTCGATGTGTTTGACAGATGCGATTTTATCGTTTTAATTTATTTGTGTCAGAGCATGGTGTTTTTTTCCCTGTGATGAAGTGTAACGTCGGACTGACATATTCCCGCTGTGGCACCGCAGCAGGTCTCCAAAGGCCTCTGTTTGAGTTCGATACCGAAGAGCAGTCAAACAAGTGCCCTTCTAACGAGGTCTCCACATCCATTTTCATTTCAATCATGACAGTTTCATCAAGGATATTTATTTTTTCAAACTGAGTTTCTGAGTTCCAACTCTGGAAAGGTGGAAACGTGATAGTTTGAAGCAGTTTCAGGGGATTGAATTGCAGGTAACTATCAAAACAGATAATGGAAGAAGATGAGGCTCCTTGCTTAGCGAGTACCACCATACCTGGTGCGAACTTGGGACCTCTGCCTCATGAACACACGTGACCATCCCCCCTCAGGCGTCTTAGACGATCGTGCCACCTCAAAAGCTAGCTAATGAGGCGACGTAAGCGGGAAACTTAATGCTGAGAAGTAAGTTTCACACATCCCCATGTGCTGCATCTACACAGTATGCAAATGAGTGAATGCCAAAACATATAAAGAATGACTAAGACCAATGACTAAGACCTTTTTGCTTGGTATGCTTGAATACACAGGTAATTGACAACAACAAAAAATTATATAACTTATGTATATATTTACATTTTTAAACCAGGAGGCACGTCATGACATATTTAGTATGCCTGTTTCAAACAGAGTAACTTCAGATGGCTTTCATGTCAAATCCCAATAAACAATTTTAATGACAGCATCTATGCAGACTCTTTATCCCCTTAGTGAGGAATTAACTGAGTGTGTAGAAATATTTCCTCATTCCGCTTCTTCGGGTCTGTCTCCTGACTAAATAATAAAACACTTAATATTAATCAGGGTGCGCTTTCTCCTCAATCAACACTAATAAAGTACAAAAATGAGTGGAAACAGGTGGCAGAAAGTCCAGGGACATGGATTCAGATAAAAATATATTTCAGCAATCAGCTATTTCAAGATTTGATTTTGTCAGTCTGCCAAATTGTCAATCCAAAGTTTACATAAAAAGCAACAGAAGGAATACATTTATTTCATTCTGAAGTGTTATTATTTACTTTACAGGAAGAGATTTTGACAAGTTTGTAGACTAAACTGTTTGGATGTGGCTAATCTAGATCACTCAGACATAACCCAAACAGGATATTTACTCCAAACCAAACTAACACCTCAGAATCTCACGGAGAGTCGCTATACAGCGACAGACTGACAAACCAAGGGTGACAGATTCCAAAATCGCATTAAATATCACATTAAATGGGAAAATTATTAAATAAATTGATATATTGTGGGGCGTTGAGGGATGTAGTTGGCAAAGCTGAAATGACTTGGTGTGACATTAAATGTGTATTTAAAAAAACGTGGAGCATTTTGAAATGTGTGCACACCTGAACAGTTCCATTTCCCACGGAGTATGTAAAGAGGGATTATGGGAATGGAGGGATCTCATAGACATCTGAACAAGTGGATATACAACTCTATAGGATACTGTGTGTGTGTGTGTGTGTGTGTGCGCGCTTGGATGCATATGTGCAGTGCCTTCAGAAATAATTCACAACCATTGACATTACACATTTTGCTGTGTTACAGCCTGAATTTAAAATGTATTAAATAGAGATTTTGTGTCACTGGCCTACTGTCACGCCTTGGTCTTAGTTTTTTGTGTTTTCTTTAATTATTTGTTCAGGCCAGGGTGTGACATGGTTTATTGTATTGTCGTATTGGGGTTTTTGTAGGCATTGGGATTGTGGTTGATTAGGGGTGTGTCTAGTATAGGCTTGGCTGCCTGAGGCGGTTCTCAATCAGAGTCAGGTGATTCTTGTTGTCTCTGATGGGGAACCGTATTTAGGTAGCCGGGGTTTCACTGTGTATTTCGTGGGTGATTGTTCCTGTCTCTGTGTAGTTTCACCAGATAGGCTGTAATTAGGTTTCACGTTCCGTTTGTTGTTTTTGTATTTATTTAGTTATTTCATGTATCGTCATTTTCTGCATTAAAGACATGAGTAACCACCACGCTGCATTTCGGTCCGACTCTCTTTCAACAAACGAAGAACGCCGTTACACCTACACACACAACACACCATAATGTCAAAGATATTTGACAAATGAATTACAAATGAAAAGCTGAAATGTCTTGAGTCAATAAGTATTATTATGGCAAGTCTAAATGGGTTTGGGAGTAAATATGTGCAATAATATTGTTTAACATGATTTTTGAATGACTACCTCATCTCTTTACCCCACACATGTCTGTAAGGGTGAGCAGTGCATTTCAAAAACAGATTCAACCACAAAGAACAGGGAGGTTTACCAATGCCTCGCAAAGAAGGACACCTATTGGTAGATGGGTAAAAATAAAAAAACATACACTGAATATCCCTTTGAGCATGGTGATGTTATAATTACACGTTGGGTGGTGCATCAATACACCCAGTCACAGAGATGCAGTCGTTTTTCATAACTCAGTTGCTGGAGAGGAAGGAAACTGCTCAGGGATTTCCCCATGAGGCTAGTGGGGACATTAAAACAGTTACAATGTATTGGCAGTGATAGGAGAAAACTGATGATGAATCAACAACATTGTAGTTACTCCACAATAAAAAGCTAAATGACAGATTGAAAAGAAGAAAGTACAGAATAAAAAATATTCCAAAATACTAAAGTAAAACTGCAAAAAATGTGGATACAAAGTGTTATGCTTGGAGCAAATCCAACACAAAGCGTCACTGACTATCCATCTTCGTATGTTTAAGCACGGTGGTGGCTGCATCATGTTATGGGTATGCCAAATAGAGCTAAGCACAGGCAAAATCATAAAAGAAAACCTGGTTCAGTCTGCTTTCCAACAGACACTAGGAGAAAATTCACCTTTCAGCAGAACAATTACCTAAAACACAAGGCCAAATATACACTAGAGTTGCTTACCAAGATGATATTGAAAGTCCCTGAGCAGCCTAGTTAAACAATTTACTTTAATAGACTTTCAAAAACTTCAACATTTCTGTCTAGCAATGTACAGCAACCAACTTGACAGACCTTGAATACTTGTTTAAATGCACTTATTGTACAATCCAGGTCTGCAAAGCTCTTAGACAAATAACCCAAAAAGACCCATAGCTGTAATCACTACCAATGGTGATTCTTGACACGTCGTAACTCAGGTGTGTGAATACTTACAGTTGAAGTCGGAAGTTTACATACACTTAGGTTGGAGTCATTAAAACTAGTTTTTCAACCACTCCACAAATGTCTTGTTAACAAACTATAGTTTTGGCAAGTCGGTTAGGACATCTACTTTGTGCATGACACAAGTAATTTTTCCAACAATTGTTTACAAACAGATTATTTAACTTATAATTCACAATTCCAGCAGGTCAGAAGTTGACTGTGCCTTTAATTAAACAGCTTGGAAAATTCCAGAACATGATTATGATAGGCTAATTTACATAATTTGAGTCAATTGGAGGTGTACCTGTGGGTGTGTTTCAAGGCCTACCTTCAAACTCAGTGCCTCTTTGCTAGAAATTATGGGAAAATAAAAAGAAATCAGCTAAGACCTCAGTAAAATAATTGTAGAACTCCACAAGTCTGGTTCATCCTTGGGAGCAATTTCCAAACACCTGACGGTACAATGTTCATCTGTGCAAACAATTGTATGCAAGTATAAACACCATGGGACCACGCAGCCGTCATACTGCTCAGGAAGGAGACACATTCTGTCTCCTAGAGATGAACGTACGTTGGTGTGAAAAGTGCAAATCAATCCCAGAACAAGAGCAAAGGACCTTGTGAAGATGCTGGAGGAAACAGGTACAAACATATCTATATCCACAGTAAAACAAGTCTTATATCGACATAACCTGAAAGGCGGCTCAGCAAGGAAGAAGCCTCTGCTCCAAAACCGCCATAAAAAATATCATACTTTCTGGAGAAATGTCCTCTGGTCCGATGAAAGAAAAATATAACTGTTTGGCCATAATTACTATTGTTATGTTGAGGAAAAAGGGTGACCTCAATCCTATAGAAAATGTGTGGGCTGAACTGAAAAAGCATGTGCGAGCAAGGAGGACTACAAACCTGACTCAGTTAAACCAGCTCTGTCAGGAGGAATGGGCCAAAATTCACCCAACTTATTTTGGGAAGCTTGTGGAAGGCTACCCGAAACGTTTGACACAAGTAAACAATTTAAAGGCAATGCTACCAAATACTAATTGAGTGTATGTAATCTTCTAACCCACTGGGAATGTGATGAAATAAATAAAAGCTGAAATAAATCATTATCTCCACTATTATTCTCACATTTCACATTCTTAAAATAGTGGTGATCCTAACTGACCTAAAACAGGGAATTCGTACTCGGATTAAATGTCAGGATTATGAAAAACTGATTTTAAATGTAGTTGGCTACGGTGTATGTAAACCTCCGAATTCAACTGTATGTAAATATGATATTTTTGTATTTAATTTTCAATAAATGTGCAAAAAATTTTTTTAACATGCTTTCACTTTGTAATTATGGTATATTGTGTGAAACACATTACAACGTATAAAATGTCAAGTGGTGTGAATACTTTCTGAAGGTGCATGCGTACACCTGAATGTTTGTGTGCATCTATGTGTGCATACGTGTACATGTGTGCATATGTGCATTATCCAAGATCCACTTGCGGCCAAGGTTCAGCATCCTCTCAGAGGAAACCATGTTTGGCGCTAAAATGTCCTTGTTCTGTGTTAAGTTCAAGATGCCATTGACCTTATCAAGGGCCCCAGGACCATTGGAAGCAAAATAGCCCCATAACATCAAATATCCACCACCATATTTAACAGTAGGGATGGCGGTTCTTCTTTACTCATCCATTATTTCAAAACAAAAAGGTTTGATTTCAACTGCTACATCTTGCCATAATTTACATGAATACACTTGATCTACAAAGTGTTTCTCCTGCAACATGCAATAAGGCATGCAGTAAACCTGCTCACACTTTGAAATTGTGACTAATAGTTGCCATGGGCCTTTTAGCCTTGTGAGTGACATTCACTTACATGTTTTATTCTAATTACCATAGAAACATTCACACCATGCAGTTTGTACGCTCCACACCATTTCCCAAAAGTTGAAAGTGATGTACCCAGCTGATAGTCATACGATATTACACATAAAACAACGGATTAAATACATTATGTAAAGTATGATGGAGAGAAAGGGGGATAATGGGTGAGTTGATGAGCGAGGGGAAGGAACGATGCATAATTCTGTAATTACCATTTGTGAATGAAGAACAGGGTGGGTTCATTGTATTGTATTGATCCATTCTAATTATAATCTCTAAATGGTATGTGCCCTATATCAGTCCACTGAATCAAAGCAGTCTTATCAGTCTACTCTAGCTTGGAGTAGGCTACACAGTTCCATGTGACTACCTCATGAAGCTGGTTGAGAGAATACCAAGCGTGTGCAAAGCTGTCATCAAGGCAAAGGGTGGCTATTATTTCATTATTTCATTTTTGGGGGATATGGCATGATTTCATGTGTGTTATTGCATAGTTTTGATGTCTTTACTATTATTCTACAATGTATCCCTATACCAGTCTGCTGTTCCCACATGCTTCAAGAGGGCCACCATTGTTCCTGTTCCCAAGAAAGCTAAGGTAACTGAGCTAAACGACTACCGCCCCGTAGCACTCACTTCCGTCATCATGAAGTGCTTTGAGAGACTAGTCAAGGACCATATCACCTCCACCCTACCTGACACCCTAGACCCACTCCAATTTGCTTACCGCCCAAATAGGTCCACAGACGATGCAATCTCAACCACACTGCACACTGCCCTAACCCACCTGGACAAGAGGAATACCTATGTGAGAATGCTGTTCATCGACTACAGCTCGGCATTCAACACCATAGTACCCTCCAAGCTCGTCATCAAGCTCGAGACCCTGGGTCTCGACCCCGCCCTGTGCAACTGGGTACTGGACTTCCTGACGTGCCGCCCCCAGGTGGTGAGGGTAGGCAACAACATCTCCTCCCCGCTGATCCTCAACACGGGGGCCCGACAAGAGTGCGTTCTGAGCCCTCTCCTGTACTCCCTGTTCACCCACGACTGCGTGGCCACGCACGCCTCCAACTCAATCATCAAGTTTGCGGACGACACAACAGTGGTAGGCTTGATTACCAACAACGACGAGACGGCCTACAGGGAGGAGGTGAGGGCCCTCGGAGTGTGGTGTCAGGAAAATAACCTCACACTCAACGTCAACAAAACTAAGGAGATGATTGTGGACTTCAGGAAACAGCAGAGGGAACACCCCCCTATCCACATCGATGGAACAGTAGTAAGTTCCTCGGCATACACATCACAGACAAACTGAATTGGTCCACTCACACTGACAGCGTCGTGAAGAAGGCGCAGCATCGCCTCTTCAACCTCAGGAGGCTGAAGAAATTCGGCTTGTCACCAAAAGCACTCACAAACTTCTACAGATGCACAATCGAGAGCATCCTGGCGGGCTGTATCACCGCCTGGTACGGCAACTGCTCCGCCCTCAACCGTAAGGCTCTCCAGAGGGTAGTGAGGTCTGCACAACGCATCACCGGGGGCAAACTACCTGCCCTCCAGGACACCTACACCACCCGATGTTACAGGAAGGCCATAAAGATCATCAAGGACATCAACCACCGAACCACTGCCTGTTCACCCCGCTATCATCCAGAAGGCGAGGTCAGTACAGGTGCATCAAAGCTGGGACCGAGAGACTGAAAAACAGCTTCTATCTCAAGGCCATCAGACTGTTAAACAGCCACCACTAACATTGAGTGGCTGCTGCCAACACACTGTCATTGACACTGACCCAACTCCAGTCACTTTAATAATGGGAATTGATGGGAAATGATGTAAATATATCACTAGCCACTTTAAACAATGCTACCTTATATAATGTTACTTACCCTACATTATTCATCTCATATGCATACGTATATACTGTACTCTACATCATCGACTGCATCCTTATGTAATACATGTATCACTAGCCACTTTAACTATGCCACTTTGTTTACTTTGTCTACATAATCATCTCATATGTATATACTGTACTCAAAACCATCTACTGTATGCTGCTCTGTACCATCACTCATTCATATATCCTTATGTACATATTCTTTATCCCCTTACACTGTGTATAAGACAGTCGTTGTCGGAACTAGAAGCACAAGCATTTCGCTACACTCGCATTAACATCTGCTAACCATGTGTATGTGACAAATAAAATTTGATTTGATTTGATTTGATCTGTAGAAAATAATGAAAATAAAGAAAAAACCTGGAATGAGTAGGTGTGCCCAAACTTTTGACTGGTACTGTACATGTTGGTTGTTTTGCTCTAGGATGCCCACAGGCTTCGCAAAGACTCGGTAGCTTGGTACCAATTTATTAGGTACACCAATATAGTAGTGGATAGGACCCCCTTTGCCTCCATGGAAATGTTGCTCAATTGGTACCAAGGGACCTAACGTGTGCCAAGAAAACATTTCCAACACCAACATTTGACACCAGGCAGGATTGTGCCATGGACTCTGCTGCTTATGCCAAATACTGACTCTGCCATCAGCATGACGAAACAGGAACTGGGATTCGTCGGACCAGGCAATGTTTTTCCACTCCTCAATTGTCCAGTGTTGGTGATAGTGTACCAACTGGAGCCGCTTCTTATTGTTTAAAGCTGGAAGAAATGGAACCTGGTGTGGTCGTCTGCTGCAATAGCCCATCCATAAAAAGTTGTGCATTCCAAGATGCCGTTGTACACACTGTTGTACACACCAGTGTTGTATTGCACAGTTATTTGCCTGATTGTGCCCCCGTCTGTTAGCTTGCACAACTCTTGCCATTCTCCTTCGACCTTCTTTCATCAAAGAGCTGTTTTTTGCCCATAGGACTGCCACTTACTCGATGTTTATTGTTTGTCGCATCATCCTCAGTAAACCCTAGACACTGTCGTGCATGAAAAACCCAGGAGGCTGGCCGTTTCTGATACTGGAACCGGTGTGCCTATAGCACCGACGATCATAAAGCTTAAAGTCGCTTAGGTCACTAGTTTTTCCTATTCTAACGTTCAGTCGAACAGTAACTGAATGTCTCGGTGCCTGTCTGCTTTAAATAGCAAGCCACCACCGAGTGAATCGCTGGCTGTAGGAGCAAACCATTTTCGTGAATGGGGTGTTTGCACCTAATAAACTGGCCTCTGGGTGTGCTGTATACGGAAGGACTTTAGTGCCAAAGAAAAAGGGAAAAAAATAAACAGAATATTCTGATCGTTCATATACAGTTGAAGTCGGAAGTTTACATACACTTAGGTTGGAGTCATTAAAACCCTAGTGTGACAGGTTCCTCACTATTCTGTCAACACTCAGATTGAATAGATTGGGGTGTGGCGTCAGTTTTAACGACTGGCACATTCAGTGGCCTTGGACTTATCAACTAAGGGCATTGATATTTTATTTGACCTTTATTTAACTCGGCAAGTCAGTTAAGAACAAATGCTTATTTTCAATGACGATGATGATTTCAATAACCACTAGGCCACCCTGCCGCCCCGGCTTTACACCATCGATGGCATCTATAATGTGTTATAGCACGTGCATATTTTGAGTGTGTGTGACAGCTGCATTGAACAGCTTTGCAAAACATGATCACACTACTTACAATATCTAAGCACACCTTTTATACACATCGTAATCAAAACATATTAAGCTATATGCCACAAAGAAAACTACAAAGTAAACACATTATGTATCAAATTTGAAAACGATTCCATGGTTATTAATGTAACCCTACATGGTTACACAGTATCTCCCACTTCTACTATGTCATGATGTTGGCCTGATGGGAGAGGTGTATGAGCCCCATAAATACCTTACACCCGTTTCTCTCTCTCCACTCTATAGAGTTGACTCTTGGAAAGCCCTTTGTTAACATAGAGATTCTGGGAACATCAAAAGGTGGGAAACGGAACCATATTTCAGTAATCCAACCAGAAAATATGCATTGGTACTTAATGAATATGTTGTCAGATCAGTTGGCGTTTGAGACATGATAGGATGACATAAACTGTATCTTTGAAAATCTACACATTCTAGTTATCAAATTCACATGGAATTGTTGTACAATTTAAAAGTTTAAATATGAAACTATTTGGGAAAATATTCAATTGGGGGGGCTCACTCAGAGGCCCCGCCCAAGTGAACAGACATGTGTTGTAAACTTTGAAACACGCCTTTCTTTCACAACTTATTAAACACGTTGACGAAAATTACAACCTCCTGTTCCAAGGACGTGAGGAATTGTGGTCCCTGTGTTAAAAAGGACAAGGTCACCTACAGAACTAAGCCAACCTCAGCGTGAGCTCTGGTTGAATGACAAGAACCTAACGAAATTAGCATCGAATTTCAACGTGAAGATGACGATCCACATGCCGAAGGGATGAATTTCAACTATACCAGCCAGAATATAGCATGAGCTTAAAGTATGGCAACTTGGTATGAACTTTGAACTCTTATTCACTGAATAAGTGATACCTCCTCGCTGTTGCATTAGCGCAGCAACTGTAGACGTGGGCTAGGAGAGGACGTACAGAGTATCTGACCCTACGACAGGAAAACGGTCTACCAAGTATGCGTCCCACCACAGACATTCTTCAAAGGACAACCCGGCCTTCCATCTACGACCAACCGATCGAAGTGCAGCTCAGAGTAAATATGTATTGCATTTTCCTATTCCAAATGGCCGGTTATTATTTAGAATGCATAAGATTCTGTATTTACAATAGATTAGCTGCCTACGGCCCGACAGAGACATATAATATTTTTGTTCCTCAGTCTTCCCGCTCTTTCATTCAAAACCCAACCCCCTTTCTTTGTGTAACCAGCCGTCATATCTGTTCCGTCCGCTAGGGACGTTTTCCTTTATGAAATCATGTGTAATCAATGTATGATCCATTCCGTGTAGATGTAATTATGCGTGATTATTTAGAGATTTAGTAAATAAATAATTAAGTCACATTTTGTATTGCTGATTCAACTTCTTAGCCAGGGCTCGTGAAGATTATCAAGAATGTACTACTTTCAGATGAGACAAAATAAGGTGACGATTAAATATTGACTGCTATTGTGGTAAAAGATTACCAGGTCTTTATGAGTTTATTCAGAAGATAACAGCTCAATAAACATTATTTCGTGGTGCCCCGACTTTCATGTTAATTACATTTACATGATTAGCTTAATCAGGTAATATTAATTACAGAGAAATTATTGTATAGAATAGCATGTCGTATAACTTAATCCGGCATAGCCAAAGACACGACAGCTATTTACCATGACTTACTTCAAACAATGTGCCCGTATTTATCCATTATGACATGCCGGGCTTAAACACATTAAAACTACCCTTTGTATTTTCCTTTATATCTGAAAGTAATGTTCTTCTCTTAATACTCCCTCTCGACAGCGCATTTGCACACAACATGTATTGATTACAAATGAATAAGCAGAGTCGAGCCGTGTAGTCATTAGCCTTTCCTTTTGAAAAGGATGTGGGGTAATATTAAACACATCGGCCAACATAAAACATTAAGGAACCACTCAGATATTCTGCAAAACAAGCCCCCAGGGCGAAATCCACCAATGAGCCTGAGCTTTACCACTCACGGTGCATGTGCACACAAACAAGGACACACACACACACACACACACACACACACACACACACACACACACACACACACACACACACACACACACACACACACACACACACACACACACACACACACACACACACACACACACACGCGCGTGTGCAGTCCGGTGTCCACAAACACACACCAAAAAGTTAGTGCACCTAAAGATTTAGTATTTACCGATCTCATCTCGCCACAGCCTGAGTGAGTGACAGCTAAAGCCTTGGTGGAAGAGAGAGTAGAGCACCTGGAGTTCAAGCAGCAAAGTCCGCAGAAGTTTCTTAAGCTAACTGAGTTAGTTTTTCATGTCGAATGAGGGGTCAATGAGAGAGCCTTAGCTCCACACAGTTGTCACGGTACATCAAAACATCCATGGGATCGACATTTTTTTTTTTACAATTGTGGCAATGGACACTCTTCGCCATTGACACCAAAGTCTTCCCTGAGAAATCTAGAAGTTATATGTTCCCCTCCCCTCTGTCAAGTGTCCTCTGACTAAAGCAATTTTAAGATCTCATAAAACCAATATAATACCTGAGTCATTTTTATGAGCTATTATGGCCTTGGTTGGGCATTAGTACCTTTAAAATAACTCCTCGTTGCCACAGAAAAATGATCACAATGACCAACAATGTATCCTTCAAAGGGTTCATACATATGCCATTGTGTACTCACATTTCTTTGTGTGCATGCATTAGCTTTGAAGTGACATGGCTAATTTGGAAATGGAGGCTCCCTCTCTCGGCCTGATTGACCACACGGGATATAGTGTAGCCGGGGCCGATTAGAACCTCAGAGTACAACAAGTGCTGTGGGGCATTACGGGACTGCATGCATGTTAGATCTCCAACAGATTCTTAAACAGTCATTGGTGGAAACATTGTGTGCCCAGTCGGGAAGAACATGAAGGTTTACAAGCGTGATGTTTTAAATCAGAGAATAAGGCTGACCAGTACATTCCATAAAAGAACCTTCAGAAATATTTGAAGCCTTTAAAATGATATTATCTAACAGGACCTTGAAATACCTTCCAAATCTTGGAAAAATACATCTGCTAACAAATCCCTTCAAATGGGCAGCATGAAAAAGCAGTCTTGGGAGTGTCTTTTTTTTGTAGCCGTTTGGTGCTGCTTTCATGGCTCTAGGTCTCTGCCCACTGCGTTGTAGCTACCAATGCATTATCTCAGTAAGTTACCCAGCCTGTGAGGAGCTCATTAATGATCTGTGCATTGTTTGGCCTTCTTGTGCTCAATTGGCACCAACCGCACAAAGGCACCGAACCAAATACCACCATTATGTCAGTTAAGCCTTCCCGACAGGGCAGAGAAGGCCACGAAGGGGTTCTTGGAATGATTAAGGAGCCAACAGAAAAGCTAACTTAAGACATTGGCAATGGAATGATCCTGCCTCGTCATTCTTGAGTTTGTTTTGTCAATTATAGCCGGGAGCCAGATTCAAATGAAAAAGGGCACTCCAGAGTAAGAATTGTAATGTGTGTCAGTGTGGTGCTTGGAGCACATCCCACGGTCCACGACCCCCTGCTCCCATTGGTGCGGTGATTAACTTGAAAATACTTCATGGGTGTGAACCAGTCTGAACAGAGCACCAGTGTTTTAAAGTGTGGCTGAACTGTTATTATGTGATCTGAATAAAGAGCGAAGCAGGGAGCGCGAGCCAAGGCCCTCAGGTTGTGGCCTTGTCACACTGCAGACAATGGGAGTCGATGCTGGGAGGGGGTAGGGGGGGTCACACGTGCCTGCCCCCGTCCCCAGACAATGCACTTCCACACGTCTCTTTCACTGCCACCTCTCCTAGTGGCTTTGTCAGCCCGGCGGCCTTTTCAAGAAGACCTTTGCCCCGGTTTTGCCGTGAAACACTCAGACGTTTTAATGGGCAAACATTCGTAAAAAAAAAAAAAATACTGTTTTTGCAACCTTTTCATCTAATTGTTACAGCGGGTCTTTTATACTGACACGCAGAGGCCATCTGACATCTTCTGGGTATGTGGCGATGAAGAAATGGAGCTAACATCCAAAACGGACCTCTCTGCAAACGTGAATAAAGCTATGATCAGATGGAGCTCATAAAGAAGCACCTGAATGGAAAGGGCCATTGTTCAGAGCATGGCATCTTACAGAAAGACTGTAGATGTGTGGGTGGAAGGGAATTTGTACTGAGCGAGGATGTAGGTAAAGCTTATAGTACATTGGAAGAGATATATGGATATATGTGCTGGATGGATGGTGGTGACTGTTTGGTGGTGTCTGCCGGAGTTCGGGGATCTGTACATCATAGGGTGGGGCGCTGATGGCTTCTAATGTAGCGTATGGAGAGCCAATCAACTCCAATATGTATTCCCCTCGGACAGGGTGACACTTCACATGTATGGACGTGTCAAGGCCGGCGTGCCACAACGTTTCACAGACGTTTCACAGACAAATCATTGCATTAGACATTTATTTTTTATATTTTACCGTTATTTTACCAGGCAAGTCAGTAAAGAACAAATTGTTATTTTCAATGACGGCCAAGGAACAGTGGGTTAATTGCCTTGTTCAGGGGCAGAACGACAGATTTTTACCTTGTCAGCATGGAGATTATATCTTGCAACCTTTCGGTTACTATTCCAATGCTCTAACCATTAGGCTACCTGCCGCTCCCGGCGTGTCGACATGGGGCCGGGAAGATGATGAGATTGAATATGGTATTATATACATTAAGAGCCCTACTTTCTCTCCCTCCCTCCCTATCTATCTGTCTATCTATTCATCCATATTTTTTCTTCCCTTCATTCACTTCCCACATTCTTCTTTGAAAGAGCTGTAGCAGAGGTGCCCTTTTGAACTGAAGTGAATTTTCAATAAATACTCTGCCTCCTGGGAATGGTGCCGTGGGATCCCTGGTTCATATTGAGCAGGGATAGTATCGGTTTCGCCGTGGGCATGAGTGGACTACCGAGGCCCTTGCTTTGCGTACACAATTTTCTAGATTTTTCACATTGCGATCAATTTGGCGGAGGGGGTGACAGCGAGGCTGCTCACGCCCCTCCCTAGCTCTCCTCTCCTGGGGGCCGACATCTCCTTGACTGCAGTGTGAAGGAGGGCTGGACTGAACTCTTCTCACTCTACCCTTTGACATTTGCTGGAAGTGAAGCGAGAGGCAGAGAGAAATCCCCCTCCACAGAAAACCACTCTGTACCTAACACATCTCTTAAACCCTTTCTCCCATCTATATGAGAGGGCTCATTAGGATCTCACCATCACGTTCCCTTTCCTCTTATAGCAACCTCATAGCATCATCCACATCATCATCCTACACTGGCTCTAAAGGTGCATCATGGTGGTGTGTTTGTGTTCAGCAATGTGTGTGTAAATGGCCAATGTGTGCGGCGGAGAGTTGAGAGGAGAAGGAGACCACACTCAGGGCTGTGTCGTCCGAGCGGTAAGCTCGCTCTTCCCACTTTGAATCAACCTGCATCCATACCTCCCCCGGCACCTCTCCTCTCACGGCTTACCAACTTCTTAGATTCCAAGTCACCTCTCCATTCCACAAGTCTGCCCGGCGACAACACATAAAAGGGATATTACGGTTTCCCACGTTTGTACTTAGGCCTTGGTGAGTCGTCGAGTGTTCAAGTGAGGGAACAGTACAGAGTGGCTGTTTGACCCAGCCATATATCTGTATGTGGAACAGGGATCGGGAATGACAATGGGATAGGATGGGATATGGCCGGGGTTCTGTTGACAGATGAATCTCACCTCGACGGAAAGGCACAGACAAATCAATGCATTAGAAATGTATTAGCTTCCCTACGCCTCTGCAAAGCGGCGGTGGGGTTTGAGCCGTTGTGCTTTAACGCAGGCCCTGTGCTCTGCCAGATTGCGAGCCAATTAAAGGTTATCAGAGCTCAAAATAACAGTATTGCAGGGGGCGGCTGACGGTCAGAGTGAGAACATCTAAATAAAAATATTTGTAACGAGTGCGCTGAGAGTTGGGAAGCAAGTTCAGGGAGTGAGTGTTTTAATAAATACAAGAAACAACGAACATGAAACACAAACAATGCACCGACATGAAAACAGAGTCAATAACACCTGTGGAAAGAACCAAGGGGAGCGACACATATAGGGAAGATAATCAAGGAGGCGATGGAGACCAGGTGAGTGTCAGGAGGCGCAGGTGCGCGAGACGATGGTGACAGGTGTGCGGGATAATAAGCAGCCTGATGACCTAGAGGCCGGAGAGGGGGTATACGTGACAATATTTCAACGCCGCCACACTTTCCTACTGTCTTTGAAGAGCCTCAGAGCAAAGAAGAGACCTTCTGTGGTGCTGTGTATGTTTACTACTAAACCATAAGGACAAAGGACAGATAAAATACATATCTACAGGGTAATTTATCTATTTTTCTAAGTGAGAAAGGCCTACGTACTGGTTGCGTTCCAGTCAAGACTGAGAGAACGCACAGTTCACTGCACAGGAACAATAGGAATGATACCCCCTAGTGGTCTAGCTCACAGAGACACAGACACTGCCAAGCTTACATGGAAATGTGCTCCTTTTTAATTCACTTCCCATCCCCCCCCTTTCTATACGCCTACTACTTAACATTAGACAGAAACACAAAAAAGGAAACGGGGCTGCAGGAGAGAAGTAATAAAAGGATAGGGCGGGCGATGTCAATGCAGATTGCACCTCTTGTGCCAAGCCAACGCAGCTCTACCTCAAACGAGCCGCCCCATTCATAATTATTCCGTTCTCCCTGACAAGGAATACAGAAGCAATGTGTAAATAGGGTACCTCTAGCTAGATCATCAATCATGGCATAAGAGAAAGGGCAGGGGAAAGGAGGGTGGAGTTGGAGGGAGTTTTGCCAAGCCCTGTCCCAAACCATCTATTATGAGTGGATGAATAGGAGGTCCCTATGGTGTGGAAGAATGGGGTGATGCTGACTTGTTCCAAAAAAATGTGATGGGGTCACCAGGCTACCTATCACACATTAAAACACAAAGGTGCATCTTGAAGGACTACAATTGCCGAGCACACACACATACGTACAGACACACACACAAACACACATGTGCCCGCAGTTCACACACATCCACATGCATACGCACGCACATGCACACACCCAAGGGGGTCAGACGGTGGGTTGGACTGACCTGGATCAGTGATTCGCTCAGCCTCTCCTCGTCCACCTCCAGCACAATGTCCCGGATCTCTTCATAAGGCAGCCGGAATGAGCCCAGAAAAATTGCTGTTGTGATATAGAAAGGGAAGACAAGTCATTTTCCTCTTATTTTTTGTATTAGACCGGCAGGGTCAAAAGAGTGCTTTCACCACACATTGGCCCCTCAGAAAAAACAAGCCCAGAGCAAACTTGTCTCTTAGAAAAGTAATACACTTTCAGCTCTTTGACCGGATTGTTAGTGAAAACAAACATTTGTGCACCAATTACCAGATGATGACTTGATGTGTCAATCTCCTAACCTTTGGTTAAACCACAGATTCAACATTCAACATAAGGACAGAATCTCAGGTAAGTAATGCCAAGTGGGTCTGGTGTGGTCAAGAGCATCGGCCCGGCTTAGCTAGGTTTCCAGTGAGAACGAGAGTTCTGAGAGTTATGCGAAGACAATGATTATTTCTAAGCAGGCATTCTCAGCGGACACCCCAGGCTCCAGGTGGGCCTGGAGGATGCTCTCAAGGGGAATTTGGACATTTTGGCTGGTAGGCTGGTATGGGTGGGAGTCACCAGCGGAGGTCTGGTAATGAGTGTCTTCACAGCACTGCTACAGCAGGCCCACTCTATGGCAGTCCACTCCCTCTGTACGTTCACATCTGGTATACAGGTAGCATACCTCTTCTCTAGGGTTGCAGAATTCTGGTTACGTTACCAAATTCCTAGGATTTTCAGAAACAGCATTCTTGGAAAACCTGGGAATTTGGGGAGTTATTATACATTTGCAAGTCTACTCTAATCCATAATTATTTGTAAACAAATATAATAACTTAACTTAAGATCTCTTATATTATGCTCCCAAGTAAATGTCAGCCCTAAAATGAAGCTAAAACAGAACAGACATGTTTCCAAAGATACATATCCAAAGGGAATGTTTCGGCAGTAAGATTGTGTGATGAGTGCAAATGAAACACATATTATGAATTAAACACCTACTATGAATAAAGCTAACAATGAACACAACACACTTAATATCTGCTGCTAATAAAAAAAAAAGTAGGGTGTTTTGTGGCATGAGGAGCAATGCAAGATACATTCCATAACTCAAGAGGCCGGATAATGAGTCAAAGGTGTAACATCTGCTTCCAGCTCACACCCTCAAAAAAGGCACAGTTGAAGTCGGAAGTTTACATACACTTAGGTTGGAGTCATTAAAACTCGTTTTTTCAACCACTCCACACATTTCTTGTAAACAAACTATAGTTTTGGCAAGTCGGTTAGGACATCTACTTTGTGCATGACACGAGTCATTTTTCCAACAATTGTTTACAGACAGATTATTTCACTTATAATTCATTGTATCACAATTCCAGTGGGTCAGACGTTTACATACACTAAGTTCACTGTGCCTTTAAACAGCTTGGAAAACTCCAGAAAATTATGTCATGGCTTTAGAAGCTTCTGATAGGCTAATTGACATCATTTGAGTCAATTGGAGGTGTACCTGTGGATGTATTTCAAGGCCTACCTTCAAACTCAGTGCCTCTTTGCTTGACATCATGGGAAAATCAAAAGAAATCAACCAAGACCTCAGAAAAGAAATTGAAAACCTCCACAAGTCTGGTTTATCCTTGGGAGCAATTTCCAAATGCCTGAAGGTACCACGTTCATCTGTACAAACAATTGTATGCAAGCATAAACACCATGGGACCACGCTGCCGTCAAACAGCTCAGGAAGGAGACGCGTTCTGTCTCCTAGAGACGAACATACGTTGGTGTGAAAAGTGCAAATCAATTCCAGAACAACAGCAAAGGACCTTGTGCAGATGCTGGAGGAAACAGGTACAAAAGTATCTATATCCACAGTAAAACTAGTTCTGTATCGATATAACCTGAAAGGCTGCTCAGCTCCAAAACCGGCATAAAGAAACCAGACTACGGTTTGCAACTGCACATGGGGACAAAGATTGTACTTTGTGGAGAAATGTACTCTGGTCTGATGAAACAAAAATATAACTGTTTGGCCATAATGACCATAGTCATGTTTGGAGGAAAAATGGGGAGGCTTGCAAGCCGAAAACATCATCCCAACCGTGAAGCACGGGGGTGGCAGCATCATGTTGTGGGGGTGCTTCACAAAATACAGTCGTTGCCAAAAGTTTTGAGAATGACACAAATATTAATTTCCACGAAGTGTGTTGCTTCAGTGTCTTTAGATATTTTTGTCAGATGTTACTATGGAATACTGAAGTATAATCACAAAATGTTAATAAGTGTCAAAGGCTTTTATTGACAATTACATGATGTTGATACAAAGAGTCAATATGTGCAGTGTTGACCCTTCTTTTTCAAGACCTCTGCAATCTGCCCTGGCATGCTGTCAATTAACTTCTGAGCCACATCCTGACTGATGGCACCCCATTCTTGCATAATACATGCTTGGAGTTTGTCAGAATTTGTGGGTTTTTGTTTGTCCACCCGCCTTTTGAGGATTAACCACAAGTTCTCAATGGAATTAAGGTCTGGGGTGTTTCCTGGCCATGGACCCAAAATATTGATGTTTTGTTCCCAGAGTCACTTTTGCCTTATGGCAAGGTGCTCCATCATGCTGGAAAAGGCATTGTTCGTCACCAAACTGTTCCTTTGATGGTTGGGAGAAGTTGCTCTCGGAGAATGTGTTGGTACCATTCTTTATTCATGGCTGTGTTCTTAGGCAAAATTATGAGTGAGCACACTCCTTTCGCTGATAAGCAACCCCACACATGAATGGTCTCATGATGCTTTACTATTGGCATGACACAGGACTGATGGTAGTGCTCACCTTGTCTACTCCGGACAGGCTTTTTTCCGGATGCCCCAAACAATCAGATTCAACTCATTTGTGTGGCAAAGAGGGACTTTGCAATTAATTTCAATTCATCTGCTCACTCTTCATACATTCTGGAGTATATGCATATTACCATCACACAAACTGAGGCAGCAGACTTGTGAAAATTAATATTTGTGTCATTCTCAAAACTGTAGATGGCATCATGAGGGGGGGGGATAATGTGGATATATTGAAGCATCATCTCAAGACATCAGTCAGGAAGTTAAAGCTTGGTCGCAAATGGGTCTTCCAAATGGACAATGACCCCAAGCATACTTCCAAAGTTGTGGGAAAATGGCTTAAAGACAAGGTATTGGAGTGGCCATCACAAAGCCCTTACCTCAATCCCATAGAAGATTTGTGGGCAGAACTGAAAAAGTGTGTGCGAACAAGGAGGCCTACAAACCTGACTCAGTTACACCAACTCTGTCTGAAGGAAGGCTAACCAGAACGTTTGACCCAAGTTAATCAATTTAAGGCAATGGTGCCAAATACTAATTTAGTGAATGTAAACTTCTGACACTGGGAATGTGATGAAATAAAGAAATCTGAAATAAATCACTCATCTAATATTATTCTCACATTTCACATTCTTAAAATAAAGTGGTGATCCTAACTGACCTAAAACAGGGACTTTTTACCAGGATTAAATGTCAGGAATTTGGCTACGGTGTATGTAAACTTCCAACTTCAACTGTCGATCCCTTGAACGCAGCTCACTTTCCAGCTCAAACTCTCAAACACCTAGGTCCCCTGAACGCAGCTCACTCTCCAGATACCAATCAGCTGAATTATAATCACCTGTTCACACACCTGTATGTCATTATCACACACTATTTAGTTCAGTTCTTTGCACCCAATCAATGTGAGGTTTTGTAACACACGTCTTTCAGAGCGCTGGGTTTCCCACGAGTCACTCCTCCCGTGTATGATAGTTGTTGCCTGCCTCACTAATGATGCCTTTTGCCTGTTCCCTGTTAACTACCTATTGCCTGATCTCCCGGATTACATTACTAGTCTTCTCCCTGCCCTTTTTGGTCCCCCTATGTATTACCTTCTGCCTACCTCTGGACCCAGTTGCGTGCCTCCTCTTGTGGTCCTCTTCAATAAACACCTGCTGCGCCCTGTGCTTGAAACCAGCTCTCTGTCTCGCCTTGTGTTCATGAGAAAAAGTTCTCAAAGTATGATATGAATTGTCAACTGTGGGAAGTTTAACAACTTGCATGAGAGTATTAAACACATTTGCTGTTACATTTTAATTGGTGGAAGATAAAGTTTCAACTCATCTGTTGCATCATTAGCATAATTTACACTCTTGCTATGAGTGAGCTATTTGACTTGCCTTTCAACAAGTCTCGCCATGACAGATGCACACAGTAATTTAGCTCCAGTCTAACTCCAGTCTCACCATTGGATTCCTACTATATGAATCAACAATCCCAAAAACTTTAAATGGCTCTGAAAAACAATGAAGACATTATATAAAGGTTGACAAAGAGATCAGATGTTGATGATGAGTGGAGGGAGGGAATATGAAGAACAATTGAAGAACCACAACAAATATGATGTTACTGTACAAACACGACATCCATTAATACAATAATTTAGCCTGATCATTATCCTCATTTGTCAAAGTGTACAATGTTGAAGCACATGCTAAATAAACAGTTCCCCGTGGACAACCGCTGAAGAGAAAAGCAAAGCAGAAGTCAGTAGTTCCATGTGTGTATGTTATGCTGCCAGATCACTATGTATTGTATGGGGTGAAGGCTGACTCCATTTCCAGCATAGCATGCCTGACCCGATTCCCATCCAGTGCTTTTCTCATCTCACTTCATGGATGCTTCCAAAATGGCACCCTATTCTCCCTATTCTCGTTAGCACACTACTTTTGAGTCCTTTTCACCCTGGTCAAAGGAAGTGCACTTTATAGACAATAGGGTGCCATTTGGGAGATATCAGCACAGATGGGGTGACAGAGTAAGAACCCCCACTCATGTCTATTGTTACAGCTGGACTGCCTCCCACTGCTCCACACCCAGTCCCCAGGTTACAGTTAGACATAAATAGTATTGTTTCACAGCACAAATCTTGCTTAAGCAGTCATTGAGGACAGAGGAGAACATTATATTTGGACAGGGAGGATATTGAGAAACCTGGAGGGGGATGTAGCAGTCAGAGACTGCTCACAGGACTTAGTGGGCTTGAGAATAATTCCTCATCCCAGTCATCATTTCACAACTTCCATTCGCAACATCAATGTCCAGTCAGTGTCCAGCTAGCTAAGAGAGGGAAAACCACCACCGCTGTTAGTTGAGTACATAGAACAGAGCCATATTCCTGAGGGGATGAGTGGGCGTGTGAGTGTGTAAGTATGCAATAAGCCACTCGAAAATCATCATGGTTCCATTGTCACATAGCCAATAAGAAGTACATACTGTAACCCTCTCTCACATACACTTAGGCAGACAAGCACATTTGTATTTGTATTTATTATGGATCCTCATTAGTATCATTAGCTTCCATGGGTCCAGCAAAGTGAAGGCAGTTTATACAATTTTAAAACATTACAATACCTCCACAGATTTCACAGCAGTGTGCCCTCAGGCCCATGCTCCACCACTACCACATATCTACAGTACTAAATCCATGTGTATGTTATCGTCTGTGTGTGTATATGTGTATGCATGCATGTGTCTGTGCCAATGTTTGTGTTGCTTCACAGTCCCCACTGTACCATAAGGTGTTTTTTTTCATCTGTTTTGTACATCTATTTGTACTGCTTGCGTCAGTTACTTGATGTGAAATAGAGTTACACATAGTCATGGCTCTATGTAGTACTGTGTGCCTCCCATAGTCTGTTCTGGACTTGGGGACTGGGAAGAGACCTCTTGTGGCATGTCTTGTGGGGTATGCATGGGTGTCCGAGCTTTTTGCCAGTAGTTTAGACGGACAGCTCGGTGCATTCAACATGTCCTAACTAAAAGTAGTGATGAAGTCAATATCTCCTCCACTTTCAGCCAGGAGAGATTGACATGCACATTATTAATATTAGCTCTCTGTGTATATCCAAGGGTTTGCTGTGCTGCCCTGTTCTGAGCCAATTGCAATTTTCCTAGGTCCTTTTTTTGTGGCACCTGACCACATGACTGAACAGTAGTCAAGGTGCGACAAAACTAGAGCCTGTAAGACATGCCTTGTTGATAGTGATGTTAAGAAGGCAGAGCATCACTTTATTATAGACAGACTTCTCCCCATCTCAGCTACTACTGCATCAATATGTTTTGACCATGACAGTTTACAATCTAGTGTTACTCCAAGCAGTTTAGTCATCTCAACTTGCTCAATTTCCATATCATTTATTACACGATTTGGTTGAGGGTTAGGGTTTAGTGAGTGTTTTGTTCCAAATACAAATACTTTTTGTTGAAGAAATATTTAGGGCTAACTTATTCTTTGACACCCACTCTGAAACTAACTTCAGCTCTTTGTTGAGTGTTGCATCATTTCAGTCGCTGTAGTAGATCACGTCTATAGTGTTGAGTCATCTGCATACATAGAACCTCTGGCTTTACTTGAAGTCAGTGGCATATTGTTAGTAAAAATTAAAAAAAGTAAGGGGCCTAAACATCTATCCTGGGGAATTCCAAATGCAAACTGGATTATATGTGATAGGCTTCCATTAAAGAACACCCTCTGTGTTCTGTTAGACAAGTAACTCTTTATCCACATTATAGCAGGGGGTGTAAAACCCTAACACACATTTTTCCAGCAGCAGACTATGATCAATAATGGCAAAAGCTGCACTGAAGTCTAACAAGACAGCCCCCACAATCATTGTATCATCAATTTCTCTCAGAAAATCATCAGTCATTTGTGTAAGTGATGTGCTTGTTGAGTGTCCTTCCCTATAGAGCATGCTGAAAATATGTTGTCAATTTGTTTACTGTAAAATAGCTTTGTATCTCGTCAAACACAATTTTAAAGAAAAAGCCTGGTAACAGTACATTGGTCGGCTATTTGAGAGAGTAAAAGGGGCTTTACTATTCTTGTGTAGCGGAATGACTTCAGCTTCACTCCAGATCTGAGGGCACACACTCTCTAATAGGCTTAAATTGAAGATGTGGCAAATAGGAGTGGCAATATTGTCTGCTATTGTCCTCAGTAATTTTAAAACTAGATTGTCAGTCACCGGTGGCTTGTCAGTGTTGATAGACAGCAATAACATTTTCACCTCTTCCACGCTGACTTTATGGAATTCAAAAGTACAATTATTGTCTTTCATAATTTGGTACGATATACTTTGATGTGTAGTGTCAGCGTTTGATCTGATTCAATGAATGGAGCCGAGTTGGCTTTTTTTTCCAAAATGTTTATTTACGGTGCCACAAAGCTTTTTACTATCATTATTTATCTTTGTTTCATAGTGTAGTTTATTTATATTTAGTATAGTCACATTATGTCTTAACCTCTTGGACCTATGGGGGCGCTATTTCATTATTGGATAAAAAAACGTGCCCGTTTTAAGCGCAATATTTTGTCACAAAAAGATGCTCGACTATACATATAATTGACAGCTTTCGAAAGAAAACACTCTGACGTTTCCAAAACTGCAAAGATATTATCTGTGAGTCCCACAGAACTGATGCTACAGGCGAAACCAAGATGAAACTTCAAACAGGAAATGAGCAGAATTTTTGAGGCTCTGTTTTCCATTGTCTCTTTTCCAATGAGCTTGCCCTTTCTGTCGTTTCCCCAAGGTGTCTGCAGCATTGTGACGTATTTGTAGGCATATCATTGGAAGATTGGCCATAAGAGACTACATTTACCAGGTGTCCGCCCGGTGTCCTTTGTCTAAATTGGTGCGTAATCTTTTCAGCTGCAGGCATTTTCCCATGGGATTTAGAGGAGAAAGCACACTTCCACGAACGATATATCTTCGAAGAGATATGTGAAAAACACCTTGAGGATTGATTCTAAACAACGTTTGCCATGTTTCTGTCGATATTATGGAGTTAATTTGGAAAAAAGTTTGGCGTTTTGATTACAGAATTTTCAGGTTTTTTTGGTAGCCAAACGTGATGTACCAAACGGAGCGATTTCTCCTATACAAATAATATTTTTGGACAAACTGAACATTTGCTATCTAACTGAGAGTCTCCTCATTGAAAACATCCGAAGTTCTTCAAAGGTAAATGATTTTATTTGAATGCTTTTCTTGTTTTTGTGAAAATGTTGCCTGCTGAATGCTAACGCTAAATGCTACGCTAGCGATCAATACTGTTACACAAATGCTTGTTTTGCTATGGTTGAGAAGCATATTTTGAAAATCTGAGATGACAGTGTTGTTAACAAAATGTTAAGCTTGAGAGCTAGCAGATTTATTTCATTTCATTTGTGATTTTCATGAATAGTTAACGTTGTGTTATGCTAATGAGCTTGCGAATAGATTTACACTCCTGGATACAGGTTTTTTTCGTAGCTAAACGTGATGAACAAAAGGAGCGATTTCTCCTAAACAAATAATCTTTCAGGAAAAACTGAACATTTGCTATCCAACTGAGAGTCTCCTCATTGAAAACATCCAAAGTTCTTCAAAGGTAAATGACTGAATGACTGTGATTATAATCGAAGATAATTCTCTTGGTAGATAATGTAGTCGGCATTTGATTGTAAGGAATTCTAGGTCAGGTGAACAAAAGGACTTGAGTCCCTGTATGTTGTTATGATCACACAATGTCCCGCTAATCATAAGGCATACACCCCGCCCTTCTTCTTACCAGAGAGATGTTTGTTTCTGTCGGCGGGATGCGTGAAGAAGCCGGTGGCTCTACCGACTCTGACGACGTATCCCGAGTGAGCCATGTTTCCATGAAACAAATACCGTTACAATCTCGGATTGGGAGACTTATCAGAGGTAGACTTACTCATGTTATTTACATTGGAGCTGATGGTGCAGGGTGAGCTGCATAAAGTGGTCTTCCTAATATTGCACACTACCTCAGTGCTAACAGTGTACCTCTGGTTTATAGGCTCATGATTACTGATTACAATAGCTGTAGCATAAACATATGTATTCAGAGCAATTAGGAGTACATACATTAAATTACTTACATTGTGTTTGCCAATGCCCCTAAGATCGTTTACATTTGATGCAGCATTATGATGACTCATTGTCACAATGGTAGGGATTAACTGAGCTGGTCTTGGATCATTTACCAGTCATTGTTTGAACGCAGCCTTGAAATGTGTGGACAGAGTCCAGGAGCCAGGATGATTTGGATGGACTCAGTCATTTCTGTAGAGTATCTTCTGTTTCCAGAAGGTGTCAAAGTTATCAATAAAAGTGACTCCAGCAGAGCTACAGTAGTATTTTAGCCAGATGTGTAATGCCAGCAGTCTGCTGAATCTTTCACACCCGCGGCCCAACAATGGTCCTGGACATCAAAATGATAGTTAAATACTAATATCAGTTCTTTAAAATACATTTTCAGATGTTCTGAGCTAGCCCTCCTGATGTAGTTTGACCCCACATAGACTATGACAGTGTCAGCTCCAAGCATCTGTGGTAGAACAGTTGGAAGCAGCCTTGTTATGTCATGTCCTCATGTTCCTGGGTAGCACATGGTTTTTGCCTTGGGGACCGAGATGTTTCTCACCATAGAGCTGCCTATGATGAAAGCTGGTGATGTTAAATTGGCCGGTCTCTCAGGCAGCCTTATGGTCTGGTGAGGCTGGGAGCTCCGAGGATCTGAACCCAAGGTAGAAGTCACCGGAGAGGGAGACAGAGCCGAGGATGAAGATGCAGGTACCTCAGGATCCGTTCTTGATTGGGAAGCCAACATGGACGAAGGCGCCGGAACCTCTGGATCCAGGGCGGCAAAGATGTTTCTGGTCTGTGTCAGTTCCAAGATCAACATCTCCATGGAGATCCCCGTTGCCAGAGGACGCCTTCTTCGACTTCCACGGCGAGTGACATACCTCCATGGCTGGTTGGTTGGGTCGAGATCAGCTCCATTCTCCAGGGAAGGGGAAGACCCTTTCGAGGATGGAACCCTGCCTAGCACCGGCCAGTCTGGCTGTGGAGAGCCGACACGGTGGCAAAACTCCCACAAGACCAGAGTGGTGTCCGGCTACTGGGGCGTGGGTTCCCCAGTAGCTTATGTAGGTTTGTCACGTCCTTGCTAAAAGTAGCTAACAGTAGCTGTAGTCCTCTGCAAGCAAGCAAGGTCCACATTGTCCCGGTACAAAGCAAAGTAAACGCAGCTCCTGCAACGTTGAAAACGTTCAAGAGCGGCCTTCATTTGAGACCGCCGAGCCAGCTAGGCTAGCTGGGGTTTTGTATCTCTCCCCCTATACTGAATCTGGCAGGATAGCAGGTTTCAGTTTTGGCAGGTTCAGGTTTCAGTTTCGATGTTCGACAGCGTTCGACAACAACAAACACTCTGCATTAATCTTAGTACACACAAGCCAAAACATACACAGATATGCATAAGAAAACACACACAACTGTAGTGTGTGCACTACTTTATATATTCTGTACCAATTGAGAACTTTGGGCTAATTCCCTGAGATCTGGATCTTCTCTGGAAAATCATTATTTTAGTATTTTTGGGGTTTACTGCCAGGGCCCAGGTCTGTCAGTACTGCTCTAGCAGGTCCACGCTCTGCTGTAGGCCATGTGCTGTGAGTGACAGCAGGCATAGGTCATCTGCGAAGAGTAGGCATTTAACTTCTGAATTGTGGAGACTAACACCAGGGACTGAGGATTTTTCTAGAATAGTGGCCAATTTGTTGATTCAAATATTGAAGAGTGCCGGGCTCAGATTACAACCCTGATGAAGGCCCTGCCCCTGGTTAAAGAATGATGTTATTTTCTTGCCAATTTTAATGCTGCACGTATTGCCAGTACACATTTTTGATTTAATTATGCCATATGTTTTACCCCCTACACGCTTTTTACAATTTGAGAGCCTGAAGTTTCTTATAGAGCTCCTCCTGGTCAGTAATTGGGACAATTTTGATTGTCCTTTAAAGCTTTTTCTAATCTATTCAACTTCTCATGAATTTGGCGTTGTTCTGTGTTTGTGTCAATTTGAACTCTCAAATCTCTCTCTCTCTCTCTCTCTCTCTCGCTTGGTTTAACTCTGTGTTTCTCTCTGTCCGTCTTTCTCTCCTCCTCTGCCAACCGATCTCCATCTCCATCTTGAACCCTAAGCACTCATTCTCTCTCTCTCTCTCTTGCTTGGTTTAACTCTGTGTTTCTCTCTGTCCGTCTTTCTCTCCTCCTCTGCCAACCGATCTCCATCTTGAACCCTAAGCACTCATTCCCTCTCTCTCTCTCTCTCTCTCTCATATTGAAGGGGCATTAGAGGTTGAAGGGTAGTGACTGTGGATGACTGGAGGCGAATGGAGGAGCTGTGTAATGGCACATGTTCCCCCAAGTCGTCACTGTGCCATACCGGAGGTGAGATCCCCCTACCCTTGTCGTCATCGCTTCCTGCCAAATATGAGACCCATCTGCTGTGGTGATAATCAAACATGGCAGGAACTAGTTGTCGTCGTCACCCTCCCACTCACACACTCCCACATACACACTCCCACATACACACTCGCACACATGCGAATACACTCTCACACACACACTCTCACACACACACTCTCACACACACACACTCTCACACACACACACACGCACACACGCACACACGCACACACGCACACACGCACGCACACACGCACACACACACACACACACACACACACACACACACACACACACACACACACACACACACACACACACACACACACACACACACACACACACACACACACACACACACACACACACACACCCAGAAACAGGCAGGCACACACACCCCTTACACCCACACAAGTGAGGTTCTCGGCCCCATACCCAACACCAAAACCCGCTTTATTGCCTCCTGATGAAATCATTGATATGTTCATCACATAATGGAGCAGTGACAATATGAATCAATACTTAATACTGTACCTCATTGTCAACACAACTGCTATCAGTCAGAGAGAGTAGGAGGAAATGAGAGGGGGGTTGGGGATAAGTTGCTATTTCTGGGATTTCATCTCTCCCGGTTTTGACATACAAGTTTAGCCCCCACTTGTGTCCCCACCCCCCCAACAGCTCCCTGTAGATGTAAAGTATCTCCCCCCATAAATATATTCATCTTGTGTTGATGTATTCTGTTTCAGATCTGGTAAAAACAACAAACAGGGATAGACAAGGGAAGAAGTGGAGTTTAGGTGACCTGATATTTTAGCATTTAAAGCATGCATATTGCATGAGGTGTTATCAGAGGTATTGCATATCTAAGGTAGGGGATATCTAGGGTAAATGCCATAATAAATTGCATTCTCATGCTCCCCTCATCAATCTCAGAGAAACTTGTCATGGCCACCCCTCTCCATGGATAATGAATTCATCCGCACACTTTGTGAAGGCAGGGATGGAGGATTCACAAAGATGGAAAATGGGGGGACTGGGAGCTGTCAAAGTGACAGAGGGTTCCCCTGGGGAGGGTATAAGCCACCTATCGATAACCGATATCTGGCAAGAGCTGATAAGCAAGTTTGGGAAAAGCCAGCCTATAGCCTTTCATCTCATATAGCCTGGAATCCAAACGGAATATCCTTATGTCACAACCTGATCTGTTTCACCTTGTGAGTGTCTCCACTCCCCTCCAGGTGTCACCTATCTTCCCCATTATCCCCTGTGTATTTATACCTGTGTTCTCTGTTTGGTCAAACAATAGAAAAAAATAGCTGGTATTTATCATGTGATACAGGAAGAAGTCTAAATGTTCACAGGTCAGAAGTGGAGAGAGATACGGTGATGGCGTTGCTCGCAGCATATGGTCCACACCTGCTGCTAGGGATGATGACAACATAAACGCCCAGCTTTGTCTCTTGGTCCTATTATGCATTGATTTTACAAATGGTGTCAGAGGGGGCTGGGACTTAATCCATTTGTAGCAGCGATGACCCCCAATTGCCAAGAAAACACTTACCCATGGCTCAGGTAAAACAATATACGTGTTAAATGCATTAGAAATGTTTGTAGGGGATGCAAATGTGTGTAATCATGACACTAAGAACATTTGTCATCATAAGCATGTGAATTGGTTGACAGTCCTAAAGCACAATAGCCCAATGTGCTATAGGAGTTGCATGACACGTGTACTCTTAATGTAATATGTGTTTATAAAACACACTGTGCCCCATAGGGGGCTGAATGCAAACATGCTAGTAGGTATTGACCGTCCAAAAGCGCAATAGCCCTATGTGCTGAGTTATATGGCACAGGTACTCTGAATGTAACATGTATTTGTAAAACGCACTTTGCCCAATTGAGCCCAAATTCTAGTAGCTAATAGCCTCAAATGATGTTTTGATGACCAGTTTTCACAATTCGATTATACCGTTCCTGGCACATAGGGAGAACGGGTTCTCAGATGGACAAGACTTGTATAAAGGGGCAACTTACACAAATTCTGTGCCGTCTTGCCGTCCAAGATTCGCAGCTCCTTCGCCTTTTTCTTGAATTGGGTCATCCTGGCGTCTGTCTCATCCACCTCCTTTTTCACTGTCGAAGGAATAGAAGGGATGCATATTCAATTGTGATGAACGGAACTGGTGTATGGAAAGTGCAAGCATGTCTGGGACCCATAAGCAATGAGGAAATGTTTTCTTTAGTTTATTTCTCTAACTCACATTTTTTTTATTCATAATGACCATTATTCAGAGTTTCTTTACAAACCATACGTTAACTGTATATTAAGAGCACCCAAGGTGACAATACATATGAGATCTGTAAACATATGGAGAAACATCAATAGACAAAGGGGTGTTTAACGGAGTAAATAAGTGATGAAAGAACCTTTAACCGAACACAGGAACACACCCATCCGACCAATCGAAACCAAGTGAAGAGACTAGACGTCAGCATGGCCGATTAATAAGGGATGATTTCAAGTTTTCAAAACAATCGGTAATCTGCATTTTTGGATGCCGATTATGGCTGATTACATTGCACTCCTCGAGGAGACTGCGTGGCAGGCTGACCACCTGTTACGCGAGTGCAGCAAGGAGCCAAGGTAAGTTGCTAGCTATCATTAAACGTATCGTGTAAAAAACAATCAATCTTAACATAATCACTAGTTAACTACACATGGTTGATGATATTACTACTACTACTACTACTAAATTGTGTCACTTCTCTTGCATTCTGTGCAAGCTAAGTCAGGGTATATGCAGCCGTTTGGGCCGTCTGGCTCGTTGCGAACTGTGTGAAGACCATTTATTCATAACAAAGACCGTAATTCATTTGCCAGAATTTTACATAATTATGACATAACATTGAAGGTTGTACAATATAACAGCAATATTGTCACGCCCTGGTCTTAGTATTTTGTGTTTTCTTTATTATTTTTGGTCAGGCCAGGGTGTGACATGGCTTAATTATGTGGTGTGTTTTGTCTTGGTTTTAGTAGGTATTGGGATTGTGGCTTAGTAGGGTTATCTAGTAAAGTCTATGGTTGCCTGAAGTGGTTCTCAATCAGAGGCAGGTGATTATCATTGTCTCTGATTGGGAACCATATTTAGGCAGCCATATTCTTTGAGTGTTTCGTGGGTGATTGTTCCTGTCTCTGTGCTTGTTTGCACCAGAGAGGCTGTATAGGTTTTCACATTACGTTTTTCTTTTTGTATTGTTCATTTTTTCATCGTCATTAAACATGTATCAAGAATACCACGCTGCATTTTGGTCTGACTCTCCTTCACCGCAAGAAAAACGTAACAAATATTTAGACTTATGGATGCCATCTGTTTGATAAAATATGGAACGGTTCCATATTTCACTGAAATAATGTTTTTTTTTTTAATTATAGTTTCTGGATTTGACCATACTAATGACCTAAGGTTCATATTTATGTGTCATTATTATATTATAATTAAGTCTATGATTTGATAGAGCAGTCTGACTAAACGGTGGTAGGCAGCAGCAGGCTCGTAAGCATTCATTCAAACAGCACTTTCCTGTGTTTGTCAGCAGTTCTTCACAATGCTGCAGCGCTGTTTATGACTTCAAGCCTATCAACTGCCGAGATTAGGCTGGCAATAATATAGTGCCTATAATAACATCCAATAGTCCAATAGTCAAAGGTATATGAAATACAAATGGTATGGAGAGAAATAGTTATATAATTCCTATAACTACAGCTAAAGCTAACTCTCTCTCCTCTGCTCTCATCCTTCTAGACCTATCGGCTGCCTTCGATACTGTGAACCATCAGATCCTCCTCTCCACCCTCTCCGAGTTGGGCATCTCCGGCGCGGCCCACGCTTGGATTGCGTCCTACCTGACAGGTCGCTCCTACCAGGTGGCGTGGCGAGAATCTGTCTCCTCACCACGCGCTCTCACCACTGGTGTCCCCCAGGGCTCTGTTCTAGGCCCTCTCCTATTCTCGCTATACACCAAGTCACTTGGCTCTGTCATAACCTCACATGGTCTCTCCTATCATTGCTATGCAGACGACACACAATTAATCTTCTCCTTTCCCCCTTCTGATGACCAGGTGGCGAATCGCATCTCTGCATGTCTGGCAGACATATCAGTGTGGATGACGGATCACCACCTCAAGCTGAACCTCGGCAAGACGGAGCTGCTCTTCCTCCCGGGGAAGGACTGCCCGTTCCATGATCTCGCCATCACGGTTGACAACTCCATTGTGTCCTCCTCCCAGAGCGCTAAGAACCTTGGCGTGATCCTGGACAACACCCTGTCGTTCTCAACTAACATCAAGGCGGTGGCCCGTTCCTGTAGGTTCATGCTCTACAACATCCGCAGAGTACGACCCTGCCTCACACAGGAAGTGGCACAGGTCCTAATCCAGGCACTTGTCATCTCCCGTCTGGATTACTGCAACTCGCTGTTGGCTGGACTCCCTGCCTGTGCCATTAAACCCCTACAACTCATCCAGAACGCCGCAGCCCGTCTGGTGTTCAACCTTCCCAAGTTCTCTCACGTCACCCCGCTCCTCCGCTCTCTCCACTTGCTTCCAGTTGAAGCTCGCATCCGCTACAAGACCATGGTGCTTGCCTACGGAGCTGTGAGGGGAACGGCACCTCAGTACCTCCAGGCTCTGATCAGGCCCTACACCCAAACAAGCGTTCATCCACCTCTGGCCTGCTCGCCTCCCTACCACTGAGGAAGTACAGTTCCCGCTCAGCCCAGTCAAAACTGTTCGCTGCTCTGGCCCCCCAATGGTGGAACAAACTCCCTCACGACGCCAGGACAGCGGAGTCAATCACCACCTTCCGGAGACACCTGAAACCCCACCTCTTTAAGGAATACCTAGGATAGGATAAAGTAATCCTTCTCACCCCCCTTAAAAGATTTAGATGCACTATTGTAAAGTGGCTGTTCCACTGGATGTCATAAGGTGAATGCACCAATTTGTAAGTCGCTCTGGATAAGAGCGTCTGCTAAATGACTTAAATGTTAAATGTAAATGTACAACCTAAAACTTCTTAAATGGGAATATTGAAGACTCATTTTAAAAGGAACCACCAGCTTTCATATGTTCTCCTGTTCTGAGCAAGGAACTTAAACGTTAGTTTTTTTACATGGCACATATTGCACTTTTACTTTCTTCTCCAACACCATTTTTTCCTTATTTAAACCAAATTGAACATGTTTCACTATTTATTTGAGACTAAATAGATGTTTAATGTTGTATTATATTAAGTTAAAATAAAAGTGTTAATTCAGTATTGTTGTAATTGTCATATATACAAATTGCTTGATTAATCGGTATCTGCATTTTTTGGTCCTCCAATAATCGGTATCAGAGTTGAAAAATCCTGATCGGTCGACCTCTAAAAGAGACACTGCAAAGGCTGTCAGTTTCTCGCACATTAATACATAATACTAATGTAAACCCTGGTCTGCTGAGGTAAGCTTGCAGTGTGTGTGTGTGTGTGTGTGTGTGTGTGTGTGTGTGTGTGTGTGTGTGTGTGTGTGTGTGTGTGTGTGTGTGTGTGTGTGTGTGTGTGTGTGTGTGTGTGGTTGCATGATTGTGCATGTGTCTGCATATGTGTGTGTGTGTGTGTGTGTGTGTGTGTGTGTGTGTGTGTGTGTGTGTGTGTGTGTGTGTGTGTGTGTGTGTGTGTGTGTGTGTGTGTACATGTGTGTAGATAGTTGACAAACATCCCCTTCCCCAAGGCTCGCCTCTGTCAGCCTCCCAAAGCCATGGAGATAATTGTGTTCCCAGTGTAATCCTGGAGAGCGCCACACACTGCTGCTCGACTTAGCACACAGGCAGGCAGGCAGCACACAGGCAAACCCACAGAATTAATATCATACGTGACGGACTCAGAAGACCGGCCCCAATCTGAACGACTGTGAGTCAGGGAGATTCCACACGGTATAGGTGACGCCATGTGTCAGCGAATCATCCGTCTTAAGTCGACTTAAGCATATAAGCAAAGTCGCAAAAGCACAGACAAACAGACACACGGAAAAACACAGACAAATGTGTACAAGCATGCACACACCAGGTTTGGGGTCAATTCAAATTAAAGTCAGCCAATTCAGGAAATAAACTGAAATTCCAATCCAATGTCTCAATAGACTGAAAAGGACAAGCTATTTATTTCTAACCTTTTTATATTTAGAATTTTTATTTCAAATTACTTCCTGAATTTAGTCATTTTAATTTAAATTGACCCCAGCAAGCACACACATACAAATTAACTACAATCACAGAGCCTCTTTGCTTGGGAGCCACCACTCAGGAATGAGAAACTTCTCTTTAAACAGGAAGGAGGGAGACAGGGGGAAGAAGAGGGGGGGGTTGGTAGTGGTAACAGGTGGAGACAATGGTAACATCAGGAGAAGAAGACTCCTCCATTTCAGCCCCCCCCAACCACCCCACCCTTCCATCCCCTCAAGATGCCTTGTGGGAGCAGAAGCACGCCTAGCCACTAATCATCACAACTCCTCTATTTATTTAAGCCCAAGGTGGGACTCTCCCAGGAAATACCCAGAACAAACAACCAGCTCCCCAGAAAGTATATGCATATTTGAAGAAACAATCAAAGAGAAAAAAACAGCCGGTAGAGAGGAGAAGATGTTGCTAGAGGCGCCAGGCACAACCAGCCTCAGCCTCTTTCCCAGGCAGCCTGTCAACATAACACTTCAGGGAAGATATTGTTTATACTATATACTGTGCTGCTGGAATAGGGAGGTGGAATAGGGAGGGTGATACTATGATCTAACCTCTCAAAACTGGTCTAGAGACAGACCTCAGTTATATTCCATTCTGACACAACGCTCCTCCCTACTAACAACCTTTATATAGATAGATAGGAAGACACATTCTCAAGTGTCTTGTGGATAGACACAAAGCGTAGGAGTGAAACAATGTATGAACTTTTGAAGACCTACAGAAGTATTCAATAATGACCGACCTATAATGTTCTCCGTGGAAAATACGGGCCAAAAAAATGATTGCGTGGCTGTTTAAGGAAAGAATAATAGGTAACGGGTTGTAGAACACAGTGTAGAATATACACTCCATCTGGAGGCATTGTATTTCTTCCTGGAAAACAACTGTGTTACAGGAAAGACTCCACTAAAAAAAACACTGTGAAAGTGTAATCCGAGGATATGACTTTAAGAGGCCCTTGATTTCGCAGGGCTGTGAAAAGATACTGTGTCACAGCATTTCACAGTGAATTTATACAGAACATAAATATAAAACGCAACATGCAACATTTTCAATGATTTTACTGAGTTACAATTCATATAAGGAAATCAGTCAATTGAAATTAATTCAATAGGCCCTAATCTGTGGATTTGACATGACTGGGCAGGGGCACAGCCATGGGTGGGCCTGGGAGAGCATAGGCCCAACCACTTATTTTCTGCACTCACTTTTTTTCAAGCAGTATCTGGATACAGCCACTTGGTGCACGTTATTCAAAATGCATTAGGTGAAAAGCCTCATGACAAGTCCCCTGGTGATGACATCGCGGACCCATAACGCCCCAGGTCAAGTGCAGTGGGCCGGTTGGCCAAGCCTCATTCATGGGCCAAGTGTGTTTTTACTCAGCTTGGTGGCAGGGAATCAGGAACCTTGCTGTGCTTCTCACAGAGACTGAGTCTCAGACAAAGAAACTAGAGGCCCAGAGAAAATAAAACATCAGGAATCACTGATCTCCCCATGGGGATGCCTATATATATTTATTTTTTTATTTTTTTGCAGGCAGTAACTGGGACAACGATGGGCCATATTGGGGCCCTGGATCCCCCTTCAAATCCCATTCCTCCCTCTCCCCTTTCTGCCAGCTGGATCTCCCACCTGGGTACCTCACGCTCTCGGCGGGACGCTCTCGGCACATTCGGCTGTGCCTCAGCTGTCCTCAGCCCCTCCCCCATGCCTGTGGGGCTTGCGGCACCAGCTCAAACGGAAAGCAAAGCAGCACCTCTAATAATCAAAAACAGACACATTCCAAACTTATACTGTCTCATCGTGCTTCTCATGTCTTGCTGGGCTCAGGGTAGAAGCAGCAGCGGTCTAGGTTAGAGGATGGGATGGTGATCGCTTCTACCTGGCTGCTTCCTGCTAGGCGACATTTTGACTGATTCAATAATGCTGCATGCCGCATGTTTCCTTATCACTCCATGTGGGGACCGATGGGGCATGGAGGGGGATGTCACAAATTGCCTGCCGGTGTCCGGGAAGTGTGGACATGATAACTATAGGCTGCTTACTACAAGAACAGAAAACGTTCTCTAGATCATGTTTTAAAGATACCAATTATAAATGGGAGAATTTACCAGAAAAAAACTCCTTTCACTAGTCATCAGTATTGTTTCCTTCCCAACATAAAGTTTGCATGCAAATAGAGTGTGGGAATGGAACAGTCCAAGTTTTACATCTGCTAAGTAAAGACGTAAAAGGTTCAACCTGCCCTCAAGGGTATGGCTTGACAGTGTATAAATCAACTTGCCAGCGCCAAACGTGTTTTACTGACTGCCCAGTGTCTAAGATGTAAGACTCCAACAATAAGCGCCATCCCTCTCTAGAGCCTCTTATTTGTTAATGCAATCTTCCATGCATCCATTTCTGAAAGAGCTTTGTGGTGGGTGGAACAAGGGGGTGAAATTGGCAGCCAGCAGGTTTGCTGAAGCTGTCGGGCACAATGAAAGCATGGAGCCCATTTCTCATCAAGATGTATCATTCATATGACAGGGGCTGTCAGGCCCGGCACATGATGATAATGCAATCTTAATCACAAATGAATAACAGCGAGAGGCACTGGGCTTTCATTAATTAATTGTTTTCCTTGGCGAACAAAAGTAGCACTTAGCATCTATGCTAGAGCTATTGACAAGTTCAGGTGGTAGGTTCATTTGAACGGGAACGAGCAGGGCGGGGACCATGTTGCTTTCCTCCGGTTACGTGGTTAACCAAGCTAGACAGCAAGCTGGGCATTGCCTCCGGAAAAATAATAAAACTAATGCAGATGGCTCGTTCCGTTTTCTTTTCACGGAATTCTCCGATCAGACAGAGAAATCAAAGTTCAGTAAGACATGCTGAGCACTTATAACAGCATAACACACGGCAAACATTTGTTAATATTCACAGCAAAACATGTGCATTGAGCAAGGCCAGATGGACCACTCAGGAGAAGGGAGGTTTCTGGTTGATCTTGACCAAGAATGTGTCAGTGTAACATGAAGAACGAGAGTTTCCCAATGCTTTCATGGAACTCCATATCTTACAAGGGAGGGAAATGCATACGAGACTGATATCGAAAAGAGAAAACTATTTCCAAATCACTGTTAAATGATAACACTGAAGATAATATGCCAAGATAACCACATGCATGTTAGCCACGGCCCAGTATAATAGTTACATTTCATTATCAGTGGAAGGGGAGTATAGCAGCTTGTTAAGGCCAGTTGAGCCTACCACAGGAGGAAGGATTGAACAAAAAAATACATAAACGACACAAGCAATAGAAAATGATTTGGCCAGTTTAAGATGGCTTGGCGTCTATGTGAGCCTTGTCTGTGAGTTTTGGACCGGGGTTAGCCCTGGGGAACTCCTAATAACCAGAGTTCTTCCACACTTGGGCGTTCGCTGTGTTTACTGGCCCACAGTCTTTCTGCTGGTAGCGTTCCATGAGATATAATCTCCCTAAAGAACGTCCAGAAGGGCCCGGGGCATTAGAAAGCTAAACACTACCACATGTTCACTTCTGGAGACTGAGACTTGTCCGAGGGAGCGCAGCCACCACCAGACGACAACCCACCAGATGACAAAGCCCGAGCGGTGGGAGGCCTTTGGGAAGTAGAAACTGAAGAAAGCGTTGATGACAGGTGTATGTAAGGGCAGGCTGACGTAGAGTGGACCCGACAATGTGGAGTCTGGCTGTCCAGGAGGCAATTTATTCCCCCGCGAATGTGCAATATGCCTGCAAACATGTGCTCTGTCCTCCATCTATCTGACTCACGCTGGGGATTGAGCTACTAGAGCTGCCTGCCCCTCTAAAGGAGATGGATTCTGAGAAGAGGAGAGCAATAGGGCTCGGCCGATGCCTGCTTTAGCTGCAGCTCACACATCTCGATGTGTAATACTTAAACATTTCAACGTAATAGAAAGAAAATACAGATTTATTTGAAAGGATATTGGTTGTTTGGGATGCAGCTGGTTTCTATAAAGGAATGCTTTGGATATAGGACTATTGTTTTATTGTGCATCTGGCCCAGCCAAAAAGGCTGATATGGGGAATAGAAAGGGATGTGTTTTGGCAGTGTGAGTGTAATAGTAGACCCTGCAATTGTCTGTGTCAAAGAGTTGACATGTGCTTTTAAATGTACATTCTCTGTTAGACGTTTAATGTAATACAGTAACAGCTAACAAGTGGTGGTGGTAAGCTTTTACATGGCCATGCAGGACCTATTGTTATGCTGTCTCTTAACAAGAGATCATGTGGCCAAATTGCCTGCGAGTCATTGAGAAGAGTTCTTTCAAATTTCCTTTTAAGTACCCAGAGTGCATATCAAGCATATTAGTGAGTCGTGTTCCAGGGGCTGTTGCCTTTGAAGCGCTCACCATTTCACCCCCGAAAACAGAAAACAGATGTGAAATCTTACACTGAAGACCATGGTCAATGGACAGCAGTGTTTTGTGGATGAGTAAAAATCTATTAAGGGAAAAAAAAGAGAGAAGGGTGAGTGGACAAAGAGTTTGCAAAATGTCCGTTGGCGAGGTATAGAGGTATTGGGTATAGTGAAAAAAGAGCTTAGACAATCACACCTTGGGTAATGAGCGCGAGACCTCCCAAAATAGGGAGTACAACTCAAGGTTTGAAAACAGCATTTGACCAGCGTATTCCAGCTGTGTCCAATTTCTCCCATTGACTAGGGCTAAACAGGTCTATCTATCAAACCCGAAGACAATTTACCATTGGGATATAAACCTTCTCTCTCCACTCCTCCCTCAATCTAGGATCTCAAAAGCATGCTGGCAAACCCTCATTGATTCGAAAAAGACCAGTCAATATAATTTTTGGGCCACAAATTGAATCTGAGCGCAACATAACAAAGACTCCGGGAGCAAGATAAAAGCTTAATGTACATTCCAATTTTGTCAGATCTTTTTTTCTGTGGCTGATCGGTCGAGCACGATTTCTGATTATGTGGTCTGGAAATGTGTGTCGGCAGTAGCCGTCCATCGGACAATCCATTATCAGAGAGGCAATTTGGGCATATCATGAGCGCCTCCTGAGAGAAGCCTCTCATTTGTTGATGTTAAGAGATGTTGGTAATAAATACCCATCTGGTGGACTGAATAGGTATAATCAATCCTCGCTCTGAGAGCCGAGTTAGTTAAGCCATTTGTATAACAGCTTCCTTGTTGCCCAGGCTTGACCTTCATAGTGGGAACATTTCGGACCGACTGTCTCACCACTCCCAAACCCAAGGTGAGGAGCTGCAGCTGGGGGAGAGGTTGTACTCTCATCCATGCAATCATCATCATGCTTAATGACAACAAGGAGTGAGGGAAGTGGCTACTAATGATAATGATGGTAATGGAAATCATGGTGTGTGTGTGTGTGTGTGTGTGTGTGTGTGTGTGTGTGTGTGTGTGTGTGTGTGTGCACGTGCCTGCCTGTTGGTGTGCGTGCCTCTGCACGCGCAATCCTACGTCTGCACATGCCTGACTGTCCACATGAACGAATGTGAGTGTTCAATTCAACCGTCACTCTCTCTGAAGGTCACCTGTGTTTTCCCCTCAGCAGCTGGTTCTCGTCGGTCCAGGTCTCACAGACGAGGGAGATAAGAGGGAGGAGGTGGCGTTGAAAGGAAAGAGGAATCTCCCAGTGTGACACACTGACTCATGGCCCAGTAATGGCTTCAGTATGAGGGGAAGAGGAGAGGAGGGGAGAGGCCCAGCCTGGAGACGCAGCTGGGCCTGAAGCGGAGCCCTGTGGGATAACCTCCTACTCCATCTCGTGTGTGAGTGAGAGAAACTAATTCATACAGATCTCTGGTTTATGTCCTCCAAATGTTGTTATGTCATTACTCCGACCTGAATGTTTGACCGGAGAGATGAGAGGGAATGGGCGGGATCACTAACCACTAACATAGAGGTAGACGTTCAGTATTCATAAATGAGGTTCCTTTACCATACATCAGAAATGGAAATTCAGTCCTGTAACCTCCCATGTTATCATGAAATAATATGAACATGTGATGTGCATGTTGAAGAATCCAGCAACTATTGTTTGAGATTTAACACTGTGATGTCTCAGAATCATCCATCCGTGATTGCTTTCATGGATCGCACTCTTCCAGAGGTTTCATATACGAGTTGCCGAAGCATTACTAATCACATATTCCACCTGGAGGGGATCTGCTGACTCCTACTGCTAAACGCTTATCTCATAGAGTGGGGAATCCGATTAATGGGAAATGAAAACAGTCTTCCACAAAGGAAAGATGGAATATTGCATTACCCACAGTGCTGTTTCAGTCAATTAAAAGATATTACACCGAAAATAATTAGATGGCTTTTGACACAAGAATGAAACAGGTCTAATCTTGGGGAAACTAAATGAAATTAGTATATGAAAAGAAAAAAAGTTGTCTCTCAGTAAATATCATTGACCCCAGCTTCGACCTCTAATAACTCTGTTATTTCATTTAAGATTGTTGAGACTTTGATAACTTTGTTGTTCTCTTCCTTCTCTGTCTGGGGGAGCAAGAGAGTGTGGGAAGACTCTGAGAGTGTGAGAAGGCTCTGACCTGACTTGTTAGTTGGCCGTGGAGAAAGCTCTTGAGGGCAGCTGCGGATTGGGCATGACAGGAGTTGAGCTCCAGGAACCTGTTCTCCGGCTGTTCTGGGGTAGCCCGTCGTGACCCAATGCACTTGAGCGCCTGGAGAGGCAGTTGCTGATGCTACAAACGGCTGCCCCCAGCGTCCATTAAGCCCAGGCCTTGCCTAGCTGGGTTTAAGCATGCAGCAGGCGAAACGCTGCAGCCTACAGTCGGCTCATGTCACAGCTACAGGATGGAAAGCAGAAAGCTGGGCCACTTCAAATAGCTGGCAGGATAACTGAGGTCCCAGTAGTCTCTATTACCTCTCCCAGCTCCACGGTACACAGGCCCAGACCCAGCCTGAGTGCTGAAGTATAGAGAGCAGGGAGAGAGAAGGGATATGTAACAGCTAGCAGAAGCAGGACCAGGCTCACCTTAACCATCTCTGTTTTTCCAACTATGCCTTCAGAATGCAATGACCACACGCACGCACGCACGCACGCACGCACGCACGCACGCACGCACGCACGCACGCACGCACGCACGCACGCACGCACGCACGCACGCACGCACGCACGCACGCACGCACGCACGCACGCACGCACGCACGCACGCACGCACGCACGCACGCACACACACGCACGCACGCACGCACGCACACGCACGCACGCACACACACACACACGCACGCACGCACGCACGCACGCACGCACGCACGCACGCACGCACGCACGCACGCACACACACACACACACACACACACACACACACACACACACACACACACACACACACACACACACACACACAAATGTGCAGTGATGCATGCATACAGCTCTTATTGCAAGCTCATTGTCTCAAACTCTCATTGTCTCTTTCTTGCTCTAACAAAGACCACACTTTTGCTACTGTTAAGTTGAAGTATAAAAGAACAATCCTAACAATGGTCAACAATATTTGTGTTGATACCACTATGAGTATGACGGATTCTATGTTTGACTGATGATACTGGGACTAATGCAAAGCAGTAGGCAACAAGTCGTTCACGAATGCCCTACTTTGGAATTTACTTGTCAGGTCTGCGTTCTGCACATTTGTCAGCTGACAGAACCTAATCTTCCCCTTTCTATCATGGAGTGTTTTTCTCTCTCTCGCTCTAACATTTTGGGGGTGAAAAATGGCGAGTGAACCAAGTGTGAGTGGTCCATTTGTAGTCTGCGCGTTTGGAGTTTCCTATATATTTTTCCTCCTTCTACCATCACCATCTGATCATGCCTTCTCCTCCAGTGATCCTGAAGCCAAACCACCCTGTGCTCACATAACCCAGCCTAACTACTAAATAAATAATTACTTCTGGGATTACCGGCCTCTGCAGCTGGTGTATTGTGTGTCCTTTCTGCACCGAGAGCCTTTAATAGGCTCTTAAAACATCACTTCCTGTGGCCGTACGATGTGCTGACACACCAGTTGTGTGACTACCTCCCTGCCCACTTGTTCTACCTCTGTGATATTGAGAGGAGTAGACTTGAGTGTCTACCTGCCGTCATTCCCTTTTAGTTCATATTTAGCCACTGGTGTTTTGGCTTAGGAAATACCGTTTTGGCTCTTCAGAATTTTCCTCTATTCAAACATAAAGTATTGTCAACCAAAGGCAAAAAATCCGGTGGGGTGCAGCTCGGATTTACAAGGTTTATGTTTTAGAAACGTGGTTGAGTATTATCCCCTTCACTTGAAGGTTAACCGATACGTTGATCCAATTTGTCTACGAAGGTGTGAAAGGACTTAAGAAATACTTCACATGTCTGCACGGGGAAATGTCAAGGTTTGCTGAAGGATAAGGAGGAAGAAAATGACTTCCTTTCTGGCGGAGAGGCTCCACGGTTGTTAGCAGCAATTGGTTTATCCCGGAGAATCAACACCGTCTGAGGCAGATAGAGACAGTATAATTGTAAGTCTCCAATCCTATAAAAATAGCAGCTCCAGCTAAAATGCAAGTCTTGCCACACGGCACAAACACATTCGGATCTCCCTGGCTGACGATAAAAAAATGTTGACAACCGTTGAGTGCTGAGTATATTGTTAACCAGCCGGGCTGCAGTGCGAGATTGAGGCTTTAAAGGCTTTGTCTGTGTCAAATCCTGATGACTATTCTTCAGACAGGCTCTCGTCCTACATGCTCTGGTGACATGTAGGTGTCAAAGGAGACATGTCCTGATTAAAGATGTACTACTCAGCATCTGGGGGGAGAAGAGAGAGGTGTTCAGTCGTGAACTGCATTTGAATCCGATGCGTCTGTCAATGTATACCTGCCTTGACTTACTATAAGCAAACTCTCGGGCTCTCGCGCTTGTTTCTCTCCTCTTTTGCTATGCATAACAGATCTAAGAGACATGGCAGTTATGCTCAATCAGTGAACCAACCCAAGAGAGGGGAATGTAAGATGAGGACAAAAAGAAATCAGAGCTCGTAAGAACACATGGGGAGAGTGTACTAGGGCCAGAAGTCGCAGTAGGAATGCATGCAGCAGGGAGGCTTATTGTTGTTAGAGAGGGTGCCCTGTTGTGGTGCTGTTGGGTGTGTTCTCCATGTGGGCCATGTGATCGGCTCTAGGTCCTGCTGGTAAAGGGAAAGACATGGAAGGACAGACCGAGAAAAAAAGAGGGAGAGCGAGAGAGAACGCCTGGGCTGATAGACTTCTCATTTGGCCCTCATGGTTTATGTTACTCAGGTCATCCCCCCGGAGGACTTGCATCACAAACCCACATGCTAACAACTCCCCAGCCCTTCTACTCTGCATTAACCACTTCCTGTGAGGCTCCCATAACCAGTCCTGCTGACAGCCAGCCAGGGCCAAAATAACACCTGAAAAAACAGGGACATGATTTTGTGGAAATCACTAAAGAGGAGTCCCAGAAATGAAACAAGGGAGAGGATGGTGGATGACACCTTGAGAAAAAGGTAGAAAACATTTGAAAAAGTAAGAGAGCTCATGCGTCGTTTAACACTAGAACTGCCAAAACTATCAATCTGACAGTTTTACATTTTTTTATTTGATTAACTTGATTTGAATAACCTTGAATCCACATGTCCCTCTTTTTGTCAATTTCAATATTTTACACTATCAGTACTTTGTGATAGATATCATAAACAAAAACTGAGCATTTCATCTTCAAAGCGCCATGATGTATGCATTTACTGGTAGAATTGTCGTCGGAGCTCGTCGTCGGATGATAAATGACCGGACCAAGGTACAGCGTGGTAAGCGTACATTCTCTCTTTATTTGGAAACGTAACACCGGGAAAAAACAATGAACACAAACCGAACGTAAAGCTAGTCATACAGAAAGCAACAAACAAAAGACAAGATCCCACAAAACCCAAAAGGAAACTGACAACTAATATCTGATTCCCAATCAGAGACAATGATAGACAGCTGCCTCCGATTTGGGAATCCTAACCCTAACCAAATAGAGAAATAAAAAAGGCTCTCTAAGGTCAAGTCATGAAAGGAATAGCCTACCAAAGCCACCAATCTAATAAACCCATTTTATATACACAAAGACAAAGACATGAATTAATATTTTGCTTCTGAAGGTCAAAAAAAAAAACATGATACTCAGACAATTTATTTCAAAATAACTAACGATATACGCTGAGAGTCGGGAAGCAAGTTCAGGGAGAGTGTTAATAAAATAAACATAATTCAAAATAAGAAACTAACAGCATACAGACATGAAACAGAAACAATAACACCTGGGGAAGGAACCAAAGGGAGTGATGGAGTCGAGGTGAGTCTGACGATACACAAGTGTGCGTAACGATGGTGACAAGTGTGCGCCATAACGAGCAGCCTGGTGACCTAGAGGCCGGAGAGGGAGCCCACGTGACAATAGGCGAGGCGCGGGAAACCTGTCAGTCCGGCAGAGATGTGGGAGCATGGCGACCTAGAGCGCATAAGAGTGCATACATGATGGCACCCCTCCCCGGCGCGTTCGGCTCTAGCCGCAGGACTCAAAACAAAGGGACGATCCCGGGGATCAGGAGCGGACAGGTCACCCCTGCTAATGCGTGGGAACCTGACAGACCGGCTGAGGCAGGGGAGCCTGACGAACTGGCGGAGGCAGGGGAGCCTGCCGATCTGTCAGAGGCATGAGAGCCTGTAGCGGCTCCCGGACCCAACGTCGTTCCCACCGAAACAAAAAACCCTCCCTGATACTTCCCTTTGGTGAAGTGTAATTCTGTAATGATATGCACTGAGAGTAGGGAAGCAAGTTCGGGGAGTGAGTGCTTTAATAAAATAAAAATAATCCAAAACAAGAAACACTAACAACACACAAACATGAAACAATGACACCTGGGGAAGGAGCCAAAGTGAGTGGCATTTATAGGGAAGGTCATCAGGGAAGTGAAGAGTCTGACGACGCGCAGGTGCGTGTAACAATGGTGACAGGTGTGCGCCGTAACGAGCAGCCTGGTGATCTAGAGGCCGGAGAGGGAGCCCACGTGACAACAACATAATAGCATGTTTTGAGTTGTATTTATCTGTGCTTAATAGCCGAGGCTATATGGATGCGCGTTCCAATGAAATCAACTTGTTCATTTAGCAGACATCACACGCTCATATTCCCCTACCCTACCAAAGTCAACACACATATATTTTACAGTAAGAATATAACGGAATATAACAGAATAAAATAGAAAGGGTAGGTTCATTAGAATCTGCTCTTTCTGAAAGTTTATAGCAAACAAAATGTCCTCCCTGCATGGACCTCTGTAGGCTGATCTCGAAGAAGTGATTTTTTGGGTAGGCTGCATTCTCCTTCTGTCTCAATGCACAGTGTGCTGGTCATCAAGTCTCTTTATTCTCAATTTGAACCTTAATAATAGTGTTACCCATCAGACGATTGTCAATTTAATATTGTCTTTAGGCCATTAGTATTCTTATTATATGTGTGAAATTAATTCCAATATAGTTTAGGTGTAGATTGGATGAGCCAGATGGCCACGCAACTGTTGTCTTACAGTCAGAAAATACACTATCATCTTATTTTTGTATTTACAGTCTATGGGCTTCTGGATCAATTAATACACTGATGTCCTGAGGTTTGTTATCACTTATTTTAACTAAATGAATGCATTCATTTTGCAATGTATTATTTATGGGATATTTATTATACTGACATATCAATGGTCAGAATGACAGTCAGGGCCATTCTAATAGTTATGAAATTCAAATTCATGTGCTCCAAGTGTTAAAACATTCTTCATTACGGCTTTGTGTAACGACTCTCGTGGGTTGAAGAAGGAGACCAAGGTGTACCGTGGTGGGCGTTCATGATATCTAATCAACTGAACACTGCAACAAAATAAAAAAAAGTAGAAAAAATGAATGCGCACAGTTCTGTATGGCAACAAAACAGCTAAACAGAAAATAACTCCCCACAAAACCCAAACGGAAAATCACAACTTATATATGATCCCCAATCAGAGACAACGATAGACAGCTGCCTCTGATTGGGAACCACACGAGGCAAAAACAACAAAGAAATAGAAAATGTAAATTATCCCAACCGAGTCACACCCTGACCTAACCAATCATAGAGAATAAATAAGGATCTCCAAGGTCAGGGCGTGACACTTTGTAACATCGCTGGCTGCTAAATGCCATATATTTCTGGTTTGGCTTCCACCGACGTCGGAGTCTGTCGTTAGATGATGTTAGAAGTGCAACATTGATTATGGTCTCCCTTGTTTGGTTCACTGACAAGACTTTTAGTGAAGCTTAAGGAGCGTAATGAGTTAAAATGACAGACTTGCACTTCCAAGCAGTCATTAGGGTGCAGCAACCCTACTGTCGTGCCGGGTGGGACTTTTGATTCCCGCTCACGCTGAAGCCTTGATTGCTGTGCTGGTGGGATTGTAAATACAGGTTTGACCTCCACTGCATTGGAATTAGGGGTATCGATGTTCCAACCCCACTCTCAGCGGGCTGGGTTATGAGGTCTTTGCAAGACCTACTGCTAATACCTCAGTCTAGATTACTCTTGGATTTCTGTGTTAACCCATGGCAGTAAAAGGGGCGATGAAGGTTCAGAGACTGCCACTTAGTGCTCTGTTTTGCCTTGTAAAGTGCAGCCTCTAGGCCAATGGAGAACTCCAGCAAAAAAAAAATCACAGAGCCAACATGGGCTTTTACCCGTTTCTGTGTTACTGCTCCACACGCCCATCATCATCAGAAATCATTGGGTTACCACTGGCTATCTCAATCACAATATTAAAGGACATGTTTATTTCACATCTCCAACTCTCTTGTTCACTCCCTCTTTCTCTTTATTGCCTAGGGGAAAGGGTTGGCTAACTCTGACTCCAGGTACAGAGTCTTTGGTAGTGGCTGTCCCAGTGGCTTTGGAGAAAGAGTGGCTTCCCAGAAAAAAACTAATCCATAAACATCATCAGGTTACAACCAGACCTTTACGAGCAGGCCTCGGGTCACTGCTGGACCAGGAAACACAACATATTGACAGAAACTCCACTCAGGAAATGAACCAACCCAAACAGAGTCACTGTTTCAGCCCTCCCACCAGCATTCCAGTAAGAGAGGAAAACAAATACTTGGGGTGGCTCGGGAATATGATAATGAAGGACAATGGCAAAGCGTTGGATCCTTTCGAGGCACGTGGATGATCAATGGGCCAATTGAAAGGGGGCCTGTGTGGCGAGAGTGGCAGCGTGAGTGGTATCTCTCTCTCTGATCTCTCTACAGAGAGCATTGTGTTCAAAGCCCCGCTTAATTACAGGTAGATTTGCAAAGAAGTGAACCACCTGAACAAAGGCAGCTGCAATTTAACGTGAAACAGATATATGGTTATCTACTTTGGCGTGTTCCTCACCCTTAGCCTCCTGTTCTCTGTGCGATGGCACCAGAATACTAAGCATTTGCATCCACCCAAAATGATAATGGGACGCATCTCAAATGGCACCCTATTGCCTTTATAGTGCCCTATGTGCCTTGGTTAAACATAGTGCACTATATAGGGAATATTAGGACTTAATTTAGGACTTAACCATGAACAAGGGGTTGACCACGTGTTTGAATCTCCACTTGGTTCTTGTGTTTGAATGTCCTAATGAGGAGGAGTGAAGGGCAGAGAAACTCACTCTCTACAGAACTTACAGTGGGGCTGATCAAAACAGGGTGTTGGCTGCTCCAGGCCTTTTACAAGGTGCTGCTGGATGAAGGGAGTCTGCATGAGAGCAAACACACATCTAAAGGCACACCGTGATCACTGGAATGTGTGTTATCTCTGTTTTATTTACCAGGCTCAGCAGCTACATACCAGGCTCAACCTTAAACACACACACACACAATGCAGACACACACACACATAACCCTTGCAGTGCTACTGGCTGGCCTTGATCTCGTCAGGAGTCTTTGGAATTTCTGACCCCCTGGTATGGGTCTCTCTGCTGGATTGAATCAACCTCTGCACAGACAGGCACATACCAATGCACGGACACACACACACACGCACGCACGCACACGCACGCACGCACGCACACACACACACACACACACACACACACACACACACACACACACACACACACACACACACACACACACACACACACACACACACACACACACACACACGCCCTTTGCATGCATGCAATAATATACAACAGATAAATGGAGCACCATCGATGTCAATTCCTCTCCTTTACATCCCATCTGCTCATCTCAAATGGCCATAAACAAGAGGTAAACATGGGTTTATCTGAAAACCATATGCTTAGCTGCTGCCAAGTGTCAAATGTCAGGCACATTTCATGGATGCTCACATTTGCTTGTGATATATAACATAATGTAAGTGCATGTTTAAGATAAATAGATGGCACCAAACCAGTGAAAGGGAATTCATCATGGCAAATCCCTAGCTTGAGAGAATTTATAAATACGGTGAAACGTAATAACTTAAAAAATAATGTCCCATTCATACTTTTGAAAAATAATACATTCTAACCCACTCCTCTATCTATCACACCATCTATCCATTTGTCATATGACAGACAAACAGACACACACGGTTGCACGTACAGAGAGGTATGTCACAATAGGTACAAAATATCAGCAAAACATCCCGGACTAAAGACTTAAATAAATGTGGTGTATATGATCTGCTATTAATGCCCAACGTGTGTGGACACACTGCAGCTAGAACACAACCATTACAAATCAGAAAAAGCAGTGGAATATGGAGCTTTAGATGCTTCAACATGGGCGTACAGAACTGTAGCATTTAACTGCTTAAATGGTTACTGATGCCATTACTTTGTGTTGCCATCTCAGTGCCACTCTTGTATCTCTGCTTTAATGTGTAGATGATTTGGTGTGAGGCAACGACGCCAAAATATGCATCCCAGTAGCACACTTATCAGTGCTGTTTACTAAAGCTCACGGCAACGAAGCTAAGGGTTTTCACCTGATGCACTTCCATTTGCTTATATAGTTCCTTGTACGCATTACGAGACAGATAAGAGGGTGAGAAAAGCTCTGATCTTGTCTCTTTCAAGTTCTTCAATGTGAAAAAGTATAAGTTGCACATACCTAACCTCACGGCAGTGACAAGCTACAAATGTGTATTCTAACACTTTCTCACCTGATGCATATATCAACTTGTTCATACAGTACCTTCAGAAAGTGTTTATACCCCTTAACGTATTCCAAATATTGTTTGGATTTTGTCTAGGATTTTGCCTGTGCTTGTCACGTGTGCTCCCTCTCCGGCCTCTAGGTCACCAGGCTGCTCGTTCATGGCACACACCGGTCACCAGCGATACACGCATTTGTGCATATTGACACTCAACTGGACTCCATCACCTCCTTGATCACCTGCCCTATAAGTCACTCCATTTGGTTCCTTCCCCAGGCGCCATTGTTTATGTTTCAGTTTCAAGTCTGTGTGCTGTTATAGTGTTTCTTGTTTTGGTTAATGATCCGTTTATACTATTAAAAACACTCACTCCCTGAACTTGCTTCCCGACTCTCAGTTCACAGCGTTACAGTGCTTAGCTCAATTACGTTTATTTTTATCCTGAAAAGTGCCCATTCAAGTCTACCCATAACATGATGCACACTATACTTGAAAATATGCTTGGTACTCAGTAAGTGTTGGATTTCCCCCAAACATAATACTTTGTATTCAGGACAAAAAGTGAATCGCCTTGCCACATTTGTATTACTTTAGTACCTTGTTGCAAATAGGACGCATGTTTTGGTATAGTTATATTCTGTACAGGCTTCTTTATTGTCACTCTGTCAATTAGGCTAGTATTGTAAAGTAACTACAATGTTGTTGATTCATCCTCAGCGTTCTCCTATCACAGCCATTAAATTATGTGACTGTTTTAAAGTTTCCTTCCTCTGCGGCAACTGAGTTAGGAAGGATGCCTGTGTCTTTGTAGTGGCTGGGTGTATTCATACACCATCCAAAGTGTAATTAACAACTGTGCCACGCTCCAAGATATATTCAATGTCTGACCTTCTTTGTAAGATATTGGAAAACCTCCCTGTTCTTTGTTGTTGAATCTGTGTTTGAAATGCACTGCTTGACTGAGGGTCTGAATACTTAGTGACTCAAGACATTTCAAAATAAATACATTACAAATAATAAAAAACTATTTTACGAAATATATAAAAAAAAAAACATAATTCCAATTTGACATTATGGGTTATTGTGTGTCAGTGACAAAACATCTGAATTTAATCCATTTTAAATTTGGGCTGTAGCAAAAACATTTTGAAAAAGTCAAGGGGTGTGAATACTTTATGATTTTCAGAAACTTCAGAAATAATAAGATGAGAAAAAGGTGAGAAAAAGGTGAACCAAGATTTAGTTAAGACTTTTGCACTCACGATCACAGCAGTCAACTCTCAGTTTCATCATCATGTGAAAACGAAAATGTGTGTCGTGCCTGTTTCCTCAGACTAAGTCTTTACCTGATTTAGATTGATCTGTTTAGGTGTGACAGGACTGGTGCTGGGGAAAGTTCAGAAATCCCACGGTGCAGGCAACAGACACAGCGATTGAATCTAAGTCTTCAGAGTGCCAGGCAGGGAAAAAGCCGGGGTTCATCTTGAAAGGGAGATGGACTGCTTATGGTCGTCCATAATTGATGACGTCGGAGGACAAGTTGGCTGGGAGTTGAGTCGGGGTAATAGAAAGCACCAGGCCTGCCACACGCCTCAACCCTCCTACCCAGCCCAGGAACTCTTATCTCGGGCTGCAGCTCGGCCTGTCGAGGCGGGGTTGCTTGTGAGATGTGTGGGGAACAGCGGGAGCGAGCCTGTTGTGATGTTTGTCAAAAAAATGTAAGTTGCTACAGAAAAAGACAGAAAGTGGGAGAGTGAAAGCAAGAGAGACAGTCAGCCAACATCAGAACAACAGCCCCCCACCAAAAAACAGTAGGGGTCTTTAATCCCCCCCGACCCAGGCAAATCATTACACTGACTCACCCAGCTGAAAGGGAGTTTATGTTGAAACGGAACTGGAAATGGAATATAGTTTAAATTCTTATATCTTCTTGTTTTTCTTTTCAAAAAAAGATTTGACATCCTTTAGAGGGTTTGTGTGTTTTTGTGGGTGATATTAGTTGCTTTCCTTCAGAGGAAAGTCAGATTGTATATTTAACTGTAGAATAAAAAAATATTCAACTGCTTAGATCAACAAAATAAACAATGGTATGGTCCTAGTGCTGGAATATGGTGGAACTGTCCATTGCGCTGCTCAATCGTCAACCAACTAACAGGCGATGATTTTGGCAAGTACTCAGACATGCAAGATACAAAGTGTTTTCAAGCATAAGCAACATGCAAACTGCTTGGCAGCGTTTTCAAGGATTACAACTTCAACCAAACATATAAGAGACACATAGATGAACATGGGTTTTTAGGGATTCAGTTCAGCAAAAACATTTCAATTCCACAACACTCTAAAAAGTCTATAACCTTTCAAGTATTCTCCAACAGCCAAACCACATCAGTATAAATGGGAATATCAGAAACATAGCAAAATAAAGTCATGAAACTTCCAAGAGAGTCTATCCAGGGCCCTGTTTGCCGATTGCGATGGAACTTAGGCTAAAAGTGTTTTAACTTATGCATCGTAAAAAGAACGACTGAAGATGTCACACCCCTTTCCTAGAACACCACGAAGTGCACTCATGACAAAGTGAAACTAAACTGTGTAGTTACATGAACTGTCCTGTACTGAACATGATTCCATAATATATAGACAGGCTAAAAATCTCACTGTAACTCTTAAATGTTTTCAAAGTCATGTTTTTTTTTTTTATATACAGTTTTCCCATCAAGAGATACATATTCTGTAGGCTATTATGAATGTAATTGTTTGTATGTTATGGATTGTCATGCTATTTTGTATGCAATGTTTGATTAGGTAAATAAAGCCAAAGTCGCTCCGTTCGCTATTTATAAAATATCAACTTGACCTAAACATAGGATGTTATAATAATGTTTTTCATCATTGCTGTACAAAATATTGATTGTAGCATAATGGCAGGCAGGATTTGAGCTTCAAGTAGGTCTACATATATTTTACAATTCAATAATTAAACATCAAGTAGCTTAGCCTGTAGACCTTTAGGATATTGGTTAGGCTTCAGTACAATGTGTGAGCTTTCAGATAATAGTAGCCTATAAGCCAAATAGATAAGAATATTGAAGCGACTCAGGTGTAGCCTATGGCTAATTTCTAGGTAAATCTAGCGATTGCACATGTGAAAGTCAATATGTAGCCTAATTATTACATATTCTCTGTTTAGATCATTTTATTTTTTGGAATATAGTGTCAAAAGACACAGGTGTCTGTAATCATGGCCAAGAGTGGCCTAATATCATTTGTTAATTATCAAATATTAAAATGGCATACAAAGGGAGCCAAAGGGAGCAAGGGTCCTTAAGTTAAAGATCCAGGCAGCCTCTCGTTTTAACAATACATTATCAAGGTCACCCCCTCTCCTAGGGAGGTGGACATGTTCGATGCCAATATAACGCAGAGACGAAATAGAGTGGCCTGCCTCCAAGAAGTGGGCCGCAACTGGGTAAGTAAAGTTTTTACACCTAATGGTGCTACGATGCTCTGAGATACGTACTTTTAATTCGCTCTTTGTTTTTCCCCACATCATTTTTACCACAAGGACAAGTTATAAGATAAATAACTGCCTTAGTGGAGCACGTAATAACACCTTTGATTGGGATCAATTTCCCTGTTTGTGGGTGTTTGAAGGATCTACATTTATAAGTGCCAATGCATTGAGCACAGCCATTAGGCGCAAATAGACGTTGTTCAGGAATATCTTGGGGTGGTAAATCAGAGTGTACCAATTGGTCTCTGTGGTTTCTGCCCCGCGAGAATACAACCAAGATAAGGTCCGAAAACACATTACCGAGACTATCATCGGATTTTAGAATATGCCAATGTTTGTGAACAATTCCCTTAATTTGTTCAGAACGCTTTGAATAGTGGGTAGTTAGAACACAATAATGCGTCTTTTTGCGAGACTGACCTTGAAAAAGGTCACGTCTTGTTTTGTTTTGAATTTTCTCAATGGCAATATTAATCTGATCATTTTTGCAGCCCCTCTCCTTGAACTTTCTTTGCGTCTCAGCCATATTTCTGTCAATTCTTTTTTTTTTGCAAATTATTTTGATTCGACAGGATTGGCTGTAGGGCAAACTATTTTTCAAGGGAAGTGGGTGACAACTATCAGTCCTCAACAAACTGTCACGATCAGTAGGCTTCCTGTAAAGATCAGTGTATAGAACATTATCTTCACACAAGATCAGAAGATCACGAAAACGGATTTGACGTGTATCAGATTGCATAGTAAATATCAAATGATCAGAACAGGAGTTAAGAAAAGCATGTAATGCCTGGAGCTGTTTTGCATCACCCCTACATAGAACAAAAATATCATCAATATACCGTTTCCAAATAATGATGTTAGGCAAGAAAACATTTTTGAGAGGATTGAAAATAGACTGTTTCTCCATGTAACCCACATACAAATTAGCATAGTTAGGAGCCATGGGGGATCCCATAGCAGTACCTTTCGTCTGAATGAAGAAATCATTTAGAAACATGAAATAGTTACTTTTACCACCATCAACAAAAGACAGTACTGTGCAGCTGTCTTCGTCAACCTGGCCAAGGCCATCGACTCTGTCAATCACCAAATGTTTATAGGCAGACTCAATAGCCTTGGCTTCTCAAATGACTGCCTTGCCTGGTTCACCAACTACTTCTCAGATAGAGTTCAGTGTGTCAAATCGGAGGGCCTGTTGTCCGGACCTCTGGCAGTCTCTATGGGGGTGCCACAGGGTTCAATTCTCTGTATATAACAAAGTCGCTCTTGCTGTTGGTGATTCTCTGATCAACCTCTACGCAGATGACACCATTCTGTATACATCTGGCCCTTCTTAGGACACTGTGCTAACAAACCTCCAAACGAGCTACAACACTCCTTCCGTGGCCTCCAACTGCTTTTAAATGCTAGTAAAACTAAGTGCATGCTCTTCAACGGAATGCTTCCCGCACCCTCCCGCCCGACTAGCATCACTACTCTGGACGGTTCTGACCAAGAATATGTGGACACCTACAAATACCTAGGTGTCTGATGAGACTGTAAACTCTCCTTCCAGAATCATAAAGAATCTCCAATCCAAAATTAAATCTGGAATTGCAACAAAGCCTCCTTCATTCATGCTGCCAAACATACCTCGTAAAACTGACTATCCTATTGATCATTGACTTCGGCAATGTCATTTACAAAATTGCCTCCAACACTCTACTCAGCAAACTGGATGTAGTCTACCACAGTGCCATCCATTTTGTTACCAAAGCCCCATATACTACCCACCAATGCGACCTGTATGCTCTCGTTGGCTGGCCCTCACTACATATCCGTCGCCAAACCCACTGGTTCCAGGTCATCTATAAGTATTTGCTAGGTAAAGCTCCACCTCATCTCAGCTCACTGGTCACCATAGCAACACCCACCCGTACCACGACATCCAGCAGGTATATTGCAGTGGTCATCCCCAAAGCTAAAATTTCACTTCACCGCCTTTCCTTCCAGTTCTCTGCTGACAACGACTGGAACAATTTGCAAAAATCTCTGAAGCTGGAGTCTTATATCTCCCTCTCTAACTTTAAGCATCAGCTGTCAGAGCAGCTTACCGATCACTGTACCTGTACACAGCCCATCTGTAAATAGCACACCCAACTACCTCATCCCCATATTATTACAAACCCTCTTGCTCTTTTGCATCCCAGTATTTCTACTTGCACATCTGCACATCTATCACTCCAGTGTTAATGCTAAATTCTAAATATTCTGCCACTATGGCCTATTTATTGCCTTACCTCCCTAATCTTCTACATTTGCAAACGCTGTACATATATTATTCTATTTTTATTTTCTATTGTGTTATTGACTATGTTTATTTGTGTAGCTCTGTGTTGTTTTTTTGTCGCACTGCTTTGCTTTATCTTGGCCAGGTCGTAGTTGTAAATGAGAACTTGTTCTGAACTGACCTACCTGGTTAAATAAAGGTGGAATATATATATATATATATTTTTTTTAAATAACAAATTCTTACTTGCAATGGCATCCTACCCCAGCCAAACCTGGACGACGCTGGGTCAATTGTGTACCGCCCTATATGGGTCTCCAAATCACGGCCTGATTGGGATTCAGTCTGGATTCAAACCAGGGACTACTGTGATGTCTCTTGCATGGAGATGCAGTACCTTAGACCGCTGCGCCACTCAGGAGACCGAACATAGAGTCATTGAACACTGGTCACTTTGATAATGTTAATTGTTCTGAAATGGTTTCTGTAGTTATAAACAGATAAGATTAGCAGTCCTGCAACATTATTTTGTTATTTAATTTACATGACCAAAAGTATGTGGACGTCAGAGATGCTCGTCAAACATCTCCTTTCAAAATCATGGGTATTATTATGGAGTTGGTCCCACCTTTGCCGCTATAACAGCATCCACTCTTCTGGGAAGGCTTCCCACAAGACGTTGGAACATTTCTGCGGGGACAGTTGGCGTTCCAAGTCATCCTAAAGGTGTCCGATGTGTTTGAGGTCACAGCTCTGTGCAGGCCAGTCAAATTTGACCACCAAGATCTTGACAAACCATCTATGTATGGACCTCGCCTTGTGCACGGGGGCATTGTCAAGCTGAAACAGGAAAGGGCCTTCCCCAAACTGTTGCAAGAAAGTTGGAAGCACAGAATTGTCTAGAATGCAATAATGTTAAGATTTCCCTTCACTGGAACTGAGGGGGCAAGCCCGAACCATGAAAAATAGCCCCAGACCATTATTCCTCCTCCACCAAACTTTCAAGTTGGCACTATGCATTGGGGCAGGTAGCATTTTCCTGGCATTCGCCAAACCCATATGGGTCCATCAGACTGCCAGATGGTGAAGTGTGATTCATCACTCCAGACAACGGGTTTCCACTGCTCCAGAGTCCAATGGCGGCAAGCTTTACACCACTCCAGCCAAAGTTTGGCATTGTGCATGGTGATCTTAGGCTCGTGTGTGGCTCCTCGGCCATGGAAACCCATTTTCGGGTGCTGATGTTGCTTTCAGAGGCAGCTTGGGACTCGGTAGTGAGTGTTGCAACCGTGGACAGATCTTACATTTTTTATACGCGCTACACACTTCAGCGGTCCAGTTCTGTGAGCTTGTGTGGCCTACCACTTTGCGGCTGAGCCGTTGTTACTCCTCTTCACAATAATATCACTTACAGTTGACCGAGGAAGCTCCAGCAGGGCAGAAATTTTACGAACTGACTTGTTGGAAAGGTGGCATCCTATGACGGTGCAACGTCGAAAGTCACTGAGCTCTCCAGTAAGGCAATTCTACTGCCAATGTTTGTCTATGGAGATTGCTTGGCTGACTGCTCGATTTGACACACCTGTCAGCAATGGGTGTGGCTGCAATAGCAAAACCCACTAATTTTGTATATATATTGCAATTTGGAAACCTTTGAAAACCTAAGCGTAAGTGTTTACTCGGTTTATATGTAAAAACTGCATTATCGACATCAACAGATGATCCCTGCGTACACATAACTACACATCAAAATACACATCAATATTCACATCAGTACAGGCCAATACAGAGAGGGAATTATATCCCCCCAGGCTCTCGGGAATGAAGCACATGGACGTCTATTTCACATTCCACTCAGGTTGGGTGGGCCCTGCCACCTGGAGCTCACCAGATATGCACGCATAGTAAGTACTGTATTGGCATTCTATTTTTCCAATAGTTGGTATTTCACTTTCAAAGTAGGCCATCACTGAAGCACAGAGCACTTTCACTGCCTACCAATTTCATCAGAGCGAAGATAAGTGGTCTCCATCGCTTGCTTGTTCTAACCACCTTGCATTCTCTGTCTCTCTCTCTCTCCCTCTCTCTGAGACATTAAAAAGACATCACACTGCGGTTTGTGTGTGTGTTTATGTCATCATCACCATCCAAATCTTATCTCACTGTGGTAAGTCCACACTACAGTATTAATATCAGTCATACCCAAACTGTATGGTTCAGAATATAAGATTCTGAGAATCTCCCTCTCTCCCCCTCTCGATCCCCCTGTCTCTCTCTCATCCTCCCTCTCTCTTAGGCAAGATGCCTCCCATGTAGTTTATCTTATCTGATATGAAGCTCAAGAAAAACATTCCCCAAGGCCGGCTTGGGCCTTATGTGACTCCAGGGATTTGGGAGCAGCAAGGAAGCCCACACTCACTTCTCACCTCCCCCACTGAAGCACACAGTTTACGACTGTAGAATACAATATGTGGAACTCCCTGTTGTCAGTTCCATTGCTTCTATTGGGTTCCATTACTTTACATTTATTGCATCAAATAAATCCACATCAATATATGATTTGTATTCATTCTAATTCTCTGAACTCCGCAGGTTTTATGATCCCAGAAAGAGTAGATTGACACTAACTCAAAAACCTGTGGCGCTATATCATCACATACAGTGCGATGTTATGTAAAAAAAAAAATGAATTATCGTCTGTGTGTAACTTATTATTTTCACAGAATCCAATTCCGCAAACATTAATTTGACTAGATTTGAATCATTTGGAAAGCTCGGGCTTTATTATTGGGTTCAGTCTGGCATGTTAAATCTCACTTCAGGTGCAAAAAGGGAAATGAATGAGCTACAGAGAAATGCTTCTCAGCATTTCCTGTTGTCCTGTCTTGGGCTGCACCCACGAATAAACATGAGTACAAACATACAACTAGAGCACCGCTATTCCGATTAGATTAAAAACAGCCCAGCAAGGCTACAACAATGGCAAATTCTACACCTGAAGGTAGCATGTTAACTACATAAAATAACACTGGACAAAGAGCGAGCTCTATTTCTTTTGGTTTTTGCCTGTTTTTTTTCGGTTAGCTTACATTTACATTTACATTTAAGTCATTTAGCAGACGCTCTTATCCAGAGCGACTTACACATTTTGTTTATCTATAGCAACAAATTCAAAGATTTTACTGAGTTACAGTTCATAGAAGGTTATCAGTCAATTTAAATAAATTCATTAGGCCCTAATCTATGGATTCCACATGACTGGGCAGGGGCACAGCCATGGGTGGGCCTGGCAGGGCATAGGCTCACCCACTGGGGAGCCAGGCCCAACCAATCAGAATGAGTTTATACCCACAAAATGGATTTATTACAGACAGAAGTACTCCTTAGTTTCATCAGCTGTCCGGGTGGCTGGTCTCAGACGATCACGCAGGTGAAGAAATTGGATGTGGAGGTCCTGGGCTGGTGTGCTTACACATGGTCTGCGGTCGTGAGAAGGCTTGAACATACTCAATTCTCTGGCAACAGCTCTGGTGGACATTCCTGCAGTCAGCAAGCCTATTGCACACTCCCTCAAAACTTGAGAAATCTTTGGCATTGTGTTGTGTGACAAAACTGCACATTTTAGAGTGGCCTTTTATTGTCCCCAGCACAAGGTGCACATGTGTATTGACCATGCTGTTTAATCAGCTTCTAGATATACCACACTCGTCAGGTGGATGGATAATTGAGGCAAAGGATAAATGCTCACTAACAGTTATGTAAACAAATTTGTGCACAACATTTGAGAGAAATAAGCTTTTTGTGTGTATGGAAAATATCTCAGATCTTTAATTCCAGCTCATGAAACAAGAGACCAACTATTTTCATGTTGCATTTATATTTTAGCTAAGTATATTGTTCATCAAGAACTAGGGTCAGATATTTTCCGGGAATTTGAGGAATTTGGCTTAATTCATTAAAAAATGTTAAGCCTTTTTTGTGTTATACACATAAGGCAATTCTAGGTCTTGTGGCACATTTTCGTTAAACTATCCCCAATTCAATGGAATTGCAACCCTCTGCATGCACTGTGCATTCTTCCATCACATCTACAGCTGATTCTCAAGATTTTGCACACTAATAATGTGCTATTGAGCTCACGCTACTACACTGTCTGAGTCAAGGACTACATGCTTTCTGGAAAGTTTTGATTACAATACTGGGTGGGGTGAATACATTTTACAAGGCATACATGTTTTTTTGTTAACTGCGGTAGTAAATGGTATCCTACAACAAAGTGTGTTTAAATAATTTCTAACTTTTTAACAATTTCTGCTAGTTGGTTTTGGGGTTCTAGCTTGCTTGAGCATGCTAACTAAGGAGTGTTAATTCACCTGTTTCCATACATTTTTCATTGTAAAACATTTATCTTACAAAGGAGTTGTTTAATATAACTGCTTAACTATTTATCTGTACATGAAATTGTATTTGGGTTTAAAAAACGTTTTTTTTTTATCATCTTTACAGGAAAATGCCTGTAAAAACACTGTGCCAAATCAAATGTGAAGAATGCAACACAGATTCAGAATAATCTGACCAAGCGCATAAAGTTCCCTCAGCACTCACAACATCTTGACAAAAGTCCCTCTACTTCCATTCAAGGTGAAAATGATGAATCAGACACCTCATCGATAGCAACAGCTCATGGTCCACCTGGAATCAGAAGTTTTTATTTTACTCAATGGAGGAACGTAGTCAGAGAAATGCTGATGAATGTCTTGACAATGAGACACCCTCAAGAAGGTTGGAAAGTGACAGTGAAGATGAGGCCTTAGCGTCTGATGTTCAAGAGGTGGACATTGAGGAGGTCCAGGGAGAAGACATGGAAGCCTGAGAGGAAGACAACCAAAGCTTAAGTTTCTAGACTATCATTTTACAGATATATGTCAAACATTTTTTGGGGAGATACGATAGATCATTGGGGATCATTCAATATTACCTTTATTTTGTTCATCCCATGTGAAGAGTCAACTCATTTAATTAAAGTTCAATTCGTAACTAAATTGTTTTTTAAATTTATATTGGAAGGATTTAATTATTTACAATTATGTCTACTTACGATAAGGTAAAATGTTTATGTTTCTGTCTCCATATGATATGGTAAATATATCCAATGCAAAAAATGTCTACATTTAAATGGTATTAATATTAATTTGCATATATTTCTATTAATTCCCATACATTCCCGCTAATTCCTACGGAAAGTTTCCACCTCAGAATTTTCCCGAAAATGTGCAACCCTATCCAGAACAGATACAAGCCATATTGAAAGAATTGTTAACATTACACCGAGCATGCAATGCATACTGTGTAACGATTTTCGTCCTCCTCTTCTGAGGAGGAGTAGGAAGGATCAGACCAATACGCAGCGTGGTAAGTGTTCATCATATTTTTTATCAAAACTGAACACTACACAAAATGAAAACGAAACAGTTCCGTGTGGAAAACACAGACACAGAAAATAATCACCCACAACCAAAATGGGGAAAACAGGCTACCTAAGTATGATTCTCAATCAGAGACAACGATCAACAGCTGCCTCTGATTGAGAACCATACCAAGCCAAACACAGAAATACAACATAGAAAAAAGAACAGACTACCCACCCCAACTCACACCCTGACCAAACTAACACAAAGACAAAATAAAGGAACTAAGGTCAGAACGTGACATACTGTTTCAAATTAGCTGTTTATCATTATGATGTTGTTAGCAATATGACAAAATTATAAAAATTGTCATATTGCATACCAACTATGACATGTGTCTATCTATATATTACTACGGTACACACCACCAACACCACAGACAGAGACCATACCCCACCATGGGGAGCTAGGTTAAGTAGGCCCATTGGCAACAGCAATCAACCTCCACCATCATCCAATGAGGTCACTTGCCTCCCTGTGTTTGGGTAAACATTCTAACACGGCTGATGGGTCTCCCCCGAACAATAGGGGGCCATTACATGAGACAATATGTTCTAAAACAGCCAAGAGGCTTCCTCCAATAGCCAGTAAAAAAAAACAGCTGTTCCATTTCAAGCTAGCTGAGCCTCACCGGAAGAACCCCCCCACCCACAATGCTTATTTGGGCCATATTTATTGATGCAGCAATAAACACAAAGGATCAATTTAGGCGGGAGCCTCGCAATCTATGCCATGTCAATCCTGTTTACGATGTTCTAGGGAGCAGTAGGGCGAGTGGAGACTGCATTATCACTGCTTTCCAGCAGTGCCAATCCCCACAGCGAAGATGATTGTACATTTCCTTTTCAACCCCCCCTCTACTCTAGTCTCCTTGGCGGCACCCCTTTTCATCACCTCCCCCATCACTTAGAATGTCTGCTTTCCATTTAGAATGTCAGGGAGGATGGTGGAGGTGGTAAGGTTCAGTGGGCTAGTCCAGGCCCTGGTTGATGCCTCTCAGGATATGGGGAGTGAAAATACCACCTCCTGATGGGGAGGAAATAAGACACCTAATGATTATGGACGGTCAGAACACATATTTTCTTTTTTATCAGCCCCCGGAAGATATGGATGGAAATGGGTTCTCCTAGACGCTCCTATATGGCAGCTTCACATGTCTCACGTTTTCAAAGTAAACTATATGATAGTCCATATATTGTGAGAGGCATACGTGCTATAGGGAGGCATGGGGATGACAAAGAGGTTGCATGCCGTAAGCCATACTACTGAACAATTATTCCAGCAAGAATGTATGCTATATAAGGGCTGTTTTTCACTGTGATAGAATCAAGCTTCATTTCCTGCATATCTGGATTTGATAATCTTGAAATAATAGAGAATACAGTCTGGGACATTTACTCAGTGCCTTTCCTTTTAGTCGATTTGGATTATTTTACTCATTGACCTGCTGCAAGGATGCATCTCTTCATCACTGACAGAATCACTCAAGGGAGAGATATACAAGAGAAAAAAGAGAAGTCTTCTATAACGGAAAGTACAGTACCCTACTACACAACAACGAAATCCTGTCTCACCCAGATATAGCCTTCCACAAATGGACATCTGGTACCCTCCCAATACTGCCCCTCCAATTTTTATTCCTAATTATGAGCTATTTAGCTGATAATGGTGTAAACGGCTTTCTTTGCCCTCCGGCTACGGAACAATTTGTGAAAGCAAAAAAAAAATGTCTCACTCGAAATCTTCAATTAGGGAAGGGAAAAGACTCGGCAGGGGGAAGAAAGAAAGGGTCAAGTTGGCCGCCTTATATTGGAAGATATGATGCAAGGCTGGGCTAGTAGAATCCACTCTCTCCATCAGAGCAAGGCACCTGCTTGCAGCATTGAAATGCCCAGATTTGCAATGCAAGATAATAAACTGCAGTATGCATGAGCTCCATTGTACAGGTTATCCTTGAAATCCAGGGGGGGGGGGGACTACTGTGTACCTCTCATTATGTGTGGTGGGAAGAGACGGAGCCTTCTATCGTCCCCCCAAGGCTAATGAACCGGTGAAGGGAACCTTAGTGGAGTTTCATCCCTTTCATTTCACATGTAATCTGACAACCGATCGTCAGTGCTGCATGCCCACTATCGTCGCGGTGGCACACGCGCACACATTCCCTGCATGTTTCAGTCATCAACGACTCGGCGCGGGCCGCCGTGACAGCTCTCAGGGTGCGACGTGCGGGTTAGCAGGGTGGGTGTCTCAGGTCTCTGACGGAGACTCGCAGGCGGGCCCTGTCAGTAACAGGCCTAGAGCAGATGCCAACTCTCAACCCCGAATGAGGAACAGCGAGAGAGGGCCATGAGGATGTACCGCAGTGGTTTTCATGACGATATCTCAGCGGCAGGTCCACAGAAACAAACACCACGCTGAAAACAACACAAACGGATCATTCAATCCGTTTCAGTGTGGTCTACGGGGTGTTGTGTTAGGAATGATACGGCAACACCCACAAGGATGTCACGATGGCTTCATAAAGGTGTTATGAATGCCTATGTAGACCGTACCCCTTTGCGTTAAGTTACTACTCAGAAGAAGCACAAGGGTACCCACAACTCCCAATTGAACACAACACATGCAACAAACTCCCACAACAGAGTCAACAGGCACGGCTCCAGTATCTAAATTAAAAGAAAGCATTTTGCAAGACACAAAACCCGAACATAGGTCTTACATCTTAGAGCCTGTTGCACAAACGCAACTGTTATTTTCTCTACGAGAGCATCTTTATTAGATGTGTGCTTTGGGTCCTCCCCCCCCCCTCTCCTTCAGGAGCCAAATAACACACTGATAAGTTCCACAGTCCCTCCCACCAGAGCTCCACAATGTGCAAACACAGCTCTCTCTCTCTCTCTCTCCTCTGGATTAAAAGCTCTTAATTGTCCCTAATTATACAAACTCATTGTTTTTTTCTCGATGTCTCTGCATTTCTCTGGGTTTTCTTTCCCTTTCCACGGGGCCGTAAACCGTGTTTCGGGACCGGATTTAATAAGCACTGTTGCCTTGTGAGGGTTTCTGGCTTAATGGGTGCAAGGGCTTGCTTGATAAGTCTCCATTTCATCACACACACTTTATTAATTCATTATATAATAAAAACTTTGAGCAATTTGCTTTCCTTAATGGCTTCTTTTAGCAAGAGATTTGCGGCCAATTAATTCCGTCGCCAGGGTAATACCGCTCCTTTGTTAAGCGGAGTATGTCGAGAGTGACGTCAGGGTATCCACGTTTCGGGGGCACAGAGCATTGTGGATCATTTGGTTAATAATATTTATGATTTTACATGAATAATGCATGTGGTACAGTATACACACACACATCACAAATAGATACATTATCCACACAGCATTCAAATGATTACAAGGATATATTTAATGAATACTAAGGAAGGTACAGTAGGTCTTCATGAACACCCAAAGGCAGCTAAGGTTTGTTTCAATTACAAGCTATTTGGGGCAACAACAAAAAACGACTGATGCTCTCCCTTTTGAATCTGTGGGTAGCATCAACGAATCCCGCTTCCTTCTACTTAAGAGACCTACTAACAACCCTCAGACAACCTAACCCACCCAGGTCGGTTGGCTACCTATACACAGGTAGCGGGGTTTAATCTCTCGTTAACCCCTCGCACAGCCAGTCCAGCCTCTCCCCCGGCGAGCCGTACAGGAATAATTCAGGACAATTAATAGACAAATTCCGCCAGTGTGATGAATGGGCTTGACTTGACGTGGCTCTCGGGGGAACCCCGTCACTGCACTGACCACCCGTCTTCCTCTCCTGAGAAGGCGGCAGACTGGGCAATTTACTGTACAGTGGGGAAGTGTGGCTGGAGAATGAGACGGGTGTTGAACATATATTATGGATGAAGACAAATATGTCGACCTATTGTTGTATGTTGTCCATAACCATATGTCAGGAAGAACTGCAAACACAAACAGGCAAAAAAACAACACAAAAATGATTGTAAGTAAACAGTAACAAGAGTGCATGACCTAACTGAAGTAAACACATATAAAATAGAAAAGGGAAAGGGGGATACCTAGTCAGTTGTACAACGGACTGCCTTCAGGATTCGATGCCGAAACCTTTAGTTTACTGGCCCGACGTTCTAACCACTAGTACTCGAAAGACTATAACACAGGAAGTGAAGAAGTGAGAAGCCAGCTGATATTGTGCCTCTGTTTCAGTCTAATGAATCCCCTGCACATACACAGGCGAGGGTCCCCAGAGCTCTGTGCACATATCTGTGTCCTTGATTACTCATTATAGCTGACTGGCAACTCACTTCGGCCAACAGAGACAGGAGTGAACCAGACCTCCATTCCCCTCTATGCAAACAAACAAACACACCCCACACAGGTATTGTTCTCATACACCCGAACACATGCGGAAAGAGAATAAAAGAGAAGGAGAGACAGAGAGAGAGTGAGAGAGCGAGAGAGATGGAGAACGAGAGAGAACGAGACCGAGACACCAAGAAGAGTAAGGTGATGGGAGAATACCAATGTCAGTCAGTAAGCAGGCCGGTCCTCAGGATGCAGTGCGAACCCTGAGCATGCAGGTAATACACTGTGAGGGGTTGGCAAAGGTCTGGATTCATTTTAATAAGGGCCTGGGAGACCTGCGATGCTACTTGACGCTCAGAAACTCGGAACATCAATAGACGACGCCGTGTGTGAAACGATCTTCAAGTCTGTCGTAACAATTTAGAGCGGACATTTCCCAGAGTAAAAAGGATATGTGAACTTGTGTTCTATTATTCCACCATCCACTGCTGTGAGAGTCTATCAAGCTTGATTGGTCAAGTTCATAAATATAATTACTATGAAAGGTGGTAATAGCATTTATTGTTACCATTAAAACCCCAACTGAATTTGGGGATGAATACCATTTCAACAGAAATAAATAAAAGAAGAGGTATAGAAGTAGATAGAACCAGAGAGTGGAGCTATGGTGAGGGACGTCTAGCTACAGGAGGAGTCAAAAGGCATCACACTAAAACACTGGGGTTGAATTGAATCAATGCCCTGCAACCCAGCTGCAGCAGGATGTGTGTGTATGTGTGTTTGTGTGTGAGAGATAGAGTGTGTGTGTGTCTGATCCTCCCGCCCATGATATTGAATGCATCTAGCAGGAATACATTTGGTGTCAAACAAGCGTCTCAATGAACAGGGGTTAGCAAGGTCTGACCCCGGCACAGTTGACTCTGCACCACCCCAGGGCCTAATCCTTTTTCACTTATCAATCATTTACACAGCTTTCAAGTGTAGCCCTCAACCCCCCAACTTCCACAGTATGAGTGCCAATATTAACCTTCACACTCAAACAAACCTGTGGAGAACTGGGGAGGATGGTGTAGAAGTGTCACAAGCAGATAGACTAATCCTTCGAAAACCTGAGTGAAAATAATGTCTATGAGTGCTACAGGGCAAGCGCATAGGGAAGTGAAAGGGAAGTAAGTTGAGTAAGTTGTCCAGTGAATGATCAAATGTAAGTCTTGTGGATGTTTCTGTCACACCCTGATCTGTTTCACCTGTCCTCGTTATTGTCTCCACCCCCCTCCAGGTGCCGCTTGTCTTTCCCAGTGTATTTATCCCTGTGTTTCCTGTCTCTCTGTGCCAGTTTGTCTTGTACGTCCAAGTGAACCAGCATTTTTTTCCCCGGGTTTCCTGCTTGGCCTTTTCTCCTTTTTCTAGTCCTCCCAGTTTTGACCCTTGCCTGTTTCTGGACTCTGTACCCGCCTGCCTGACCATTCTGCCTGCCCTGACCTCGAGCCTGTCTGCCACTCTTTACCTTTACCTATAATTTCCACCCGGCACAGCCAGAAGAGGACTGGCCACCCCTCATAGCCTGGTTCCTCTCTAGGTTTCGGCCTTTCTAGGGAGTTTTTCCAAGCCACCGTGCTTCTACACCTGCATTGCTTGCTGTTTGGGGTTTTAGGCTGGGTTTCAGCACTTTGAGATATCAGCTGATGTAAGAAGGGCTATGTAAATAAATTTGATTTTATTTATCCGTTATTTTACCAGGTAAGTTGACTGAGCACACATTCTCATTTGCAGCCACGACCAGGGGAATAGTTACAGGGGAGAGGAGGGGGATGAATGATCCAATTGTAAACTGGGGATTATTAAGTGACCGTAATGGTTTGAGGGCCAGATTGGGAATTTAACCAGGAGTTAACCGGGGTTAACAACCCTACTCTTACAATAAGTGCCATGGGATCTTAAATGACCTCAGAGAGGTCAGGACACCCGTTTAACGTCCCACCCGAAAGATGGCACGCTACACAGGGGCATGCCCTGGGGCATTGGGATTTTTTTTTACATGTATTTTTTAGACCAGAGGGAAGAGTTCCTCCTACTGGCCCTCCAACACCACTTCCAGCAGCATCTGGTCTCCCCATCCAGGAACTGACCAGGACCAACCTTGCTTAGCTTCAGAAGCAAGCCAGCAGTGGTATGCAGGGTGGTATGCTGCTGGCATTGACTTGATTCTGGTCTTTCTAAAGTGTGTCATACAAAGTATAGGCTACATCTCTTCTTTGACAATGGACACACTGTTCATTACAGAGGCGCACGCACTGTGTTTTGCAAGGCAATGGAAGAAAAAAAACTAGTTCAAACAAAACTAGGGTCATCGGCTATGGGGTTACAAAAGACAGGATCTGCTTCTACAAGATCCACAATCAACACTTGATTGTGTCTGTCACTTTACGTCTCTTTTTAGTGAACACGTAAAAACACTGAATTCAGCAAATGAAGCATTCTTCGAAAACTGAGAATAGACTGGAATTTTACAGGAGTTCCAGTCGTCGTGAGTAATGATAATTCACAGAACAACAATGAGCTTGTAAACTCTACATGCACAATGGAAACAGAGCAGTAAGTGAATATATTACATTCCGTGACTACAACAAGACTTTATGGAGACGTCCCTCTTTCGCGTATTTCAGGTGTGTTTGAATGATTTTTAGTCACTAGACTGACTAGAGCATATCTAAATGTGTCAATTTACAGTATAAACCATTTTAATGTGACTGTCACAGAGCATTTAATTAGCCTAACTCACACATTCTCTCTAGGACTTATTCTAGGCTTTCCCATATGGACAAGAAGTTTTCTGAAACATTAGCATCTGGACACTAGCCATCTGCATTAACAATCCATTCCTAATTCATTACGTCTCTTTTTCACAATTGGATCAGGAGCACATGGCATGTTTGTCTAGAGTAGTGGACTAAACCCTAGACAGCCTCTTCAAAACACTACTAAAGCTGCTGGGAAAATGGATATTGATAGAAAATAGGATCAATAATCAATCATATTTAAAGATGCCAAAGAGGGAAGATGAAACCGTGTATGATTGAGGTGAAAAGGACAAGGGGGTGAAAAGGACAAGGAGACTGAATCCCCCCTTCACGGTGAAAAAAAATTTGGCCATAGTCCTGTCTTTAACAAACAATAAGTATGGAGATGAGCAGAGAGGTCATCCAAGAGCGGTCAGTTTATTTTCTAATTATGCGCCGTGGATGATGTCTGAATGACCCAATGACCCATAATCTTGTGCCCACCCTCAGCCCAGATGTAAGCAGTGCTGGGACAAACCCTGGAGGATTGGGAGATCCCTCCCTCGATGTTTGTCCGGGTCAAGACACCAACGGCGGGCCAAGCGGTGCTGGAATGCCCCTACATTGTGAGTCTGTGCTCCTTTGTATGGCTGACAAATGGAGTGGCTACTGATGCAATGTGGGGAAGGAGGAGGGGAGATGGGGCCCCACAATGGCAGCAGGTGCTGAGGGGGACCTGACATTTGCACAGTGGCTTCCGTGACACACAAGCTAATGCCCATAGAAAGGGGGCGACTGTTTTGCCAAAAAGGCTCCAATATACAGACACATAAATCCTGGACTGACTCCTGTAGCCTTATTTTACAACTCCCTCCCCTTCTCTTTCTCATCAAATCCCTTTAGGGGAGACAATTGCCCAGATGCATGTCATTGTTGCAGAGGTCAAGCCAAGACAGACCTTCTCCAATGACAACAAGCATCCTCTCTTCTCTCTCTTCAACTCCCACAGTTCAGTGTGCCAGGCATATGGCTGACCACGCTCCAGCTTCGGTCACACTTTTGTGCCATGACGGCAGCTGTGCAAGAGTACTTTTATGTCCATTTGTTCTCCGGCCGGAACATAGATTCCCATTGCCTCAAAATAGTCGGTTCACTGTGCCATTCCTATTTGGGTTTAACACTATGCCTTCGCAACTCACATTAATAAGAGCCACGTATAAATATAGATTGCTCGGCTCACTTATGTGAAAATATAATATGGGGTTGCACTTGAGCAATGGAATACGATTTTAACGTGTATAGTTGGCAAGGGAATCCGATTGTAATATGTATAGTTGCAGTACTCGCTGCCTTTATAATGTGGAACACGCAATAAGAATAAGTCCCTCCAACCTGCCATTCTCGTCACTGTCATGGCTGTCATTAACAATTTGGCAAATATTGCTCTAAAGTGGGAGGTCTACTGTTCCCTGCTTTTTCCACTACTGAATGAAATCTGTTTGGAGCAATGTTTCCTTTTCTCTATATTTATCTCCTGAATCTGAAAGTGTGGAAACGGGAGGTTAAGAATAAGTTGGTATGGATGGACTGACGGGGTGGCAGCACACTAAGCTGATTCTGAAAGAGTGGAAACGGGAGGTTGAGAATAAGTTGGTATGGATGGACTGACGGGGTGGCAGCACACTAAGCTGATTCTGAAAGAGTGGAAACGGGAGCGAGTGGGGGGGGGTATTTTCTGGGTGAAGAGGGGGCGCGAGTAATGTGTAACTAATTGTGTGTATGAAAAGGCATTTATTTATATTTTTCTCTCTTTCCCGCCCTCTCTCTTGTCTGTGGCTAGACACAAATAATGAAAGCGTAATCCGCTTAGATGGGAAATCTATGGCGGGGGCTGTGCTGTATGAATTAATAAACTGACGATGCAGAATCATCAATGAGGTTAGGTGGGGTGGGGGGGTGGGGGGGTTGTTCCATCAATGCCTTAGGTCTGTGACAGTAATGAATATGGCCCCCAGTCGGCGCAAAGGCCCACTATTGTCTCGGACCACCATGACAATCCACTGTGAACATTAATAAAATATCATGGGGCATCTCATTAAATGAGAGGGAGCAGATATGGAAAAACATTCCAGCAGGGCCAACCGAGTCACGAGGGTTCAGGAGGGTTCAGCACAACAAGCTGTGGCAGGTGGAGAAGAAACGATATAAGAACAAGCAAGGCATGAGTGGACCAAAATAAATATTTCTATTATCTTTCCACAATATACAGTATATACATGAAGTCAAAATAGTACATACACCTTAGCCAAATACATTTAAACTTGTTTTTACAATGTAATCCCAGTAAAAATTCCCTGTTTTAGGTCAGTTAGGATCAACACTTTATTTTAAGAAATTCTTATTCACATTCTTATTTACAATGATGACCTGTGATTGGGAGTGCCATAGTGCGGCACACAATTGGCCCAGCGTCGTCCGGGTTTGGCTGGGGTAGGTCATCAATAATTTTGCACGCCCAATTTTTCAGTTTTTGATTTGTTAAAAAAGTTTGAAATATCCAATAAATGTCGTTCCACTTCCACATGATTGTGTCCCACTTGTTGTTGTTTCTTCACAAAAACATACAGTTTTATATCTTTATGTTTGAAGCCTGAAATGTGTCAAAAGGTCGCAAAGTTCAAGGGGGCCGAATACTTTCGCAAGGCACTGCTACTTCTATTACATTCCTATGTTATTCCTCGGTCCCCTTGGTATTTTCTACCCTCACTTATTCCGGAACTCCCTGTTTCCTGCATTTTTTTCTTCTTCTTTTTTCAACTGCAAATGTCACAGCAGATAAATGGAAATAGTTTTATTTATGTGAAATAAAACAGTTCAACCTAGCTTGAGAAAATATTTTGATTTAGTATGCATGTTTTGCACAGGCAAATTAAAGGGCTACTGCACAGTTGGTTTTTTATTTGGAGCTGGCTGGACATTGCACTGCTCTGCTAGATTGTACTCATATAACACTTGCCCTGGTATGCAGAAAATCCATTTAGCACTTTTCTATTAATGGGGCATGCTGAGAAACGATGTTGGCACAGGTACAGAACCTGACTAATAATATCATCGCTCATCACTATCAGTGTGGCGTCCTCCTGCACATCTCCTGTTGAATCAGCTCTCTGCCAGCACTCATCAGCGGTTATACACATCTCCCAGTCACAACTGGTCCTGCTAGCCATTTAGCACTGCCACCACTAAATGTAAATATAGATTTACTCAATATTTCTGCCGTGCCTGAGCTCACACTGTTTTGGCCTCGGGACCCACGGCTGGTTAATGAACCGTTGGTGGGGGACCGGGCTAAAGGCCAGCTGATTTTTCAGTGCCTGCCATTAGCGTGAGGGGACAGCCACAGACCGGCGATGGATGTGTTTGTAGACTAAGGAAAATGATGATGTCATGGCGGGCGATGACATACGAGCGGCCAGCGTGTCAGCATCTCCAGATGGGCTGTGAAAGCCCCATGACATTTCAACTGTCAGGAGCTCAATTGGAGATTACCTTTTTCCTGGCTGGTGCAGGGATTGATGTGGCTCCTAGCAAGACTAATAGAGGGCCAATGATAGCCAGGTTGGTTGGATGTCCCTATGCGCTATATGGCTACTGAAAGAGACTGGAGCCTTCTGTTGTATTCAGCATTGGAAAGAGAGAGTGAAGTTGGACTACAGTAGTACACTGCATTCTGGGAAATGGAGAGTGCAAAAAACCTAGGAGGGTAAACAAAGCAGAACATGGCTGCTCAATGACACGTGGACGTGTTGCGTCTGGGTCAGGATCAGGCTTGGCTGGGCCCAGGGAATGCCTGTGTGGAGCAGGCCGGTAGTGGGCAGCAGGCTGGGGGAGGGAGTTGACCTCTGGCTGTGGTTTAGTGAGTACAGTAAGGTACCGCTGTGGTTGATTAGCTGGGGCCGTGCTGCCCCGCGGCTATATGCTGCTCCTGCTGCAAAAACAGAACTGTGGGCCTCCATTCTAACTTCCCCCTGTCAGTCAATTGTTGGCCCACCGCTCAATCACTACTCTCTCACTGTGTCCTCGTTTCAACACCAAAAAGAGGAATCAGCATGGCCTTCACCTTGTTCAGCCCCTGTGGTGCTAAGTCAATCAATGAGCTGGACAGGTCTGTGCCGTAGCCTCAGGCTACAGCGAACAGGCAACTGTCAAGCGTGGACAGTTTGCAATGCTGCTAGAGACAAATAGGAATGGCCTCACTCACTTTCGTAAAATGTGAAAGTCTGAATTTTGAGTAGGTGGTTTGGGTTAACCTTGAAGGTCTGAGTTTACCTGGGTTATATACAGTTGGTTTGCAGGAAACTAAATATGAAATGGTGCAGGTGCCGCGCCATTTAGCCAACCACACAATATGCACAAATCAAATCAAAGTTTATTTGTCACGTGCGCCGAATACAACAGGTGTAGTAGACCTTACAGTGAAATACTTACTTACAGGTTCTAATCAAAAAAAGGTATTAGGTGAACAATAGGTAAGTAAAGAAATAAAACAGTAAAAGGATAGTGAAAAATAACAGTAGTGAGGCTATATACAGTAGCGAGTCTATAACAGTAGCGAGGCTACATGCAGGCACCAGTTGGTTGGGCTGATTGAGGTAGTATGTATATGTAGATATGGTTAAAGTGACTATGCATATATGATAAACAGAGAGTAGCAGTAGCGTAAAAGAGGGCTTGGCGGGTGGTGGGTGGTGGGACACAATGCAGATAGCCCGGTTAGCCAATGTGCAAGGACACTGGATAGTTGGGCCAATTGAGGTAGTATGTACATGAATTTATAGTTAAAGTGACTATGCATAAATGATAAACAGAGAGTAGCAGCAGCGTAAAAGAGGGGTTGGGGGGGCACACATGCAAATAGTTTGGGTAGCCATTTGATTACCTGTTCAGGAGTCTTATGGCTTGGGGGTAAAAACTGTAGAGAAGCCTTTTTGTCCTAGACTTGGCACTCCGGTACCGCTTAAAATGCGGTAGTACAGAGAACAGTCTATGACTGGGCTGGCTGGGGTCTTTGACAATTTTTAGGGCCTTCCTCTGACACCGCCTAGTGTAGAGGTCCTGAAGCGCAGGCAGCTTAGCCCCAGTGATGTACTGGGCCATACGCACTACCCTCTATAGTGCCTTGCGGTCGGAGGCTGAGAAATTGCCGTACCAGGCAGTGATGCAACCAGCAGGATGCTCTCGATGTTGCAGCTGTAGAACCTTTTGAGGATCTCAGGACCCATGACAAATCTTTTTAGCTTCCTGAGGGGGAATAGGTTTTGTCGTGCCCTCTTCACGACTGTCTTGGTGTGTTTGGACCATTCTAGTTTGTTGGTGATGTGGACACCAAGGAACCTGAAGCTCTCAACCTGCTCCACCACAGCCTGGTCGATGAGAATGGAGGAGTGCTCGGTCCTCCTTTTCCTGTAGTCCACAAACATCTCCTTGGTCTTGGTTACGTTGAGGGATAGGTTGTTATTCTGGCACCGCCAAGTCTCTGACCTCCTCCCTATAGGCTGTCTCGTCATTGTCGGTGATCTGTTGAACTGTTGAATGTTGACCTGTTTAAAGGTCTTACTCACGTCGGCTACAATATAGATCTACAGAGTTGAGAAGAAAAAAATAAGTGGCTATGAAAGTGGTGCATGATCAGAAAGTTGAGGAGCAGCGGGGAGACGTGAGACTTATATCCTGGCCTGGGGCTGCAGGGGGAGATGAGAGTGAATCATACATGTGCCTTACAGTGACACAAGACAAATCTGCAGCTGCTGAAAATTAACCAACTTATTATGAATGAGGCATAAAGCCCTGCAGTCTTAATTGATGATATGCTTGGATGAAATTTGCCGTCAATGATGGATGGCTTGAAAATAGGAGCGAGAGCCTCAGCAAAGTCATATTTCATATTCAATCATCCCTTCTTATGAGTTCTACTATTTTGCGTTATTGATTGGTATCTGATAAGTTATTATTTTGTAACATACATGAATATTGGTTGACTCGCTCTTATAGGATTCTGTGGTATTTTGGCTTAGAACAGACGCGTAATTCGATGAGCACTGTGATGATTCATCTGAATGTAAGGAAAGCAATAAGCTACAGTATTTTTTTTTAAAAAGCTTTGGCATTGCATGCTGTGTTATATTACATAGTCATGAATGTGTCATACACAAAACATAACATTTAAAATCAGTTTGACCTATAAGACTTACTCAAGTGTGTAACGACAAAGCTTACTGTCATCCATAAACCCATAACTACAACTTAAAGTACTTCCGATTTGAGAACTCTCCTGTCTGTCTGACCCTGTTCAACACAGACAATGACCTTAGCCCAGGCATTCCAAACAAACAGATAAGCACTCCCTAGGCTCTTCCTGACCAGCAGTTCAAAGAAGAAGAAGAACACTCTGTGAGAGAAAAATATCAAAAAACAGCCCTTGGAAGCACCTTTATAATTGTCTGCGTGAGTTTATGGACACGGAACAGTTACAAGTTCACTCTGGTCAGGGCTAAAGCGTTTGCTCTGGGATTTTGTACTCAGGGAAAACAGTCTCACTGAGTACTGAGCTCTTACACTGTTCTGACTCCCGCACAGTGTAAACTGAAGTCTTTTCAAACTCTTCTATCACCATCTAAATAAACCTACAGTGTACGTAAGGTCTGTGGCCTTGTCAAAGAGCACCTGGGAGGCAATTTCCTGTTATTTGTGCTAATATTGAAGAGTTACTCGACTAGGAGTGTTTCTAACGCCATAGCCATACATATCTTTAGAGCTGTAGCTAGGGCTGTTGCGGTGACCGTATTACCAACACACCGGCAGTCATGATTCATGATCGCAGTCAAATTCCACGTGACAGTTGAGTCACAGTAATCTCTTATGCACTCTGCACATTCTTTGGTAGTACCGAAATCACTAACGACCATCTGGACCTAATGACATAGTACTCAGCTCTCTATTGTCCCTGTAACCACTTTGACGTCAATTCAAATGCAAAAAAAAAACCACATCAAACACTTATCATCAAAACAGTATCATGCTTTTAAAACTCACCTTTAGGCTATATCACCTAACTGTGATGATCCTTTTGAAGAAATCATTTCAACAACAGTTTCAAACTGAGTGGAAATCATTGCGAATGTTGTTTCAAAGCCAAACAACAAAAGGGACAGAGCTTTCTAAGGTGATAATTAATTCAAAGCATTTGCATGTAGAACACTCATACACATATTACAACTTGCATTCAAATAATGTATGCCAATACTGCATATGAGCCCCACTCCCAAAACATGTATTCAAATATTGACTGTGCCTCTATACAACACAAAGCCTAATTGCCTAGCTCATATTACACACAGCAGAAAAACTTTTTTTCTTTTTTAAAACATAGATTTAAGATGTCTTTGGTACATAATTGGTTAAGCCTTGTACTTAAAATTAAACAAATTCTAGTAATCACATTTGAGTGTGGACTGCGTTATTATGCATACCAGATGGTTACCTAATGCTTCGCTCCAAACCTAATATCCAATAGTCTGGGAGAGAACATGTAGGCCTGGGCGATGCTGTTGGTTCCTTGATTGTGCAGTGTGGCTTACAGAGTTAGCCTACAATTATAGTGACTTTGTTTTTGAATATGTTTTCATATTTTCATAATTAGTAGGCTGATATTGCCTTTAGCTACAGAATATCTCACCACCGTGTGTTCCATCTCTTCCTCTCTCTCTCCTTCAGTCCTTTCTCGAGCACACAGAAATAGGAGGGTCTGTCAACAGTTTACAGATATACGTTTAGTTGTGAAAACATTGTTACTATTGATGTTTGCAAATAGATTTCACTTTGTTTCCCAAATTCAGCACTGGGTAGCTGCAGGAACATGGTTGGAGAGCCCATGGGCGGAATATTACCTGTCCCCAGTGGTGGGCCATCAGGGCCAGCAAGGCCTTCTCTGCTGGCCTAAACATCATCAGAATATAAACAATTTTTAAATATATTTTCCCACAAATATGTATTAAATTATTCCCTAGAGTAAGAGTTATACTCTTCATTTCATAGCTTTCCTCTTGGTTGCACTGCTTCCAGCCCCAGGTTGAGATTTGGAGGGCTGGTCTTTATGTTAGATAATATATGCCATTTATCAGACGCTTTTATCCAAAGCGACTTACAGTCATGTGTGCATACATTCTACGTATGGGTGGTCCCGGGGATCGAACCCACTACCCTGGCGTTACAAGCGCCATGCTCTACCAACTGAGCTACAGAAGGACCAGATCTTTTATCCAATCATATTCAGCCATCATGTGTTTGCCGGGGGTCTAAAATCTGCTCTCAGGCCTTCAGAATCAACAGTGCGGGTGCTTGTAGCTTAAAGTGAATGGAAATTAACATTTTAGTGTCAACCAATCAGCTTTAGAGTTGGCTATTGTACGCCTGCTGGCTGGCTCCAGTGTTACACACTGGAGTGCGTGCACATCTTTTGATTGGATTACCAATATTGAGAGGCAGGTCATATATATATGGGCAGGTCTATGCAAACCTCAGGACTTGGAAACTGATTTTGATAAAGTAATTAATTTGTACTACTAAGCTGTTTTTTTAACCCACAATGGCGGAAGGAGAAGATATCGATTTGGTCGAGGATATAATTATAACGCCATTCTCAAGACAAACTTTTCAAGAAAAGTTAGACATTGTCAGGAGAGGTCGCCCGACGCCGACCCTACAAAGCCTGTCACAGGCGGGAAAGGGGTTCGTTCGCCACTTTCAAAGTTCCAACTAGGAGCGCTATCAATGGCTCACAGGCTCCGAGAAGCACTGCAAACTGTACTGCTGGGAATGCCTATTATTTGCAAGTGATAGATTTGGTGTTTGGAGCCACACTGGCTTTGCAAACTTGAGTTGTCTAACCAAGGCAGCAATGAGACACGGCTGGGCACTTACAAGCAATGGTGCTTTTGAAAACTTTTGGGGACACCCGAGTGGATCTACAGCCCAACGAACAAGCGCGCAGGGCAACGGGAGATGCACAATGAAAAGGTATTATACTCTTCCCCTGCAATTCTATGAATAAAAATGTACATTTCAAGGTGACGCAACGCCTGGTTTTATACTGCGTTTCTGTCTAAATGTATAATGATGGTAATAAGAGGTGGATTAATTCGGGTGGTACTGTGTAGGACCTGTGTAGGACCTCACTGAAGGCCCAGCCTCCAGGCCCACGGCACGCCACTGCCTGTCCCGCAGCGAGAAGCTACATGCTCCTCAAACAGTGTTTGATGCGTGAAGTGAAATAAGTGCTATTATACTGTCAGCGCATACATTTCTATATGCAATCTGGTGTGAAAGCAGAGTTTGGAAGATTGTCACTTAAAAGAGGACGATCCCAGCTGCTACCATATTGAGGCCTATTTCTCAGCTGCTCTGCTATAAGCCGGAGTAGCCTACCAGGCATGATTTAAACTGTTGGAAAGTGGCCTCCGTTTGCAATTTGAGTACATAAGGATGCATTTTTTTTCCCCTGCCCCTGTTACTACCCATTTGATAATGGGCTATTCTAAATCTAAACCAATTTTACATACTAGTAAAGACAAGATTAAATTGAGAACAGTCTGATGGGTGAAAATATGATAACTTGATGATAATTCAGGGTGGGCTGCATAAGGCAACGAACAGAGTACAAGTTATTTTGTGTGACCTTTTCATAGTCAATAGCCTATAGTTGCATCATGTAGCCCATATATTTGTTTGATTCAGAATAAATTCTAAGGTTTGTATCATTCACAACTAAATTTGACAAATAACTCTCTAAATTGAGCATATAGGACATGTTTCAAATGATGACTTTTACGCTCAACATAGCCACTTCATACACAGCATCACACCCTAACCTTAGAGAGCCTTTTTTATTCTCTATTTGGTCAGGTCAGGGTGTGATTTGGGTGGGCAAATCTATGTTTCTATTTCTTTGTTGGCCTAGTATGGTTCCCAATCAGAGGCAGTTGTTTATCGTTGTCTCTGAATGGGGATCATACTTAGGCAGTCCTTTTTCCCACCTTCAGTTGTGGGAGCTTGATTTTGTACAGTTACTGTGTAGCCTGCAGAACGTTACGTTTGTTGATCTTTTTTTTTTTTTTTTTTGGTGTTCTTCAAAATAAAGAAAGATGTACGCCTACCACGCTGCGCCTTGGTCTCATTCCAACAACGGACGTAACACACGGCCCCCTTCCGGAATGTGGGGGTGCATATGAAGTGGCTATGTTAAGCATAAATTTAACAAAGTTCAACCATACTATTCTTACAATAAAATCATTTAATATAAAATAATGTCACAGCATTAGCATATATCATCTGCTAAATGAACTAGCCTTCAGCCTTTGGCATGGCGCATAGCCAGATAACCTACAGTAGGCCAGCTCCAATTCAGTTCCTCTAAAATAAATTGTATTCATATCAAAATGTATCTTTAGACCAGCCTAAAATAAATAATGGATTTATTGTGATGGTTGTATTACATTTATTTATTATACTTTTTTATTTTTTAATGTAGATGTTGCAATGGCGCACTGATGCTGCTGATGCGAAGGCCTGGAGATGCTAAACATGTTTATGTTAATTCACGATCAATTACCGTGACACCAGCAGTCCTTTGCATGACAATAACTTGCTGACAAAATGTAATGACCTCCACAGCCCTAGCTGTAGCATTTGTCCTTTCTTTTCCATGACACATCTGCTCCGTGACAGTGGGCACAACTTTGAAAAACATGGCATGTTGCTTCATGCTTTTTCAAATGACTTAAGTCCCTGGGCAGGGACCTTGAGCAACACTAAACACGTTATTATGTGTACGAGTAAGACAATTCTGATGGGGGGGAAGTCACTCAAGGAAATAAGTCAGATTGCCTTCCCCAAAGGGATTTAAGGACTTGTTGTGTCACGAACCTTGCCGAAGATGGTGCCTCTTCCTGTTCGGGCGTCGCCGGCCTATTAGCTGCCATCGATTCCCTTTCCGTTTGTTTTGGGTTATTGGGTAATTGGGTACACCTGTTTTGTATTAGGGTTTGTTTGTAGGGTATTTAAGGGCACCAGGCCCGCTGGGTATTTGTGCGGGCTTGTTTGTGTTACTCTGTGTTTGATGGTGTGAGTTATTCGAATATTTATTCTCCGGACTATTTTGTCCTGTGTGTTGGCGTGACTATTTGAAACAAAGACTGAACCCTGCTCTCTGCGCCTGATTCCACCCACCACTCCTAGTTGATCGTAACATGTTGGAGATGTACAATGTGGAGCGGATCACAGGTTATGGCACAGGAGATCTCTTTAAATGATGTGGTGACAGTGGTAGACCCATGGCATCCCTATTCATATAATTAAGAGGAGCAAGTGAGAGGTAGTCCTTGACTGCGCTGCGACTTTAGACCAAGTTATTACCCGTACACTATACTACTAAGTGGGTCACACGTCATTAGGTAACTGCCAAAATAAAGGAAACTCTTGAGTAAATGAAGGATAAAAAGTATATTGAAAGCAGATGCTTCCACACAGATGTGGTTCCTGAGGTAATTAAGCATTTAACATCCCATCATGCTTAGGGTCATGTATAAAAATGCCCAGTGTCTCAGTCACCTGATCTCAAACCAATTGAACACTTATGGGAGATTCTGGAGCAGCACCTGAGACAGTGCTTTCCACCACCACCAACAAAACACAAAATGACGGAATGTAATCAGGACGGGACTTTGGTCCTTGAGACACATTTTACAGCATGAGGAAAAACCTACTGTAACGTCACGTCTAAAGTTTCCATTCGGTGCCATTATTTTTGACCAAATTACTCATGTCCATTAGTGTCTGTGTGGCAAATTAGAAAAATGTTACCAATATATGCTTGAGTTATTAGATGTTTTAATCCAATAATAACAATAGGTTTCACAGCTTCACTGTGAACCCCTAATTGATGGATCATCATAGCCTGCAGAAATCCAGGCTAGTCCTCCAGTACAGTTTCTGGTTGGTGTCAGACAACCATAGAGGCTAAATGCATTGGCACTCTCTTTCTTGTTACATTATGGATCACTTGCACAGGATCACAGTATGTAGACATCAATTATACTAGATTGTCTTCACACATCATTCTATAGTTAACATGGATGCTATAGGCCCTACCGCACTACAACAGGAGTATGACCGATATAGTGAGATAGGTAAAACACACGTGTCAGCATGACTTTCCTTTAAAATGAAAACATTGAACAAAAAGACTAATCCAATGTCTGAGAAAGAAAAAAGTGTTTGACCACATAATTGGCGCCCATACACTCGTGTCATGTGATAAGAATCTCCACTTCCCCCACCGTTTCATCTTGGAGGCAGTCAATGAACCACGGGCCGAAGTGACAGGGGCGGATAAAAGACAACCTAATTAACACATCCCAGTGAAATAATGACAACGGACTATGAATACATATTGTCCCAGATGATTAAACGGAAGGTGTCGGTACTAGTGAGTGTGTGTGCGCGTGAAGCGGGTGGAGGAGGCGTGTGTGTATGTGTGTGTGTGTGTGTGTGTGTGTGTGTGTGTGTGTGTGTGTGTGTGTGTGTGTGTGTGTGTGTGTGTGTTCGATAAGGGGTGAGGATAAGACTGCAGCTGTCTAAGGCGTGTAATACGCTAGAAGGTTCTTTTAAAACAGAAGAGCCAGCCGGGCCCTCCCGCCCCTTCCAACCCAGTGAATAGAGACAAAGCACATCTACCGTGTGTACCCACCCCCCAATACCCTAGCCTACCCTACCCCAGCATCCACCCATTTCTGCTACAGACAACACTAGCTAACGAACACAAAGCCAACCAAAGGGAGAAAATAATAACAAAGCTATTCGGAGAGACAGTGATGAACCTCAGAGCACTCCCACTGTTTGGAGCAGCGGTAGTCATTGTTGGTCTAGGAGTCCTATACTGGGGAGTGTGCATAAGGTTGTTATCAATAAAAATGCTTCCTACCTACTACAGCTTCCAGTAAATCTACACAAGACAAGTCTTGTAGGAAAACCCTCAAACGGATCACTAATACCTTTGACCCTCCTGTTCAGCCTGTACATTAATGATCTGCCTTCTGTCTGTACTGGGTCTGAAGTTCAAATGTATGCAGATAATACAGTGATATATGTGCATGCAAAGAGCAAACAATAAGCTGCACAAGAACTCACTACTGTCATGGTCCAGGTTACAAAGTGGCTCAGTGACTCGTGTTTGCATCTCAATGTGATGAAAACTGTTTGCATGTTCTTCACAAAGAAGGCAACAGATGCTACTGAGCCAGATGTCTATGTGTCAGGGGAGAAGCTCCAGGTGGTATCTGATTTTTAGTACCTTGGCATCATACTTGATTCCAACCTCTCTTTTAAAAAGCATGTGAAAAAGGTAATTCAAATAACCAAATTCAACCTAGCTAATTTACGATTTATACGACATTGTTTGACAACAGAGGTAGCAAAACTGTACTTCAAATCTGTAATACTCCCCCACTTAACATACTGCTTGACTAGTTGGACCCAAGCTTGCTGTACAACATTAAAACCTATTCAGTCTGTCTACAAACAGGCTTTCAAAGTGCTTGATAGGAAGCGCAATAGCCATTATCACTGTTACATCCTCAGAAAGCGTGAGCTCCTGAGAAGGGAAAATATTGTGCAATACACCGACGCGTGTCTTGTGTTCAAGATCCTAAACGGCCTGGCTCCCCCTCCTCTCAGTATTTCTGTTAAACAGAAAACCCAAATATATGGCAGCAGATCCACAAGGTCTGCCATGAGAGGTGACTGTATAGTTCCCTTAAGGAAAAGCCCCTTTAGTAAATCCGCTTTCTCTGTGAGAGATTCCCATGTCTGGAATACACTGGCATCAGACACACATAACTGAACCACATATCACACTTTCACAAAATGCATGAAGACATGGCTAAAGGTCAATCAGATTTGTGAACATAATCCCTAGTTGCTGCTTTCCATGTTGTCTGTTGTCTGTAGCTTGTGAGGTGTGGAAACACTTTGTTGCTTTTATGAATTTTGTCTGGCTGTTTTTTGTTCTATGTTGTTCTGTCTGTATGCTACGTCTTGCTTGTCCTATGTTGCTCTGTCTGTATGCTACGTCTTGCTTGTTCTATGTTGTTCTGTCTGTATGCTACGTCTTGCTTGTCCTATGTTGTTCTGTCTGTATGCTATGTCTTGCTTGTCCTATGTTGCTCTGCGTGTGCTCACTGCTCAATGATAGTCTATATTGTAATTGTTTTTAATAACCTGCCCAGGGACTGCGGTTTAAAATTAGACGGCTGGCTAAAACCGTCACTTTTACTGAAACGTTGATTAATGTGCACTGTCCCTGTAAAAATTAAATAAATAAACTAAACAAAGGAATTTGCGTTTGAAATATTGGCAGAAGTTTAATTGTACATTTACTTTTGATGTGAAATCAAAATGATAATGTGTGTGTGTGTGTGTGTGTGTGTGTGTGTGTGTGTGTGTGTGTGTGTGTGTGTGTGTGTGTGTGTGTGTGTGTGTGTGTGTGCGTGTGTGAATATGTACGAGCAGGCATGTATGTTCGTAAACAAACTGCATCTGTGCAGTAATCTTTGATTGATCAAGCGAGCACAAAGTGGAGAGTACTGTAATTTCGTTTTTGCGTCATCCGTTGCGTCTTGCAAATTGGACTCCTTTCTTTCATGTGTGAATTGCCTACAAATCAGTTTGGGGGGGAAGTTTTTACGGACTCGGAGATTAACATATTCACCCATTGACCCAGAAATAAAGGCATATTTAGCTGAGCAAATACAGCACACCTGGAACGAATGGCTGTACCTCTGTTCTTGATCATGTGCAATAGTGCTTAACAGGCAATAAAAAAACCTAAAGGACATTACTTTCCAACCAACTTCAATAAAGGGGAGATTAATGGACTTGCATGCAGACCACTGAAGTGAACCGGAGGCTCAGGGGATTGGTAGGTGAGATAGAGTTGCAGAGTTTGAACCTATTCTTTTTTTATTGCTACCAATATGGAATTGACCATGAAGTGTCAACTCTTAAGGCACCCTCAGAAGACCCCACCAACAGAGGTTACAGGGTTTACGTAGGGGTCTGGCCATATTTTATACTGTACTCAGCCAGATGGTCAAACTGGGCCTAGAAGGGTGGGAGGTTAGGGAGCAGAACTCAGCAGCCACCTTAGTTCACTGGAGCACCAGACCTCTGCTTCCTTGATGACACTTAGTATCCTGCCCCATCCATTTCAAATCACATTTAATGAAATCTATGATACAACACAATAGAATAATATTTGATTTAGTATGATTATAACATGGACTAAGGTGAGGTTTCCCCCCATAGGCTGGTCAATTTCAAACTCTTCCCATCTGCTGGGCTAGGATTGGTTACCAGAGGATGGGGTAAGCTGATCCAGATCTGTGCCTGTAGAAAACTTCAGATCTGTTGACTGAGGACATCTCCTAATTGGAGGTCCATCTGGCTGACCAGCCTGGACAGTCATCAGACACTTCCCGGGGGGTGAGAAGATGGGAGTACAGGGAGTTCAGTTCAGTATCAATGCCTGCTCTCTCTGGTACAGTATGGGAACACATGCCGTTTCCTCCGAACACACATGTATCGCCACACATATCATAAGCATCAACACTTAGTAATACGTGTTTCTAGTCCAACACTGAATGTTAATGTCAATCAGTCCCTCGCAACAGTGATGCTAAGCCAAAACAATGTATTCTAAAAGGAGTTCAGATTCATTGGCTGGACTGGGTATAAATGGTAATTGGACAGTCATTCCTTTCATGGCTTTCAGTGGACAGATGGAATTTTGGTAATCGTGGTTGTAAAGTGCCTGTTATACAGATGGATTGGAGCAGATAAGCCATGGCCGGGGCAGGCAGACACATTTCCAAGTCTCGAACGAAGATGTCAAGATGGTATCTGCGGGATCATTGAAGTGTTGTTAGTTCCATTTCCATATACAGGTGATAAGGGTTGGATTCAAACCTTTGTGATTAAAGATTATTATCACCGACATGGCATGCTGGCATATGTCTGAAGCTAGGCCTTATCTGCTAGGAAGACCAGTAATCAAGCTTCATGTTTTATCAGTGATTGGTGTGAGAAGGAAGGTATTTCTGACATCAGTGATATAATAGCTACAGTTGAAGTCAGAAGTGTACATACACCTTAGCCAAATACATTTAAACTCAGTTTTTCACAATTCCTGACATTTAATCTGAGTAAAAATTCCTGTCTTAGGTCAGTTAGGATCACCACTTTATTTTAAGGAAATGAAATGTCAGAATAATAGTAGAGCGAATTATATATTTCAGAATTAATTTCATTCATCGCATTCCCAGTGGGTCAGAAGTTTACATACACATAATTCGTATTTGGTAGCAATGCCTTTAAATTGTTTAACTTAGGTCAAACGTTTCGGGTAGCCTTCCACAAGCTTCCCACAATAAGTTGGGTGAATTTAGGCCCATTCCTCCTGGCAGAGCTGATTTGAAGGCATCCTTGCTCGTACACGCCTTTTCAGTTCTGCCCGCAAATGTTCTACAGGATTGAGGTCAGGGCTTGGTGATGGCCACTCCAATACATTTACATTTACATTTAAGTCATTTAGCAGACGCTCTTATCCAGAGCGACTTACTTGACATTGTTGTCCTTAAGCCATTTTGCCACAACTTTGGAAGTATGCTTGTGGTCATTGTCCATTTGGACGACCCATTTGCGACCAAACTAACTTCCTGACTGATGTCTTGAGATGTTGCTTCAATATATCAACATAATTTTCCTACCTCATGATGCAATCTATTTTGTGGAGTGCAACAGTCCCTCTTGCAGCAAAGCACCCCACAACATGATGCTGCCACCCCGGTGCTTCACGGTTGGAATGGTGTTCTTAGGCTTGCAAGCCTCCCCCTTTTTCCTCCAAACATAACGATGGCCATTACGGCCAAACAGTTCTATTTTTATTTCATCAGACCAGAGGACATTTCTCCAAAAAAGTATGATCTTTGTCCACATGTGCAGTTGCAAACTGTAGTCTGGCTTTTTAATGGCAGTTTTGGAGCAGTGGCTTCTTCCTTGCAGAGCGGCCATTCAGGTTATGTTGATATAGGACTCGTTTTTACTTGGGATATAGATATTTTTGTACCTGTTTCCTCCAGCATCTTCACAAGGTCATTTGCTGTTGTTCAGGGATTGATAATGCACTTCTCACACCAAAGTTCCCGAGCGGTATGATGGCTGTGTGGTCCCATGGTGTTTATACTTGCGTACTATTGTTTGTACAGATGCATGTGATACCTTCAGGCATTTGGAAATTGCTCCCAAGGATGAACCAGACTTGTGGAGGTCTACAATTACTTTCCTGAGGTCTTGGCTGATTTCCTTTGATTTTCCCATAATGTCAAGCAAAGAGGCACTGAGTTTGAAGGTAGGCCTTGAAATACATCCACAGATACAACGCCAATTGACTGAAATTATGTCAATTAGCCTATAAGAAGCTTCTAAAGCCATGACATAATTTTATGTAATTTTCTAAGCTGTTTAAAGGCATAGTCAACTTAGTGTTTGTAAACTTCTGACCCACTGGAATTGTGATACGGTGAATTATAAGTGAAATAATCTGTCTGTAAACAATTGTTGGAAAAATTACCTGTGTCATGTACAAAGTAGATGTCCTAACCGACTTGCCAAAACTATCATTTGTAAACAAGAAATGTGTGGAGTGGTTGAAAAACGAGTTTTAATGACTCCAACCTAAGTGCATGTAAACTCCCAAATTAAACTGTACATCTTAGGCCTACTTTTTTAACTTCCTCAATGCGTATGAAAGTGGGACTTCATGCATGCAACGATGGAAATACGCACACATACACACAACCACAGAATCAGAAAGCAAAGCAGACAATGACTGAAAACCTGCACGCTAGCTGCAGAGAATGTGCCACTACTGCTATTAGTGACACATTACCAACACATTACCAACATATACGTACGGAAGCTGTTACAGAAACACGGAGAGAGAGCTGTGGTGGCACATAGTCACGCTTTGGGAGAAAGAAGAAATTCAAACAATGTGCCAACGACAAATTAAACAGGGATATTCATTGCCAAGTAGGCTCAGAATAACAAGCGGAGAGGAGGTAGAACAACTAGAAACATCTTACGTTTCATCAGGAAAAGGGGTCTCTGTAATTCACACACAGATACATTAAAACACAAACAGCTGGGCTCTGTCAGTGTAGATCAGATCCACGTTGCTCTTCTTCTTGTTATGTTTCATTGTTGCAAATCATCCCCCGCTGATGAACTGTACACAGCCACAGTAAAGGACGAAGACAGAATATTCTATTAGGTTGTCATGAAAAAGTCCTTTCTCGCTCACCTTTTCCTGGAGCCTAATTGGCGCAGACTGGCTGGGTGTGTGTGGAGTGTGTGTATTTGTGGAGCTGGTGTGTGGCTGTGCACTCGTCTGTCTGGAGGAAACACCGTTCCCAAATACACCTGCAGAGCAGTCGGTCTTATCAACGCATAAGAAACAAAAACAGAAAAAAATATATGCTGTATTGTCACATACACTGGATAGATGCAGTGAAAATGTGTTGTTTCACATGGTCAACCATAGTAGTACAGTGCCCCTGGAGCAATTTAAACAAGTTAGGGGAAAAATGGCTCGTCTCAGAGGGTTTTCAGCGAGAAAAAGTGCTCCCTGGAACCCAGTCCTACCTAACCCTGGGAGAAAGTATGGGTAGATACAAGGCTCCCGCTGGTATAAGTCTCTCTGACTGTTCCCAATGCTCCCAGACCTGGAATTAGGCCCACAGAGCTCCAGCGGAGCAGTCCTGTCCAGGGCTAGCAGGCATTAGAGGACTGGGAAGGATGGAGCTGTATAGGGGTCGACCTGGCAGCATGAGGTCCTAGTTCTTCAAGAGAACACAGTTTGTTTGTGCTCAGGCACCCGGGAAGAGCTGTTCGCTGTTTTCAGACCAGGCCCCATTAAGGAGAACCAACATCTTCTGGCAGCACCCTTTCTTATAATAACTGTTCTCTGTTCAGGTGGAGCTGGACTGTTTGTTGGCTAACAATCAGGAAAGCTTATGAGTCTAAATCATAGGGGCCTGTGCCTGCCTGCCGACCAACACTAGAACCGCCACCAGCCAGGCAGGCCTGTAAGTGCCACAGCCCATGATCATTTTTGGGGATGGTGTAATTGCCTTGAAAACATTCTAGCATCATTAGACCTGCAGTCTGTAAATGGCATTTGCAGGGGGAATGAAAGGGCACAGCTAACAGCTTCTCTGTAGGATAGTAAAGGTTATTTTTAATCACTGACAAGGAATCCTTCCATATACTTCCCTACTCCCAATGTTCCTTGGACATCACTTCGCCTAGACTCGCTACTCCACTGCCAGCATCCACCGTAGGCTACGCTAGCTAGGCTACTACACTGGGGAGCGTAGAGAGATGGTGGAAGCGCAAATAGGAGTCGGCAACTCTATTAAAGTGGTTGGTTGCGGACAAAAATATTTGACCGTTGACCAGGCATGTGTCGGTACAAGGGAAGGGCCTAATTAGGGAGCTGGAGAGTGGATTTCGGTTACAGAAACAGTGGGGTGAGTTTGACCACCCACCACTAAACAATGTCAAGGTCAGGGATGATAGTGCCTCACAATGATAGTGCCTCCCTAAGCTATACACTATACACTAGACATTGGTTAATTAGTTTTTTACTGTAAGGTCTTGCTATCACAACATTTGAAATAAAAGAGAGTTAAAAGGGTAACTCTGGGTCTGAGAGGACCAACTATAGATGGAACCAGATTCATTCCTAGTCATTTTAACCTTGACATTAAGCCATCAACTCCATTCATCTTTTCAGTGAATCGTCTAAATTCAAACACTTGAAAGCAAGTTCTGGCCACCTTTCAGAAAATTGAAATACAGCTCTATAACATAAATCGCCAAAGTGTTAGACTAAAACACTTGTATTCAAGTGAATACATAATCAGTCAAACATCTCTTAGTTCAACAGTTGAACACAAAAAAACAGGTATTTCGATTTCAGAAATCACAATTACAGCTCTCTGCAAATTGACCGCAAGAAGCCAAAAACAGATATAACATTTCACTAAAACATAATCATTTCAAGCCTTGCTTGCATTTGATACAATCACATGTTTGTCTCTGTTATGAGTGTGAATACTTGGAAACAGATTTACAAAATTACAATCACTTGGAGCTGATTTCCTGGTGTTTTTACAGTAGTTTATGTCCAACAATAACAATTCTACTCACATTTATTTTAAACATTTTTCTCCGGGCCAAATGTGTTCCGCGGGCCACCAGTTGGGGAACTCTGCAGTTAGCAATGACATGACTGTCTAGGAGAAGGCTTCCCTTGCCTTTTGGATTATATTTTCAGTGCCGTTGTACGCTCGGCTTTTCACAGAAAATACAGACTTTTAAAAGCCTAAAAACTGGTACCTCTCAACCTCCAGGGCAATATTTAATAAATGGAACGCAAATTGCTATGCATGAAAACTAACTTTCGAAAGTGCACAGCAACACAAGGCCTTCATCAATCGTTGTTTTCTTCTTCAATTTTCCCTTTACAAAAAAAAAGGAAAGACAACATGCAGACAAGATACAAGTTATTGTTCACCAGTCTTCCCCTCCTCCACTCCTCCTCTCTACCTCCCCTCCGTCAACAGCAAGTCTGTTTCTTCAGCTGACAGCATGAAGACTGACACACATCACACACACACACACACACACACACACACACACACACACACACACACACACACACACACACACACACACACACACACACACACACACACACACACACACACACACACACACACACACACACACACACACACACACACACACACACACACAGACACACACACACTCCACATCGTGATGCAGAATCTAGGTCAAAGATGCATTAAAATTGCAACAAAGTCCTGGGCTCTGCCATGGAGTTGCTGCGGAAACAATTCAAATTGATGTGGAAACCCTGGAGGGGCCCGGTGTACCTCACGTGGCGGGGACAACATTTCAAAAGTTTGCTGTGTAGTGTCAGGGACTTTTGACACACACATTCACAAAAAAAGAGACACACAAACACACCAGGGCCACCACCAACAAAATGTGTTCCTACCATCTCAGCAGTACCTAAGAGTACACCCTTGGGCCTTGTACAGCTAACATAAGGAAGAGATGGATGTAGAGGGAAATAAACTTCACCAGCAGTTAAGAGCAGTGGCACTGACCTTATACAGTCTTTGACATCCCTTCGATCTTATAACCACAGGAGATGAGAAGAGAACTGGATAGAAGGAAAGAGAAGGAAAGAGAAAGAAGGAGAGAGGGACAGCTAGCAGTCACTCCCTCAAGAGCTCCTGTTTTTTGTGTAACGTCATTTAGTATCACTTTTTCACTCTTCCTTCTGTCATGTTATTTAAATGAACAGTCTTTTTATTTCCCCCAAAAGCCGCCTTGCTCTGGAGACTTGCGTCCTCAGGTGGAGAGCAACACAACATTTTATGAAATATCCTCAACGAGAAGGCTCCAATCGATCACCTCAGAGGTGAGGAACTAGGCATGGAAAGCATTAGAATGTATCCCAAATGGCACTCTATCCCATTTATAGTGCACTACGTTTGACCAAAGAGATGTGTGCCCTGCTCAAAAGTAGTGCAATAGATAGGTAATTGGGTGCCATTTGGGACACACTGTTGTTTGTATGCGGAGCAGAGGGTCGAGGGCACAGATAGATTGCTCTCGGATTGATACAAGTGTCCAAAGTCATTGCATGTCAGGGATTTGGCACAACACAGAACAGAGAGTCATATAAAAGGGAATAAACACACAGACAGGCAAGCATGACTTGTACACACACAGGCATGTATGCACACAGGGTTGGGGAGTAACGGATAACAAAACAACTGTAATCCATTATGTTTCCAGCTAAATTATTGTCAAACTAGATGATTGCCTCGAGGATTACTTTTAAATTCAGAAAGATTATTTTCTCAATGACATTCAAGACCACTGTAATGGCACACCAAATGTGTTTGATGGATTGTGGGAAAAGAGCAGGAACAGTTTATTGTAGGCTACAGTCCAAGCTATGTCTTCCAATGGTGCAACTGCTGTCGGCATTCCAGAGATTGTCCAACTTGAATAAACACTTGAGGTAAGGACGGCTCTAGTGGTGTAGTCTACGGGCGGTACGGACATCACTTACACTACATACCCTTTTCATTGATAACAGCTTTGCACACTCTTGGCATTTTCCAAACTTTTGAATTGTACTGTATATTGGAGAGCCGAGTATATAACAGCCTACTTCTCCATCAGGTGATAATAAAGCCAAATGGATGATAAAGTGATACTTCTGGATGTATCTACTTCCCCCTCAGATGGATTCTTAGATACTATTTATATGTCACTGTGTCCAGTATGAAGGAAGTTCAAGGTAATTTTGTGAGTCAATGCTAACTAGCTTTAGTGCTAAGTAGCATGCAGATAGCATGCAGGTATCATAGACTTCCAGTCATTGTGCTAACGCTACTTAGCAATTGCGCTAGTGTTAGTTAGCAATTTCCTTCAAACTGCACGGAGAGACATAAAAATGGTATCCATAAGTGCATCTGACTCTGGGGAAGTATCCCTTTAAGACTATACATAATTACTAGCATATAATGCCCCCTCTCCAAAAAAAAAAAGGTACAACATATCAATAATTAATTGTGTTCAATTCCAATTCCTGCACTTGCTGGTAACATTTCAAAAATGGTGTCAAATTATAGGAGTGATTTTCAAAGGGGGACTCTGATGGGGCCTAATTAAGTGAATCCTCATTATTCCGAGCTACAGTCACCTTTCTTGTGACCTGAAACAAAAATCCCCGCGGCATACCAGCTGGGATCTCACACAGAGAATGCATACACACACACGCATTCTACACACTGCCATATACCTTGAGGTCCAGCCTGCTTGTGTCTCTTTATCTCCCTGGGCCTGCATGTATGTGCCCCTATCAATCTGGAACAGCACTGAAAGACCCCAACATCTCCCCATTCACAGCCAGAAATCTCACCTGTGCACAGGTCGCACGCGCACACACACATATGCACACACGCACATGCACCCTTCAGAACATGTAATACTATATAGCTAATTATTTTTTTAAAGCAATTTGCATTGAAAACTGCTCTCTGTAATGACATTTCAAACACACACACACACACACACACACACACACACACACACACACACACACACACACACACACACACACACACACACACACACACACACACACACACACACACACACACACACACACACGCACACCAATGCATGCGGCAATATCCCACTATATTCAGCCATTCTCTTTACAGTTAACACACTCAGAAAACACACATTATCCATTCCACACCCTTAAGGTTATGGTGGTTTTTTACACTACCAGGGGGCTTCTAAAATAAGTATTTCAAACACACACAACCCTCAATGGCAAATGAATACATGAAAAGAGGAAGAAAATTTATCACACTCTCTCTCCTCTTTCTCTCTCCTTTTTATATTGTAATTGTCTTTATCTGGTAATGAATGTCATATCTGCTATGCTTCCACCAGCAGCATGTGTTCCTGCACGAGTGAAGGGAGGGCACAGTGGCACACCAAATTCCTAATTATCAGAGAGGAACACACTGCGAGTGACCTACACTCACACACACACACACACACACACACACACACACACACACACACACACACACACACACACACACACACACACACACACACACACACACACACACACACACACACACACACACACACACACACACACACACACACACACACACACCTCGACGTCACATGAAAAGGTAAAAGGACACAAACAATGTGAGGCACCCCGTCCACATAACTGGATGACTTCTTGCCCACTGTGTGTCACCACCGCAGGGGTGGCAGTAATATATTCCTTATTAACGGAGAACACAAACCTGCCTGGGTGTTTTAATGGTTGGTGAAAAAAGAGAAAACAAGCAAGTGTTGGCAATACATCAGACTGGCAATACATCAGACGGGTTGGGGGATGGTTATTTGGAGTGAACTGATATGGATTCCGGGGGGTCCCGACGGCAGCTATGTTGTGGTTATTAGTCATCTGAGCAGATAACAGGTTGTTTCTTAATTGGAAATCCCAGCAGAAGCCATTCGTATCCACACTGTAAAAATTATCAACAACTTCGGAGGGCCGGTACGGGATTCACTGTTCCTGTGGTACTTTACCATCCTACCGGATGAGAGATTGGAGGAGGTGAGAGGGGGGTCCAAGTAATGAGGGAGCGTTGGAGTAATGAGGCCAAATCAGTTTTGCCGACAGAGTTCCACTTTCTGAAAGCAACATGCTGTCGAAAGAGAGCTTGCAATTATGGTCTCCATTAAAAGGAGGTGAACATTATTAAAAGATACTTCACTTAATTCATTCAGCCACGTCTAGATAAAGTGGTGCTAACAAAGGAATCGTTTGTTAGCTTTTATTGTCCACACGCTGACAAACATTCACTCTTTTGGTATAGGTAGAATATGGTGCTGCTTTGTGCTAGTAATACACTCAGCAAAAAAATAAATATCCCCTTTTCAGGACCCTGTCTTTCAAAGATAATTTGCAAAAATCAAAATAACTTCACAGATCGACATTGTAAAGGGTTTAAACACTGTTTCCCATGCTTGTGCAATGAACCATAAACAATTAATGAAAATGCACCTATGGAACGGTCGTTAAGACACTAACAGCTTCTAGACGGTAGGAAATTAAGGCCACAGTTATGACAACTTAGGACACTAAAGAGGCCTTTCTACTGACTCTGAAAAACACCAAAAGAAAGATGCCCAGGGTGCCTGCTCATCTGCGTGAATGTACCTTAGGCATGCTGCAAGGAGGCATGAGGATGGCAGATGTGGCCAGGGCAATACATTGCAATGTCCGTACTGTGAGATGCCTAAGACAGCGCTACAGGGAAACAGGACGGACAGCTGATCGTCCTCGCAGTGGCAGACCACATGTAACAACACCTGCACAGGACCGGTACATCCGAACATCACACCTGCGGGACAGGTACAGGGTGGCAACAACAACTGCCCGACTTACACAAGGAACGTACAATCCCTCCATCAGTGTTCAGACTGTCCACAATAGACTGAGAGGCTGGACTGAGGGCTTGTAGGCCTGTTGTAAGGCAGGTCCTCACCAGACATCACCGGCAACAACGTAGCTTATGTGCACAAACCCACCGTCGCTGTACCAGACAGGACTGGCAAAAAGTGCTCTTCACTGATGAGTCGTGATTTTGTCTCACCAGGGGTGATGTTCGGATTTGCTTTTATCGTTGAAGGAATGCGCGTTACACCGACGTCTGTACTCTGGAGCGGGATTGATTTGGAGGTGGAAGGTCCGTCATGGTCTGGGGCGGTGTGTCACAGCATCATCGGACTGAGCTTGTTGTCATTGCAGGCAATCTCAACGCTGTGCATTACAGGGAAGACATCCTCCTCCCTCATGTGGTACCCTTCCTGCAGGCTCATCTTGACATGACCCTCCAGCATGACAATGCCACCAGCCATACTGCTCATTCTGTGCGTGATTTCCTACAAGACAGGAATGTCAGTGTTCTGCCATGGCCAATGAAGGGCCCGGATCTCAATCCCATTGAGCATGTCTGGGACAGGTTGGATCGGAGGGTGAGGGCTAGGGACATTCCCCCTAGAAATGTCTGGGAACTTGCAGGTGCCTTGGTGGAAGAGTGGGGTAACATCTCACTGGCAAAGAACTGGCAAATCTGGTGCAGTCCATGAGGAGGAGATGCACTGCAGTACTTAATGCAGTTGATTGCCACACCAGATACTGACTGTTACTTTTGACACATTATTCCACTTCTGTTTGTCACAGTTTTATGGTCATACAAATATTTACACATGTTAAGTTTGTTGAAAATAAACGCAGTTGACAGTGAGTCGTGATTTTGTCTCACCAGGGGTGATGGTCGGTGAGAGGACGTTTCTTTTTTTGCTGAGTTTATAAACCCAATGATGTTGTAGGTCTGCATATGCCCATCTCCTATTTCCTATCCTGCGCTGAGCAAACCATCAAAAAAACTTGCGACGGGCAAAGAGATGATATGCCAAGCTCAATATTTGCAAATATCTGTTCTGTGTATTTACCTTCGAGAACGCTGGGTAATTTTGTGTGTGAGAGTGAGGTCCATATTTACCTTCTCTGGTCATTTACTTCCCATGAGCACTTGGGTTCTGCTGAAGGGGAGGAGGAAGGAAGCAGAGAGTGAGAGAGTGTGAGAGAGAAAGAGCGAGAGAGAAGCAAAAATATATATATTTTCTTGGAATGCGTTTGCTTCCCAGGCTACAGAATGATCTGTCTTCCAGTGTGAAGCTATCTCTTCCTCTACCTTGAGCTGGTCCATGAGGTGCAGCACTAGGAGGGCACACTGGCAAAAGGAGTGTGAGAGAGAAAGAGAGTAAGAAAGAGACAGAGAAAGAAAGAAACAGAAAATGAGAAAGTGAGAAAGATGAGGGAGAGAGGATAGAGAGAGAGGGACAGAGAAAAAGGGAGCATTGAAAATGAGCAGAGGGAGGATGGTTATTTCTCCTTCAGCGCTACATGCACTTCATCCCTTCCTCCATCTCTCCACTGGGCTATCATTAAGAGGCTTTAGGAGTCTGGCGAGAGGAGAGCCAATCTGCCAGGTATCTCTTCCTCCTTCCCCCTGAAATAAAATTCTCTCACCTCATGGAAAATTCATCAGACACCTTGTCTCTTAAATTGCCGGCGCGGGCTAGTTCGATGTGAAGCGTATTCCCAGGGAGGAATGTGCTGTTTTTTACTATGAGGCCAGGTAGGGGCCTAGGAGTGGAAGCTTGTCAATTGCCTGCCTTCCCCTCATTATACAGACAATTTCAGAGGACACATAGGTGGATACAGGTCCCTTGCAGGGAAATGATAGAGTACACAGCAGGAGTTATAGAGGGGGAGATCCATATGAACTTGTATGAACCCACAGGAACCTTCAAGAGTGTCTTTCTGAGATGACAATATCCCCGCTTCACTTGATATCATCATCACCGGTATGCATTACATTTGAAATGGAAAAGGCCAAACATGTTATAACAGCAGCATGGATATCATACTTTAGACAATAAATATGGTTGGATTTAAATTAATTGAATATGTTTTGGGTTGAAATACCATTTCACTAATCTCTAGTTGGGTTACACAATGTATTCTTTTCCCTGCACTCCCCTACACTAGGAGAATGTACAGTAGGATGTTTTTTTGGGGGGAAAGGGGTATCAAATGTTAATGCATTCCCATCTTGCAGTTGGAATATATATTTGCAGTGGGTTGATATAAAATATTTAAGGAATACTTGCCCATAAGACTTGTTCACTTGCACATACAGCACCAGGTAGATAACCACAAATGGAATAGCATAATAGCATTCATATTATTATTATTATATTATTATATTATTATTATTATATTAGCATTCTATCGGTCCGTATGGCGATTTTCCATCTAAACATCTAAACATCTATGTTTGGCTCCAGTGAACCAGACAAATCAATGGTTAATGAGGTCAAACAGGTCCCCCATGCCAAATCACTTGTTTGTGTGTGCTGGATTGCCTGCAAGAGATTGTATTTGTTGTAGAGTATGTGTAGGTGTTTGAGTGAGTGTATAATGAAACCAGCTAAATAATTAACATTGGTGCACGCATGTGTGCAATTCATCATGAACAGAAATCCATATTCTTTACATGGTTGCAGATATCAAAAGTGAAAGACAAAAAAATGAGGCGTGTCTTTCTTTTTTTTCTCCACTCACTAATTTCCTAATTCTACTGTTATGTATTATGTCCAACTTAATTACAGTAAGTGAGCAAAAAATAAATAAAAATCCAAGTAACCTGAGATTGAGGAACATGACCTTCTATTCAACTGCCTGCTTGTTAGCACTGAGGAAGGAGTCTCTACATAAAAAGACATGTGGGCCCATCTGTTGCCAAACACATTTCATCTTCCCTATGTCATCTAACACTGAACCGTGCCTCGTAGACAGAGACATGATATCCCGGGATAAAGGTTAAACTGGTTATGACAGAAACCATAAGAGGAAAAAGACCAGATTGCTAGTGGCATTGAAATCTACTTGCTCCCTGTTCGTCCCCCGGGGACATAAAATGTGTGAAAATGTATATTTTTTGTGTCAGTTCAAAAAAAGCACAATTTATTCTTACTACATCCCTAGCCCAAACAGTGCAAACATCTAACTTCAACGTTTGTGGGCTGTCACTAGGGGTACATTTCCTCAATCGCTCTATGTAGTATTTACATTGGATAGAATGAAATATGGCATTATTTTCTGCTAGTTGTGTATATGGTTTACATAGAATGGGGTTGAAGCTCAGAGGGGAAGGACAACTCTTATGAGACATAGATACCAAAGATACCAAACCTCTAGTAGAATTCCAGTCATTGGCCTGTATCACAGTGCCCCCTACTGGTAGAGACAATACCTGGGGTTAGAATACAAATATATATAATGTAGGAAAAAAATATGACTGTCTGCCTTGTAGAATGGAGAATCATGTCAGCTCTATTCTTTACATTTATATATGCAACAAACCACATGCCAATGGCGGACTACCTGAGGTTTGTTCAGAAGGGCTCAATATTACAGAATGTTCAGATAGAAATATTTCATGTAGTAGAAATATGGTTGTATGTCTTGTAGGATAGTGAATCGTGTCAGCTCTCATTACATTTATATATGCAATGTTCAGACCATCTCCCTGAACACTCCACTGTTTAAAAAAAAATACAGATAAGTAAATACATGACCATAGTATATATTTTGACATACTCACATGTAGAATAAATCTACTGTTATATCATCATGGCAACTGCTTTTCCTGATTTAGTTTTGGAGACTGCTCCTTAAGAAATGATATCGGCCATGATTGTAGCCAAATGAGAGATGTCTTGGAGGTGTGGTTTGATGTAGGTGTGTTATGCTCGCATATTATACAGTACAAAAGGTGGGTCTAATCCTGAATGCTGTTTGGTTAAAACCGCAATCCAGCAGGTGTTTACTCCACAAGTTGATGTACCACCGGCTAGATCTTTGACATTAAAATGCCTATTTACTTAGTTCCATCTGACTGCGCAATCCACTGTCTAATCAGCCCAGCTATATATCCTCCAAACACCGGCTTCAAGGGCATTATCACTTTTTTACAACGGGTTGCCAAACATATTCATATGATGATTTTCACTTAATTATAAACCTGGTAACTTTGCTCCTGGATGCTGATTGGCTGACAAAAAAAGTATTTTTACTGTTGGTACATTGTTAACCAGTTGATAATAGCAATAATGCACGAGGAGGTGTGGTATATTGTCAATATACCACAGCTAAGGGCTGTATCCAGGCACTCGTGCCTAAACACAGCCCTTAGTCGTGGTTAGAATGTTGGACTAGTAACCGAAAGGTTGCAAGATCAAATTCCCGAGCTGTCATTCTGCCCCTGAACAAGGCAGTTAACCCAGCGTTACGAGGCCGTCATTGAAAATAAGAATTTGTTCTTAACTGACTTGCCTAGTTAAATAAAGGCTAAATGAAAAAAGTATATCTATCCAGACAAGGGAGCGATTTGGGACCTGCATATCAAGTTGCTCCACCATTATCCATCAAGAAATGTTGTATTTATATACAAGAAACATATATACAAGTACATTTTCTTACATGGGATACTACTACACATTTTACACTGATGGATGATGATGCACCCACACAACATCACACCTCCTTCTCCTGCATTCTTCACGGTGAGAAACACACATGCAGAGATCATCTGTTCACCTACTCTGCGTCCCATGGCGGTTGGAACCGAAAAGGACAGATTTCCACCGGTATAATGTACATTGCTCGTTTTTCTTGGCCCAGGCAAGTCTTTTCTTCCTATTGGTATCATTTAGTAGTGCTTTCTTTGCAGCAATCCAACCGTGAAGGCCTGATTCACCCAGTCTCCTCTGAACAGTTGATGTTGAGATGTGTCTGTAACTCTGTGAAGAATTTATTTGTGCTGCAATTTCTGAGGCTGGTAACTCTAATGAACTTATCGTCTGCAGCAGAGGTATAACACTTGTTTGGTTATTACATGATTCCATATGTGTTATTTCATAGTGAGTGATGTCTTCACTATTATTCTACAATGTAGAAAATAGTCTAAATAAAGAAAAACCCTGGAATGAGTAGGTGTGTCCAAACTTTTGACTGGCACTGTAAATGTGGGCCCATTTCAGTGACATAATCCACTACGGAGGCCTAGACTAAAACCCAATGTATGCTTGATCCAAAAATGTGGTCGTAGGCACCATATGGAGGGTGTGACACAATTGCAGAGCCACCAGAGGCATGCAAAGACCACATCAAGCTCCGTACCGCATCCCCATGTGCCTCCGAAATTTGAATTAAGTGATCTCTGTATACCTACGAATTGACATGATTGATTGACGGTAGGTGTTGGGCGAAACATCCTGTAGAAAACACAAACACACTTCCTTGACAACAGCTCTGCACTGCGCAAGAAGCATGAATGCCTTGACTTCTAGATGAGGCCATATCACTGTAAATGCAGCATGGCCAATCCAGACATCGAATTGACCATGTAACCAGATACACAATGCACTTCTCTCTCCAGAATGCGCTCTCTCCCGCCAATTTGTGCACATGTATAGTTCCATAACTTCATTGTGTGAATTGTTTGTGTTTGGTTGTTAGTGTACATCAATTCCCCATTAAATATATCACCAGTAGTACATTTACCATTATTTCCTATAAATCCTAATCTACAATGTTTGTTACAGTGTGGTGCCAAGATAACAACATCTACCTCATCGTGATCAACACAAAGGAGATGATTGTGGACTACAGGAAAATGAGGACCGAGCACACCCCCATTCTCATTGATGGGGCTGTAGTGGAGGGAGATTAAAGCTTCAAGTTCCTTGGTGTCCACATCATCAACAAACTATCATGGTCCAAACACACCAAGACAGTCGTGAAGAGGGCACTACAATGCCTATTGCCCCTCAGGAGACTGAAACGATTTGGCATGGATTGGATCCTTAGATCCTCAAAATGTTTTACAGCTGCACCATCGAGAGCATAATGACCTGTTCGGCCTCTGACCACAAGGCACTACAGAGGGTAGTGCGTACCGCCCAGTACATCACTGGGGTCAAGCTACCTGCCAGGAACTCTACAGCAGGCAGTATCAGAGGAAGGTCCTAAAAATTGCCAAAGACTCCATCCACCATAGCCATAGACTGTTCTCTCTGCTACCACACGGCAAGGCTTCTTAACAGCTTCTACCCCCAAGCCATAAGACTCCTGAACAACTAATCAAAAACCCAGACTATTTGCATTGTCCCCCCAACCCCAATTTGTACATGGTTGCTACTCTCTGTTTATTATCTATAGTCACTTTACCTCTACATGTAAATATTACCTCAATTACCTCACCTAACCTGTGCCCCGGAACATTGACTCTGTACCGGTACCCCCTGTATATAACCTTGGTACTGTTATGTTATTGTTGCTCTTCAATTAGTTGTTATTTTTCAGTTTTTTTATGTATTTATTTTTTACTTAAGTTTATTTTAGTAAATACTTTCTTGACACTTACTTTTCTTAAAACTGCATTGTTGGTTAAGGGCTTGTAAGTAAGCATTTCACTGTAATACAATTTGATTTGATTTTGACTTTGGTTACAGTAATCTATGTTAATGCCTTCAATATTACTATTCCAGTATTCCCATTTTCATTGTCGGAGTGGACAGATTGTCTGGAGATTGCACAACCTCTGCTACACTCGTGGAAAACACGTGTTGGTTTATTTCATTCCATTTGTGAGTTCTGTCAATTTAGTCATTGTCTTTTGTTCGGAGTGCTCTTGCCAATGTTGAGTAAGGATGTGCACGCATAGAAGTAGGCCTATAGGCTACCTGGCCTGCACGCAAATGTAGGCATATAAATGTGCCCATTTGTGGATCTGAAAGTATTTCTGATTGGCTTAATGACCTGTGGAGCTTCTCAAAGTAATGTTTTCTTCACCTCAAACATCAAGCAAACAAAGTCTGTTTTTACATCCATTGAGAATTACAATGGTTTCTCAATGCATTTGAAAAATATTTCCAGCGCTCTGCTCTCCCTTTCGATAACCACTCAGTGTGAAAGGAAAAATGTAATGCTCTGATCCAGTGGAAACATCATAAAATAGGCCTACCTGACTACTTCCTATTAGTGCTAGACTTGGGCTGAAATAGGTTCCGGTACTAATTGTGGGTGCTGATACTGTTTATATTTATGTGCAGGAGCTCCACAATACTTTTGAGCTAATATTCTATAAGAGGAACAAGAACATTTGAAGTGCCGGTACTCAGCTCCGGTGAGCTCCTGCCCAAGTCAAGCACTGCTTCTTATCCCTTGCAAAAATAGCCTACAGCTGTGTTTGTCCTGAGCTTATTGGTGTAGGAAAGTCTGAGGGCCCAGAATATTTTATACAGTGTTGCAAGTTCACTAGTGTAAACTCCGGGATGGACCCAAGATACAATGTTTCAAGTTCATTGAAGACATGCCATGTGTAGCCAATGTGATTTATAGGATTTTTTTTTTATCACGATATTTTCAAACTGGAGGCTATTTTTTTTTTTTTTTCACGGCTTTATGTAGGCTATTACATAGTTGGCAATGGAAGTTACTTCATAGGTTTGTATAATTTTCATTTAGATTTGGATAGAATTTTGATTAACCACATAACAATGATTTTGAGATGTGAAAACATTGTTATAAATTAAATTAAACTGTTTCACAAAAAGTTGCATGTAAAAACCATAACTGGCATGCAGATTTATAGAAATAGTAAGAGAAATTGGCATTCCACATGAAAGGTTGCCGACTCCTCGTGTAGCCTATTACCAGCAACTTCAGGAGAGTGATGGCAGAATCTGCTAAAGCCAGTAAGGAGCGGGAGTTGGGTCAGGTTTTTCTTCTGGTTATCTAAATCTCTGGCTCCTTCTTGAGGCATTTGTATTATTTCATCAAACTGTAAGCTTAAAGCATCAGACAAGCTCAATGCATATAGGTGATTTTATTCAAACACACAGGGTGTGTGTCTATGTATAGAAAAATACACTTGTTGACCCCATCAATTGGTCGAAAGAACAGACGACTTTTGGTCGACTAAGATGTTTACTTTGTCGGGGACAGCCCTACTTGTTTGTCCCTCCTGAGTCACCATAGCAACAACATGGCCACTTCCTCAAAATAGTAAATTCCTTTAAAAAGTCAGAACTAATCGAAGATAGATCAAGAAATCTGATATTAACCTTGACTTTTTTGTAGAGGACATCTAGCTACGGTGTTTGGTGCAGAATATATCAAGTAAAAAAAATGGAAAACTACTCAGTGCAGTCTATCGAGTCGGGAAAGTCTGGCTGCGAGCTCAGGACTGATTCCTGAAAAGTATAACGTGTATACAACGTCATGCAAGCTAACAGGCTGACCACACCACTCGCGTCGCTTGCGCGTTGCAAAATAAATGTTGAAATCTATGTTATTCAATTATTGCACCCACACTGCATAGGTATGCTCTAGTACATTTACTCAGGATATGTGATCATGGCTACCGATGCATTGGCAGATAAGATCTAGACTGTAGTTGGATCTACATATGGTATAGTCGAACCCTAACCCCTTCTAGAATCCTCCACACCACACATAAACAATTGAAACACGCCATGAAAAGATACACGTCAGAACAAGTCAGATTAATATGTAAGCATCAAGTCCAATAGCTTAGATATGTCCATGACTGCAGCCAGGGAAAAGGAGGAACTGTGAGGAAGAGTAAGGGCTTTCAGAAAGACCAGACATTTAGTTACAGAAAACAGTGATGATATTCGAAATAAGAGATAAAAGTATTGTGCGCAAATTCAATTAATTCAATCCTCGAGTACCCCCAACCGCACACATGTTATGGTAACCCTGGAAAAGCACACCTGACACTGATTCAACTTGTCAACTAATCATCAAGCCCACAATGAGTTGAATGAGGTGTGTTTGTCACGGGCTACAACGGAACTGTGTACTGTTGGGGGGTACTCGAGGACCAGGGTTGGGAAACACTGACTTAAGTGATATTTATTAATCAAACATGAATAGACAAATGTATCCATGTCTGAGTCCAACCGACAAAAGCAAGGGGCAGGCGTCTCTGGTCTCCATGTGATACTGGCATGACCCTGACGTTAATATTTAAAGAGTGCACCCGACAAGTGTCCTCTGTGAAGCTGTAAATCAAATGGTAGTGCAGTGATCAGAGAGACAGATGGACAGACAGACAGAGACAGATGCAGACAGATGCACAGACACACACACGCCAAACAAACAGTATCTAACATAAATATACTATGAAACAAAGATACATTTTATAAAGAATGGTAGTAAAAAGCTTTGGCGCACCTTAAATTAAATGTTGGGCAAAAAGGCAAACTCAGCTCCATCATTCATTGAATCAGATGGCTCATTCATCACAAAACCCACTGATGTTGCCAAGTAGTTGAAATATTTTTTAATTGGTAAGATTAGCAAACTTAGGCGTGACATGCCAGCAACAAACGCTGACACTACACATACAAGTATATCTGACAAAATTATGAAAGACAAGCATTGTAATTTGAATTCCATAAAGTAAATGTGGTAGAGGTGAAAAATAATTGTTGTCTATCAACAATGACAAGCCAACTGGGTGTGACAACTTGGACAGAAAATTACTGGGGATCATAGTGGACGATATTGCCAATCCTATTTGCCATATATTTAATTTAAGCCTACTAGAAAATGTGGAACAGTGGGGACTGTGAAGAGACACACCCACAGGCGCAGACATATGCATACACACACACACACACAGTAACATAAGCACCATATTAGAGGTCGACCAATTAATCGGAATGGCCGATTAATTAAGGCCGATTTCAAGTTTTCATAACAATCGGAAAACGGTAATTTTGGACAACGATTGTGCCGATTTTTTTTACACCTTTATTTAATCTTTATTTAACTAGGCAAGTCAGTTAAGAACACATTCTTATTTTCAATGATGGCCTAGGAACGGTGGGATAACTGCCTCGTTCAGGTGCAGAACGACAGATTTTCACCTTGTCAGCTCTGGGAATCCAATCTTGCAACCTTACAGTAAACTAGTCCAACGGAATAACGACCATTGCACTCCACAAGGAGACTGACTGCCTGTTACGCGAATGCAGTAAACCAATGTAAGTTGCTAGCTAGCATTAAACTTATCTTATTAGAAACAATCAATCAATCATAATCACTAGTTAACTACACATGGTTTATGATATTATCTAGCGTGTCCAAAGTTGCGTATAATCTGACTGAGTTTACAAGTATCTTAAGTATCTGACTGAGCGGTGGTAGGCAGAAGCAGAGGTGTAAACATTCAGTCAAACAGCACTTTCGTGCGTTTTGCCAGCAGCTCTTCGTTGTGCGTCAAGCATTGCGCTGTTTATGACTTCAAGCCTATAAACTCCCGAGATGAGGCTGGTGTAACCGAAGTGAAATAGCTGGCTAGTGAGGGCGCGCTATTAGCGTTTCAAACGTCACTCGCTCTGAGCCTTGGGGTGGTTGTTTCCCTTGCTCTGCATGGGTAACGCTGCTTCGAGGGTGGCTGTTGTCGTTGTGTTCCTGGTTCGAGCCCATGAAGGAGCGAGGAGAGGGATGGAAGCTATACTGTTACACTGGCAATACTAAAGTGCCTATAAGAACATCCAATAGTCAAAGGTTAATGAAATACAAATGGTATAGAGAGAAATAGTCCTATAATTCATATAATAACTACAACCTAAAACTTCTTACCTGGGAATATTGAAGACTAATTTTAAAGGGAACCACCAGCTTTAATATGTTCTCATGTTCTGAGCAAGGAACTTAAACGTTAGCTTTCTTACATTGCACATATTGCACTTTGTTTTGCACTTTGCAAACACTTTGTTTTTGCATTATTTAAACCAAATGGAACATGTTTCATTATTTATTGGAGGGTAAATAGATTTTATTGATATATTATATTAATTCAGTATTGTTGTAATTGTCATTATTACAAATACAAATAAAATAAAAATTGGCCGATTAATCGGCATCCGCTTTTTTTGGTCCTCCAATAATCGGTATCGGCGTTGAAAAATCATAGTCGGTCGACCTCTACACCATATACACTCGTACACATGGGTTTTGTATTGTAGATATGTGGTAGTAGTATAGTGGCCTGAGGGAACACACTTAATGTGTAAATCTGTTGTGAATGTATTGTATTGCTTTTAAAATTGTATAAATTGCCTTAAAATTGCTGGACCCCAGGAAGTGTAGCTGCTGCCTCGGGGATCCATAATAAGTACACATACAAATAACAGTGAAGGTATGCAGGAGCTACGGTGTCACCTGTCAGAGAGATTACTTCCTGGGTCTCTGTAAATTATAAAGGGAAAAGGTTGCCCCCCCCGATCTGGTATTGATTTATCCGCTGAGGCAAGGATAGTATATTACTGTATATTGACAAGATAGACAAGTTACATCTGTAACAATGGAAATACATGTCTTCAAAAGGTGGAAAGCAGATAGGATGAGGCGAGAACAGGTGAGACCATTCTAGCCAATGTGAGGGCAGGTACACACATAAACAAGAGGCCATAAAGATAGATAGATGGCTCATCTTTGTATCTGTGCCATTATAGTGTCTGTGACAGCCAGGGCAGCGGCATTTAGGCAATATTATATCACACTACGTGACCAGGCCTTTGAAACAACACCCATTTGCATCACTTCCATCATCCCCATCACATACAGCAATTAACAGGAACGTCTCAAACGGTAGCAATGGCAAAACACATAGTTATTCCACTTCAAGTCTTTAAAGTCTTACCAAAAAGTAGTCTCTCTTCAAGAGCCCTGCCAAGCAAAAATAACTAGAACCAAATCCTTGGCAATGATCAATTGTCTTAGTTCTACAGGGCTCAAACCCGTCCCTGGTGGTCCAACTCAGCATAACCATTTTCCAGCACTATCACTATCAACACGTATGGACGAGCCTAATCAGCCAAAACTGCAGATACATTTCAACCCAATTGTTGGAAGGTGGATGTGTTGTTCCCAAGTGGCCATGTTAAGAGCATTGAAGCATGGCTGTGCTGACTAGTACCCTTTTCACATTATAATACCAACCCAAACTGTACTAGTATGTAAAGGTTTAAGTTGGCACAGCTCCGCACAGTCTTGTGAAAAGGGCATAGGACTACTAGACTAGGGTTGGAGAGTATGACTATCGGTCCTGGAGGGTATAGAAACTAAATATGGCATTCAGAGCCACTCCTAGTGAAGTACCCAGTGGGATCTCCCACCATGCACTTCACCTGCCAGCTCCAATCTGCTCAACACCACTAACTGCCGCTGGATTGTGTAATTGCTGGCAAGAAGCTATTCACATTTGAGCTATTCAAGCTATTCATATTTTATCATGTGTTAAATTAATTTGGCCCAATTTTGCAGGGAGCAGATTTGCTGAGGCTGGGTCTGTGAGAATTCGATATCAATAAGTGTTCCCGTATTAAATAATGGCGAGACCTTGGCGAACCCCTTTAGGGTGTTTGTTTGACCACATGTGTTTTTTTCTTCTTAATTAGAATGGACAGAACAATGGGGCGAATGCTGGCGCACTGCCAGTGAGAACAATTATGTGTACACACACAGACCGATACATACACAATATTTATTACACACACACACACACACACACACACACACACACACACACACACACACACACACACACACACACACACACACACACACACACACACACACACACACACACACACAGTGTGTGAGGCCCCATAGTGTACTGACTCATGCCCGAGTGCAAGGGCCCCCTCCAAATGCTGCTGGTCATTTCAATCTAAAAACTGCACATTTCAGTACAGCTGAACTTCACTCATGCATCCCAGTGGCACTGGGTTATGAGGTATGAAATCACAGTAATAACTTGCAAAGTGGCATGTTGCCACCGAGGTGAGCTAATTTAGAAATCTTACTGCTCCTCACTTTCCAATAACTTGATGGAAGTGTGGCACTGTATGTACAAATCCTATCTGCCTGGGAACATGTTAATTTCCATAAGCAGCCATAACTGTCTTGGCTGGTGTAGTTATCACATCACATTTGTATCTATGCCTTCATCTCCAATAACACTACTCTTCAAAAGTGTTCTCTCCCCATCTCTGCTTCTCGATTTCTTTTGCTGTCTCTCTCTCTCTCTCTCTCTTTTGCTCTATTTCTTTTGCTCTCTCTCTTTCATTTGCTCTCCCTCTCTCCTTCCCTCCCTCCATCCATCCTTCTCGTCATCGCCCTCCAAACACATACCCACACCTCAAAATGCCATCAAAAGGCATGGCGCAACACAGTAGACAGACTACCACTTCCCCTCAATTGCCTCCTACACCCCACAGCAATGGCAAACACTTTTGGTAGCCCGAGCATGCGTTGTGGACTATAGCAAGCTATGGTTACCATGGGAACCGCTGCATCACCACATGCCTGTACTTGTGTCCATGGGGCTTAGTGGAGGAAGACTGCAGTCGACAAACTCACAGCGACCTTTGGCCCCCTATCAAATGCTGAACTACATATCTGAGGAGGGGGGTGGGGTCACTAACACCCACTTCTTTAAAAACGCAGTGGAATTCATGCTATAGCCTCTTTATAATTGGAAAGTCTGCATAGCTATATGGCGGAGTATATTGTGACTAAATATTGTCATTTTATTTAATTCTGCCATAAGAAACTGATGTATGGTAGGTATGCTTTTAAATTAAGCTATTTCTCTTACCTTCGTCCTTTTTGTTCTACCTGAAATGTTATGTCAGTATCTTAGCATACCTGTCTCCAGCCATGTATCAGAATGCCCAGGGGGCCACAACATTGGATTTGACAGGAAGCTAACATTTCACACACAATGCTCCAGTCTGTTCATCACTAGGGGCATTAATAATCTCCCCAGCATGTGTTTATCAGTATTGGACGGCGGCGGGTGACCACACACACGCAAACACACACACACTCTCCTGGGCACCACTGTGTCTAATGCGTTCAGCATAATGTCAACCTTTGGGGATGTTTGCCTTTGTGTTAATTACACATCACCAGGAGCCCTCATGAACACACACACACTAAGATATACACACACCAGTGACCGAGTGCCAATGACCAGTCTGGTGTAGCGAAGAGTACAGGAGGAGGGTGGATAAATATGGCAGCACCAGTATAAGACAACAGTGGGTAATGAAGCGTTGAGAGAGAGGGTTCATTACAGATTTGCCTCGGCTTAAGGTTAGCCCCAGCCTCGGCTCTTATGTCTTTAATGAACATACCGAGCCCTCCGACGCGGTGGGGTGGCATAATATGCTCTGCATAATCATCCACTACGGCGTTAGCTCATCATCGCTTGGCACATCCCCATGCCCCCGTTCTAGTGCCTAGCTACTGCCAATACTGTAAGATGAGCTGAAACCCTGAAAGCACAAACAATTAACCTCGGAGCATTAAAACGGCCCTCTCTTCTGCTTCCGGCCAATCAGCTCTCATGACCGCCTGCTATCCACCCAGGCCATTACAACTCTGGGAGAAAGCAGCTGGAAGCTTCTGTTTCTTTCAGTTTCCTCTAACCGCAGCAAGAAAACTGGTGTTGTGGAGAACCACAAGGGTGTGTTGTTGGCCAGTTATTGTTTGGCCCCGGGTGTCCAGTCCACTCCTCCTGGGCAGCATGTCAGGGGCAGAGTAATGGTCTGCTAGGTGAGCCACGGGAGTTTTAATTGCATCGCTGGGGAGCCTGGGCACTTCCAATCGTCAATTATGGATACGGCCGTAGCAGGATGTGTAAAAGATGTATGGCGTTTCCCTGGGATAAATTGCTCTCAATCGATCACATTGTTAGGTAAGGGAGGGGATATGCCCGCTGTTGATGGTGTGTGTGTGTGCATTTGTGTATGTGCTTGTTTGCAAGTGTGTGTACATTCTCCCTCTAATTGAGTCTGCCGTGATCTGTGGATTGACATCACCTTGGTGACCTTTGCACAGAGGGGTCAACACCTGCAGAGAGTGGATGAGAGGCCTGGGTAATGATATGCCACTGCTGCAGCACTGCTCTCCAAGAATCAATCACTAATACAGCCCTGTGCAATGGCAAACAACACAGCAAACACAACATATAGCATTGCTTCCTCCATCCCAAACTCAACACAAGCCCTAGTGACTAAAAACATATAGTGTAGCGCCGTGTAAGTCAGACTCAATAACAGTTCAGGTTGAGGTGGATGATACTCAATTCAAGCCAGGAGAATAGTGCTCCTCTACGGCTTTATTTCCACTGCAAACAGTGACAACTATATGATATATAATGAAAAGAAATAAGAAAAAGTGAGCTTCAATTTGACATATTTTGACAAGGTAAAAGTGGGATGCTGAGTGGGCAGCTGCTATTCAGCCAGTAACGTGTATTTCAATACCACTGAAAAATAAATTAAGCAATACGTCTCTATCTGGTTTGGAGATAAAATGTGAATTCAGTGGTGTGGTTTTCTGAGAGGTGTGATTAAATGAAATCAAGGCATATCAGTGGTGGGCGATTCATTTATCTTAAAGTGTGGCGTCAGAGGTGTGTGTTTTATCTCAGAGATGCCTGTGGCCTCCGAAAGGTTAATAAATGGTTTCACCTTAAAAGGATGTTTTGGGATTTTGGCAATGAAGCCCTTTATCTACTTTCCCAGAGTCAGATGAATTCATGGACACCATGAGTCTGAATCCCGATGTATCCCTTTAAACCAGAGAATAACTATATGGAAGAGAGGAAGGAAGAGAGGGAGAGTGTGCAAGAGTGCAGCCATTACCTTTAATGCAAATTCACTTAGCAGTCAAACCGACATGCCACAGATGGAGTGTCTGGACTCCGGTCTTCAAAAAAAGCATGCTGCAGCTTACCTACTAAGCAGTCTCCGACCATAGGATGAGCAGGGCAAACTGGACTCACATCCAGTGGAACATTACCACACGTAGGGGGTATGTCACCGGTGATTCGACTAAGGCTGCAGCTAGCGATTAGCTGAGGGTCAGAGTGTTAGACTCAGTCAGGAGAAATGATGAAACGCTTCCTTGAATTGCAACCCCCTCACCCCCACGGTGGGAGGGATTTAGCGACACCCACTGCGGCAGACGAGCTGGGAAAAAGTTGGGCAGTGGTTGCATCTGTGAGGAAACGGCTTCACATCAGCTCCACGCTGCCCCGAGGGGCCTCACTCGCCATGATATCTTAGTGTTTGTTTACAGCTCTAAAGAAAGGGACAACGTTTTTTTTTTTTTTAAATGTCCCGAAACATCATTAAAATAACGGCTCCCGTTTACAGGAGAATCACTTGGGGCCGCTGTGCATTCATTTATCACTTGTCGGTTTACGGGATTCTATAACCAGCCATCCCTGTTATACTGTTGTATGCAAAGACATATAACCCAACTTATTTTAATCTCTTCACCTTGCACCATTAAAATGCGTCACCATCTACACATGGCTGACAATCAAGGAAGGTGTGAAGTAAAAAAAAAAAAGTTTTTAAAATCAGCAGTCAAAAAGAAAGGGGAGATACTGGGCTGTCAGAATGCTTTGGGGAACTATTGAGGGTATGTGGCATATTAAAAGAAAAGTTGAAAAAAGAAAATGTCACCGGTTTTAAAAACAGCTCTCTTTTCTGTAAGTGAGTCCATCCTTCCATCACCAGCAAGGAGGGAATTCAGAGGAGACATATCAGGTCGAATGAAAGAGAACTCTCCCAAGCATTCAGACTGAGTGATTGAAACAGCTGTGGTATGTGAAGGGAGACAGAGAGAGAAAGAAAGAGAGATGAGGGAGGGATCACAGCAATCAGTGTAGCGGCCTGTGCGCCCCGAAGGGAATCTGTTAAAAGTGCAGTGGAGAGAGCATGCACGTTCTGTGCCGAGCTGCCCAGTCTTCTGGACAGTGAGGGTACAGGTTAAAATGGCTCTCTCTGTCATACACCTCTCCATCTCTCTCCATCTCGCACTCAGTCTTTTCTTCCCATTTCTTTCTCTTCAATTCTCACAAATTTCTTTCCTTCTCTGTCCTCTGAGGTCGGTTGTCTTTTGGAAACACCATCTCTGATTAAAGAGACAGCGGCCATCTCTTACAAGTCCCTCCTCCTCTTCCCCCTCTCTTGTCTCTCTTCTGTTCTCATTGGCTCTGGAGAAGAAGCACTTTCCAACTATTTAGTCATTCGCCAGGTTGTTGGCTAGGAGAAGTCAGCATTGTTTATATTCAGAGAGGCACCATCTTGAACACGGTGCGCTCTGATTGTTTACCAGGGGGTCACCGACCGACACTTAGGCTGGAGACACTTTTCCCCCATTGTCACCTCGCTCCTTCCTCCCTGGCCTCTCTCCCCATACCTATCCAGGCAGTTTGGCTTGTTGTGGGCACTTGTGGACCCAAACCAATTCCACCCGAGAGCCCTAAAGACAAATTTAACATGATAACATGTCACAAACTTTGGGCCTGGATTGTGCAGAGGAGAGGGGATGACGGGGGGAGCCGTGGCCTCTATGCACATTTTGAGAGGAGTCAACCTGCAATTGGATCCAATATGATTTGTGTTAGTGACAAAATGTGTCCAATTGAGATTAAACAATAGCCAGGCAAATTACTGGCTGTCATTTCAGTAACCACGCCGACGGTGTACATTTAAGTACAGATTATAAAATACAAAAGGTGGCTGAGTTGTTTTTAACTAGGCAAGTCAGTTAAGAACAAATTCTTATTTACAATGGTGGCCTACCCCAACCAAACCCTAACCCGGACGACGCTGGGCCAATTGAGCGCCGCCCTATGGGACTCCCAATCACGGCCGGTTGTGTAACCGCCTGGAATCGAACCAGGGTCTGTAGTGACACCTCTAGTACTGAGATGCAGTGCCTTTGACCGCTACACCACTCGAACCACAATGGGTCCAAAAACAAACCATGTTAGAGGCCTAGCTGAGAATATACAACATGCATTGGTTTAGTAAAACAAAAGATATCAGTGCCTGAATACCCATCAGTGTTTCCCCTATATTCAAATAGCAGTGGCACTGCGAAATTGATGCCACCACTACAAATTGATTTATTTGAATTAATTAGTTATTAAGATCAGTGACAAGTTACAACCACTTACCTGTATCATATACCCCACGTTTTGGAGTCTGAACTTTATTCATAACGTTACAAATGACCAAAGAACTGGTAATGATCACGGTGAGGAGGTACTCCAGAGTTTAAGTGACTCAGCTAGCCTCGAATTGATCTAAATAAACTCACTGATATAAACTGTAATTTGACCACTGGTAGAGTTCCTTTTGCAGTCTTTTGTGGATTTCAGAAATAATTCAGCTAAAGTTGCGGGTATATTGTAATACACTAAAGGAGGCAGAAGACCAGGTCTGATGGACTGGCTTCGCTTACCAAATGCACACATACAATACATACACACACACACACACACACACATACACACACAGGCACACCCACGCACCGTAAACGTTATTAAAGTCAGCACTTCTCGTTGGATAAATGTTGCAACGCAAAGTACACCCGAAGGCAAATAAAGCTAGCAGGAAGTAGGTTGGAGTCTCTTAGCAGGGCAGCTATTAAACAGGCCAATATTTGGAGTTGAGGGGAGGCTTAAAAGTTAAAGTATACAGTAGTTACCCAGAAGTCTTAAACAGCCCTCATCTGAGCAGAGAAGATTAAAGTCAGTGGGACATTGCGGAGAGGCGATATGAAGTGGAAAACGGTCAGGGACGAGCTGGGAATAACAGCCGCCTTGACTCGCCTCTCGATCCAGGTCACCCCCTGCGGCCTAGCTAATGTACAATAAACCAATTACAAGCCATTAATATTTAAGGAGCTCATTTCACTCATATGCGATTTATAAAAACTGTGGAAGGATGAGTAAGGAAAATGGCTGCCCCCAAACAGAGGGAAATTAGCATAGGGTTGCATTTTGCTTTATTAAGACAAATTGTCCTGGCGCTCGAGAGCAATTAAACAAATGGCTCCCATTCTGAAACGTGCCATCAGGCGGCAACGAAGGCCCCGGAAGTCAGATTTATCATATTAACACCACATTTGATTATCTGCAAGGCACTTTTGCAGAATATAATTATGTGCATCTCCAAATTCAATGGAGCATGCATGGGGTCTTGGTTTAGCCACACATTTTGGCAGGGGAAGAAGCAAACCTCTCCTTTTGCACAAAGTGTGGTGGTTTATCAAAGAAGTGTACGCCAAACTCACTTGTGATCTTGTTTGGGCAAGAGCACTGCCGTGAGAGAGTGTGCGTGCGTGTCTATGAGACTGGGCAACCTCAACTCCAGATGGTAAATGAGAGGTCCAAGGATGAGCGGGTTTCTGGAGCGGTGCAAGGAGGGACAGGATGGTGATTTCGAGAGAGAGAGAAGGGAAGGGAGGAGAAACAAGGACTTGGGCAACTCTGGCAATAAACAACCTCATCCTCAAGGAGGCACCGTGAACCATCACAATCAAACCCCTGTGCCCAGCATCTTCAACACAGCGGTTAGCAAATGATTCCTTTATCATCGTACTCCCATGCTTTGCTGTTAATATGATCTAGACTGGGCACAAGCATATTGTTTATGGAACAGAGCATCTGACTCATTGGCCAGCAGCTTTTATTACATTATCGGTGTCTACGGAGACACACATTCTCATGACGGTCAAGGGATGTGTCGCTTCGCTCAGTAACCGGCTTCTCAAAGGGTTACAATTATCACCTGGCCGTCTGGAGTCGATGGGATGAAAAGTGGAACTTCCTTCACAATTATAAGTCTAATATTTTGTCTGAGAGGGTAATATATAGCTCAACTACAATAGATGCCTTGTATGATTCCCAATGTGGCTGGGTGACCCAGAAGCAAAAGTCCAATAGTGAACCAGAGGTACTACCCATTTTGGCCATTCTCCTCAGGGGATGAGGAGTTTGTGTGTGCGTGCGGCTACTGGACAGGGACCTTTGTGACTTGGCGGAAGCCCCCTTTCCTGGTTTGAAGCAACAGCCCAATAGATAACAGCACTGGCATTGCCTATTATAGCTCGCCAGGGGAGTCTGACTGTGTGTGCGGCTACTGGACATGGGCCTCACAGTTGACGGAAGCCGCCCTTCCTGTTTAGAAATACTGCAGCAAAGTTTGAAGGGAGGCTTGATATCCTCAGAGGAGCCTTTACCACGCGTGAGCACCTTTGATCAGGGTACTGGGTCAGCCTGGGTGTAACAAAGTTATTAGGGAACTTATTAGGGCAGTCAGGGAGCCGCCTAAACCCCCGCTGATTCCATCATTACCAGCGCTGCAGCAGGGTTATTACCATCCCGCTGCGAGGCCTTTGTAGCAGGGTTTGTGGCTCAGCTTGTGTTTGTGTGCATCGGCAATGGCGGGAGCGACACAACGTTCTAATGGGAGATGAATCTGGTTGGGAGGAGAGCTGAGGGATATGATCAAATCCTGGATGATAAACGGTGGAGCTCCGGCCAGAGTTGTCTTCGGGACTCTGGGGTTTGGTCGTGGTCTTTTAGAGCTGACCTTTAGAAGCATTAATGCAGGCTTGCTTTCTGGAAATGGGAATTGGGCATTATTGCTAAAGCTAAGAGAGAGCAGGACACCAGAGCAGAGGTGGATAATAGAAGAGGGAGAGGGTTAGCAGGACAAACTCTGCACAAAATTGGTAATATATCCACACACGCAGAGATATTACACAAAACAATAACCTTCTGTGATTTTGGCTGGAGCATGGGTTTCACAGTTTGGAGTGTGCATCGGTTGGCAGGCATATTCATTGTCAACGTCGCTTTTCTTTCTCCCTGCAATTGTAAATGACTGTTTATCAAATTGGAAACACCATTGCACATGTGATCTGTGATGACGTTAAGACACTTCTACTGCAGCAAATGTCCATCAGAGAAGAAATTCACAGCGAGCCTCCATCAACGACAGTTTCCTTGTGAACACGCTTAAAAAAAATAAAAAAAATCTAAGACCTTAGTTTAATTAAGTTCAGAGGGGATTTTAATAGCTTGGCTGATCCCAAACAGTCATTTCTCGACCTGTAGACCATGACACTCTCTCTCCCTGGCCTCCGCGGGTGGGCACTGGATGGAGTGCCGGGCTCATTAGCAGCCTCGCCATCATTAACATAGAGGCATGCTGGGAGAGGGAGGGGCCGGTGAACTTGATCAGAGGGGTTTGAGCGCAGCCGCCAGGCTCCTCCCCGATAAATATGGCTGGGCCAGCTAACAACCCAATTATTTACATACATCTTCATTAGGTTTATCAGTAGAACTGCTAGTGTAGCGCAATAAGGAGGGACCCCTACTCACAGACCACTTAGTGTACACAGCCATCGATCCACTCTATGCTACACTACACTAGAGATTAAGAAGTGCAGTAGGATTGGGGGAAAATGATGCAAGAGACAAGTAGCGAGGCCAAGCATTTTCTCCATCAACCTTCTTAAATAAGTTGAATATTTATAGTCATATTTCTGTTTTGTACAAATAAGGTGTTTTTACACGGAATAATGCATATGCTGAAAAACATGTATCAATATTGACAAATTTTGTAATACAGTTGACCAGTGGTGTCAAAATCATTCCATGGAGGGCCTAGTGTCTGCAAGTTTTTGTTTTTTCCTTTCAAATATGACCTAGACAATCAGGTGAGGGGAGTTCTTTACTAATTAATAACCTTAATTCAGGAATCAAGTACAAGGGAGGAGCGGAAAACCCGCAGACACTCAGCCCTCTGTGGAATGAGTTTGACACGTGTGCAGTAGACCAGGGTTGCCATTAAGTGTTATGCTACTTTAGTTGTTTTGTTCAGGATGGTTTCACTCTCTTAGTTTTGTTGCTGCCACACACTGATTAAAAGCTTCTCAGAACAGTCGGAAGCCTCAAACACATGTCATCATTACATCAAGGCATATGCCCTCTGTGTGTGTAGCAGGCGCTGTTGGCAATGGAGAAACGCTATTAGGAGAGCGCAGGTTGAAGAAGTTTGCCAACATCAATCTTATTTCAAACAGAACTGAAAAGCCTGGCCGACAGAATTGCTTTTCAAATGCAGCAGGCCATGCTAGGCGCTCAAACCACAAGTACATCTGATTTGATCCCAGGAGCTGAACACAGGCAGAACCGCTGATTGATACCACCAAGTGAAGGGACTCGGGGGTAAAGAAAAGAGAGAATGATAGAGGGAAGGGAATAATGAGTGAGGGAGGAGGGAGGGAAAAGCCAAACTACCAGTTCTACAAGGGAAACCAAATAGCAATACAATGACGTGAGGAGTTGCTCTGCTCTCCGGAGCCGATTTAAATAAGTCAGAACAAATAGACCCTAGTGGACACATTTCCCCCAGTGTTGCAGCAAGGTCTGGCTTGGCAGAGAGAAGGGGTTGTTTTGGGGGCAGCAGCTTTGATTGGGATGGACATTTATTGACCTCCACTCTCTCATTCTTGGTAGGAGATGATGGGCGATAAGGGTCTACTTAGCAGGTTATGAGGGCACAGGTACAGTGGGTGACCTGGCTGTACCACTGTACAAAGTATCACTTCACCTTCCTCTTCCTTGGGAGATCAGGTCGATCCACAGAGGTGAAGATGGGCCTTAGAATCCAAAGGATAATGCGCCAATGCATTACCATCTCCGCAGTCAGGCAAACATGTACAGCTTCGGTGAGTAAATGACATTTAAAAGCAATGTGAACAGGCTAGACCTTATATTCAGCAACTCTGCTTCCAGCAGACCCCTCTGACAACACTGCTGGCTTCAAGCGTTGTCGCTGGGATGTTGGCTGTTACTGCAGAAAGGTAGCCATAATTGGAAATACAGTAGGATTCTGATCATCTTTTAAGAGGCTAGAAGCAAAGCTGTAAGTCCCTGTTGATTATGGTTTCCCCTTTCTTGTTAAAACCAATTAAACGGCACGGCTCGTGTTGTTTTCAGACAATGTGAGTAACAAGTGTGACTCCCGAGGAACGGCGAGTTAAACAGAAGCCTTTTTGCACCATTTTCCCAGGGCAGGTTCTAGGGAACACATTTACACCTGTTTGCCTCATCTTTCATGATGACGCGTGCTTTAGTTATAAATAATCCAGCCAAGATGGGGGGGGGGTGGAGAATAAAAAAAAGAGTACGAGAAAAACCAACAAAATTGAGGGCTGGCCAAACTTTTCACCAGAGAAATAAAAGTTTGCAATTTTCCAGATATATTAAGTTGGTTTCGAGTAGGAACTTGTTTGGTAGGTTTGCTGGGAGGATTTATAGTCTTTGGTAATATGGTTAGACGGTGAGGTCTTGTGAACTAATTTGTCTTCCCAGGCATCACCTCACCTCACATAATACGCTCCCATCTGGTACAGGAAGCTCAACCAGCAAAAATGTGTGTCGCGTGTTATTGTCAAGGCTGTGCTTCTGGGAATCCAAAGATGAATAGTCAGTATAGAAATGGGGTCAGGCTCTTTGACAAAGGCTGCAATAATAGTAAAACGTTAAAGCACATCTTACTCTAAGGCATTCTTAGATCTCATGAGTTTGAATGATTCCCATTGTAAAGTGAAAGTTAAATTTTTTTTTTCTTTTTTTAATTTAAGGATGGCTGCATCTCGTTTTTTGCAAAATACTATTGCTCCCCTCCGCGATACCATCGCACGTCAAAGGGGTTTTCACCCGCTTTTAACTTTGTCTTAAAAAGAAAAAAGAGAATGGTACTCAGGATATCAAACATTAAACAGCATTTTTTAATTCATGAGTGTATCATGTTCAGTTTCAACAATAGAGGGGAAAAGAGCTGAATCAGTGAACATGCTGCGGGCGTAATTGATAGGGATCCAGCTAAATCTTTCCAAGCTGCCTGAGGGAACACAGAGCTTACCTATAGAACCCGACTGTTACATGTATGAGGAAGAATTTGAATTTGAAAAAGACACTGAAAAGAAATGTAAAGCAGAGTTACACTTCTTAGGACCTATAGAACGCAAATAAAGGAAACATAACAACTATAAGAATGTAGATTAAAGAGAAAATGCCAATTAAAAGAAAATGGAATACAGTAATAAATATTGCATAATCTTGTATCAATAAGTAGTGTTATATATTTTTTTGCAGGATCTGTATCCCTTGTTTGTCCGAGGTGAAAATGGATAGGAATTACACTTCTGAAAGAACAGACAAGTACAGCACACAAAAGCTACTATTAATTATTGCTGGTGTTAATTAGTAACCGTGTTTCTCCACCGGAACGCTATGGTTTCCTTGTCTGCGTGTTATGTTCTTGTGATCTCTTCCTCCCTTGCTGATGCCACGTTAAAAATAAAGCAAATGGTAGAGACCAAAGCAAAAACACTCGCAAACTACATACAACCTCGCCCCCACCAACACGCTCTGAGGGCCCTCCTTTGTCATGTGTTGCTGACGAAACTCAGAGGTTGAATTCCAAAGAGTGGTGATGGGATCAATAAACCCATCAACTTAGGGACAGACTCCAGACTTGAATGACGCAATTCATGTTCCACTTTTAAACTTGAGCATGAAAATCAAATTAACAAATTGTTTTAAAAGATATAAACCTCAGTCACAGATAAACATTTAATTAAATGTGTCAAGTCTGGAAATCAGACAAACAAATGCACGATGCATATAATTAGGCACGCCTATCCATTCTTTTGTATGAAATTGCGCAAACATATTGCAGTGCGTGTCAGGGATAGCACTTGGCTCTGATGCCTGCAACCTTGTTGGCTCAGTCAAAGTGGCTATCTGAGGGTCTAATTAGCCCCTACGCCCTCGATAATTTTCACTCCCTCAGCTTTGGGACACTTGTGCAAATGGCGGTGGTGCGGGTAAATGTATCAATGGAGGGGCAAGGGGAAGGGGGTGATTTGGGATTCAGCCTGTGTCTTGTCGTCTCTCCTGCAGAGAGAGCAGTGACATGGCTCTTGGCCTTTACCCTTTGCTTCATTAAGCCCAGCTAAATTGTCTCCCTCGTTCCCACTACTATTCTCTCCATCTGCATTGTGCCAACCAATCACATCCCAGCTTCAGGGCTACATTGTTGTTTATTTCATAGAGCACCAGAGAGATTTGTTTTGTTATGTAGTCGTCAGGGGAGAGGAGAGGAAAGGAGGAGAGGAGGGGAGAGGAGTAGAGTAGGAGCGGAGAGTAGGAGCGGAGAAGAGAAGAGAGGAGAGGAAAGATGCCAACAGTCTGGCTTGTGTCCTGACAAGACTGTGAGGAGACACGGACAGTCATCAGGATTGGGGTCAATTTCACAAATGAATTTCTAATTCAATTCTCTCTCCCTGTAAATTACATTTAATTCAATTCAAATTATAGGTCAGTCTTAGAATTCAGAAATAGTTAAATTCCTCTGAATTTAGGTTAGGTCAATTCCAATAATTAAATTCCCAATTCAATATTTTACCCAACAATTCCACACATACCCATTTTAATTAAATTCCCTCAGGGTTTCAGGCCGATCATGTCATTGTTCAGATTGCATAGCTATACTAGAAATATAGGAAAGAAGATTGAAATGATTAAAAACAAATCCTACAGGAATATTTTAGACTATGTGCATTCATTCCATTAACTGGGAAATGTACAAATATTGAACATTGAATTTTAAGTCCAAACAGTCGAATTAAATTCCAATTACATTACTTGCAAAACAACATTTGAATTTGACTCAACATACATTTTCCACTTCAAGAGTAAATTGGAATTGATCTCAACCCTGGAAGTCATCACACCCACCAACTCAGAGAAGAGCTGTGATTCCAGTTCTGTATGACAGAGGTCCTTTAGGTTACCCCTACGCTCCCACTAGGGCAGGAATTACAAGAGTGTGTACACATTACATACACATGTCAAGAGAGCTGGAACACACTGGTATTGTCATGGGAGGAGTACACCACCACACACCCTCTCCCTCAAAACACAAACTAGCTTTCCTTCGGCTTGTGTTATTCATCAGCAAGTTAGGGTAGTCTGGATGTGTATCTCAGAAACAAACTGAGAAGATAAACTCCCAGAGCTTCCTTCACTGGGTCTCCCTTTGGAGGAGCATCTACTGGACTGGAAAAGGCTGTGCCAAGTCAAGCGTGACTGTCCTCAGTTCAGTCATACACATGCATATAAATACACATATACAGAGAAATGCAATAACATTGCACTTATTTGCAAGAATTGTGTGGGAGTCATTTTCATCACGTGCACACACACACACACCCACACACACCCCACACCCACCCACCCACCCACACCCACACCCACCCACCCACCCACCCACCCACCCACCCACCACACCCACCCACACACACACACACACACACACACACACACACACACACACACACACACACACACACACACACACACACACACACACACACTGAAAGTCACTCAACAAATACTAAGAATCCCTACTGTATCTCCAGCTTCGAAACCCTGACACACAAACACAGTGCAGCAGCAACAGCAGTGGAACCCTTAATCGGCTCAGAGATTTCAACACACAACCATCCACAGCCGGATTGTTCAAAGACACAAGAAAAGGAGGATGGTTTTAACGATAATCAACATTTCACGGAGACAAATTGTTTCCTAAAGTGTCTGGAGAAGAAAGCCACTTGGTTTCCCAGAGGCCAAACAAAGTGTGTGTGTGTGTGTGTGTATATTCATTAGTAAAAGAGGGGAGAGGCCTAATGGGGCCTGCTTACCTTTGGTCCTGGAGGAAAAGCTGAGGGAGAGCTGGGCAAAGAGGTCTTGGTTCTCAAACTTCTCCTCTTTGACTTTGATCCAGAAGCAATTCTCTGCCATTTCCTGAGGTACTACCTGCAACAACACAATGAGGGTGAATTTATCGCAAGGTGCAATCAGAGGCTGTCATTCCTTCCACAGCCGGTCTGGCTACCACTCCACTTAAATGTCATTTCTTCAAACCCCACTCATTTTTGTGTGTGCGCGCGCATGCGTTTGCACATTGGTGATCACCCATCATGTTGCACATTGGTGATCACCCATCATGTTGCACATTGCACTTCATTGACATGCGCCAAACACAGCACAGAAGAAAACATGTCCATGGATTTAAATGATTGGTATAAATACTCCAACGTATCAGTTTCGCTTAAGGTTGAGAGGTTTGGCAACTTCGCTGCATGAGAGTTGATGAAGAAGCTATTACATAAATACTGGAAGTCAAATGATAATCCAACATTAATAAAAATGGAAGAATCAAATGCAGAAATCTGGCTAAAGACAGAAACAACATTCAAGGACCGTGTAACACAGCACAGTAAAATAGAAGGATATGCAAAATGACATAGTAAAATTGTAGTGTACTGGGAAAGATGGGTTAGTCTGGACATCTGAGGGTAGGAATTAAGATTAGAGTGTACTGTATATGTTAGTGAAAATAGCTGTAAATAGCAATCAACAGCCCTAGATTAACACTGAGGTATGTGTTAAACTATGTGCTAAACTAAAGGAACGATCTACCATACACAGGGCTATTGCAACAAACTCAGAGGCTACGGCCGAGGACATGAACACTTATAAGATGTCCTGCTATGATTCTCCACAGAACTATCAACAGGCAAAAGGACAACATACGGACAAAGTGGAATCCTACTACACCGGCACCGACGTTCGGCGCATGTGGCAGGGGCTACAGTCTATTAAGGATTACAAAGGTAGACCTAGCCGTGAGCTATCCAATGACGTGTCTGTACCATGCACGAGGGCCCCCGCCATCCCAGAGGACAGGGTGATCTCGCTCTCCGAGGCCGACGTGAGTAAGGTTTTTAATCTGGTCAACACATACTGATGGTATTCCAGGGTGCGTTCTCAGAGCCTGCACAGACACAGTCTCTTCACAGTCATTTTTCAACCTCTCCTTGTCCCAGTCTTTAATCCCCACATGTCTCAAGCTGACCACCATCATTTCTGTTCCCAAGAAGTCTAAGGCTACCTGCAACAATGACTACCACCCACCACTAATATTTGTAATCATGAAATGCTTTGAAAGCATGGAACATCACCTCACTCAAATGTGCATACCGCCCCAACAGATCTACAGACTATGCAATCTCAATTGCACTCAACACTGCCCTCTTCCATGAAAATGATGTTTGTTGACTACAGCTAGACTACAGTTGTGTCATCAAAGTTTGTCACCGAGCGTGGTACCCTGAGACTGAACACCTCCCTCTGCAACTGGATCCTGGACTTTCTGATGGGCCGACCCCAGGTGGTGAGAGTAGGCAACACCTCCGCCATGCGGACTCTCAACACAGGGGCTTCTCGGGGGTGTGTGCTTAGCCCCCTCATGTACTCCTTGTTGACCCACAAATGTGTGGCCACGCACGACTCCAAATTCATCATCTAGTTTGCTGACGACACTGTGGGGGTAGGCCTGAACCAACAGGGAGGAGGTCAGAGAACTGGCTGTGTGGTGCCCCGAACAACAACCTCTCCCTTAGCATCAGCAAGACCAAGGAGCTGATTGTGGACTACAGGAAACATGAGGGTGGGAGTGCACACCCCCACCAAATTGACAGAGCCACAGTGGAGAAGAGCTTCAAGTTCCACATCACTGAAGACTTTACATGGTCCTCTCACACCAGAACAGTCATGAAAAAGGCACGGCAACACCTCTTCTCCCACAGGAGGCTGAAAAAATGTGGCTTGGCCCCCAGCTGCAACATGGAGAGCATCCTGACTGGTTGTATCACCATCTGGTATGGCAACTGGCCCCACACATCATTGGTGGCGAGTTCCCAGCCATTCAGGACGTACATGCCAGGTGGTGTCTGAGAAAGGCCTGAAAAATTGCCAGATTCCATCCCCCCGAGAAATGGACAGTTCTCCACGCTCCCATCCGGCAGGCAGTACCGGTGCATCAAGGCTCAGACAAACAGAACCCTAAACAGCGTATTCCCCTGGACTGCTATAAGACTGCTATATGGCTAACATCTACTGCTCTCCCTCTCCCACAGACTATCCACACTGACTCTATGCCCATCCACGTCCATACCCACTCAGACACAACCTACGTTGCAGTTAAAATCATTTTTGATTAGATGTATTATTCCATTAAGCTGCTGTCCATTGATTATTGATTGCCGTTACCATTAGTATTTATCCTGCTAAAGATCATTATAATATAATATACTGTTTACATGTATATATTACCATTGCGATATTACCAAGTATTTATATATTCCTAATATCAGTAACTGTTTAGCCCTATTTACATGTACAGTATATCCTACTACCAGTCACATATGCTACTGATTTCAAACACCTTCCTACTGTCAATGTCTCACAGTAGTTATAAAAGGTTAAGCACGAGAGGAGAGAAGAAATTGTAACATTGTTTAGGCCTATTAAAGAATTATAACATAAAGTTATATGTTATCGCCAACCCATAGGCATACTCACTGCCAATGAATGAATTGTGTTGGATAAACTAATGCAAAAATGATAATAGTTAATAATACAACTACCAATAATAATAATCCTACAATATTGTGCTGAGATATTGTGAAAATGTATAATGTATTAGCCATTGATATGAAAACTAATGAGCAGTATTGATAGTGATATTGAGGAAATTTAAAGTTTAATTGATCAAATAACTGTTTAGATACATTTTGGATTTCATTGTTACAGCCCAGGCTCATAAACCTTTCAGGCCCTCATTCTCGAGACAGCTTAAGCTGGAGTGATGTACACCCAGAGCTCTGCAAAACTCAGCTGTGTGAGTTACAGTACTTAATGACAAGCTATAGGCTCTCTGCCTAGTTTGAAGGTAATTTGCCTTAGAAGCCAGCGTCGGTATATTGGAAATTTAGTGTGTATTTTTGTTAGTTTGAAAGTTCATATGCCAGTGTTTATCAACATACAGTGCATTCGGAAAGTATTGAGACCCCTTGGCTTTTTCCACATTTTGTTATGTTACAGCCTTATTCTCAAATCCCCATAATTACAAAGCAAAAACCGTTTTTATTATTTTATTTTGCAAATGCATAAAAAAATTAAAAACAACTTTATTACATAATTACTCAGACCCTTTGCTATGAGAATAGAAATTGAGCTCAGGTGCATCCTGTTTCCATCTATCATCCTTGAGATGTTTCTACAACTTCAATGGTGTCCATCTGTGGTAAATTCAATTGATTGGACATGATTTGTAAAGGCACACACTTTTCTATATATGGTCCCACAGTTGACAATGCATGTCAGAGCAAAAACCAAGCCATGAGGTCGAATGAATTGTACGTAGAGCTCCAAGACAGCATTGTGTTGAGGCACAGATCTGGGGAAGGGTACCAAAAAATGTCTGCAGCATTGAAGGTCCCCAAGAATACAGTGGCCTCTGTCATTTTTAAATGGTTTGAGTTTGGAACCACCAAAGAATCTTTCTAGAGCTGGCCGCCCAGCCAAATTGAGCAATCGGGGGAGAAGGGCTTTGGTCAGGGAGGTGACCAAGAATGCAATGTACGGAGGAAACCTGGCACCATCCTTACGGTGAAGCGTGGTGGTGGCAGCATCATGTTGTGGGAATGTTTTTCAGCGGCAGGGACTGGTAGACTAGTCAGGTTTGAGGGAAAGAGGAACGGAGCAAAGTACAGAAAGACCCTTGAAGAAAACCTGCTCCAGAGCACTCAGGACATCAGACTGGGTCGAAGGTTCACCTTCTTGGCACACAGCCAAGACAATGCAGGAGTGGCTTCGCAACAAGTCTCTGAATGTCTTTGAGTGGCCCAGCCAGAGCCCGGACTTGAGGACACAACCGAACATCTCTGGAGAGACATGAAAATAGCTGTGCAGCAAAACTCCCCATCCAACGTGGCAGAGCTTGAGAGGATCTGCAGAGAAGAATGGGAGAAACCCCCAAAATACAGGTGTGCCAAGCTTTTAGTGTCATACCCAAGAAGACTCAACGCTTTAATCGCTGACGAAGGTGCTTCAACAAAGTACTAAGTAAAGGGTCTGAAAATGTATGTAAATGTCATATTTCAGTTTTAGTTTTTCTTTGCAAAAATGTCAAAATCGTTTTCTTTGTCATTATGGGGTTTTGTGTGTAGATTGATAAGGAAACATATTAATTTAATACATTTTAGAATAAGTCTGTAACGTAAGAAAATGTTAAAGAAGTTAATGGGTCTGAATACTCTCCGAATGCACTGAAGTGTACATATTTTGGATCTAGCTTTATTAATCTACCCTGCAATCTAAATACCACCATTTTGTCTTTGTGTGGGGCACAACACAATAAACAAACCAAAATCAAAGATTTGCAAGGGTTCACATATTTTGGTGTTAGTTTGTGGTTTACATATATTTTCCCTTCACATCAACATAAGTACTAGCTCTCAAAGTCCATTAAAGCACTAGACAGAAAGCCTTACCACCAAGAGGGCCATCTCTTGATTGCATAAATGTGACGGTGCAAAATAATTAGGTGCACCTAGAAGACCCCAGCCAAAATTGACACTCTTGTTGAATTCTCCCGAGGAAAATTGAGACGTCTTTCAAATCGGCACACACACAGAACAAAATGGCCCATTTGTATACTGTGGCTCCGACCGTGGCTCGCCGTAACGTACAGTGGCCCCGATGGCGGGCTTCTGTACATACAGAATGACAATAACCACCTCTTGCTGTATTTGCGCTTGATAATTGGCTAGTAATGTGTGTTGCGAAGTCCTTCGGAAGTCCATTACGGGTTGTGTTGAGTGCTGCAGACTGTGATGACACTCTGAGAGACGCACTGTCATGGCACTCAGTGTGGGCCAGCACAAGTGGTGTCTCATTGCAGCCTGTGTTATTAGACCCTCGACAAGACGGAGTGACGCGAGTTGCAAGGGAGGGGCGGCTCTAGAGAGACAGTCAGGGGACCCCACTTGACGGGAGGTGTTTGTTGTAAAAAAAAAAATGTGCAGGCGATAAAGAAACACAAGCAAACGACAGTGAGTGCAGCTCGGTGCAAAGTGCTGTAATGGAGGCCATGGGTGAGATGATGGAGAGTAGGGCCAATGAGAATAGGAAAGAGTGTGAGGGCTGTTGTGGTGATGGCCTGATAAAATACTGTAGTGCCTGTGGACCGCTCTCCCCCTCATAGGCCCATTCAGGGCACTATGGAGTGGCCTACTCCAGCCCTGCTGTAACTAATTCACAGTCCTGCCACTGTCGATCTGCTCTGCAAAATATAGTGTACAGTATCATGTGCATGCTTACAACAGAAGTTATATTCAAAGTGAGCCGATGTACAGCTGAACACTGCAAATGTCCATTGTGCTAAAGGAAGGACCATGGAAATCATGGAACAGCAGAGGGCGGAACATTACATGCTGCTGTGATGTAGGATTTGAGGCTGAGTTTCCACAGGCAGCCCAATTCTGATATTTTGGCACAAATTGGTCTTTTGAACAAACAGATAATAATTAGTCCGAAGATCATTATTGGGCTGCCTGTGAAAACGCAGCCTTAGATGAAGACACTGATTAATCCCTGAATTAATGGCCACATGCTGTCATTGAAGTAAAATACCATTAGCATACCATATGGAACAATGCCGTTTGAATATGAATCACGTGCGTATTTAACTTACACTGGTTGATTCATATGACAGGAGAAAATGTTAATTGGACACAACACTCCTACTCTTTGGAAGCTAGAGGTTACTCATGCCATGTAAGAGTGGTGACTTTAAAGTTCGATGGCCATTGGCAAGACAACCTGCTGTGAATGCAGTTCTAATGGTCTGAGAGTCTTTAGGTGTCATGGCTGCCTTTTACTGAGGCTTCCGTCTGGAGTGTTGCAGAGTGTTGCAGAGATGTTTGTCCTTCTGGAAGGTTCTCCCATCTCCACAGAGGAACTCTAGAGCTCTGACCAAGGCCCTTCTCCCCCGATTGCTCAGTTTGGCTGGGCGGCCAGCTCTAGGAAGAGTCTTGGTGGTTCAAAACGTATTCCATTTAAGAATGATGGAGGCCACTGTGTTCTCGGGGACCTTCAATGCTGCAGACATTTTTTGGTACTCTTCCCCAGATATGCGCCTCGACACAATCCCGTCTCGGAGCTCTACAGACCTTATATAGACAGGTGGTGTGTCTTTCAAAATCCTGTCCAATCAATTAAATTTACCACAGGTGGACTCCAATCAAGATGTAAAAATATCAAGAATGCTCAATGGAAAAAGGATGCACCGGAGCTCAATTTCGTGTCTCATAGCATAAGATCTGAATACTTAAGTCAATAAGGTATTTCTGTATTTTGATTTTAATAAATATGCAAAAACGTCCCAAAAACTTTTTTCACTTTGTCAATTTGTGGTATTGTGTGTAGATTGGTGAGATTTAAAAAGAAATCCATTTTAGAATAAGGTTGTAACGTAACAAAATTTGAAAAAAGTCCAGGGGTCTGAATACTTTCCGAAGGCACTGTATATAAACCCTGGATTGCTGATGCAATGTATTGGCCATTGAGAGATTTTGAAGCCACTGGTCATCCATATTTGCACTATGAATGGAATTGTACAGCATTTCAATTAAATGTTTCAAGGACAAAATTACATGTGCTTAAGTATTGTTTTGTTGCCAGGACAGTAACATTAGTAAATTGAAAAGGAAGGAAAATGGAAAATGTTTTAACATATTATTTCATTTTTTATTTGTATGTTTAGACCGCATAATATAATTTAAAATGTATGCATTAAGGTATCTGTAATAGAATAAACGTGTCAAAAATGTATGTAGACAATATAAATGCATTTCTATAGCTTGCAAAATATGTTAAATAATGGAAGAGTACCAAGATGGCTGTGTGGTTGCTTCAATACAGCGCCCCCTGTCAGTCACCCAGGGTTAATACACATTATTGGTAGAGTGGCATATAGGAGTTCATGAAGCACCATCCCAAAATGGATGAATTCCAAGATAGACTGGGAGGATGTTCCCATTAAGTGTAGTAAAGTGTTGTTCAGCGGCTCCAGGACAGTAGTTCACTAAAAGTGAGGGTATATGGTGGTGGAGGTTGGGGACTTCTCCACAGCATCCACACTGCTGCTGCAAACTGCCTGACTTTACAGTAAATGTGTTGCTTTTTCCCCAGTGGTAAGGTGTTCTAACCATAGGAGATAAAACATTACGGTGTCGCTGCTTTAAAATGTTAAAATCCTAACTTTATTGATGTTGGCTGCTTTTACTAATCGGAGCTGGTGTTTTTTTCCCCTGCTGTTTTAAGAGACATCTCCTGTGCATGAATTTAAAAAGCAAGAGACGGACACAAACACTCACTCTCCATCCTAAGCTCTCTGTTTCGTTCTACCTCTCTCTCCCCTCCCTACAATCTCTATACAATCTCCTTCAGTTCATTTAATAACAGTGAGGTTGTACCTGCCTGCTATTCAACCAGTTGAAAGATAAGGCCTTCACCTACAGTTGAAGTAGGAACTTTACATACATTTAGGTTGGAGTCATTAAAACTAGTTTTTCAACCACTCCACAAATTTCTTGTTAACAAACTGTTAGTTTTGGCAAGTCGGTTAGGACATATACTTTTTCCATGACACAATGAATTTTTCCAACAATTGTTTACGTGCAGATTATTTCAATTATAATTCACTGTATCACAATTCCAGTGGGTCAGACGTTTACATACACTAAATTGACTGTGCCTTTAAACAGCTCGGGAAATTCCAGAAAATTATGTCATGGCTTTAGAAGCTTCTGATAGGCTAATTGACATCATTTGAGTCAGAACAGGGCTCCGGGCAGCCGAGCGGAAATGGAGGAAAACTCGCCTCCCTGCGGACCTGGCATCCTTTCGCTCCCTCCTCTCTACATTTTCCTCCTCTGCCTCTGCTGCTAAAGCCACTTTCTACCACTCTAAATTCCAAGCATCTGCCTCTAACCCTAGGAAGCTCTTTGCCACCTTCTCCTCCCTCCTGAATCCTCCTCCCCCTCCCCCCTCCTCCCTCTCTGCAGATGACTTCGTCAACCATTTTGAAAAGAAGGTCGACGACATCCGATCCTCGTTTGCTAAGTCAAACGACACCGCTGGTTCTGCTCACACTGCCCTACCCTGTGCTCTGACCTCTTTCTCCCCTCTCTCTCCAGATGAAATCTCGCGTCTTGTGACGGCCGGCCGCCCAACAACCTGCCCGCTCGACCCTATCCCCTCCTCTCTTCTCCAGACCATTTCCGGAGACCTTCTCCCTTACCTCACCTCGCTCATCAACTCATCCCTGACCGCTGGCTACGTCCCTTCCGTCTTCAAGAGAGCGAGAGTTGCACCCCTTCTGAAAAAACCTACACTCGATCCCTCCGATGTCAACAACTACAGACCAGTATCCCTTCTTTCTTTTCTCTCCAAAACTCTTGAACGTGCCGTCCTTGGCCAGCTCTCCCGCTATCTCTCTCAGAATGACCTTCTTGATCCAAATCAGTCAGGTTTCAAGACTAGTCATTCAACTGAGACTGCTCTTCTCTGTATCACGGAGGCGCTCCGCACCGCTAAAGCTAACTCTCTCTCCTCTGCTCTCATCCTTCTAGACCTATCGGCTGCCTTCGATACTGTGAACCATCAGATCCTCCTCTCCACCCTCTCCGAGTTGGGCATCTCCGGCGCGGCCCACGCTTGGATTGCGTCCTACCTGACAGGTCGCTCCTACCAGGTGGCGTGGCGAGAATCTGTCTCCTCACCACGCGCTCTCACCACTGGTGTCCCCCAGGGCTCTGTTCTAGGCCCTCTCCTATTCTCGCTATACACCAAGTCACTTGGCTCTGTCATAACCTCACATGGTCTCTCCTATCATTGCTATGCAGAATAGCTAAATGAACTGCTAAATGACTTAAATGTAAATGTAAATGTAATTGAAGGTGTACCTGTGGATGTATTTCAAGGCCTTTCAAGGGGGGGGGGGGCTTAAAAATAGAATCCGTAGCTGTGAAACTACAACATCCGTTTGCAATATTACAACAAAGATGTTACTTCAAACACCATTTTTCCCTTTGGACATCACTTCACTTAAAACAGCAGAGTGTGTACAATAATTTACCACGATGCAAGATCCTCCTCTGCCCCATTTCAAATAACAAATGCACCTGGGGCGACCAGTGGCGCTGTTTGAATGATGGCAAACTTTTCGGTCCTTCATTTCTCCTATTTATTTTTAAAGCCTGTAAATGTGTGTATTCATATAGCTACAGTACACTAGTGGTTATGGGGCGGTTATAGGAAAGGGGGGCATGACGACAATATTCTAGGTCCCTCCTTCTGCTGTTTCTTTTTAAAGCTCAGGCCACAGTAGTGCTTGGCACCTCCATGGCTCCATCTGCTCCGAACAGAGAAGACAGATGACTCTGGTACCACTTAATAGACACAAGAGACACAGATTGCTTTTCCTCAGGTGGCTCTGAATGCCTTTGAGTGCTATCTAGCCATTTCATTTGCATCTCCAAACCCTAGCGCCTGCGGAGGCAAGGTTAATGCAGACGCACATTCAGTCGTTGCCGTGCCGGGACAGAGACGGATGTGCCAAAGTGGTGCACTCATGAATGAACACACACACACGCACACAAACGCATAGGAATACACAAATAAAGACAAATGCACAGACAATGACACACACACACACACACACACACACACACACACACACACACACACACACACACACACACACACACACACACACACACACACACACACACACACACACACACACACACACACACACACACACACGCACACACACGCACACACACACACACACAGATGATAATGAGATGCAAGTGGCTCACTTGTTGTCTCTCTAACTGTATCCACAAAGGAGTTCCCATCCCGGCCAGCTGTATAATGTTATAAATAATATGACCCATCACCAGGCCTGCATGGGTCTAGGCACGGCTGTGGAATTTGCATATGAGGTGTAGAAGTGGTGACATAAACCTGCGTCTTCAACACATTCCGGATGCTGCTGTAATCAATCTTTACCATTTCCATTGCGTGGTTTCCTGTTGCATTGCAATCCTTGCTCTCACTCCTATTCTGAGGCAAATTGTAAAAAAGTGACAAAATAGTTGCAGAAACTGGTTGATGCTGTTGCTGGATAATTTCCTGAACCTGGTTGTTTTTTTATTTTTTATATATGTTTTCTAAAAGTGAAATGACCATCAAATATGAAAAACGTCATGTCTCTTATAAGATGTGCATCCTTGCTATACAACTATAATGTGATTCAGTGTGATTTCAACAGCAATCTGCAGTGCAAGGGAGAAAAAAAAAACAATTTCCTTTTGCCTGTTAAAAAGCATGGTCACACACCACTACATTAATGCTGGTTGCAACTCCAAGATTCCTTAGGGCAATGGATAAATTAACTCATTGATATTGTATTCAAATTTGTCGGAATGTTACAAAACACATTGTCTTTATTCAATGCTAAGAGTGTGTGTGAATGCAAGGACACTCGAGCAGCAGAAATTGTTTGCGCGAGGATCTCTTCGAATAAGTGCCGAGTGCAGAGCAGCATGCCCTGTGGCTGAATGCTTGCCTGAATAGACCGAGGGTAGTGTTGAATAGAGTGCACTCTCTCGATTTGTACCTGAAAGGCCTGTTTTCTGTGCACCATGCTTCTATTCAGAACTGTATACAGTGATTTAACAAACACAAATCCAACAAGTTCATGATTTACACATCATAAGACGGGACTCGATGTCTCTGTGGAAAATCGGGTACATGTCTATTATGGTACAATACTAAAGAGTGGATTTGTTTTATTCATTTCCGGCCTCAATGTACACTTAATGGAAGAGAGTAGATGATGATAGTCAGGATCAATTAGACAGAGCTTATTGTGTGTGTGTGTGTGTGCGCGCGTACAAGCGTGCGCATGTTGGGGAGGCGTTACTATACCTTGGACCAGTTCACCCTCTTCATGACGGCCTCAGGCTTGTAGGTCTTCTTGGCTTCCAGTCCATAAGGCAGCTTGATGACAGGCATGGCCATCATAGGAGGCGGAGGGATGCCCGGCGCCCCGGGGATGGGCGGAGGAGGTGGGGGTCCACATCCAGGGGGAGGGGGTGGCCCTCCTCCTGGAGGTGGCGGGGGTGGGGGTGGAGGGGGCATGCTGGCCATGCCAGGAGGAGGCGGAGGTGGGGGAGGAGGGGGAGGGCAGCCGCCTGGTGGGGGCGGAGGCGGGGGAGGGGGTGGAGGTGCCAACCCCCCCGGCAGAGGCGAAGGTGGGACTCCTGTCCCAGCCGCCGTTGGTCCGGCCGTGATCTGAAAAGACGGGAAAGCAATGTTAGAGACGGGACACAACATTCCCGTCATCCCAGCACTCATAGGCCGGGGACCTGGAGGCCAGAGCTTTTACCACCATTACACGGATTACACTAGTCCGGCTAATGCACCTGGGTGATGGGTGAGGATGGAGGTAGGAGTATTTAGGGGGGAAAGGGATGGGCATTATCGTACTCACTTCAATTACAGATGATTGCCTTGATCCTGTGTGTGTTTGTGCTTCTTTGCACTTGCACACGTGTGTGTGTATATTTGTGAAGAGAGTTTATAAAAGCATGTCTGAGGACTATCGTCCAAGTGCTATCGTCCCTTGGGCTTGAGCCTCATTGCAATTGTAGCAGTCATTTTCTGCGATGAGCACTATCAGCCAGCCAGAGGCCAGCACCTCACACTGGAGAAAGTGGGTCGCTCAGCTCCCTAAGACTACCAGACACATTAAATACAGTGGGGCAAAAAAGTATTAGTCAGCCACCAATTGTACAAGTTCTCCCACTTAAAAAGATGAGAGGCCTGTAATTTTCATCATAGGTACACTTCAACTATGACAAACACCATAATTTGCAAATAAATGCATAAAAAAATCCTACAATGTGACTTTATGGATTTTTCCCCCTCATTTTGTCTGTCATAGTTGAAGTGTACCTATGATGAAAATTATAGGCCTCTCATCTTTTTAAGTGGGAGAACTTGCACAATTGGTGGCTGACTAAATACTTTTTTGCCCCACTGTATGTAGATACATAAACAAGAACCTAATGAGCTGTAGGTAAATATTGCAGGGAGGTATATGTCACCTTTCCCATTAGAAGTTTGTAGAGCTCGAATACATGTTGAGTACGCTGGTGACGACATGCGCGTGGATGGAGCACAGTGAGTGTGCAATATCTGTACAGTACAGAGTGTGAGAGGTTCAGTGTGTGTGTGTGTTGTGTGTTTAAAGCACCCCATAGCCCACAGAGGATGCCTTTACATGGGCAGGATACAGATAATAAAGGGCAGATGTGTGAAAAGGCTGAACTTTGGGTGACACATGTTCTACAGGAGACGCTGCCAGTAATTAGTAGTGGGCCGCAAAAAGCCATTATAAACTGGGTGGTTCGAGCCCTGAATGCTGATTGGCTAAAAACAATGGTATACGGTCTGACAAAACATTTATTTTTACTGTCTAATTACGGTTGTAAACAGTTTATAATAGCAATAAGGCACCTCAGGGGTTTGTGGTATATGACCAATATAACACGGCTAAGGGCTGTATCCAGTGGCCATCGAGGCTGTATCCTCGTGCCTAAGAACAGCCCTTAGCCATGGTGCAGTATATTGGACATATACCGCATGCCTTATTTATTAAATATACACCCTTCAGAGGTCACCCTTAGAGTATATACAGTGCATTCGGAAAGAATTCAGACCACTTGACTTTTGTTACATTACAGCCTTATTCAAAAGTGGATAATTACATTTCAATTTTTTTGTCAATCTACACACAATACCCCACAATGACACATTTTTAGAAATGTATGAAAAAAAATATATATGGAAATATCACATTTACATAAGTATTCAGACTCTTTACTCAGTATTTTGTTGAAGAACCTTTGGCAGTGTTACAGCCTCAAGTATTCTTGGGTATGACGCTATAAGCTTGACTCTTTACGGCATTATGACTCTTTATGTCATTAAGGCTTAATGAATGCTACATTTCACCACTCAATAAGTGAAGTGTTACACAAAGCAGAAAAGGAAAAAGGAATGCCCATATTTATGGTGACCTCTGTGATTACTGTGTACTTAAGGAAAGATTATACACCCTTTTCTCACTCATTTCTTCACATGAGAGGAGCTCCGTGTCTGAGTTCATTATGTTTTTAATTGAATCAGACGCCGTTATATCTGCACTTTGCTAATAGATTAAGTGTATTAAGAGAAATATAGCCACCTGAAATGGAGTTGTTAATGAAGATGCTAATGCTATGCTAACGGCATCTATTGCAGTGGGGGTTCTGCGGCTAGACAATGTATTGTATCGAACCCTCACATACTTGAGCACTCCGTTCCCTATTGACGCGTGTGTGTACACAGTGTATACGCAGCCGACATCTAACCATTGGGGGGGAGAACCCAGGGGATTGTCTGGCCACGGTTTAACTCCTAGAAAAGAAACGCTGCCTCTGCCATCTTGACGTCGACAAGACGGGTCTCACAAAGGAAGGCTATTAGGCGGTAGACAGGTGCAAAATTAAACCCATTACTGATAAGACAGAGACCAGCCAGCCCCTTGACAAGTCTGCCCGATCATAGTGCTTTATAGCATAAACATAATCATTGATAAAGGTGGAGGGGAGGGGGGCAATTAGACAGCCTATAGCGTAGATAGGATTTGACCTTTGGGATTCATTAGAAGACAACTGTCTTTCTTTCCAAAGGTTTGCCCCACAGCTTTTCCACAACGTCATTTCCAAAAACCAATTTTGTTACCCCCCCACTCGGTCGATTATGTGGGTAATGTGGGACCAGTCTAATTTTTAAAGGAATTACAATTACAGAGTGTTTGATTACACAATGCCAGCAGTGGGTAGTTTATTAGGTAGGAAATTAAAAAGGTGTAGAGTGGTGAGGAGCGTTTGAAGCAGGCTGCCCCAACACCCATCGACACCCATATAGGTCTGTCAATCTCGGAGCCCGTCGTGGCCCATTTTCTCTTTCAAGATTAATACGAAAGAATGAAAGCAAATTAGCTGCTAAATGAGAGCACCGTCTTTTCTGCATTCAGGAGCCCTCTGAGCCTCCTAGCTCTGGCTGCTCCCGCTCACTTGTTTTCCCTCTCTCTCTCGTCCCGCCGTGCTCTGGGCCCTCCAGCTTTGTCTACGGAATGCTAATCAACCCAGCGTTTGACAGCGCCCGAGGGATCCGCCGCCATCATCTCTCCGCTCTCCTCCGCCTTCTCCCACAGGTAAATCACTAGGGGTACCATTCCTTTCCTACACCATAAAATCATATCATCAAGCTTCTTCCAGAACCTTCTACCTAGCAACATGGCTTTGTTTGGGTTTTATTGGTTTCTCTGGTTGAAACAACAACACTGAATAAAAATATAAAAGCAACATGCAACAAATTCAAAGTTACAATTCACATAAGGAAACCAGTACATTTAAATAAAATCATTAGGCTCTAATATATGGATTTCACATGACTGGGAATATAGATATATGTTGGTCACAGATACTTTAAAAAAAAGGTAGGGCGTGGATCAGAAAACCAGTCAGTGTCTGGTGTGACCACCATTTGCCTCATGCAGTGCAACACATCTCCTTTGCATTGAGTTGATCAGGCTGTTGATTGTGCCCTGTGGAATGTTATCCCTCCTCTTCAATGGCTGTGTGAAGTTGCTGGATGTGGTCGGGAACTTGAACACACGTCTATCCAGAGCATCTAAAACATGCTCGATGGTTGACGTCTGGTGGGTATGCAGGCCATGGAAGAACTGGGACATTTTCAGCTTCCGGGAATTGTGTACAGATTGTGACATGGGTACATTATCATGCTAAAACATGAGATGATGGTGACGGATGAATGGCATGACAATGGGCCTCAGGATCTCATCACGGTATCTCTGTGCATTCAAATTGTGATTGATAAATTGCAATTAGGTTAGTTTTCCATAGCTTATGCATGCCCATACCATAAGCCCAATGCCACCATGGGGCACTCTGCTCACAACATTGACATCAGTAAACCGCTTGTCCACAATATCCTATACACGATGTCTGCCATCTGCCCGGTAGTGTTGAAACCTGGGATTAATCTGTGAAGAGCACACTTCTCCAGCGTGCCAGTGGCCATCGAAGGTGAGCATTTGCCCACCGAAGTTAGTAACGATGCCAAACTGCAGTCAGGTCAAGACACTGGTCAGGATGACTAGAATGCAGATAAGCTTCCCTGAAACGGTTACTGACAGATTGTGCAGAAATGATTCAGTTGTGCAAACACACAGTTTCATCAGCTGTCAGGGTGGCTAGTCTCCGACGATCCCGCAGGTGAACAAGCCGGACGTGGAGGTCCTGGGCTTGCATGGTTACACGTGGTCTGCGGTTGTGAGCCGGTTGGATGTACTACCAAATTCTCTAAAACAATGTTGGATGTGACTTATGGTAGAGAAATTAACATTCAATTATCCGGCAACAGCTCTGGTGGCCATTCCTGAAGTCAGCATGCCAATTCCACACTCCCTCAAAACATGAGACATCTGTGGCATTGTGTTATGTGACAAAACTGCATATTTTAGAGTTGCCTTTTATTGTCCCCAGCACAAGGCTCACTTGTGTAATGATCATGCACTAGTTAATCAGATTATTGATATGCCACACCTGTCAGGTTGATGGATTATCTTGCCAAAGGAGAAATGCTCACTCACAGGGACGTAAACAAATTTGTACACAACATTTCCGACAATTAAGCTTTTTGTGAGTATGGAAAATGTATGGGATCTTTTATTTCACCTCATGAAACATGGGACCAACACTTTGCATGTTGCATTTATATTTTGTTCAGCATAAGAGGCTGTTTATAGACCAAAGGTGCTGTTTTTAGGCTGGGTCTTGGCAGCTCCAGCCTGGTCACTGATCATGGCTAGATGTGAGTCAGAGAGAGCTGAGGCGGGGTGAGCAATGCCTCCTAATTGCTTCTTGGCGGCTATCCGTCTTGCTAGGCTCATCTGGGGCTCCGACTATTGTAGGAGAGTGGAGTGATATGAAACCTAATCCGTTCATTGAGGGATCCAAAGCTTCTAGAACTCGACGGGGGGGACGAGGTCGGACGGGTGGGTAATTAACTTGGACTATTATGCAATTAAACCTTCCCCCAATTTTGGCACTAATGAGCAAAGCATATATTCAATTATAAAGTGTTTACTGGGGTGAATTACATTACAACAGTCAAATGTCCACATTTGATTATATTTTATGGAACACCTCAGTTGAGAGGTTTCAAGTGCATCTCCCAGATTCATATAATACAATTTTTTTGTTAAGTATGATGCAAGAAAATTAAACCTCAGCGCAATCTCCAAACTTCCTTCTCCAATTACAGACCAAGAGTGTGGCCCTATTATCAGACTCTGTGTTTTCAAAGGAATATAATGTAGATCACTGCATAATTATCAAACATCAATCATATGTAAAGTTCAGAGCAAACGTCATACTTGACTTGGAGGGTGAGTTGATTGAGTTTCTGGTTGAAGATTAGGTTTCTCAATGTCCAGGCAATACCGGTCAATCATGTTAATAACAGAAAGAAAAAGGGAAGGGAGGGACCCGGATGCAAAGGGATCACCCACCTGCACCTTGCTCACAGCTTCACTGATGAGTTTCTGAGCCTCTTTAAGCTTGTTTGTCTCGCTAGTTAACTGGACAGATGGCAAACACAGACACAAAGGACACACAGACACAGGCACAGACACAGAGAGCAACAGAGAGGGACACAGAGAGGGTGGTTAGCTAGACAGATAAAAGGAACAACAGTACTTTTGTTAACAGAGAACAGAGGCTAACATCAAACACAGAAAAAGGTCAAGCAGAGGGGTAAGTTATAGAGAAATTTCCTGGTACAGTTAAAACATGGTTATGATGAAATTAGTACTGTCTGTCTGTTGCATCTGTACTACCTGTCAGATGGTATACCAAGTTCACATTTATTTAATATCCTCAAACAAGCAAATATTTTACAGCATTAAAATGTCACCATCCCATAAAGTTGTACTGGGTATTAGATGGAAAAACCTAGTCATCTACAAAGCATAGATGAAACAGCCATTTATATGATAACACAGTGGTTGACAAGTATTTGTATCCTCAAAATCCATTCAATCCCTTTGGAACACTATGTTGAAATATGTTCTAGCAAATCACATTCACCACTTTTCCATCTCATACAGTTGAAGTTGTAAGTTTACATACAGTTAGGTTGGAGTCATTAAAACTCGTTTTTCAACAACTCCATAAAAGTATTGTTAAGAGACATATTATTTCACTTAATCACCATTCCAGTGGGTCAGAATAAAAATAAATCAGTCAAGACCTCAGATTCAAAAATGTTGGACCTCCACAAATCTGGTTCATCCTTGGGAGCAATATCCAAATGCCTGAAGGTACCACGTTCATCTGTACAAACAATAGTATGCAAGAATAAACACAATGGGACCACGCGGCCGTCATACCGCGTTCTGTCTCCTAGAGATGACAGTACTTTGGTGCGAAAACTGCAAATCAATCCCAGAGAACAACAGCAAAGGACCTTGTGAAGATGTTGGAGGAAACAGGTACAAATGTATCTACATCCACAGAAAAACGGGTTCTATATCGATATAACATGAAAGGCCACTCAGCAAGGAGGAAGCCACTGGTCCAAAACCGCCATAAAAAAAGCCACTCTACGGTTTGCAACTGCACATGGGGACAAATATCGTACTTTTTGGAGAAATGTACACTGGTTTGATGAAACAAAAATAGTTCCGTTTTCCCATAATGACCATAGTTATGTTTGGAGGAAAAAGGGGGAAGCCTAAGAACACCATCCCAACCGTGAAGCATGGGGGTGGCAGCATCATGTTGTGGGGATGCTTTGCTGCAGGAGGGACTGGTGTACCTCACAAAATAGATGGCATCATGAGGAATGGAAAATTATGTGGATATATTGAAGCAACATCTCAAGACATCAGTCAGGAAGTTAAGCTTGGTCGCAAACGCGTCTTCCAAATGGACAATGACCCCAAGAATACTTCCAAAGTTGTGAGAAATAGCTTAAGGACAGCAAAGTCAAGCTATTGGAGTGGCCATCAATCACAAAGCCCTGACCTCAATCCTATAGAACATTTGTGGGCAGAACTGAAAAAGTGTGTGCGAGCAAGGAGGCCTACAAACCTGACTCCGTTACACCAGCTCTGTCAGGAGAAATGGGACAAAATTCACCCAACTTATTGTGGGAAGCTTGTGGAAGGCTACCTGAAACATTTGACCCAAGTTATTAGTTAATTTAAAGGCTATGCTACCAAATACTAATTGAATCTATGTAAACTTCTGACCCACTGGGAATGTGATGAAAGAAATAAAAGCTGAAATAAATCACTCTCTACAATTATTCTGACATTTTATGTTCTTCAAATAAAGTGGTTATCCTAACTGACCTAATAAAGGGAATTTTTACTAGGATTAAATGTCAGGAATTGTGGAAAAACTGAGTTTAAATGTATTTGGCTATGGTGTATGTAAACTTCCAACTTCAACTGTGTGTGTATTTTATCCCGAAGACTCTGTGTTAGAAATGTGCCAAATGTGCCAAAAGTCACATTCTAACATCTTAACAACAGCCGTTGAGTAGATGGTACATACTCAACCGTGTAGTGAAACATATTTATATGGAGTTGTTCTTACAGAGTTCGCCTTTACTGTGGACTGAGGAGTGTTAAATATTTAACATGTATAATGGAAAAGGAGATAGAAACTTCCATAAAGGAGACCGAATAAGGACTTCCATTTCTTGAACTTGGTCATAAAGTGCTAAATTTAAGGTGAATAGGGAACTTTTCTTTTACACTCCATCCTTAACTATGGACCATGGAGAGTTCAAGGCCATAGACAATCTCTATTTTATAGACCATATCCCCTGAGGAATGTGGATGGCATACAGTGTCTTAACAAAACATGAACTTTAACAGTTCAAGCCTAGCTTAGACTTCAGCTGCGATGGATGGAATTTAAGTACATTACACTAGTACAGTACACAAAACACTCATGTACAGAGGAGCTATATTTTAAAGACCATATCCCAAGGGAAAGTGGATGGCGTGTTGTGTCTTAACAAAAGTTTAACCTCACAAGCATAGCTTAGACTCTTCAGCTATGATTGATGTAGCTTAAGTACATTACACGAGTACAATATAGAACACAATACACATGTATTAAACATAAGGTATTGAAAGAATGTACAAAAACATATGTTTTAAGGTGTAATAGCCAGAGAAACAGCAGGTAGACTGGCAGAGCCAGAGAGTAGTCTGCTACGCCTTCCAACCTTTTCCTAACCATGCTGGTTCAGCTACATGACCGCCAGGTTGTGTAAGCCCAATAATGGCACGACACAGGTAGGTCCAAGGTACCTACCACACCTCTAAATGATTTATCTCACCCTTATCCAATTCTACAAACACCTCCCCCGCTCTCTCTGAGCACAGGTGGGTTCGTTCGGGTTGGAAGGTGGATTAATTCCATTTGTTGTGTTTTCATTCCGTTTTGTCAATGTTTACAGGCCATTCCTGTGCTCGATCGGATCGCGGGGATAATCAAACAGACATCAAAAGGGGTCTGCTTGTTGCAATGTGAAAGTTCCCTGAGACAGACTCTCATTAAATGTGTCGGTTCACAGACAAGGTGAAGTCGTAGGGGCTAGGAGACAGAGTGAGACGCGTGTGCTTTTATTTCCATGAAGAGCTCTGTCGACGTGATGTGAACAGCGTTCCAACTTCATTCATATTCAATAAAATGGCAGATGCACCACCACAGCAGCTTTGATGAAGAATCTGAGTGTAGTGTGTCTTTGCATGGATTTAGAGGTGCATCGCTCCGGAAGATAATGGCTTTGTACAACACCGTGTCAGAGGTGGATTAGGTTGCATAATACAAAGGCTTTAGTCCTTCGGCTGTTGCAGTTTCAACCCTTTTAAACAGGTCGACTATAAACTAAGTTTTCAAAGGAAGAAAAAGGCCTGTATGTCAAGTCTTTGTGTAGGCTACATCATCGAGAAGGACACACTTTATAATTTAAATAATTGTCTTATTAAAATGGGAGTATCTTGCTAGCGCCTACATTTTCCCATTTAAATTGTGCTGCATTGCAAGATTTCCACACCGCAACCAAAGTTTTGCTGTGATTACAAAATGTGTACCTCCTGATAACGTGTTGTGAGATAAACAAAATAATATGTGCCAGGAAGCCGTGGACATATTGAGAGCTATGACACCTGTACTATGCCTGAAGAGATCAAATTGACGACGCGTGTCTGTTCTTAGCAAGAGCTTTCCTACTGAGCAACCTCCTACCTCCAACTCAAAAGGCACGGGTCTCTCTCTTTCTGTCCCTCTACGTGCCTCCAGTACAATAGGAGAAACCCTTCGGGAAAACGACCTTATGAAACACATTTAATAAAGGAACCAATTTGACCATGAGCGCATTCCTGCCATATAGTGTGCGACAACATACATGTTAACACCGTCCTCCTTTTAGGCCGTGCCAACACACCCACGGGATGTTACTTGAAGAACTTGTAGCCATATTCATGGGAGCGCTCACTGAGGGCATTAGATGTTTCCCTGCTGAGCTAGATGTCTGTTGATGTGCAAAGCTCCAGCCGCACCGAGGCATTTGAAGGATCGTTCACAGACGGCAGGAAGAGAAGGAGCTGACTCTCGGGGGCTTCACTCTGCTACACTACCTGTTAATGCACCACAAACAGACTGGCTTCAAAAGACTGGGGGCCTGTTAGGGGGTGGGGTTGGGGGGGGGGGAAAGCCTCGAAAAAGAGTACATAAAAAGCAGCACTCAGGGAAAGCAGGTAAGCAGAGTCTGACGCTGCCTGATACAGAGAGAGAGAGCAGGAGAAAGAGAAAGATAGAGAGGGAGATAAAAAGGCAGTGATAGAGAGCAAAGAAAAAGAAGGGATGATAGAAAGTGATGAGGGGGGAGGAGGTGCGGTGGAGCCCCAGTCACCGTGGCGGCCTCATGAATATGTGCGGGAGGCGGGTGGGCAGTCGTTGGGGCGCTGAGCGAATGATGAACGAGTTTGGCCGAGAAAGCAGGTAACGAGTGTCGACATGGCACTCAGGCAGATGAAGTGGGGGAGTGAGGACTGCACACAAATGAAGTGCAATCGGGGAAGAAAGAAAAGGAACTTAGCCTTGGCCTGGCCAGGAAGAAGGCCAAGCCGCACGCTGCACCTAAATGAGAATAAATGGTCGTTGAGGCTGCCAGGGATCTTAATGATAGCGACTTGTCTTTGGGAAAAGTCCCGGCGATGCGTGACAGGGCTAAATGTGCAGGTGCAGAAAAGGGATGGGATGGGAGAGCGTGGACATTTGCAACTGCAACAGAATTTAGTTTGGAGAAAAACAATCTCGGATACTGGATGCCATGCCATCTTTCAGCATTGGTTTATATTAAATCCGGTAAGCAGGGAAGCAAACTGCCCTTTCGTCTCAAGGCAGCACTGAAGTGTTTAAAATTGGGTTAAGGAGGAAATAGCAGTAATTTTCTGTGCTCAGGTTTGAGGGGTTTTGTTTGGAAGAGACAGGGATGCCAAGGCCAGAGAATAAATGCAATCCATCTCTTTGATGATACAATTGCATGGAACAGGCTCCCATGGAGCAATTCACCCAATATCGAATGCAAGATTTTAAAAAGAAGATTGACCCTTTATTGAATCAAACGCTCCCACATGGCTGAAAAATACCCACTTAGAAGGAGTCTCGCATCCGTGATTGGGGTAGAAAGGTTTCAATTTGACCAAATTAGTAAAAGTCATTTTCCTCACAACCGGATTAACTTGGACCATCATGCTTTGGGGAAACAACTAAATGCCTTCTTTCATATGATGTGATCAATGTTAGATGCTAGCCCCAATCTTCTACCTCTATGGAGAGCATGTGGCTTCAGACTGCAGTTTGGGGTTGTGGGTGTGCCCCCCCCCCCACTCCTCTGGTGTCATTACCTGGGTCTTCAGGTTGCAGATCTGCCCTTCCAGCTCTTTGATTTTCTCCTCCTTCTTCTGGGACTCGGCCTGGGCATCCTGCCGAGCGCTGAACTCCTCATCGAACTGCAACAATTCAACACAGCACAAACACACACAGACACACACACACTCTGGTTAGGGCCAGGGTGTCTCAAGAGAACGGCCTACTGCGGGGCATGTCAACATACACAAAAAAACACAGCCTCGCATGCACTTGTCCCCCATCTCTATTCATAGGCCTCTGGTGGCCCTCTACCCCGTCGTCTTCTGTCTGTGTTTTGGGTCTGGCTTTCATGTGTTGGTGATGGACCTAACCTTTGTGGGAAAGCAACCAGTTTTCTCTGTCACCACAGGAGCGGTCACTGCTCGCATTCCAGGACGCCTCAGATGTACACAAATGTATGCACTCACTACTGTAAGTCACTCTGGATAAGAGCATCTGCTAAACGAATGAATTGTCCCCCACCACACAGAGGCAGGGATGATGTGGGGAGTGGAGGCATCTGCTGGCTGGTGATACTTGACCAAGCCTTTAGAGAGGAGTACCTTGAGTACCAAACTCTACCCTGCCTTTAATCAGACATAATGGTCTGAGTCACAACACTTCTGGAGGATTCTGTTGGATGGACCAATGACTCATACAGTATTACTGTTCTACTGAAAAATATACAGTGTCAACTGATTAAATGTACTGTCTATCATTACATTGGAATAAAGTACATTTGTCCTTCCTTTGAAGATGAGTGTGGATGCTTAATAAAGTACTGCAACCCAGTTCTAAAGTATATAAAAGCATCAGAAGGTATGCTATCACATTGGGCTGAGCGGATGAGAGGAGACTCCATTCTTCCCTAAACACTGTAGCTTTTATTCTAAAACGTAACTCATAAAACACATCTCAGAGAGTTTGCTGAACCGTTTCCTCTCTGGTGTGTCTTTGATGCCACAAATGACCTAAAGTAATAAGTTAATCCATGAGAAAACTGGTTATTTGAAGGCCCCTATTGCAATGACATGTCCATAAAGGGTTCTGAACAGTATCTGTACATATCGTAACTCGCACCCCGTCGCGGACACAAACACGTTTATATGTTGGAGCATCGGCATTGATCCTTGCAAAACTGAGACAGATCATGTACTTCTGTTGCCAGCTATTGATCAGGGCCCAGAAATCAATAGCTTGTCTGGGAGCTCTAGGTGGAAAAACGTTTCTGATGGGAGTGTGGTGGTGGCATACCAATGGCATTGAGAGGTTGATGCATTATACTTCACCTTCTTGGAGAACTCAGCAGCCTTCAGATCGCTCTCATCCACTTTGGCTTTATCCACGCACTGATCTGTAAGACAAAAGGGGCCGACAGCAGTGGCGGCAGTAAGCAACCATGAAGTGACTCTGATTCTCTCAATTATACTGTACATTGTTAACATCCTATTTAAGACTCCAAATCAAACGTAAAGTGAATATTACAACGGAGAGAGAGAGAGAGAGAAAGAGAAAGGAAATAGAGGTAATGAGTGAAGAACCTGTCATCTCCTTCTTTTTCACATATCCCCCTGGGAATTTGTATTCTGTTCGGCAGGTTTGCTGACCTTCATTTAAAAAAACCAAGCCCCGAAACATTTGTTTTCAACTCATTAAAGCACAGTGATAGAAAAAAAGTTTGAAAATCTAACATTAATATGTTTTTCATGGATGGGCTTGGAAACTTTTAATGAGCCTTTGTTGGCAAGTCACAGAGCTGTTAGTGACAATAACAAAAAAAAAGAAAGGAGATCTCAGTTATTTCATGATATTATCTCTATTTGAAGACAATGAATGATTGCATATCTAATTTAGGGCAAACAGACACGGCTTCCTCTATGATTCCCGGAAAGCTGCTGATGAATGTCTTCAGCAGAGTGAAAACCTTGTGAAATCTCCATGAGCGTATGATGAGACATGATGTGCCACAGTCACACCTAACAGATAATGTATTATGTATGCATAATCAGACTACCTTATCTTATATATGTCAAGCAGGTGCAGGTGTTTCTGGGTAGGCTCTCGGGGGGGGGGGGGATAATAATGGAATGGCAACGGAATATAGCGACATCCCCCACCGTGTCCGCGGAAAAATATGTCAGAGGATGATTTAGACAGACTTGAAGACAAAATGTAATTTATACTGAATCAATAAGACTAGCATAAAAAAACAGATAGTGATTTAAACTCTAATTGTCTTATTTTCTTTCTGTCTGTACAATATGTAGGTGAGGGCGACCTAGGAGGCAAAAGCAGAAACCAACAAAAAGCGGTTTAAAATGTATTCATAATGACATCAGTGTATAGTGGTTACCTACTTGGGTGCAAATTCACCCTTCTTAATGTCAGAGGAAGCACAGAGATCTGGCAGACCTACCGATGAGGTGGGTGAAGTCTACATCCAATCTCTCCCTGTATCCGAAGTCTGGGTCCATCCCATTGCGATGGAGGACCACCTGTGAGACACATTCCTCTATCACCTTGTAGTACTGGGGCCTGAGAGAGCAGGGAGCCAAGCACAACACAGTTAGCATTAACACCAAGAACAGGAGAATTACAAACTTACACAGCCCTAATTCTCCACAAATTATCCCCTTAGTCAACCTAGAGGTCACAGAATGCCAGATCGAAAAGGTTTCACAGTTGAAAAAAATATGAAATCAAATTTGATTTTGCTTTTGCGTAGATCTTGAAATCACTAAATTAATCTTGGTGGTGTGGAACTCGGAGAGGTTTGGCTCGCGTCCATTCAAGGTGACAAACGGGGAGTGCGGCCAACCGTCACGATGCCCGCTCGCCTAATTTGCAATCATCTTTGCCAATTAAGGGCGCTCATAAACCAAAAATGCTAATCTAATCAGTGTAATGTGTCTAATTAAAAGCACAATGGCATGGAAAACATGTCTGCGTGTTTTGGGAGGGTGACATAGCGAGGGGGTATCGTCAGCCGGGGCTCATGTTCACACCACACAGGTTGGCGTGTGACCTTTCCCCAGTTATATTATCAACTTTAATTGCGAGTGACATTTAGCAAATACAATGTCAACTTAAGCTGAGCCCCGTAGTGGCAAATAATTAGGTTCCAAGCATGACCTTGAATGGTGCCAGCAGAAATGCAATTTTCCCACCAGAAATGTCTCATCTCCTCTCCCCCCGAGCACACGGAGACTGCATTTTAATGATTAGGGATCGTTTCCGAGGAACTATCGCCCGGCTCAAAAATCCACACTCGAGGTACATGGATAATTTATCACTTGCTCCCGGTCAATGCTAGTTAAATCCGGGATTCACAAAATGAATGTGGATCTTTCCAGGTTACGAGAAGTTGTTGCCAGTCATATCACACTTACTTTATGATGCCTCTGCCAACTTATTTGATTGGGATTACTTCCTCAGGGCAGTATGGAACTGCATGGAAAGCAATGATCGGTGTGAAACAAAAAAATATGTGAATGTAGAAGTATAACCTACACTCCAGATAGTTGTAACTTCATTGGACAACTATCTGGAGTTTGCTTAATTAAAGTGATGTTGACTTGAGTGACAGCCGGTGAACTACTGTACACGGTTTAAGAAGAATGTGCATAAACTATATGGGGCAGTTTCTCAGATAAATTAAGCCTAGTCCTGGACTAAAAAGCAGTGTCAATGGAGAACTGGAACCGCTCATATACGCACACGCAGAGACAGAGAGAGTCATTTTGTACTGTGGCTATGTGAGAAGCCTCATAATCACACTGTGGGTGAAGGAGGTTAGGCACAGCTGCCAGCCGGTCCTCATGTACCCTAATATGTTTTCCTCCCACACAGAAAGATCTGAGGGACGCCGATATTAGGAGTGCCAGCAATCTGTGGACGGCAGATTTGCTGTGCTCTAATTTCCTCTTGGCTTCTGTCGTCGGACGCAATGCTTCTCACTGATACTCAGGGTGAGTGGTGGGGAGGCTCAGAAGGCTGATATCATAACATGGCTATGATGCAGATAAGAAAAATCAAAGCTTGTTTCAAAGTCCTGCTCTTTTTCTACTTCTTTTGGAGCATTGATGTGGCTCAAATAGACAAATTCCTCTGAGCGGAGGCCTCTTTATGAACTAGATAGGCTGGATTTGTCGGGATGCATTTCATTTCGGAGAGATCACGTCAAAAAAAAACAAAAGTGCAGAGCTCTGAATATGAATGGGGAAACACGTGCGAGTGCATATTGACAAACAATTTACATGATCTAATTTCTGCTTATACTATATGCATTATATGTGGGGCTTTATTTGTGATGACAAGGAGCAAATGGTGGTTCCCTCTAAAATGTGGGCAGTCCTTATCATATCAAACAGATATTAGAAGAACCAAAACGAGTCAAACCAGATTTCCATTAAGCACAACGTTTTTGTAAGCATGAAATGGCAAATGTTTTGTTCCAACGACTGGATTCGCCCACTCGCGATGATAACGAGCGAGCACACGTCGCCCCTGTGTGGCTTAGCGCTAACCCGGCTTACGACTGTCACCGATGTAGACCACATTATTATCTCAATAAGCTGCCCTATTTTCCCGGCATCCCCCGCTCCTCCCTGCCACCACCACTGAGATAACTGGGGAAGGGAAGCAGCGAGCGAGTGACCCAGAACTGTCAAGCCCTACCAGAGCCTGGACAGGGCAGGGCACCAGAAGTCAACGTACAGTGCCTTCAAAAAGTATTCACACCCCACATTTTGTTGTGTTATGGGCATGATTTTAAAATGGTTTAAATTGAGATTTTGTGTCACTGATCCACACACAGCATCCCGTAATGTCAAAGTAGAATTATGTTTTAGAAATGTTTACAAAATGAAAAGCTGAAATGTATTGAGTCAAAAAGCATTCAACCCTTTTGTTATGCTAAGCCTAAATAAGTTGGGAGTAAAAATGTCACATAATAAAAGTCACATACTAAGTTGCATGGACTCTGTGTGCAATAATAGTGTTTGACATGATTTTTGAATGACTACTTCATCTCTGTACCCCACACATACAATTATCAGTAAGGTCCCTCAGTCTGGCAGTGAAGTTCAAGCACAGATTCAACCACAAAGACCAGGGAGGTTTTACAATGGTTCGCAAAGAAGGACACCCATTGGTCGATTGGTAACACAATGAAGCATGGTGTAGTTATTAATTACACTTTGGATGGTGTATCAATACACCCAATCACTACAAAGATGCCGGCGCCAAGTGACAACATGGCATACAGTTGCCAGAGAGGAAGGAAGTCGGAAGCAAACCTTTCAGGCATTTCACAATGAGGCCAATGGTTTTTAAACGATGGCTGTGATAGGAGCAATGTTCCCTCAAATTTCAGGCCTGCAGAGCGGAAACGTTCAGGGCTTGAAATGAGCCTGTTTATCCACTTGTCCTTCAGACAAGGTGACTGAAAATGTTGTTGTGCTGTTTGATGCAAGAAACCACTTTACAGAATAAAATGCATTATTATTCCCATACCATTATTACAGAGAATCAGACAAATTATGCTACCCTCTGCCTGTTGGTTACTTAGCTTATTCAAGCCTGTCTTAAAATACAACACTCCCCTTTAAATACAAAAAAAGCACTTTACCTTACTAGCTTTTCAAATGCACACGTTTTCTGCTCTTGTAGGAAGCAATCACTCCCCTATTGCTGACTACAAATGATCTTTAACTGGGCTAATAACTTACTAACTAGAAAATGATGTGAACAAAATGTGCACACGTGCCTACATACAGCTCTCGCTTTGATCTCAAAACAAGGGCATCTACTCAAAACCGCTCATGCTGTAAACAGTCCAGTTCAAAGTAAATGGCACAGATCCATATAGGGCAATGGTCTATGTGGTCTATTGCATTGGTCTACTGCAGCTCAGATTTTTTACGACACACCGGTCAGTCTGTGTAGAGTACGGGCTGGGTCATGTATGTCAATGCAATCGAATCCTATTCCGATGCGTTCTGCCTAAAATATCTTGCAAAGTTCGTTTTTCATACTAAGTCTTGTATACTTCGTTTTGTTTCGGTATGTTGCATTGAAAGTGGCTAATATTGCGTTGATTCTATCACAGTTGCCACAGGAAAGGGAAAAGTTTATAGTGTTGTTAACTAACAGGGAAAAACTCTAGAAAGTTGAGTGAAGTTCAATCTCATGCTTCTCTCTGTGGGCTGATATTTATTCTACAAGACAGTCCCGGGGAACTGCGCAGTCGTCTCGGGGATACTGTGCGCCCGTGCACGTGCGCAGTTTAGAGGGAACATTGGATAGGAGATGACTGAGGATGGATCAACAACATTGTAGTTACTCCACAATACTAACATAAATTACAGAGTGAAAAGAAGGAAGCCCCCCCCAAAAAATATTCCAAAACATGCATCCTGTTTTCAATAAGGCACGGTCCTGAATACAAAGCGTTATGTTTAGGGCTGTAATCACTGCCCTAAAGGGGGGTTGAATTCTTATATAATCAAGATACATTAGTATTTTACTTTCCATAAATTACATTAAAAAAAATACAAAATAAAGGCTTTCTTCCACTTTGACACAGTATTCTGTTTAGATCGTTGACAAAAACATTTTTTATATCCAACTTCGTAAAAACAACATATGTAAAAAGTCAAGGGGTGTAAATACTTTATGAAAGCACTGTACGTCCCCAGCACCAGTCCTTCCATCTTTCACTCTGTCACCTTCCCCCTCTATTTGGCTTCTAGCACCAGCACAAGCTCCCCTCCCAACCCCCTGCTCCACAAGACCAGTGTAATCCCCATATCGCTCCTCTCCAAAGGAGGAGATTGCTCTATATTTACCAGGGGTTTGAATTGCTCCCATTTGTTAAGCATGGCACTCTCAGATTAATTACTGAAAATAAAATAAGCCACAAATGTTGCCCATTATTATTTTCTAAATTCTTCATGCTCTGTCAAATTGGTTTTTGATCATTGCTAGACAACCATTTGTAGGTCTTGCCATAGATTTTCAAGTAGATTTAAGTCAAAACTGTAACTAGGCCACTCAGAAACATTCACTGTCTTCTTGATAAGGAACTCCCATGTAGATTTGGCCTTGTGTTTTAGGTTGTTGTCCTGCTGAAAGGTGAATTCATCTCCCAGTCTCTGGTGGAAAGCAGACTGAACCAGGTTTTCCTCTAGGATGTTGCCAGTGCTTAGCTCCATTTAGTACATTTTTAATCTTGAAAAATTCCCCAGTCCTTAACAATTACAAGCATACCCATAACAACATGCAGCCCCCACTATGCTTGAAAATATGGAGAGTGGTACTCAGTAATGTGTTGTTTTGGATTTGCTCCAAACATAACTTTTCGTCCTGAATACAAATTTCTTTGCCACATTTTTTGCAGTATAACTTTAGTGCCTTGTTGCAAACAGGATGCATGTTTTGGAATGTTTTTATTTAGGTTAGTATTGTGGAGAAACTACAATGTTGTTGACCCATCCTCAGTTTTCTCCCATCACAGCCAGCTAAACTCAGTAACTGGTTTAAACCTTTGAGTCACCATTGGCCTCTTGGTGAAATCCCTGAGCGGCTTCCCTCCTCTCTGGCAACTGAATTAGGAAGGACAACTGTATCTTTGTAGTGACTGGGTGTATTGATACACCATCCAAAGTGTAATTAATAACTTCACCATGCTCAAAGAGATATTCAATGTATGCATTTAAAATGTTTACCTATCTACCAATAGTTGTCTTCTTTGTGAGGTATTGGAAATCCTCCCTGGTCTTTGTGGTTGAATCTGAATTTGTAATTCATTGCTTGACTGAGGGATCTTATAGATAATTGTATGTGTGGGGTAAAGAGATGAGGTAACCACTCATGTTAAACAATATTATAGCACAGAGCGAGTCCATGTTTATTAGCAAATGTTTCCTCCTGAACTTATTTAGGCTTGCCATAACAAAGGGGTTGAATACTTATTGACAGACATTTAAACTTTCATTTTTAATTAATTTGTAAAAAAGATTGAAAAGCATAATTCCACTTTGACATTATGGGGTATTGTGTGTAGGTGTCATGTGTGCTCCCTCTCCGGCCTCTAGGTCACCAGGCTGCTCGTTATGGCGCACACCTGTCACCATTGTTACGCGCACCTGCGCATCATCAGACTCACCTGGATTCCATCACTTCCCTGATTACCTTCCCTATGTTTGTCACTCCATTTGGCTCCTTCCCCGGGCATTATTGTTTCTGTTTCATGTCTGTGCATTGTTTGTGTTTTCTTGTTTTGTATTATGTTACGTTTATTTATTAAAACACTCACTCCCTGAACTTGCTTCCTGACTCTCATCGCACTTGTTACAGTAGGCCAGTGACAGAAATCTCAATTTAATACATTTTAAATTCAGGCTATGACACAGCAAAAAGGGGGTTCTGAAGGAACTGTAACACCTTTGAAATCAAAGCCTCCGTTCTGCTGGAATATTGGCATAGGCATGTCTCTGTTGCATGGCCCTTTGATCAGGAAGCCCTCCTATACACCTATGGACAAGTTTCGCTCCATCACCTGGCTTGGCCTGACAGCGAGTGCGAGTGACGACGGTGGCCAACTCATCAAAACCTGAAATGATTTTACGGGATCCCTTTAATCTAAAATTAAAGACATACCCTTTCCCAACCAGCCAATTTAATCTGGAACATAAAAAGATATGCAGGTTCAAAGTAGCCGAAAAAGGATATATTGATGATGAATTGAGGCCAAGCTGGATATAGAACCTTGAGTTAGACCGACCGACCGCACCTCGCAAAGCCCGATGATGTATGTGGAATTATATGTCTTCCTCATGAAGTAGGGGAGGAGAGAGAGCAGAGGGGAAAGTATTTTTAAAAGCTTATCTTTAATAAGCACATTCATTTTTTATGACCATTTGTAGTGATCCTTTTGGAGAGCTGTGGCGTCAGTAGTGGGGAGAAGACGCAGACAGGAATGCTGAGGTGGACTCGCTGCTTAATGTGTTTTCTATTTCTCACCTTCTCCAACAAGATGAGGAATGCATTATTCATACCAGCCGAGTGAGCAGCATCTTGTCTATGGTAAATTCTTCTTCTCTCTCGTCTATCCTCTTTCCTTCTCTCTTTTCTGTAAAATATGTTCATTCTGTGAAAAGTCTGACACAGCAGCAAATTGATCACTGTCATTGCCATCAAAGGAGCCGCCGCAGTCTCCATCCTTTTTCCTGTGATTGACACATTTACACTGCCGAGGCAGGCTGCCATTTGAGTAATTACCTAATCGTTCAAAACTACAGAATATTAGATCTGTTCTGATATGACCCTGGCACTTTGCACACAGTGGTTAGAGTCAGACAGAGGCAGAGAGAGACAGAAGGAAAGAGAGAGAAACAGAGCGAGACAGATAAGACACAGAGACAGAGATGCCTTGAGAGGACATGTGAATCTTTAATTAAAGGATTACATTTCTTTTTATCATCAATTGCACATAAGGTCCAATCGAAACTTGACTTCCGCTTTTAACCCAACCCCTCTGGATTGGAGAGGTGTGGGGGCTGCCAATTTGGGCGCCCGGGGAGCTGTTGTTGTGGGGGGGTTAATAACTGCCTTGCTCAAGGGCGGAACAAGAGATTTTGGGGGATTTGAACTGGCAACCTTTCGGTTACTGGCCTAACGTTCTAACCGCTAGGTCATCTGCCAAGGTAATGTTTAATGCTTACATGCCTTCTGACCTCTCAGTGCTACACTTTCACCACTAAGCACTTCTGAATAAGCTACCTTCTTATTTATCATCATCACATCAATATTAGAATTAGAATTCCTAAAACCAGGTCTCAAGCATGGATTACACTTGAGGCCCATGCGATTTCCAGAGTTGGGAATGGCTGCCTTTTCCTGTTACGCTCCTTGCCTGTGGAATAGCCTGCAGACTAAACTTAAACTTGAGACTCTTGTCCCCCTGTCGCCCATTTTAAATATTCATTGGCGCATTTTTATTTTTGTATTGCTTGTTACTGTTTCAGGAAATGCAAGTTGTTGTGCTGTTAGGGGAATAACCTGTTAGGGGAATAACCTGTTAGGGGAATAACCTGTTAGGGGAATAACTTGTTAGGGGAATAACCTGTGTGTAAATGTAATATGTTGGTGAAATTTTTTGTGTTAGCTGTGATCGTTTTGTTAGTCTTGTGTAGTTTCTTAATCATTGTACCTAAACTGTATGTGTAAACATGTATACCAAGGGCCCAGCTGTAAAAGAGACCTTGGTCTCAGTCTGTGTTCCTTGTTGAAATAAAGGTATATTAATAAAGTGCTAAGGATATAAAAGCATGTATGATAGATTGGTAGATGGTAGATTGCAGGAAGTAGCTTTACATCTGAAAGGCCCGTAGCACACTGTAAACTACAGGAGTCAGTGACGTGTTTTGTTATCTGGCCCAACTCGACTATGGTGTCAAGGAGAGGACATCTGAGGTTTCTGTGTTGATAATGCAGAATTAGCTCATCAGCTCTACAGAGTAAAGTATATCCCCTATAGAGCCACATACAGTATAGAGTAGAAACTGTTTAATGTGGTGTGGGGGCTGTGCTTTGGCAAAGTGGGTGGGGTTATATCCTTCCTGTTTGGCCCTGTCCGGGGGTGTCCTCGGATGGGGCCACAGTGTCTCCTGACCCCTCCTGTCTCAGCCTCCAGTATTTATGCTGCAGTAGTTTATGTGTCGGGGGGCTAGGGTCAGTTTGTTATATCTGGAGTACTTCTCCTGTCCTATTCGGTGTCCTGTGTGAATCTAAGTGTGCGTTCTCTAATTCTCTCCTTCTCTCTTTCTTTCTCTCTCTCGGAGGACCTGAGCCCTAGGACCATGCCCCAGGACTACCTGACATGATGACTCCTTGCTGTCCCCAGTCCACCTGGCCATGCTGCTGCTCCAGTTTCAACTGGCCTGGGCCCTAGGACCATGTCCCAGGACTACCTGACATGAGGACTCCTTGCTGTCCCCAGTCCACCTGGCCATGCTGCTGCTCCAGTTTCAACTGTTCTGCCTTACTATTATTCAACCATGCTGGTCATTTATGAACATTTGAACATCTTGGCCACGTTCTGTTATAATCTCCACCCGGCACAGCCAGAAGAGGACTGGCCACCCCACATAGCCCGGTTCCTCTCTAGGTTTCTTCCTAGGTTTTGGCCTTTCTAGGGAGTTTTTCCTAGCCACCGTGCTTTTACACCTGCATTGTTTGCTGTTTGGGGTTTTAGGCTGGGTTTCTGTACAGCACTTTGAGATATCAGCTGATGTACGAAGGGCTATACAAATACATTTGATTTGATTTGATTTGATAATGTCAAAATGTTTGCCTCATGCCTTTCTCAAGACCAGCCTTGTGGAAATGCAGTCTTCCTGTGAAAACAGTGAAAAGAGACGTGGGTGTTTGGGGTCAGAAGTCACCTGATGTAGTAGTCATTCCTGATGAGAAGGAGGTGCTGTAGGATGGACAGGAAGTAGGTCTCCGATCCAGTGTCTTTCACCATGTTGGACAGGAGATGGTACACCTCACCCATATCAGTGAGAAGGGGATTAAGGTATATAACAGCATGGCCTTTTTGCTTGTACAGTATGAGTGAAAATGTACTAGGCATAATGCAGAAAAAAACTAGAGATTTAATAAAGGAAAAATATACAGCAGTACAATCTATGTGCCCTTTCTAACCAATTCCATTATTAGCTTTCACTACCTCTCCTCATAGCAATCTAATAATATAGTGACAGTGCATTCTAAAATACATCAGAATCATTTCGATAGATCCTCGATTCACTGTGTTTTGTTTGCTTTACAATTTCTCCCCTCAATCAAGTACTCAGACAGGCGTCATTGTGTACAAGCAAACACTGCGACAAATCCTCACATCCGTTTTCCCATCGGGGAGCTGCAGAAGAGTAAACAGCTAACATGAGGAGGGGAATTGGCAATAAAGAATGGTCCCTGTGGTCTACCTGTCACTTGACACCTTTCAAGGAGGAGGAAATTAATCACATGAAAACTCCATTGGGTTTGAATATTTTAAGGGACAATCATGAAAAGGGGATCAGTCACTGTGGAAAATATTGCTGAAATTCAAGTCTTCACGATTGTGCCTTGTCATGTCCGTCGAAGAGAAAAGATGTGTTCTTAAACTTGCAAAAGGTATTGATTATGTGTCGGACAACTCGGCTCCCCAAGGAGCGTGAGCGATGGCTTTTGATGTCTAAAATAGTTGTTGAATCAGATAAGAAATCATTGTCTGTTGGGTTTTTTTTTCGTCAGAAAAGTGGTGTCTTAAAAAATAATAATAATAATAATATGATGTCCGTTTCTCTGAGTTGAATTGCTGGCTATTTGTTTTCCAAAAAGAACACGAACTGTCAGAGGCTGCGAAATCGAGCACTTGGCACATCTCACAGTTGATTTGTATGGAATTGAAACCATAGGAAGCAACGTTCCAATCAAGGCAAAAGTGACTTTACAAATAATATCCAAGTGGGATTTCAGAATAATATCATGATCAAATTACCATCTATTGTATATCTGTGTTTATGAGGAATATTTACAAAGAGATTTTAATCTATAGCCAGATTTCATTTGATCTTGTTTGAACTACAACAACAACAAAACAGTCCCAAAACTGTAAAGAAAAAGTGAGAAATAAATAGCCTGAGGGGGTTAATGCATAACTGTTTGGTTGAGAAAGGATCCTCCCGTGGATATTCATCATTTGAAAAGCATGTAAAAAAAAAAAAAACTAAACAAATAGCCCGATTTGAAATATGTGCACACATGCAGAAAACAAGGAAATAGAGTAAGGTTGGAAAGTGCATTTGTTAAACTGAAAAGGATGAAAAATCGATAGCCATCATAATATGTAACGTGCGTTTTAACAATGTCTGCTGAAATATTTGCGTGCTGACTGTGGTGTGATACACTGTATGGTTTGAAACACTTTCACAGTCAGTGGCTCTGCGTTCATTCACATGTGTCTGTGGTCAGCAAGCAGTAAACAAACCTATCTGATTTGTGTCATTTTTTTGCCCAGAGGGCTTAAAAGGAGGGACCAAGGGCTTGCCTTCCTCAGATTATGGGAGGGGAGAGAGGACATGGTTGGACTAGCTTCGTTTCGGGTTTTTTAGAAAAGGCCATGTCAAAGTTGGGTGGCCCTGTCAAAGTTGTGTAAAGCAAATTACATCATTCCAATGGAAAAACTGTTAAACTCATTGTCTCAAAATATTTAAATGATAATCGAGCGTTGATCGCCTCCGAAAAGTTAACTTTAGCATGAATGAGCATCACCTGACAATCAGTACAAAGACATGACAAAATGCAAAATGACAGAACAGCGCATCGTTCTCTCCAACTGTACTCACTATTTCATACACCACATGATCCGGCCACCGCAATCACTGCAAATCTATCCTTTTTAACACTGTTTGACATTTTCCTATTCACTTCTGCCACAATTGTAATTAAAACGGTTCTCCCATATCAAATTCGGCGAGCGCAGGAGATGGGAATACAGGCTTCTCTGAAGTATCGTTTCCCACTCCTGTATTAGCCTGGATGAAGTCGATGAGAATTACCAAGCCGGTGAGATGCAATTATAGGCTCACCACACTGGTATTTGAGGGGGGTACTGTAAGTATGGAAGAAGCCCGGACTTGGAAAGTGTCCAAGCAGCTACATCTATCAGTAAGCAGCAGACATGAACAAAGCTCTACCTACAGAACAATGCAAATCCAAAAGCACACACTTCTCTTTTTCTCCCTCGCTCTCTTTTTCTCTTGCTACATTTGACTTCTACTCATGTTGTGGAGCTGGGGATCATGAATAAAAATGAGCAGCAGTGGAGGTGCGATGTGGACCAGTCAGTGGTAGGGTCAATCAATCACTATTCCACAGCATCATTAATATTCATTAGTGGCCCCAAGTCACCCCCTCAGCACCCGGACCTGGGCCGGACACAGAGGACACGCGTCTCTCTGTGTTAATATTCATGAGGCAGGCAGGGAAACAAGCTACAGAGGAGGCAGCCGGGAATGTGTGTTTGTGTGTGTGTATGTTTGTGTGTGTCAGAGAGTAGAGCTAGCATGCACATCATGAAGACTATTCACAGATCAATACCACATTGTCCTTGGAAACAAACATTGGGCCCGATAATTTGTGAACCTGCTCAAGCACATCATTAATCCAGGTGCAGTGTCCGTTTTTTCCCCCTTCCCTCGCTCTCTCTCTTTCTCTCCCTCTCGGAGCGTCAACAGTAACTGTCACTCAGCACAGCACTCAGTGGCGGATATTCGAGCACTGTGGGATTTGGGGAGACAAAGGTTGGCAGAGAGAACATCTGTATAACAGTATCTGGCCTTGCACTGTCTACCTATCATGTCAGTGTTTCACACATCCAAATGCCCTTAGAGACGCTCCTTGAATTATTAGGCACCTGGCCAAATATGCTTTAAAACAAGTCTCAAACTCGGGACCCAATTAGGGCTCACTTTTAACCACTCATAAAGTTTCCAGTTGAGCGGACCTAGCGGGACGACTTGGAGAAACCAACTTGTCATATCTAACTAAATGGAAAAGAAGAAAGGTAAGGTAATTGCTCAAATGGACACAGGTGTGATTAACCAGAAAAAACTAAGAGGTGACTGAAGAGTGACCTCGTGTACCAGCCAAAGCAACGGCACTAAAACATTTATCCACTGTACCATAACAAGACTTAAAAGTAAGTGATATCCATTAAATAAACAGAGTTTGTTCTGAAGACAAAACAACTGGTAGTGATTGACAGCTGACTTCTGTGTCTTGCATCATCTAGGTAAGATCTAGACATCCGAGAGATGAGGAATGGCGATGAGAGGGGGAGAAGAACCGAGGCAAGAAAGGGTGAGAAGAGATTGTTTACCTGGTTAAACAGGTAAGAGATAGGTGAGGGAGATTGCACTATACATCCTCAAATTCTTCTCTAATGAATCCGACCATGCCTGCTTTAGACCTGTAAGCCTGGTAAGGCCGACACAATACACTCATTCCCAGCAGCCCTTTTCCATGGCCGGTGCAGTGGCACAGGCGGACAAAAGGATATTCCATCTCAGCACGGATGTCATCAAGGCGATGGGAGAGCTCAATGGAGTCCTCCTCCTTGTTCTCGTTGAACACCTTCAGTTGGATGTCCAGCTCCTCTGTCTCTTTCATCTCCTGTAATTCAGAGACATGAATAGACTGTGGTATTAGACAGAAAAGGACTCGATACCTCATTATCGATTGGTCCAACGGAACGGAAAATATTGGCCTGTGTTGTATTGTAATGTGATTTAATGAGATAGACAACAGCGCATTGGACGCATATACAGTACCGTGCAAATTAATTCATTTATATACAGTGTTGTCAGTACAACATAAACCTACACAACCCTATAATGGTTCTAGGGGTGTTGAACGTTTAAACATTCAAATTATTAAGCAAAATGGGGATCCTTAACGTTTTTTACGTAACAGAAAGTAAACAGCATAGAGGGTATATTTCCGCAACAGCTCAACTTCTCCTCTGTTTTGGTTCCCTTACTACCATGCTGTGAACAGCGTGAAGAGAACCCGTGCACATGCGCAGAAACTGTGTGTGGCTGTGTAAGAGTGAAGTGTTGCATCTCGCTCATCTCATTATCCTAGCGTATTCATATCGTTGAGGATATGTCACAGCATGCCATTGCAAGATACAGCTTTTGATTGCCCGATAGATCAGCCGAGTGCACGGTTCTGCCTATACTGCGCCCCTCACTTCTCTCTCTGTCCCTCACTAGTTTGCTATTAAAGATACAAGTGTTTTCGGAAGTATTGCAGTTTAAACATTTGTCATATCCCTAACTGGTTCCATTAACGGAGACCATTGTTGATGGTTGCCATGTCACAGCTGTATGGGAACTAAGATCTAGGATTCAGGCTCCTGAGTGGCGCAGCGGTCTAACGCACTGCATCTCAGTGTTAGAGGCATCACTACAGACTCACTACAGGTTCGATTACACTCACTACTGGTTCGATTACAGGCTGTATCACAACCGGCTGTGATTGGGAGTCCTATAGAGTGGCGCACAATTGGCACAGCGTCGTCCGGGACAGGGTTTGGCCAGGGTAGGCCGTCATTGTAAATAATAATTTGTTTTTAACTGACTTGTCTAGTTAAATAAAGGTTAAACAAAATAAAAATGTATAAAATAAAATACTCATCACCCCCCTTCCCTGCCGGCCTGGTATCCCCGAATCACCCAGCTCTCCACACCTGCTCATTCCACAAGGGGCTTTATAACGGTGCACTTTACAACTTTCCTATGAATCATCAGAGTTGGAGTTTACCGATGACACCATGCCAAATGTAACCCAATTTCTGCATCTATCAATCACCTCGCTGCTCTTCGGCCATGCCATCTGTCTTCGGAAACCACAGTTCAGAGAGGGAAGCAGCACGCAATGCCACAGAAATAAGGGGACTCGAGGACTGTGGGCCAATAGCAATACCCCAGTACTTCATCATGGGTCTGGTTCATTTTTATTTTCCTCTTGGTCACTTGACTATTTATTGGCTCCACAACACAACAATTAGTGGGCCCTGCGTCAGTTTAAATGCTTCCATTAAAGCTTCAAATGCGGCATTAATGAATTATTGTAAAGGAAACTCCATCATATCGGGGGGCAGAGAGGAAGATAATTGAACTAATGACAGCAATAATCAAGCGGAGCAGTCAGGATGACTTATTAACAAGTGGCAAATTCCCCTCTGCAAATTAGGTCATGAGTGATGAGTGGATGCTTATTTGTCTTAACCGAGTACAAGGATCTGACTGCTGATTGATGATGCCCAGAGCGAGCTGTGATCAGTGAGGTGGTACCACGCGGTGAGCTGAGCTAGAACGCTCCAATATAATAATGGGAGCAATATACCATGCAGTATACACATGCATAAAGGGATGTGCATTTGCTAATTCCTGTAATGGCCCAGAAAAATTAGGAGTGTCAAACACAAGACATGCAATGGAGTCCAATCCAGACCACAGGAGGTTAGAGTAAAAAATGTATTTTTTTTTTTTTTGGGGGAACAAATTCAATATACTTTAAAATGACTAAAACCAAATCGAAACAGTGTATACATGATAACGCACCTACATTCATACAGTTTCTTCACTATGCCTAGCTCGCTATTTTTTGCAAATTGTGACGACAAGGAAATCTAACCAACTTTCAGGGTGGCTCACCGGTAGGATCTTTTTGAGGCCACAGCGGAGGAACTCATTGCGCAGATGTATCCTGAAGTCCAGATCGTCCGGAGAGGTGACCAAGGCGTTGATCAGCTGCATGCAGGCCACCTGTTGTTCAGCACACAAATGCCGGAGAGACCGTTAGAGAGAACACATTTAAGGCATTCATTCTACTGAACGTTAAATGATATGGTGATATGGTGATTTATCATGCTTGACCTCTGTGTACGGTATCAATCTATGTTATGATGTAGCAGGCACTGTTGAGTAAACAAGAGCTATGTGTGAAAAAAACATATGTTTACACATTTTCCCAGAGATTAAAGGAAAGAGGAGAGCAAAGAGATGAGAGGAAAGAGGAGAGATAGGCCATCGTCTGAGTATGGTGTAGAGGGAGCAAAAAGGAAGTAGAAGGTAAGAGGAAGTCCAAAAGAGAAGAAATCCGGGGAGTCCGCTGACCAGTTATGCATTTGTAATTGATTTATTGGATTAGGGAAGAGACGAGGGATGGAGGGATGGGAGAAAGAGGGCAAAGGGAAAACGCTGATGGGCCTTAACGGACTATAAGGCAGCTCTGGGGAGCAGCGCTGGGAGAAGACAGAGTGCTCGTCCGACAGGCGAATTTATCAGGAGCTGAAGGAAGGATCTCCGTGAACGACATGTGAAAAGTAGTCTTTAGAAAACCTCTATCGGCACGTCTGTGTTGGCCCGCATTTTCTTTTATTAACGGTCCATTGTGAATGCTGTCCCTGGGCTGTTTTTCACACCGATTCCTCCTGTAAGTGTTTTCCTGGAGAGACTCATACAGACACACACATGCGCACATGTACACACACGCATGCACACGCACACACACACACACAGACACCCACATACTCTAGCCCAATTAATGCCCTCGGAGAACATGGCTAGTGGGAATTCAGCTGGCGATGGGGAATAAGAGCCATCTGGAATGAACAGCATTGGTTTGTTTTTGGTGTGTTTTTCCCCCTTCTATAGCCGGGGGACAGAGGGATCCAACAGGTTTGTATTAATCCAGTGGAGTGAGGGCACACAGTGTTATGGTTTATGGGAATGTGTCGGTGCTAATGGAGACTCTTTATACAGACATATGCGCCAGGCCTGCCGCGCCCCGGGAAAGCAGTGTGCTTAAAGGGATACTTTGGGATACTAATTCTGGCAATGAGGCTCTTTGCCTATTTCCCCAAAGTCCCCAGAGTCCGACTAACTCGTAGATACCATTTTTATGTCTCTGTGTCATTTTGCGAGTCAATGCTAACTAGCATTAGTGCACTGACTGGATATGGGTATACTATATTTAGCAGTGGCTCACAAAACTACCTACAACTTCCTTCATACTGGACACAGAGACATATCGTATCCACAAGTTAATCTGACTCCGGGGAAGTAGATAAAGAGCCTCATTGCCAAAACCCCAAAGTATCCCTTTAAGGAGAACTCCAAGGCTGTTCTGTGCTGCTGGTGGTGTGGAAGGGGATGTGACAGTGGCTTTGAGAGCATGCCAATGGAGCCAAGCAGCAGCATAGCAGACCTCTAAATGATCCAATAGGGTCTCCAGAGCCTTGGACCAAGAACTGGGCATCCAAGCCTGAAGTGTACACACCAGGGACGCTAGACTAGAAGCCTTGCTGAAACTATCTCCACTCTCATCACTTTACGTCCATCTTTAGCCTTTCAAAAGCAAGAGAGATATTTCAAGAGTTATTTTGTCTGGATGAGTTGCTAGGTCCATACTTCTCTTCCTCTACATGTAGATTTGTCCTCCTATCATACGAAGCAGACAAACCCCGACAATGTTTGTTGTGTGAAATTGGTTCAGGGAGGGTTATTGTGGTGCTTGTTTCCGGGGTTGGTGACAACGCGAGGGGGGAGCTCAGGCATCATGTGAACCTGAGCTTACAGTAGGAGATTTCTGTCAGTGTAATTAAAAGTGGGACTGCTGGGATGGTTTAAAGTTGGGATGCAGGCTGGCTTTCGCTCTACAGTGGAGTGAGCAAAGCCCGAACCATCGGCAAAACCCATTTTAATCACATTAACAAAGTCAGGATCCACAGCACCATCGGAAGGTTTTTTAAAAGTATTCTAATTTCTTTTAACCTTCTGCATCTGCAAGGTAGTTTAATTGACTTCACAATTAGCGGTGGCTCTTTTCATTCGCGACAGTTTTAGGATTGAGGAAAACAATCATTCTACCTCCCTCCCTACTCCCCCCCCATTCCCTCCTTCCCATAGATCCACCACTCTACACATTACAAATGATTTCACTAATTATTAAATACACGGTTTGCAGTGATTTGTTCCTCAAAATATTTGGAGTGCAACAAAGTGCCAGAGAAAGAAAAGTCAAATACAGAAGAAAAGACAGGCGTATTACTGTATGGCAGCCCTTTTCCTCTGGGTCCTCAGAGACCCACATCGACAACACTGAGAAAAAGCTGAAAAATATTTATTACGAGGATGAGAAGAAAAAAAAAAAAAACATCTCAGAAAGTCAACATCTCTCTTCTGGTCTCGTGTTATTTGTAGTCCTTTTTCAGAGTAGGGCTTCTCTAGTGAAGCAGATTATGATTATTAGGGCAGGAGAGAGAACCTGCAACGCATTTTAATAGCCCACAGTCGACTCCGTGTCAAACACTGGCTCCAAGCCGAGAGGCCATTTTTGTGAATGACACTGACTGGAGCCGAGTTCTGTCCATTGCACATGACATGGCATACTTAGGTGATTTATTGTATTATGTGCATATATGTTAGTTTTAAAAAAGGTGTTTCTTTCCACAACTTGCCTCAAGGGTCAACAAGTTAAGATCATAGATAAAACTTGGAAGAGTTGCTCAACTAGTTTGTGAATTGAATGCAGAATAATGTTGTATGACTCGAATCCAAGCAGACGAGCATTAAAAGAATACAGGCATTACAACATGTGATACTCTGTAAGTGGCAGGTTGAAAGAGTGTTGTGAATTGAAGCGGATATTTATGAGATGGGTTCTAAGGGAAAGATGTGGAGAAAGGGGTGCATGAATCAATGTGTGCATGTGTGTGTGTGTGTGTGTGTTTATGTTATATGAGTGTGTCTGTATCCAACAGGCTTTATATATACTGACCTGGAGCTGTTGGGCTTCGTGATTCTCCAGTCCCTCCACTATCGGCGCAAATCTCTCCTTGTTATTCCTCTCTGCTGCAATTGTCATGGCAGCCAGAATCTTATCCAGGCTGAGAGAAAGCAAATACACAAAAAAGTCAACAAGCGCCTTTATCACCCCACCGACAGGACATTTAAGATAAGATCATTTTCACCTCATCCCCATATATCATCTCGTCTCTTCCCATGTCATTGTCAGGGGCATTCTTTGGAGACCCAAGACAAATTGTTGTATTTTTTGGCAACACTGTGCATTGTATGTAACCAATTTAGCCCCCACAGTTCATTGCTCTGGTGATGCTCATACAAAGCCTGTGTAGCTGATATCATCCACAGTAAAAATCTATTCATAATAAAATGTAGTTGATGATGCAAGAGCAGGAGCAATTTATTACAGGGAAAAGAGTACAGATCCAACGTATACAAACACATATTGTTGTTAAAGCAAATTAAACTGTTTACAAGCGCTCACGGCACCTTTGCTGAATAAAGATTAGGCCCATTTCAGACGAAGGCATCACACTAAAGAAATATGTTGCTGTGCGCCTGCACACAAATGGGGGCTGCAACACAAGTAGGTGAAGTCAGTTTAAATAGCCACTTCAGTAAACGGCAAACAAAAGTTATTTAGCTGGCGTCACTTTATCACACCATCAGATCAGACATGGGGGCCTCTCTCATCGGGGTTGTAAATGCTAGGTTCGCTGTCGTGCCTTTATCTCCTATACACAGGAGAAGCACAACAAAGACTAGGCGAAAGAGAGAGAGAGAGCTGCGTGGAAGCTTTTTTTTTCTCAGCTCATTCTTTTTTTGTTTCTGTTTCTCGCCTCTTTGCCATCCAGGATGCGCTGAAGCGTTCGTGGGTCCCCAGGGAGGAATGATGTCTCATGACCCAGCCATGCCTGTAATCCTCCCCATTGCTCAAAAATAGTCTTGCAAAGGAGCAAGGAGAGGGAAGATGTGGGGAGAACCTACACAGGGTGCTCCCTGTCTACCCACCGAGTACCTCCCAACCCAGTGATGGCATGGGAGGAGGATAGAGGTCTGTTGACAAAAACGAGTCATTTATAGGATATATTAGACTGATGTGTGTTATGTGAGTTTGCCTCCATCCAAATCGTTGCACTGGGAAGGGGAAACTCTGCCATTGATAAAATATGAATCATAATTTTATATTTTACTGGAAATCCTAGGAAAGAAATGTGTGACCTATAACCATTATGTGAAGTATATGTGTGGAATAAATGTAACATATACAGTACCAGTCAAAAGTGTGGACACGCCTACTCATTCAAGGTTTTTTTCTTTCTTTTGACTATTTTCTACTTTGTAGAATAATAGTGAAGACATCAAAACTATGAAATAACACATATGGAATCACGTAGTAACAAAAAAGTGTTAAACAAATCAAAACATCTGTTATATTTTAGATTCTTCAAAGTAGCCTCCCGTTTCCTTGATAACAGCATTGCACACTCTTGGCATTATTTCAACCAGCTTCACCTGGAATGCTTTTCCAACAGTCTTGAAAGAGTTCCAACATGTGCTGAGCACTCGTTGGCTGCTTTTCCTTCACTCTGCGGTCCAAGTCATCCCAAACCATTTCAATTGGGTTGAGGTCAGGTGATTGTGGAGGCCAGGTTGTTTGATGCAACACTCGATTACTCTCCTTCTTGGTCAAATAGCCCTTACACAATAGCCCCCCTGTTGAAAAACAAATGATAGTCCCACTAAGCGCAAACCAGATGGGATGGTGTAACGCTGCAGAATGCTGTGATAGCCATGCTGGTTAAGTGTGCCTTGAATTCTAAATAAATCACAGACAGTGTCACCAGCAAAGCACACCCACACAATCACACCTCCTCCTCCATGCTCCGTGTAGAGACCATCCGTTCACCTACTCTGCATCTCACAAAGACACGGTGGTTGGAACCAAAAATCTCAAAATTTGGACTCATCAGGCCAAAGTTCAGAATTCCACTGGTCTAATGTACATTGCTCCTGTTTCTTGGCCCAAGCAAGTCTCTTATTCTTATTGGTGTCCTTTAGTAGTGGTTTCTTTGCAGCAATTCAACCATGAAAGCCTGATTCACCCATTCTCCTCTGAACAGTTGATTTTGAGATGTGTCTGTTACTTGAACTCTGTGAAGCATTTATTTGGGCTGAACTTCCTGAGACTTTTAACTCTAATGAACTTATCCTCTGCAGCAGAGGTAACTTTGGGTCTTCCTTTCCTGTGGTGGTCCTCATGAGAGCCAGTTTCCTCATAACACTTGATGGTTTTTGTGACTGCACTTGAAGAAACTTTCAAAGTTCTTGAAATGTTCCAGATTGACTGACCTTCATATCTTAAAGTAATGATGGACTGTCGGTTCTCATTGCTTATTTGAGCTGTTCTTGCCATAATATGGACTTGTTCTTTTACTAAATAGGGCTAACTTCTGTATACCCCCCCGTACCTTGTCACAACATAACTGATTGGCTCAAATGCATTAAGAAGGAAGGAAATTAACTTTGAACAAGGCACACCTGTTAACTGAAATGCATTCCCGGTGACTACCTCATGAAGCTGGTTGAGATAATACCAAGAGTGTGCAAAGCTGTCATCAAGGCAAAGAGTGGCTACTTTGAAGAATCTCAAATATAATAAAATAAATGTTGGTTACAACATGATTCCATATGTGTTATTTCATAGTTTTGATGTCTTTACAATTATTCTACAACGTAGAAATAGTAGAAATAAAGAAAAACCCTTGAATGAGTAGGTGTGTCCAAACTTTTGACTGGTACTGTAGAAAAATGGAGCAGCCTTTTTCTATGTGATAGGGGTGATAAAGCTGCAGACATGTGCAGGGGGTACAGACATAGTGGTTTTAATGCCTGTTCAAACTGTAACTTGAAAAAAGCGCTACATCTGCTTAACTCCTCGCGTTCGCCCTTTGATTCCGTCACTTGGTTTGTGGTGTTGACAATGAGCCAACGTCACAGCGTAGCTCTCTAGCAGACGAGGTTGTCGGAAAGTGAGGCCTCAGCTCAGCTGTGCATGCTTAAACATGGCTGTGATCATTGGAAGGATTGAGACAGTCGTCTTCAACACACACATCTTTACATTCCTACATTGAACATAGCAGGGGCAAAAACTATGGTCCCGCAGACAAAATCAGAGGAGCTGATATGCGAAAAACAGTTTTAACTGGGTTCTCGTATTCGTCAGTTAGTTTATTTTCCTCTGCTGCATGCAGACCTACTTTGAAGTGCCATTGTTATTCTAGTCCAGCTCTGTGGCAGACACAATAAAAAAGAGCTCTGCTGGATTCAATTTATAATCTGTCAGCGAAGCTGTGTGTTCATGGCCAACAACACTGAGCACTTAAATACATTACACAGCCCAAACTGCTAAATCAGAACATGTTAACTGGCAGTGCACCGATACAGCTCAAAGCCCTTGCTGCAAATGCAATGAGTGCACAGAATGTATTGTGCTGGGGCCAATGACAGATTGTCTACAACACAGGAGGTTGGTGACACCATAATTGGGGAGGATGGGCTCATAGTAATGGCTGGAACGGAATCCATGGATCCATGTGTTTGATACCATTTCATTCACTCCATTCCAGCCATCATTATGAGCCGTCCTCCCCTCAGCAGCCTCCTGTGGCTTACAAATATATTTTGTTAATCTCGTAATGTACATGATGGTATTACGTTGCTAGAGGGAGAAGTGGGGAGGAAGACAATGCATGGGCAAAGAGAGTGACATTTGAGGATATAATAATGGTGGATGATGCTAATGAAGTATGTTTGCAGTGAACTTACATGTTTTCCTCTCCAATGATACAGATAGCAGAGAGGATCTTGACGATCTCAGTCATCATACTGGTCTGTTTGGGGTCAATGGCCCTGGCCAGGAGCAGCAAGCTCCGCTCATCTTCCAGAATCCTTTGTAGTCCGTACTGTAGACATGTAAGAGGAAGCAAAGAAAGGTGTCCATAGGGTATAAATTAATGAGAGCATTTGCATTCATAGAGATCGCTCACTTACAGTTTTTTTTTTTTAAAGAACTACTAACTTTACAAAGAACCTCTAATATAAGTAATAGTTAGCCCTAATTCTCTTGTAAAGAGGGACATAGAGGCCAAGGGAAAATTGAGATTATGATGAATTAAGCCAATTCAGGACAGGGCTGTGGGGACAAATACTTATAGTCCTCTACTATCTTTAAATCTATCTCAGATTCAAGCAATGGGCATACTTGACCACGTATGGGGATTTTATAAAGGGTAACAATATCAATAGCTCATCCATCCTTGAACAATGTGCTACTTTTGAGAGATGAGACAGTGCTGCTTCCCAAAAAGGAATAATTAAATACTTGGTGACAATGGGCTCAACATGGCAAATTAGCTCCGCTTTACGTGCTCGTAATAGCACTTGTCACAGTCCAGCCATTCTAGATAGGAAAAACAGCCAACCTGGTCTCATCATACAGGATTTTGAGATGACTACATAAGGAGTATAAAGTGATATCACTTTTTATTGATTTCCTTTCTACCGCTCTTGCTCCTTTTCAATGTGAATAAGACTTTATTCCAGGATTGCCATTGAAATTGAGGCATTGAAGCTGTAGAAATTCAGTCTACGTTTGGAGCACTTTAAGGTGAACACAGAACCACCTCTGCACTGTACTGTCCTTCTCTTCCCACCTCGGATTACTTTGAGTCGATGTAAAAAGCAGAATAAATTATTACATTGATTGTTCAAGTGGTTGAGGGCCAACTTCGGGTGCCAATTGAGTCCTGCTATATAGCTATCTAAAAACACTCAGGAATCAAGAAAAACTGCAGTAAGTCAAACTTTTGTAATGAAAGTCTCGGACCAACCCAACAAGTACAAACCTTATTGTTCATGAAGGCTTTGAGACATTGGATCAGCTTGTGCTGGTTTCTTTTGTCAATACTTTCTTGCCTGAAAAAGAGTCGAGAAAGGACAGGAATGATAGATTTAGACAGTATGTAGAGCATATTGAGAAGAAAAATAGTTGAAATGTAAGAAGCTTACTGTTTCTTATCCAGCAACTTATCCAATGCATCCAAGAGGAGGCCCAGTCCTTCATGGCCAAAGTTGTTCACCCAGCTAGGAACAATTAAAAAAAAAAAAAAAACAGTCAAACTAAGTCAGACAACGTACATACTGTAGTTCGGCGCCAGACTAACAGCTGTTGAATCATACATAAAAAGTAATTGGTGGTATTGGTTTCATTGTCATTGAGGAGACAAAAATTGTCTCTATTTTTCCTAGTTATTTCTGTGGAGAATCTATTGATGAGAGATAGAATCGCCAATCAAACACAGCCCCCTTTTTTTATAACACTAAATGCTAGAATGTGTATCACATAATCATTTACAGGCAAATTAACAATCATCCATCATATGTCCTGCTCCTGTGGTCTAGCAGTGTGATTCTAGGCCCCCAGCAGCATGCTGTAGTGCCACCAAAAGATTAAGCAATGCAAGAAAGATAACACTGTAATCGATAATGGATCGCGGGAGATAATTGGCAATAAACCACAAGCGTATCTGGAGACGGCAAATGATCCAGTGCAGATGAGACTGTTTGTCAGCGATGGGATATGTGGAGGAGAGTGAGTGAGGCAGGGGCTGACCCCCCGATCACACCTAGATTATGTCATTAGCATCACTTGCTCTTGCCGCTCGATTGTCAATAACACAAAACGCATTGAGCAATTTGTAGCATTAAAGGGACGTAAATTCAATGATTTATTTTGCCTTCTTGACAATGATTCAACGCAATAAGAACATGCATATTAAAATCATTTGTATTGACTCGGCAGTCAGAGAAGACCCTCGATTAGGAACGATGCTTACTAGCCCGAGGCTGTTTCTCTGAGGTGAAGTGAGGTATTTCTTTGATCTGCAGCAAAATTAATGGAGAATTATTAAGACTACTGAAGCACTCCGAACCCATTCCTCAAAAAGCATTACCGGGCCAAGCCCAACTCAATTTGTAACTTACTACCATTACGCTGTACAGTACAGCATAATGATCTTCTTTGTTATAAAACCACTCAGCATAATGTCCAAAATGTATAACTCTGTTTACTGAGGTGAGCCTCGCGGTTCAATGTTTGCCAATTCCCTTCACGTGATCTGCTTTGCGGCAGGCAGCTTATTGCATGCAAACACAGTTAGCTAAACCCGATAGCAAAAATGTGATCTCGGGGAAACTATCGAGCCCCGCTCAATGTAATGCCCAATCATGTGCTGTTTATGACAGCCCGACATCAATACGGAGGTGGTAGGAGCAAGTGACTTTACGTGAGACATCAATACGGAGGTGGTAGGAGCAAGTGACTTTACGTGAGACATCAATACGGAGGTGGTAGGAGCAAGTGACTTTACGTGAGACATCAATACGGAGGTGGTAGGAGCAAGTGACTTTACGTGAGACATCAATACGGAGGTGGTAGGAGCAAGTGACTTTACGTGAGACATCAATACGGAGGTGGTAGGAGCAAGTGACTTTACGTGAGACATCAATACGGAGGTGGTAGGAGCAAGTGACTTTACGTGAGACATCAATACGGAGGTGGTAGGAGCAAGTGACTTTACGTGAGACATCAATACGGAGCTGGTAGGAGCAAGTGACTTTACGTGAGACATCAATACGGAGCTGGTAGGAGCAAGTGACTTTACGTGAGACATCAATACGGAGGTGGTAGGAGCAAGTGACTTTACGTGAGACATCAATACGGAGGTGGTAGGAGCAAGTGACTTTACGTGAGACATCAATACGGAGCTGGTAGGAGCAAGTGACTTTACGTGAGACATCAATACGGAGGTGGTAGGAGCAAGTGACTTTACGTGAGACATCAATATGGAGGTGGTAGGAGTAAGTGACTTTACATGAGACATCAATACGGAGGTGGTAGGAGCAAGTGACTTTACGTGAGACATCAATATGGAGGTGGTAGGAGTAAGTGACTTTACATGAGACATCAATACGGAGGTGGTAGGAGCAAGTGACTTTACGTGAGACATCAATATGGAGGTGGTAGGAGTAAGTGACTTTACATGAGACATCAATACGGAGGTGGTAGGAGCAAGTGACTTTACGTGAGACATCAAAAAGAGGGGAAAGACGCGACATGGTTGATGGTGACGCGAGCGCCAGGGGAAATTAAGCAGATATCTGTGGAGAGGTATTCTGATTATTACACAGTGCTCTGTGTGACCTGAGATGCAGCCGCCGATACCGGGTGGTCGTATACAATGTCTAGGAGTCTAAAACAAGCGGCCGCAAAAACTGCCATGACAACCAAATGAGATGCATCGGGTGATCACGTTCGTAGCTCAGGCAGATTACATTGAATCTAGCATGACCTGATACACTGGACAGTGATATCACACAATCCGTGTGGTTGAAATAACCTGTGCCTCAACATATCCACTTCCTCAACAAGCTGGGAAGTAAATAGAGCAAAAGCGTTGCTACTTCACAGAAAACACTGTCAGCTGGTTAGGTGAAGATGCCTCCTTTCCCCCTGCATGTTGTCACAAGCTTTTATTGTTTTGAAGCAACTATCTCTTCACTGCGGGGAAATCAAGCAGCTTTCGTTTGGAGGTGACTAAAGTGGATGAATAGTGGAGCTAGGATTTAAAGTGTGGGTCCAGGGGGGGTAGTCTCATCCTGTCTGTGTCGTCTCTCTATGTTCTCCATCCGTCTGTCTGGCTGTCCATCGGTCTGTCCGTCTGTCAAAGCTGCAACAGCACAATAGGCAAATAGGATCCAATTCCCTTTCAGCTTCTTCCTTTAATCAATTTGTGGCATGAATTCAAGGATCTCATTAACTTGGGGTGGAACTTGAAATATTGATGGATATAATCTTGCAGTTAAGTGTCAACAAATTGTGTTACTTTCCACAATCATGTACAGTACATTCCGCTGCCAAAATGAAAAAGTAGCCATTTTTTATGTGTACTATTTCTGCTGGTAAAGACACAATTATGCTGTTTTTATGTTAGGTGCCACAAATCCCAGAACTATATGAGATGATTTCAGTCTGGACCCAGAGCACGGATGCAAACGTAAACAATGTGTTGATCATGCTTATTTGCGCACGGCATAGAGATATATAAGGAATTTCCTGTCTGTTCAGATAGCAACAAATCTTCTACATTTCGTTTCCTATGTCAGCTTCATATTTTGTGTTAATCTTCCCTGCCAACAAGAATAGTTATTGGGAGGCAATAATAACTAATACTTCATCTGTCTTCAAGTTCCCAAATGGAAACATTTATACATCTGACCTTTGCTGCCACCGTGTATGTAGCTCACGAACAAGGCAATGCAATTCCCTATAATGAAATAATAAGCTGCCGTGGTGTGTCACTATCAAGTATGCCATATGTGGTGTTGAATGGATTTACTGAGTGGTGTTAATCATATTGCTACAGACAGATTTGGCATGGGAAATGTAATTGATGCTGGAGAGAATGCTTTGCTTTTGTGCAACAGCCAATGCAACCGACTCGACTGGAATTGTTCATTGCTGACTGTGGAATCTGACACGCATTCAGTCTTTCTGTCTGACTGATCAGTTGGCCTGTGTTGTGATGCTTTAAGGAACATTGATTTCAGCCAGTAGCCCAACATTGTTCAGTCTTGTTGTGTTATTTAATTGGGACTGGCATCGGGGAGTATTGTGTCATTGAGAGCAATATATTTCATATTGTATTATGGGCTGAGCCATACCTCTGTCCCACTCTGCCACTCCTGACCCATTCAGCACTGCTGCATTCCACTTGAGGCCTTGAGCTCTTAGCAACAAATTGCTCTTGACATTAGAACCTGAAACCGAGCACAGGGAGACTTCCAGCCTTATGATTCTGCATTCTGAAGGCTACAGCCATTTCCCACCAATCGACGCAATGGTTTACTGAAAGAATCAGAATAGCACGCCTAATGGGAATGATGTCAAATGCCCACACATATAAATCTGAAATATCTAGAAAAGTTCCACTTATGACTAATTTGTACAAAGAACATTCTTCCAGGAGTCTTCCAGGTACGTTTTGGCTAACTTTAGACGACATGGGTCTCGTTATGTCTAGTGAAAACTGAAAACTAAACCCTTCATTCCACAGTAAGAACCTCATACCCTAAATCCGTAAAAACAGGCACCCTCATAGATATCATCCTGACCAACCTGCCCTCTAAATACACCTCGGCTGTCTTCAACCAGGATCTCAGCCATTACTACCTCATTGCCTGCATCCGCAGTCAAACGACCACCCCTAGTCACTGTCAAACACTCCCTAAAAAACTTCAGCGAGCAGGCCTTTCTAATCGACCTGGCCCGGGTATCCTTGAAGGATATTGACCTCATCCCGTCAGTAGAGGATGCCTGGTTATTCTTTAAAAGTGCTTTCCTCACCATCTTAAATAAGCATGCCCCATTCAAAAAATGTAGAACTAAGAACAGATATAGCCCTTGGTTCACTCCAGACTTCGCTGCCCTTGACAAGCACAAAAACATCCTGTGGCGTACTGCATTAGCATCGAATAGCCCCTGTGATATACACAGGCAGTTAGGAAAGCAAAGGCTAGCTTTTTCAAACAGAAATTTGCATCCTGTGGCACAAATTCCAAAAAGTTCTGGGACACTGTAAAGTCCATGGAGAATAAGAGCACCTCCTCTCAGCAGCCCACTGCACTGAGGCTAGGAAACACTGTCACCACCGATAAATCTACGAAAATCGAGAATTTCAATAAGCATTTTTCTAACAGCTCTGCACCCCGCACAGCAACTTGGCCAGGCCTCCCCCATTTCTCCTCCACCAAATCCAGGTAGCTGATGTTATGAAATGGCTGCAAAATCTGCACCCCACAAATCAGCCGGGCTAGACAATCTGGACCCTCTCTTTCTAAAAATGATCCGCCGCAATTTTTAGCAAATGCGATTACTAGCCTGTTCAACCTCTCTTTCGTATCGTCTGAGATCCCCAAAGATTGGAAAGCTGACGTGGTCATGCCCCTCTTCAAAGGGGGAGCCACTCTAGACCCAAACTGTTAAAGACCTATATCTATCCTACCCTGCCTTTCTAAAGTCTTCAAACTCCAAGTTAACAAACAGATCACCGACCATTTCGAATCCCACATTACCTTCTCCGCTATGCAATCTGGTTTCTGAGGTCATGGGTGCACCTCAGCCATGCTCAAGGTCCTAAACGAAATCATAACCGCCACCGATAAAAGACAATACTGTGCAGCCGTCTTCATCGACCTGGCCAAGGCTTTCGACTCTATCAATCACGGCATTCTTATCAGTAGACTCAAAAGCCCTGGTTTTTCAAATGACTGCCTCACCTGGTTCACCAACTAGTTCTCTGATAGAGTTCAGTGTGTCAAATCGGAGGGCCTGTTGTCCAGAGATCTGGCACACTACAGGGTTCAATTCTCGGGCCGACTCTTTTCTCTGTATACATCAATGATGTTGCGCTTGCTGCTGGTGATTCTCTGATCTACCTCTATGCAGACAACACCGTTCTGTATACATCTGGCCCTTCTTTGGACACTGTGTTAACAAACCGCCAGACGAGCTTCATTGCCATACAACACTACTTCCGTTGCCTCCAACTGCTCTTAAATGCAAGTAAAACTAAATACATGCTCTTCAACCGATCGCTGCCCGCACCCGCCCGCCCGTCTTGCATCAGTACTCTGGACGGTTCTGACTTAGAATATGTGGACAACTATAAATATCTAGGTGTCTGGTTAGACTGCAAACTCTCCTTCCAGACTCACATTAAGCATCTCCAATCCAAAATAAAATGTAGAATCGACTTCCTATTTCGCAACTAAGTCTCCTTCACTCATGCTGCCAAACTTACCATCGTAAGACAGACTATCTTACAGATCCTTCACTTTGGCGATGTAATTTACGAAATAGCCTCCAACACTCATCAAATTGGATGTAGTCTATCACAGTGCCAGCTGTTTTGTCACCAAAGCCCCATATACTACCCACACTGCAACCTGTATGCTCTTGTTGGCTGTCCCTCGCTTCATATTCGTCGCCAAACCCACTGGCTCCAGGTCCTCTATAAGTCTTTGCTAGGTAAAGCCCCGTCTCAGCACACTGGTCACCATAGCAGCACCCACCCGTAGCACGCACTCCAGCAGGTAAATTTCACTGGTCATCCCCAAAGCCAACTCCTCCTTTGGCCACCTTTCCTTCCAATTCTCTGCTGCCAATGACTGGAATGAATTGCAAAAACAATCACTGAAGCTGGAGTCTTACATCTCCCTCACTAACGTTAAGCATCAGCTGTCAGAGCAGCTTACCGATCATTGAACCAGTACACAGCCCGTCTGTAAATAGCCTCATCCCCATATTGTTTTTTTTTTCTTCTCCTTTGCATCCCAGTATCTCTACTTGCACATTCATCTTCTGCACATCTATCACTCCAGCGTTGATGCTAAACTGTAATTATTTTGCCACTATGGCCTATTTATTACCTTACCACCCTAGTCTTCATACATTTCCACACACTGTATATAGATGTTTCTATTGCGTAATTGACTGTACGTTTGTTTATCCCATGTCTAACTCTGTGTTGTTTGTGTCGCACTGCTTTGCTTTATCTTGGCCAGGTCACAGTTGTAAACTTGTTCTCAACTGGCCTACCTGGTTAAATGAAAGGTGAAATAAAAAAATAACAAATAAAAAATATCAAAGGTTAAGCACGGAGGTGGTAGTGTGATGGTTTGGGGATGCTTTGCTGACTCAGGACCTGGACAACTTGCAATCATTGAAGGAACAATGCATTTTGATCTGTATCAGAGAATTCTAAAGGAGAATGTCTGGCCATCTTTCCATGAGCTGAAGCACACTTTGGTCATGTATCAAGACAAATGTAACGTTTTGGAATGGCCAAGTTAACGTCCAGACCTAAACCCAATTGAGATGTTGTGGCAGGACCTGAAAAGAGCAGTTCATGCTCGAAAACCACCAAATGTAGCTGAGTTAAAGTAGTTCTACAATGGCCAAAATTCCTCCACAGCGATGTGAGAGACTGATCAACAACTACAAGATGTGCTTGGTTGCAGTCATTGCAGCTAAAGGTGGCACACCCAGTTATTGAGTGTAAGGGAGCAATTACTTTTTTACACAGGGGCATTGGGTGTTAACTTTTTGTATTACATAAATGAAATAAGTATCAAAATATTGTGTTATTTGTTCACTCGGGTTCCCTTTATCTATCATGACTTTTTATGCTAAAATAGAGAAAATCTGAAAAGGGGTAAATACATTTTCACGACATATGCTGTAAAGGGTATAAACTGCAATGTAAATCAGTCATGGTAATAACAAGAAAATGCTGAATAGCAATGACTGCAGTTAGCACGCAACATCTCCATTTTGCTCTTTGGTCAGACAGAAGATGTTAAGTTCACATTCTCAAGAATGATACAATTTCAAATTTGTCCATATAAAACGTTCATCAGTATCCTCAAACAATTGCCTGTCTGAAAGGTTATGACCTTTGCAAAACCAAGGAAATAGTGTTGAGTAGCTAATTAATGAATAAAAAATACATACATCTTTGTGAATAAGACTTAATGAATGGCATAGCCTTTCCACACCCTGACCATGACCTCCTGGATATCTCCGCTGCCCTCTGGGCATCAGATGTAATACACAACACAAACCAGGAAGGAGAAAGGTCAAAATATGAAACACTTGGAAGAATGATTAATATAGAATGTTGTGTTCTCAATAGGCACTGATGGAAAGAAAGAAAGAAAGAAAGAAAGAAAGAAAGAAAGAAAGAAAGAAATGGGAACACAGAGATGGCATTGTGTTAGGAAAAAAGGGTGTAATTGAGACGCAAAACCAATCATTTCACTTGGTTTTTTCTTCCTTCAAGTGGATTGAAATGCTCAGATGTCCCGACCACACACAGCTCTCAAATGAAGTACACTTTTACTCCACTGCCTCCTCTGTCCTCTCTCGCAGATCCATTTTTGATGACGGGACATAAGTTGGTCCACCCTCCATCCACTCAGATACGGTACCAGTTAAAAGTTTGGACACACGTAGTCATTGAAGGGTTTTTTCTTTATTTTTACTATTTTCAACTTTGTAGAATAATAGTGAAGACATCAAAACTATGAAATAACACATAAGGAATCGTGTAGTTAACGAAACATTTTTAAATAAATAAACATGTATTTTATATTTTAGATTCTTCAAAGTAGCCACCCATGGCATTCTCTCAGCCAGCTTTTTTGAGGAATGCTTTTCCAACCGTCTTGAAGGAGTTCCCACATATGCTGAGCACTCGTTGGTTGCTTTTCCTTCACTCTGCAGTCCAACTATCTCAAATAGCCCTTACACAGCCTGGAGGTGTGTTTTGGGTCATTGTCCTGTTGAAAAACAAATGATATTCCCACTAAGCGCCACCCAGATGGGATGGTGTATTGCTGCAGAATGCTGTGATAGCCATGCTGGTTAAGTGTGCCTTGAATTCTTAATAAATCACAGACCGTGTCACCAGCAAAATACCCCCATACCATCACACCTCCTCCTCCATGCATCACGCTGGGAACCACACATGCGGAGATCATCCATTCACCTACTTTGTGTCTCACAAAGACACGGTGGTTGGAAACAAAAATCTCAAAATTTGGACTCATCAGACCAAAGGTCAGATTTCCACGGTCTAATGTCCATCGCTCCTGTTTCTTGGCCCAAGCAAGTCTCTTCTTATTATTGTTGTCCTTTAGTAGTGGCTTCTTTGCAGCAATTCGACCATGAAGGCCTGATTCACGCAGTCTCTTCTGAAACAGTTGATATTGAACTCTGTGACTAATTGAACTGTAATTGAACTGTAATGAACATATCTTCTGCAGCAGAGGCAACTCTGGGTCTTCACTATTATTCTACAATGCAGAAAATAGTACAAATACACAAAAACCCTGGAATGAGTAGGTATGTCCAAACTTTTTTCCAAACTTTTGACTGGTACTGTAGGTACGGGGGAGGGGGGGTGAGAGCAGAGAATATAAGTAATTATCTTTGCTTTGAACACAGTGACAATGGGAGCGCCCGTACCCTGTAGAAACCACTGTCGAAACCATGTAGAAAACATGCATGGCTAATTTCACACCGGGGAGAGTGGATAGCACCAGGCATCGGTGGAGTGGTCATGTGATTGACTACAAAGACACATTAACCTTCCTGGCTAGCAAGAGAGGGAGGCAACAGAGATATTGGATTTCAGAGAGTCGGACAGGGTGAGAGCCCAGTGGCGTACTCCGAGGGACAATATTCCCGGTGTCAGCACCCTGCGAATATGATTGCCTGGCATCGGAAGTGCCCGACGCCTCTACTGGTATTTGAGTCTCAGCAAGATACATCCCCCATAAAGAGATGGTGGTCACAAAATGACTGCACATCAAAACCCACAACATAAATTAATGTTCCAGGGATGTGCAGTTAAGGGAAGGAGGGTGGTTGAGTGCAGACAGAGAGCGCTGAAGGCAGCAACATGTGTCAAGGGAAAGTGAAGAAGCAACATCATGATGAAATCAACTTAGTGACTGGGGACAGGGGGAAAGCTCTGCACACTTCCCCAGACACTTCTAAATGACCCCCCGCGGAGCGCAAAACACTCCTGAAATGTGCAATTATCTCCTAAACAGCACAAGGCTCCTCCTGCGCAGATGATAGAGGGAAGTGGAGGGAAAAACTACTGTGGAGTTACTAAAGCATTCGTGATTGATCAGGCTCATTAATTGAAATGGGGCTTGTATATAGCTTTACCTGTGTGGAAGATCTGAGAATGAATGCCGCGGTTTGATGTGGTGAGCAGTATAGGACCTACACAACTCCAGAACCCTCACCCCCTAGTGGGTTGCTCTATTTTTATCTTGACAGCCTGGAAAGGAATCATAGTGCCACCTCCCTCATCATAATGATAGAATATCTTTGCAAAGAGCTGCTATATACAGTGGGGCAAAAAAGTATTTAGTCAGCCACCAATTGTGCAAGTTCTCCCACTTAAAAAGATGAGAGAGGACTGTAATTGTCATCATAGGTACACTTCAACTATGACAAACAAAACGAGAGAAGAAAAATCCAGAAAATCACATTGTAGGATCTTTTATGAATGTATTTGCAAATTATGGTGGAAAATAAGTATTTGGTCAATAACAAAAGTTTATCTCAATACTTTGTTATATACCCTTTGTTGGCAATGACAGAGGTCAAACGTTTTCTGTAAGTCTTCACAAGGTTTTCACACACTGTTGCTGGTATTTTGGCCCATTCCTCCATGCAGATCTCCTCTAGGGCAGTGATGTTTTGGGGCTGTTGCTGGACAACACGGACTTTCAACTCCCTCCAAAGATTTTCTATGGAGTTGAGATCTGGAGACTGGCGAGGCCACTCCAGGACCTTGAAATGCTTCTTACGAAGCCACTCCTTCGTTGACCCAGGCGGTGTGTTTGGGATCATTGTCATGCTGAAAGACCCAGCCACGTTTCATCTTCAATGCACTTGCTGATGGAAGGAGGTTTTCACTCAACATCTCACGATACATGGCCCCATTCATTCTTTCCTTTACACGGATCAGTTGTCCTGGTCCCTTTGCAGAAAAACAGCCCCAAAGCATGATGTTTCCACCCCCATGCTTCACAGTAGGTATGGTGTTCTTTGGATGCAACTCAGCATTCTTTGTCCTCCAAACACGACGAGTTGAGTTTTACCAAAAAGTTATATTTTGGTTTCATCTGACCATATGACATTCACCCAATCTTCTTCTGGATCATCCAAATGCTCTCTAGCAAACTTCAGACGGGCCTGTACTGGCTTAAGCAGGGGGACATGTCTGCCACTGCAGGATTTGAGTCCCTGGCGGCGTAGTGTGTTACTGATGGTAGGCTTTGTTACTTTGGTCCCAGCACTCTGCAGGTCATTCACTAGGTCCCCCCGTGTGATTCTGGGATTTTTGCTCACCGTTCTTGTTATCATTTTGACCCCACAGGGTGAGATCTTGCGTGGAGCCCCAGATCGAGGGAGATTATCAGTGGTCTTGTATGTCTTCCATTTCCTAATAATTGCTCCCACAGTTTATTTCTTCAAACCAAGCTACTTACCTATTGCAGATTCCGTCTTGCCAGCCTAGTGCAGGTCTACAATTTTGCTTCTGGTGTCCTTTGACAGCTCTTTGGTCTTGGTCAAAGTGGAGTTTGGAGTGTGACTGTTTGAGGTTGTGGACAGGTGTCTTTTATACTGAGAAAAAGTTCAAACAGGTGCCATTGATACAGGTAACGAGTGGAGGACAGAGGAGCTCTTAAAGAAGAAGTTACAGGTCTGTGAGAGCTAGAAATCTTGCTTGTTTGTAGGTGACCAAATACTTATTTTCCACCATAATTTGCAAATAAATTCATTAAAAATCCTATAATGTGATTTTTTTCCCTCATTTTGTCTGTCATAGTTGAAGTGCACCGATGATGAAAATTACAGGCCTCTCTCATCTTTTTAAGTAGGAGTACTTGCACAATTGGTGGCTGACTAAATACTTTTTTGCCCCACTGTATATTGTAATAAAGTGTTTAGTTGTATTCTTGCTTTTTGGTTATTGCCCTTTCTTTTTTGCTCTTTGTGGATTGCACCACACAACAGGAGTTCTTGAGGGAATCCTGAAAGTTAACTGACAATATTTCTATCTAGATACTTTTCCACTGCCCCGAAAAGACAGAGTAGTTTCTGACAGCAGACCACTGCGAACTGTCATTCCACAGAGAACCACATGCCTGGGCAACATGACAACGTCCACAAAAATTATATATTTAAACTACTATAAATAGAAGCTCTGCATTGACAAAACGATAAACAAGGAAACGGAAGTTGTAGAAATTGCAATGGCCACGGGGTAGTGGATGTAGAGCAATAGCATGACAATTATCCCCCTGTACCTGTGCCGTAATCCCATTTCTAACTAAATCAATATGGAATTCAAATCAGATACGTGCATTATGTATGCCTCGCTCCAGGGCTCCTGTAGATATGGCTACCGCTGAGGTTAACATATGGTGTCATAAAAATAAATGGGCATCTCTCTTAAAATGTGCGCAGTCACTGAGGACATTTGGATCTTTGGCTCCTTTACTGCCTCTGGGAAAAAAAGGCTGCAATGAAGTCGGCGACGTGATAGTTTTAATCTAGCTAACCCACTCTTTTCTGAGTGTGTAGAAATTATAGTGGAATGTACAAGAAATGTTAACGTGAAAGATTGCCTCTTAATTAAGCATGGTTCATTATGAATTGTAAAGTTTAAAGCAGGCCTGTCTGTCACAACTTTTTGTGTGCTCTACTGTTCATGATAATCTGGTTTAAAAAAAAAACATTTAAAAATCAGTTTAGCCAATTTATTGCTGGAAATTATTAGAATGGGAACAGAAAACAAATAAAGAGAGTCAAATAAATAAATTGGGTTAACTACAAAAACAACACATTGCAATATCAAAATCCATGCCTCTTGGGCCCATGCAAAGATTATTTTCTAATTTCCAAAACCTATTTCTCCTTAACAAGTGCCAGTGCAAAAAAATGGGCTTCTCTGTAGCCTAGGGGGGTGCAGGACAGTTTATAATAACATTTGGAGTCTGGAGAGTCAAGTCCCACAGCATAGACGACCCTGGCTGAGTTCTTCAAACCCTTTTTCACTCCATCACCATGGTAAAACAATTTATTTCACGGACCGAGAGGTGAAGTTTTGATAACTTTATTTCTTACTTCCTGGAGTTTGATAGTTTGGTAAAAATCAAAAGGCAAGTTTCCATTACGTCCCAGAGCGGAGCTGGGAAGGGAAGGGCAGCTTGACCCAAAAAGGCAGTGCTGTGACTATCTTGCCCTCTCTGTGCTTGTAGGAGAGCTTTTCAAAAACTCCATCATAGAACTCATTCTAAAGCTAGCCGACATGAATATTATGGCTTTCTGTCTTGGTTACAACACATTTGGCCATAAGATTTAAGGCTTTGGGAACGTATTTCCTGACAAATATGCCACTGAAATATGAGAAAACACAATATACTTTTGAACCCCTTTGAAGACATCGTGTTTTATAAAGCCATATATCAACTTTCTTGGACCGGCGTCGAACTTGATTTAGCTGTAGAAAACACATTCTCTCCCCTCGCTGTAATAAAGCATCTCTGGCAGACTGGGCTTCCCGAACTCACTCCAGAAACATCTGTCAACACAGTGTTGACTCTTTATTACATGAATACACTTCCATAACCAGGCTTCAGCTCTCAGCTTGAGGAGACACTCTCGTTACATCCAAAAGACTAAGAGCTCTTCACTGACTGTCAACCTGGCTGTAATAAGCCATCATCCACTGAACATTGTGGTTGATCATGTTTTAGTGGATTTACATTTATTGTTCTGTTATTTTACCAGGTAAGTTGACTGAGAACACGTTCTCATTTGCAGCTACGACCTGGGGAATAGTTACAGGGGAGAGGAGGGGGATGAATGAGCCAATTGTAAACTGGGGATTATTAGGTGACCGTGATGGTTTGAGGGCCAGATTGGGAATTTAGCCAGGACACCAGGGTTAACACCCCTACTCTTACAATAAGTGCCATGGGATCTTTAATGACCTCAGAGTGTCAGGACACCCGTTTAACGCCCCATCCGAAAGACGGCACCCTACACAGGGCAGTGTCCCCAATCACTGCCCTGAGGAAAGAGTGCCTCCTACTGGCCCTCCAACACCACTTCCAGCAGCATGGTCTCCCATCCAGGAACTGACCAGGACCAACCCTACTTAGCTTCAGACGCAAGCCAGCAGTGGTATGCAGGGTGGTAAGTAATTTGTCATTGTAAATTACAAATAACTACTATGTTAGCTTTGGTGACATGTCACTAAAATGGCTCACTCTCAGTTGGTTATTCAGCAAAATACAATAACTAAGGCCTATTTGTATTTAAGGTTGGTCAATATGACTGACTATCGGGAATATAGCTGCTGTTTTCGAAAATGGAGTATATTTGTCATTTTAGACATGCCTTTTTTCCCCAGACGTCAAGAAACCAGCTTTTGGGATTCAGCAAAGACCTTCGACAAAGCTGTTATTCCAAAGAAATGTACACCAAAGCTTCTCTAACAAACAAACTACAGACATGACAAAGTGTATTGGAGGTCATGTACGTTTCAAAAGTGTAACTTTTCTGAAAACAATCTTTCACAGTCAGTCACTTGGTGGGTGTTTAATTGTTTCTCAGTCAATCATTTTGTTATCTTCGGTCAATCAAGGCTGATGAACTGCCTCGTGTAAAGAAGCATCCCCACTTCAAAGCTACTATTAAGCCCATTACCAGCGCTATGCGTTACCTTCGGTAGTGCATGGCTACAGGCATTAAGCCAGGGTAAAGCTGGTGAGACCGAGAGACACAGACACCCTGGCAGTAGCTGTGAGATGACTACAGTACAATGCTCCATCTTGACTCTCCAGCCCTGACCCAGAGAAGGAGAAAACTTCTAGCGTCAGCAGCAATTCACAGATGCCTGCACACAAAGGCCCACAAATTGCCACAGAGAAATTGTCACAGTTATGCTATGAAGATTTTCCCACATAATGAAAAGTTGGTGCCAAGTTCAATTTTGGTCTGAATCTGTCTGGAGGATCTGAGAGTCGAGCACATTTTATATGGAACTCACTGCTGGGATTTGAAGGGAGTCAGACTAATACTAAAGGCTTAGCACAAGGAACTCCAAAGCTGGGCCCTTAAAAGTGTGAAGCAGTGTGTTCCCTGTGTAGAACCTAAGAACGCTCTTACTTCCTCTTTTAAGTTATTGGTGGAGTATCGGGACAGGTAGAGGTAGTAGCTCAGAGGGGGAGAGCTCCAACCATGTTTGTCACGTCCTGACCTTAGTTCCTTGTTTTAGTTTCTATTTTAGGTTGGTCAAGGCGTGAGTTGGGGTGGGCATTCTGTGTTGTTCTAGTTTTGGTTTTCTATGTGTTTGGCCTGGTATGGTTCTCAATCAGAGGCAGCTGTCAATCGTTGTCGCTGGTTGAGAACCATACTTAGGCAGCCTGTTTTTCCCACTTGAGTGGTGGGTGATTGTTTTCTGTGTCTGTTTCCTCCATACAGAACCGTTTTGTTTTTCGTTTCTGTCTTTCACTTTGTTATTTTGTATTTTCGTGTTCAGTGACTTTTCATAAAAAATTACGAACACTTACCACGCTGCACATTGGTCCGATCTTTCATAGTCCTCGTCAGAGGATGACGAATCGCGTTACAATGTTGTTTGAGAGGAAAATGATCCCCACTAAGAAGTGAACTTTGTAGTGGAAAGCGAAGCCTGAAAAATATACATGTACATGACAAAAGCCTGTCGAGTTTGTGCATGAGTGGGTGTGAAAAGAAGTTTAGAAATACTTATTTGCTTTTGTGATATTCAATTCCTGCACTTCTGCTGCCAGCCCTGTTGCACTTCTCTCACACTGTAACACCATAAAAAAATAACAATACGACACCACCACACTTTAACTCCCTATACATAAATGAGAAAATAAGAGGCTTTGATTATCTGTGAGTTGGCATCTCGCATCAAGTCAGTGGATTAGAAGTTAATGAATTACCACTCGTTGGAAAGTGGTGAGAGCCGGCGTCGTGACAGGTCTAAATTAAGAAGTGAATATCCAAATGAAAGAATTAAAAAGGGCTTAGAAAGAAGTGTGAGATGAATAATTGGTCAAGGAGTAATTGTTTTACAAAAGAGGGGAGTGGGGGGAGAGAAAATGGCAGCTTGAGGAAACTGGAAGCATAGAGACGGATGGGGCTTGCGGGTGCTTCAGGCGATGCCATCTGTGAGGGAATGTTGGAGGGCTGCTTGCCACACATCTGTTTTGGACTGACTGGGAGACGAGGGGGGATGAAGGAACTGCAGCACCAGCCCTGCAGCCACCTGGGCCGGCAAACAGGTGCACAGCCCAGCCAATTAAACTATTACACAAACACAGGCCACCGGGAGGACATTAACTGGCTGTGGCGCATTACAGAGCAACACAAGTCTCTCAGATAAAAAGACTAACACTACTACAGAACTAGAAGCTTTCACTTTTTCTGCTGAGTTAAGGAGAGGTAATGGGGGAGGGAGGTGCCTGGCGATCCACAAACAGCACTGTTTTAATGAATTTCTAAGTCCCACTTATTGGTCTTTCGTTTCTTGATTGAAAGGTATAGCAAGCATTCTTAAAACACACAGACGAAAGAAAACAAAGCATTCAAAGTAGTTTTGTATAGCCGAGTTTAGCGTTGATGGTCTATAACTGCTTATTGAAACGTGGTGGAATTTTGTATTGGTCAAATAGGTGTGCTGTATTGACCTTTCTCCCTGTGTTATCGCATGCCACAATATACATTTCTCACATGGTCTCTGAAAATACAGGTAACTTCCAAAATTAAGAAAACACCTAAATAAAGTGTCTTAATAGGGCATTTGGCCACCACGTGCCAGAACAGTTTCAATACACCTTGGGATAAATTCTACAAGTGTCTGGAACTTGTACCTATGCAACAATATTCCACCACAGGAAATGCCATAATTTGGTGTCTTGTTGAAGGTGGTGGAAAGCACAAAAAAATTGTTCCAATTGGGTTGAGTTCTGGTGACTGAGACGGCCATGGCTTATGGTTTACATCGTTTTCATGCTCATCAAACCGTTCCGTGACCACGTGTGCCCTGTGTATGGGTCCATTGTACACCAATGGAGCATAGCCATGATAGCCAAAATAATGGCCAACAGGACTGAATGTTAATTATTTAAATAACTCAGGAACCACACCTGTGTGGAAGCACCTGCTTTCAATATACTTGGTATCCCTCATTTACTCAAGTGTTTCCATTATTTTGGCAGTTACCTACCTGTAGGTTACGCTGCGCTGAGTGATCAGCAAGGGTGGAGAGAGTTGAGCTGCATGTAATTCTACAGTTGATCAAAAATAGGTATACAGATAAAATACCATTTTGTTCATTTTTCACCTCAAACTACATTGCCAAAAGTAGATATCAGGTATTTGTATAGCAGTACCTGAATAACTATAGAATACCGCTACCACGGAATTACAATCTGATAGATACAGAATATATCCTTACTAAAACAACGCTAAAGGGATTTTAAATAAAATGTATAGGAAAATATTTGATGCTCAAACATAGGCATACAGTCTGTCTTCTATGGTCAATGAGAGAAGGAGAACTGTGGCCCTTGGCAAAACTACAGGATGATTTGCATTTTCTCTGCATGCAAAGTTCCTCCTTATACCAAGGTGGTGCCAAAGGAGGAGCCAGAGTTGCTGCTCAGGTCACTTAAACAACCCCTTAGAGCAGCCACACAAGTCTTTGACAGTGTAGTACTGCAGGGTGATAACTTTGTGGCTGTCAACTATTTTTGTCATTTTACTCTGGCCAGGAAGTCCTTTTGACGTAGGATTTTTCTTCAAAGATTATAGGCGTCTACTTTTGTTTAAGTGAAATTAATTATTAAACTATGAAAGAGCACTTGCAGTAAAGCTTGTCCCCATGTAGTCCACAGGTGGTAATTAAAAAATAAAGTGAATTAAGCAGCTGTGTTTTGCATGGCTGTTCCCAACACACAGACTATTGCAGAGAAAAGGTCACATTAACATGCAATCAGAACACAGGTCGGCAAGTTTGCATTTCCTGTGTGTTGTGATCCGTGACAATTAAGTGCATTCATATTAATTGTGAGTAACCTTAGCTATGCTCCAAGAACATCTCCTCCCACCCTCAATTCCCTTTTAGTGTAACACTGAAAGTTGTGAAGAGGAGCAGAGTAGCAAGAGCAGTCTTCCAACAGTACTGTGTTTCCACCAGCTCTTCCCTGTCTCACCCCAGGGTGCCTAGACCTGTGTTTCTCCCAGCTCTTCCCCGTCTCACCCCAGGGTGCCTGGCTAGACCTGGCCTTCCTTGGGCGCCCATGATTGCTGCCGCAGAGCGCCGCTCCCTCGCTCAGTGATCACAAGTTCAGTGGTTTGAAAACACCCAGAGGGCGGACTTGGCCTCCCTTGGTCCCCTTGGCACCAACTGGCCTGTCGCCGTGTGAGGAGTGATGTGATTTTCATAGCTAGCGGTGCAGAACTTTACAGTTCGGCAAGGCACACAGGGAGCGCTACATGCGCTTTTCAAGCAAAAGTGATTTACGCTCATTTCCCATGATTTATGGGCAGGTAGACGTAGCTAGCGAAGTTGGTGGGTAAACAGCACAAAGGCAGGTCTGGGAACAGTTATTGTGTGATCAGATAAAGCCGAACAATAAAAGTGTGTCTTTAGCTTAATGAAGGCAAGAACTTGGGAGGTTATCTTGAGGCTGTGTATATCCTTCCTTGGTGTTTTGAACAAAGAAGCAGAAAAGCAACGGTTTAATTTTTTCTGATTCAGCGGCCTCATTTATCAATCAAGCGTATGGACACATCTGTGCGTAAACCAACCATGTGTGGGATAATTTCCACGCAAAGTGTGAGATTTATCAATATGAACATTTGCTTGAGAGAGTGTGTGTAAATTCACAGCCATGATCATGCGTACCCATCAGTGCCAAGTGGTGGAATAAGAGAACTGCTTATTCAAAATGTGTGAAATTGTGAGAGTAATAATTTATCTAAATTTAAATTAAATTTTATTGCATTTCCATTGTGAATTCATACGTTGACAGGCTATATCATATTATTTGACCACATCAGTACATTTGTTACAATAATAATCCATATAAAGTACAGTAATTTGTCAAAATTAGAGGCACGTGTGAAAGTGGGACTTTTTTTGCAGAAAGTACAGATTGGCTCATCAGATATCGTTTAAGACTTTAGAAAGGCAAACAGATGCCATTCCGGTGCACATCCAAGTGCTATCCACCCTTGGGTTTTTGGCAACAGGAGTTTGCCGATTAGCCACTCACATCCTCAGATGAGCCAATGTTTTGGATGCAATCATCAGCAAAACTAACAATTTCTGTACACCATCGCACAACAGGTTGAAGTCAAGAGGAGTTTCTTTGCCATGATGCCATCAATGAGTTCCCAAATACAAACGGAGCAATAGACAGCACGCACATGGCCATAAAAGCACCATCTAAAAACTAGTACAACTATGTGAACAGAAAAGGCTTCCACTTTTAACGTGCAGGTGACAGGTAATGTGATGCGCAAAATATGCTGCTGAATGTTTTGATTTTCACTGGTCAAGCCAGAACTGAGTGAGCCAAATGAAACATTTCGGTTGTACTCAATCTCTGACACTAGCGCCTCTATTTCCCTCTCAGAAAAGTTTAGCTATGTTTGGTATGTCAAGGTACGGCGTCAAGGTACGGAGACGCATATAAGGCCCTGCCCCGCCGCCCTTTCGTAAAAGCTGACCACGACTCCATTTTGTTGATCCCTGCCTACAGACAGAAACTTAAACAAGAGGCTCCCACGCTGAGGTCTGTCCAACGCTGGTCCGACCAAGCTGACTCCACACTCCAAGACTGCTTCCATCACGTGGACTGGGACATGTTTCGTATTGCGTCAGATAACAATATTGACGAATACGCTGATTCGGTGTGCGAGTTCATTAGAACGTGCGTTGAAGATGTCGTTCCCATAGCAACGATAAAAACATTCCCTAACAAGAAACCGTGGATTGATGGCAGCATTCGCGTGAAACTGAAAGCGCGAACCACTGCTTTTAATCAGGGCAAGGTGTCTGGTAACATGACCGAATACAAACAGTGCAGCTATTCCCTCCGCAAGGCTATCAAACAAGCTAAGCGTCAGTACAGAGACAAAGTAGAATCACAATTCAACGGCTCAGACACAAGAGGCATGTGGCAGGGTCTACAGTCAATCACGGACTACAAGAAGAAACCCAGCCCAATCACGGACCAGGATGTCTTGCTCCCAGGCAGACTAAATAACTTTTTTGCCCGCTTTGAGGACAATACAGTGCCACTGACACGGCCTGCAACGAAAACATGCGGTCTCTCCTTCACTGCAGCCGAGGTGAGTAAGACATTTAAATGTGTTAACTCTCGCAAGGCTGCAGGCCCAGACGGCATCCCCAGCCGCGCCCTCAGAGCATGCGCAGACCAGCTGGCCGGTGTGTTTACGGACATATTCAATCAATCCCTATACCAGTCTGCTGTTCCCACATGCTTCAAGAGGGCCACCATTGTTCCTGTTCCCAAGAAAGCTAAGGTAACTGAGCTAAACGACTACCGCCCCGTAGCACTCACTTCCGTCATCATGAAGTGCTTTGAGAGACTAGTCAAGGACCATATCACCTCCACCCTACCTGACTCCCTAGACCCACTCCAATTTGCTTACCGCCCAAATAGGTCCACAGACGATGCAATCTCAACCACACTGCACACTGCCCTAACCTATCTGGACAAGAGGAATACCTATGTGAGAATGCTGTTCATCGACTACAGCTCGGCATTCAACACCATAGTACCCTCCAAGCTCGTCATCAAGCTCGAGACCCTGGGTCTCGACCCCCCCTGTGCAACTGGGTACTGGACTTCCTGACGGGCCGCCCCCAGGTGGTGAGAGTAGGCAACAACATCTCCTCCCCGCTGATCCTCAACACGGGGGCCCCACAAGAGTGCGTTCTGAGCCCTCTCCTGTACTCCCTGTTCACCCACGACTGCATGGCCACGCACGCCTCCTACTCATTCATCAAGTTTGCGGACTACACAACAGTGGTAGGCTTGATTACCAACAACGGCGAGACAGCCTACAGGGAGGAGGTGAGGGCCCTCGGAGTGTGGTGTCAGGAAAATAACCTCACACTCAACGTCAACAAAACTAAGGAGATGATTGTGGACTTCAGGAAACAGCAGAGGGAACACCCCTATCCACATCGATGGAACAGTAGTGGAGAGGGTAGCAAGTTTTAAGTTCCTCGGCATACACATCACAGACAAACTGAATTGGTCCACTCACACAGACAGCGTCGTGAAGAAGGCGCAGCAGCGTCTCTTCAACCTCAGGAGGCTGAAGAAATTTGGCTTGTCACCAAAAGCACTCACAAACTTCTACAGATGCACAATCGAGAGCATCCTGGCGGGCTGTATCACCGCCTGGTACGGCAACTGCTCCGCCCTCAACCGTAAGGCTCTCCAGAGGGTAGTGAGGTCTGCACAACGCATCACCGGGGCAAACTACCTGCCCTCCAGGACACCTACACCACCCGATGTTACAGGAAGGCCATAAAGATCATCAAGGACATCAACCACCCGAGCCACTGCCTGTTCACCCCACTATCATCCAGAAGGCGAGGTCAGTACAGGTGCATCAAAGCTGGGACCGAGAGACTGAAAAACAGCTTCTATCTCAAGGCCATCAGACTGTTAAACAGCCACCACTAACATTGAGTGGCTGCTGCCAACACACTGACATTGACACTGACCCAACTCCAGCCACTTTAATAATGGGAATTGATGGGAAATGATGTAAATATATCACTAGCCACTTTAAACAATGCTACCTTATATAATGTTACTTACCCTACATTATTCATCTCATATGCATACGTATATACTGTACTCTATATCATCGACTGCATCCTTATGTAATACATGTATCACTAGCCACTTTAACTATGCCACTTTGTTTACTTTGTCTACATACTCATCTCATATGTATATACTGTACTCGATACCATCTACTGTATGCTGCCCTGTACCATCACTCATTCATATATCCTTATGTACATATTCTTTATCCCCTTACACTGTGTATAAGACAGTAGTTTTGGAATTGTTAGTTAGATTACTTGTTGGTTATTACTGCATTGTCGGAACTAGAAGCACAAGCATTTCGCTACACTCGCATTAACATCTGCTAACCATGTGTATGTGACAAATAACATTTGATTTGATTTGATTTATATTCCCCAAAGACTTTAAAGGGATGATTTTGACAATATATTGTTAATTAGAGGCGTTTTGAAATACAAATAGTCAAGGACCTTGGCTATTTGTATTTCAATTGGTATTTAGCAATGTTATCTCCTACAGGTGTGCATATGACATTTGTTTTAGTTGTTTTTGATAAATAACACTTTTCTATGCGTACAAACATTCTAAATTCTGTTTATAAGTAGTATTTTAGAATAGTTTCAATGCATTATTGATAAATGAGGCCCCTGGTTTCTAGCAACACAATTAATCAGCCACAGTGAGAGAGCGAGATGGGCGGGATTTTTGGGGGTAAAAATCTATTAATTGCTTTGGAGTGCAGAGCACATCGTGTTGTTCTGTGAGTTAGCATGATCTTTCTAGTGAGACCACACCAAAGCCTATTCGTTTTTCAAGCTGTTAGGATGCTAAGATAACGCCTCCGCCGTATCTACTGGATCAAATAAATGGCCCGCTGGGCCACTGCCGGGTCATCGCCAAGAACTGGGAGTCAGACATAAAAGAAGAGGTGCCACTCATCTGATGACCACTTTATATGCACTGTTCATTGATTCACATTAAGCAATCTCTCCAACAGTGGGGCTCGGTGAATAATTGAGAGTGTTCTGCTATCATTGAGGATTCCTCTGTGCTGTTGGGACCAAATTACATTTGAAGATCTACAAGAACGGAAGATGAGAACTTTGTGGTTGGAAAAAGGATCCCCAAATGCAGTCGCCATGGCCTAATTATGGTTGAGTGAAGGGCCAATCAAAGCTTGCTAGAAACGGGAAAAGGACTGAGACAAACGGGGAATTATTTTAAAGTAGTGCATTACTATGATCAAAACAGATTATTTTTGTTAAATAGGGGGGTGTGGGCAGCTAAACCCACTCTTGGTGATGGGAGAGACGGAGAGATATTAAAATCAAACTGGTTGATCTTAGGGTGAGGGCCGCCTTGCAATTTACGGTCTCAGATACAGAGAATGGCTGGCTTGTCTGATGTGGAAAAGTGGACTTCCTATAAGAGCCTAATGGATAGAGTGATGATGGAATGGCAGACTATGGGCTTCCGCTCATTTAGTGGGCTACACCATTGGCTATGCTCGTTTTAATGGGCTATGCTACGGGCTATGCTTGTTTAACCAAGCCCATTATTCCGTGTGGGCCTAAAAGATCTCCTGACATACATCCTATATGCGATGGAAGGAATCCAGCAGATGCCAATTTGGTCTGATTTCTTAGGCTGCATTCACACAGAGAACCCAATTCTGGTCGTTTTTCCACTATCAGATCAGCATTGAAAAAGATCTGATGGGTAAAGATCTTATTTCTTTTGACCAATCACAATTAGTGGAAAAAAACGCAAATTCGTTTTTTGGGGAGAACCAAACTGAGAATTTTGTGAACATCAAGAACAGGTTGGCTAGAATGGAGGTTTATTTGGGGGCACTTTGCACTGCGGAAACCTTATGTTCCACCAAAGAATCAAGAGGATTAAGTAAGCAAGAGAGTAAGGACACTTACCTGACAGGGTTACTGGTGAGAGAGACGCGAAGGGACTCCAGGCAGATGAGCAGCTTGTCCTCAGTGATGCCGGAACGCAGCTCGTGGACATACTCCTGTGACGACAATGTACACTCATGCTTGCTGTTCCTCAGTCCTCCCTGGAGAGAAAACGCACAACAGAAGAATGTCATTATTATAGTCCTGAAACGGTAGTCATATTACTCTGTTAAAAAGTGACCACAGAATATTTGCCAATCCTGACACAGGAAAACCTACATGCACAAAGTAGATGTCCTTAACCGACTTGGAAAAACTATAGTTTGTGAACAAGAAATGTGTGGAGTGGTTGAAAAACGAGTTTAAATGACTCCAACCTAAGTATGTAAACTTCCAACTTCAACGGTGATATATATATATATATATATATATATATATATATATATAACTAGATAGAAAGTATGTCGAAATTATAATGGATGTAAACGTTTTTTTTAAAACTGCCCTTTTTCTGGCACATAAATTGATTTTAATGAAGAAATTGTTCCCTCAAATCTCTGTGGCCCTCCATTGAATTTTGACATCCTGACGTGGCCTTGAAGCAAAAAGATTTGCCCACCCCTGATCTAGCCACTGATATTGATAAATGCATAACACAAATCAAAGCCTTGAACTGTGAGCTTTCAGTTGGGGGGAATTGTAGGTGCAATTAAGCTGAAGCCCAGATGATCTCTTCTGACAGGAGGAAGGGGGTCATGGCCATGGGATCCCCAGGTATCACACCTCCTCACAGCACACATCAGGAGTAGTATGTCAAAGCACTGTGGACTCCAGTAGGTGAGAATGATTACCTGTACTAGATACTGCGTGTCTTCCTATCTTTACCCCTGCCCAACTCAGACATCAAAATAGCTCCAGCACCTCTGTCAAATACAGCAACAAAAAAAAAAAAAAAAAATGAATTGCAACAACACAAGTTAGAAATGTTCTTTCTGGATCACAGTGATTTGATCGATAATTTAAATAGCAAATGAGGTCATGTCATTTACAATCTCCCAAGGGTGATACTGTGAAGAGGAGCCAAAAGTCTGCCACCGTATTCAGAGAGTTCTATGGGGATGGGAATGGCTCCAGATATATTCTCTCACTTTGACTTCCATCAATCAGCTAAAGCTGAACTGACACGGAGGTCTATCCCACAGAGAGCTATTCAATGAGGATAGCTGCCGACCCTCCCGACTAACATACATGCTGAACACAAGCGGCCATGCTTCCTCTAAATGGATTCCAGTGTAGAACCTCCAAAAGAGAGGCTTTGTAACATGCTGCACACTGATGCCTTCACAAAGACCCTACCTGCTGCTTGGCAGAGATAGACCGACAGTCTCATCTCCCATGAACATACCACTACCCAATGCTGGGGGTTGGATTGGGCTACACTGTTGTACAGCTATTGCAAAATACCTGATGAGTCGATGCCTCGTATCTAAAACAACATGGCTGTGGACAAAGATGGGGTCTCCCGAGTGGCACAGAGGTCTAAGGAACTGCATCTCAGTGCTAGAGGCGTCATTACAGACCCTGGTTCGTCTCCAGGCTATATCACAACCGGCTGTGATTGGGAGTCCCATAGGGCGGCGCACAATTGGCCCAACGTAGTTCGGGTTAGGGGAGTGTTTGGCCAGTGTAGTCCGTCATTGTAAATAAGACTTGCCTAGTTAAATCAAGGTTACAAAATAAATATATTTATTTTTTAATAAAGATGGATGTGGGAAGGGGGATAGCCAGGACTGGTGACGGAATTGTGTAGGGATAATTAAGAAACAAAATCACTGAGTCTATCAAGTATAGTACAGGGCCCGTACAAACAGACTCCCTTCTCTTTCTGTTAAGACCAACTGTTTTATAAAAACTATTGGTTGTGTATACATGGTTTGTTTCCTCAGATCAATATCAGGTAATAGTTCAAGGACTCGCAGTTTCCAGAAACTTAAGATCATTAGATAATTGTATCTTACCTGAAAAAGTTACACCAAATTGTTGTTTTATTAAATGACTATTTTTTGGGGGTGAAAAGTCAAAGTTTATACTGACAGATGTAGCCAATTTAATAGCTTACTGTATCGTTATAGAACATGCATGAAATGCATCCTCCAATTGCAACGTCTGTCTATGCCCACACACATTCTCAAAGAAATTGCCACCCTAAAATCTCATTAGAAATGAAAAGGTGTTTTAGGTCTATGTTATGTTACATATATTTTGTTCTGTTATGTCAAATGCTAATGAATCATGATTTTATCTTGCAAGACATTTATTCAACTTTGATCTAACTTTACTTGAACGAGCACCATGGTGAGAAGTGACGATCTTCTATTTCTAATAATAATAATAAGTGATGAGTATGACTATTAGGCAATAGATCTTGATGAGATGTCCTTTTCAGCGATTGGAGAGCCGTTCGTGGTGCTGAAAGAGCAGCGGCCAGGATCGCACAATAATGTTAAAGAAGCTCATCCAAATTGTGGTGCGGAAGGATAGCGCTGTCATTCGGCCAGTTCAGGAACAAACAACAATTTGCAGTAGGCCTATAGCCTAACAGCCATACGACTATGTGGTATAGGTACTTGTAGGCTATAGCCTAACAGCCATACGACTATGTGGTATAGGTACTTGTAGGCTATAGCCTAACAGCCATACGACTATGTGGTATAGGTGCTTGTAGGCTATAGCCTAACAGCCATACGACTATGTGGTATAGGTACTTGTAGGCTATAGCCTAACAGCCATACGACTATGTGGTATAGGTACTTGTAGGCTATAGCCTAACAGCCATACGACTATGTGGTATAGGTACTTGTAGGCTATAGCCTAACAGCCATACGACTATGTGGTATAGGTACTTGTAGGCTATAGCCTAACAGCCATACGACTATGTGGTATAGGTACTTGTAGGCTATAGCCTAATGTAAATACAAATAGCTTAATATTATTGTTTGCGAGGAGAGCTTTATTGCGAGTAGGCATTTCATTGTATTGTTTAGCTTATCATAAAAAAACGTTGTTTTGATTAGCTTGAACACATTACTACAGAATAAAAGAAAACAGAGAGGTGTACTATCAATTCATAGAATGTGTTTGTATATATTAAATATTATATCAAATCAATTGACCAAGTAGTGAGTATACAGTGCCTTCAAAAAGTATTCATACACTTTGACTTTTTCCACATGTTGTTGTGTTACAGCCTGCATTTAAAATGGATTACTAGCCTAAACACAATATTTGTCCCATCTATTCAGATCAATATTTGTTTTACCTGCCAAGACGACTGGAAAACATTGCGTACATTCCCACTAGTATCTAAACCTAGTCAAGACAAAGACATTGTGAGTTCTCTCAATCCATTCTCTGTTCTACTATTCTTTCACATTTATCATGTGAAAAAATCTGCAATGTAAAACTACATTGAATGACTATTCTTGTAAATCACATTGTCAGATTACCTTACACAATGTGGTATTGTTGAGGGTGTTCTTTCAGATAAACGTGAGAACAAAGTTGGGACAAAAACATGGAATTTGCGCGAGATGGGTTATTAACCTAACCCAGTTACAGGTAGAACTGAATTAATGGAGGAGCAGGGAAAAAAGTGGGTGAAGAAACAGTATAAAAAAACAGTATAAAAAAAAGTATCTTAAATGTATTCATTCCAGAACATATTTCGTTTCCCACCAATCATGCTGCACCAACAGGGAGTTTGGGTGTAATAAGTGACTTATTTCATCTGGAGGGAAAATTGGTCTGGTAAACAGTCTTCCGCATGGCAGAGTCAAAGAGAAAGAGTCAGTCTGGTCTATGTGAAAGATGAGGGAAGGACAGCAAGCTAATGACATTGTTGAGAAGGGGGAAAAAAAGCTCAGAGTGGGATTCTTGTTATTGTGAAAGGATACGTTTGGTCAGTATTTCCCCCCCAAAAAACATCTAATCAAGTAAAAAAGTGGCATTGCTATGAATAATTGGAAGGTTTTCCTTCTATGAATCCATGTACAGCATACAATATATTATAATATTGTCCAGATCGTCCAGATCCCACATCCAATATTGTCCATTCATTAGTTTTTTTTAATTGGGAGAATAGATTTGGTTGCATCACTACCTCCACAGACATTCTACCTGACTTAAACACTATCAACCTTACCGGGAGGTGAGCAGAGCTGCTTCAATAAAAGTAAAGATTTTATGAGAGCTCAAATGATCTGCACTTAAACACATACACTGTCCATTATTTCCCATGGCCCTTTCTAATCTTCTATTTCATCCTGTAAAAGCTAAATTCTCTCTCTCTCTCATATTATGTCTATCTACAGTGTTGTAATGATGTGCAGATACTTAAAATACAAAAGGGGAAATAAATAAACATAAATATAGGTTGTATTTGCAATGGTTTTTGTTCTTCACTGGTTGCCCTTTTCTTGTGGCAACAGGTCACAAATATTGCTGCTGTGATTGCACACTGTGGTATTTCACCCAATAGATATGGGAGTTTATCAAAATTGGATTTGTTTTCAAATTCTTTGTGAGTCTGTGTAATCTGAGGGAAAGATGTGTCTCTAATATGGTCATACGTTTGGCAGGAGGTTAGGAAGTGCAGCTCAGATTCCACCTCATGTTGTGGGCAGTGTGTACATAGCCTGTCTTCTCTTGAGAGCCATGTCTGCCTACGGTGGCCTTTCTCAATAGCAAGGCTATGCTCACTGAGTATGTACATAGTCAAACCTTTCTTTAAGTCTGGTTCAGTCACAGTGGTCAGGTATTCTGCCACTGTGTACTCTCTGTTTAGGGCCAAATAGCATTCTAATTTGCTCAGTTTTTTTGTCAATTCTTTCCAATGCGTCAAGTAATTATATTTTTGATTTCTCATGACTTGGTTGGGTTTAATTGTGTTGCTGTCCTGGGTGTCTGTGGGGTCTGTTTGTGTTTGTGAACAGAGCCTCAGGACCAGCTTGCTTAGGGGGCTCTTCTCCAGGTTCCTTTCTCTGTAGGTGATTGCATTGTTATGGCAGGTTTGGAAATCGCTTCCTTTTAGGTGGTTGTAGAATTGAACGACTCGTCTGGATGTTGATAATTAGCCGGGTATCGACCTAATTATTTTCTGCATGCATTATTCGGTGTTTTACGTTGTACAAGGATGACATTTTTTCAGAATTTGGTGTTTGTTTCCATTTTGTTGGTGAGCAGACCCCAGACCTCGCAACCATAAAGGGCAATGGTTTCTATAACTGATTCAAGTATTTTTTTTGCCAGATCCAAATTGGTATGTAGAATTTTATGTTCATTTTTATGGCATGGAAGGCCGTTAACCGCACACTTGTTGTTTGTGTACATGGATTTTATAATGTTGTATGTTTTTCCCATCAACAACACTTTACATCAATTTGTATGGCAGACCCATATGTTTTTAAATTAAAACTAAGCATGAGAAGACTTTGCCTTTGTTTTGGTTTGTTAATTTGTCAATTAGAGTGTGCAGGGTGAATACGTGGTCTCTCAAATGGCAGAAGTGGTTTATCTATACATCTCCGTTTTGGATAGATAACTCTTCATGTTGTTTTTTTGTCTAGAGTTTTCCAATTTTCCCAGAAGGGGTTCAATTCTGTAGATTCTGTCTGTCCCATTGTGGTGTTGAGGTTGTGGTCCAGGTCTGAGGTGGGCTGTTTTTGCTGGCTTCTCTGTGTGAGTATCCTGCTCTCTGTCACACCTCAGCTTTCTCACCTCATACTTCAGTGCCATGTGTCCCTCTTTATTAAGATCATCTCTTTCTGGGACCTCTTCCCAGGACTTATGTCACTCTTTCTCACCCATGCTAAGCTCTTTCTTAGTCCTTTTTGTTTGTTGATCTCAAGTTCCCATTTACAATTCAGTTAGTTTGCTACACATCTGTCGTCAACCCTCAATTTACAACACAACCGTTGTTTTTCTCTTCTTCTTTACCTGTAACCTCTATCTTTTCTCTAAAGTCCAATACACCTGGACCTCTGCTCAAAGCAAACTCAAAAGCCTTTGTATGTTTCACACCTTGTGATTCACAGAAAGCATGTGTAACACAACGTGCCAGTGGGTTGTTGTTTAATACTTATACAATCTCTCTGGATAACTTATATTCAGTGTATTGAAAAGACTATGCCATGTTTTTTTCCGCAAGCGCTTTGGAACAAGCAGACTCACTCTATACAAATCCAATCAGAATAAAGGCTAGTACTGCACATATTTACATATTCCCCATTTTTATGAGGCCACTGAGTCATGCTTTTGAAAAGAACATGTGAAGTGTGTGTCTACAAATAATTATGATGCATGTTTTGTAGTCAAGAATAATGACAAGTACTCTAATTGAGAATAATGACGTGTATTCCAGTTGAGAATAATTAGGTGAGTATTTGCGTTGTACAAACCCATGTTTTTCTTTAGAAGAGACTATATCTGCCAATACATGTGTTTACATCACATCTTATGGAAATGTGTTGATATTATTTTTTCCACTCAGCAACTCCCATAAGGCTGACCACTCTGTACGGAAGGTTTATGACTCAGGTTTCACTCTCCGTTGACCTTAACCTCTTGGAAATGAAAGACACAGGCCATAATAGGCTGCTTAATGACCCTGGCCCAAATCAATCTGTTGGGATGATTTTAACATTACTGCCACCACATCACATCAATCACGAGGGCATCCAGCGAGACCAACCAGGCTACTGAGTAATTGAGTTTCCCCTTCAGGCCAGGGGAACAAATGCAAATTGACGAAAAGAGACCACCGAGAGGGAGGGAGGGTGGGAAAGAAGGGTTGAGAGAGGGAAAGGAGAGAGACACAACAAACACCATTTGTAAATACAACCCAGATTTATGTTTATTTATTTCCACTTTTGTACTTTAACTATATTTGCACGTCGCTGCAACACTGTACAGAGCCATAACATGACATTTGAAATGTCTCTTTTCGTTTGGAACTTTTGTGAGTGTAATGTTTACTGTAAATTTTGTATTGTTTATTTCACTTTTGATTATTATCTATTTCACTTGCTTTGGCAATGTAAACATATGTTTTCCATGCCAATATAACTGTTTGAATTGAATTGCGATGGAGAAAAAAGAAGTAGATACAGAGAAAGTCAGGAAGAAAGAGTGAGAGAAAATGAGAGAGATGGAGAGGCGGAGAAGCATGACAACAGGATTTCTAGAGGACAGACACAGACCCTTTGACCACAGATGAGAGAGACTCATCTCCTGCTTTTATTGAATCCCATATTCATCGATACCAGTATTTCCTGCCAAAGAGAATAGTACTGGGGAGCAATTCAATGTCATTTTGGGGATAAAGGGGACATGGCTGGTCTCTCTCTCCCTCCCTCCATCCATCTCTACAGTATTGCTATTCCTCTCTCTTGTTCTCCTCACCCAGGGCGAGGTGCCTGAAACCGGGGCAAATGGAGAGGGAGAGCAGGCCACGGCAGGCTGCACCGCCACATGTCATCTTCACCTGTAATGAGACAATAACAAGCTGGCAGCCTCCACCACCGCCCGGTCCCCCCACTCAACAAGAGTGATAGATACATTATTCAAGCTCTTTGTCAACTCAATGAGAAGCAACGTGCCAGGCATAGGGTCTGGAACTGTGCATCAGGAGATGCCTCTCTGTCTCTGTCCTTGGCTCTTTTACTGCCTGCCTTCCTCTCGGTCTCCCCTTGCATCTATCTCTACTTCTGTCCTTGGCTCTTTCACTGCCTGCCTCTCCCTCTGCCTGCCTCTCTCTCTCTCGCTCTCTGCCTGCCTCTCTCTCTCTCGCTCTCTGCCTGCCTCTCTCTCTCTCGCTCTCTGCCTGCCTCTCTCTCGCTCTCTGCCTGCCTCTCTCTCGCTCTCTACCTGCCTGCCTCTCGCTCTCTACCTGCCTGCCTCTCGCTCTCTACCTGCCTGCCTCTCGCTCTCTACCTGCCTGCCTCTCTCTCGCTCTCTGCCTGCCTGCCTCTCGCTCTCTGCCTGCCTGCCTCTCGCTCTCTGCCTGCCTGACTCTCTCTCGCTCTCTATTCTGCCTGCCTCTCGCTCTCTATTCTGCCTGCCTCTCGCTCTCTATTCTGCCTGCCTCTCGCTCTCTATTCTGCCTGCCTCTCGCTCTCTATTCTGCCTGCCTCTCGCTCTCTATTCTGCCTGCCTCTCGCTCTCTATTCTGCCTGCCTCTCGCACTCTATTCTGCCTGCCTCTCGCACTCTATTCTGCCTGCCTCTCGCACTCTATTCTGCCTGCCTCTCGCACTATATTCTGCCTGCCTCTCGCACTATATTCTGCCTGCCTCTCGTACTCTATTCTGCCTGCCTCTCGTACTCTATTCTGCCTGCCTCTCGCTCTCTATTCTGCCTGCCTCTCGCTCTCTATTCTGCCTGCCTCTCGCTCTCTATACTGCCTGCCTCTCGCTCTCTATTCTGCCTGCCTCTCGCTCTCTATTCTGCCTGCCTCTCGCTCTCTACCTGCCTGCCTCTCTCTCGCTCTCTGCCTGCCTGCCTCTCGCTCTCTGCCTGCCTGACTCTCTCTCGCTCTCTATTCTGCCTGCCTCTCGCTCTCTATACTGCCTGCCTCTCGCTCTCTATTCTGCCTGCCTCTCGCTCTCTATTCTGCCTGCCTTTCGCTCTCTATTCTCCCTGCCTCTCGCTCTCTATTCTGCCTGCCTCTCGCTCTCTATTTTGCCTGCCTCTCGCACTATATTCTGCCTGCCTCTCGCACTCTATTCTGCCTACCTCTCGCACTCTATTCTGCCTGCCTCTCGCACTCTATTCTGCCTGCCTCTCGCACTCTATTCTGCCTGCCTCTCGCTCTCTATTCTGCCTGCCTCTCGCTCTCTATTCTGCCTGCCTCGCTCTCTCTCTATTCTGCCTGCCCCGCTCTCTATTTTGCCTGCCTCGCCCTCTCTATTCTGCCTGCCTCGCTCTCTCTATTCTGCCTGCCTCGCTCTCTGCCTTCCCTCTCTCTGCCCGCCCTCTCTCACTGCCTTTCTCCCTGACTCTCACTCCCTCTCCCTCTGCCTGCCTCTCGCTTTGTCTCTCTCCCTGCCTCTATCTTCATCTGTGCCTGACTGCCTCTCGTCCGTCTCTAAAGTGTACTGGAAGGGCATAATTAGGGACCGATGGGAGTATATGATAGTAGTGCAACGCATTGGCTTTGTAATTCATCTCAGTACGAGGTCACAATGTGTTTGTGCGCGTGCCACTTTTAACACCAAAAACCAAATAATTATCAGGAAAGAGGTGAATTAACTACTCGCTGTGTACTTTGTGTTTGAGAGGGACACTTTTCAAGAGCTAATATCTTAACACAAACACAATATTAACTTTATGACACAAAGGAGGAACTGAAGGCACAGAGGAACAGAGGGGAAACTAAACCAGGAATGGTACGAAGCCACAATGTAAGCCGAAAGAATAATAGCTACATTCGGTAGTGGCTGCGTAATAATACATTTAGTCATATAAACATCTGGCTCCTTAAATAAATGCCTGAAAAAGTTGGGGAATAACAAAAAATTGAAATGCCTCACCTTTATGTGTGATTAATGAAAATTAGCAGAGCGCCCCACTGATCTTTTGAAATATAGTACAGATACAATCTAACGCAATTAGTGCACATCAAGCAGTATCAAAGCCAAGTGGCTGGAATAATTGTCTTCCTTAATTTCCTGCTCATTAGGGGTTGACTGACAGGCTTTGGGGGGAGGAGGTTTAGAGCTATGAGAATGTGTGCACGCACGCACGGGCTCACGCACATGCAAACAAACACACACACACTCATACCCTTACATAAACAAACATCTTGTGTAATAGAAAGTTTGGTGTATTGTGGCGGCTACGCAAAGAGAACCCAAAGGTCAGTGTGGAGAACGGATCAGTTGAGATGCTATAGCTGCCAGGACAATGACTTTCTCCAGCACAGCTTCCCTGCTTAAAAGGACAGCAGTGGCAGCCCCTGTTGTCTGCAGATAAGGACATTTCATCTGCCCAGGGAGGCTGCTCAGCGGGTGATTTCCCACCAGGACCCCATGGCCATGCTCTTTCTCCATCTCTTGCTCGCCACACATCTAAAAGAGTTGTGTCCCAGCGGATGGTGTGGTTTTTTTCAAGCCCAGGAGAGGAGAGGGAAGGATGGATGGGGGAGGGAGGGAGGGAGGCCAGGCCGCGAGTGATGATGGAAATAATTCCCTGTTTCACAATGCACACAACCCGAGGTGTTGTTTTTCTTCCTCTGCTATTTTCTCTTCCTCCTCTTCCGTGCCTTTGCAGTAGAGACAAAAGTACATCTATCAATGACGGTCTACAAACCTACACTATCTAACCCACTCTATACAGTAGATTTCACCCTGCCAACCACAACAACTGCACACAGCAGACTGTCTTAATCCAGGCATTCTGTTGACCAAAAAAACGAAAGGAAGTCACTGCCACACAATTCTACACCAACGAGCTGATCACAATAGAGAAGGGTGGAAGAACTAACGAAACAACAGTTCACCAAGTAGAGGAGGGAACACTCAAATAAAATGTCAATTTTAAGAGGAAATGTGTTCTTGGATCGAGGCCAAAACATCAGAGAGAGGGGGAACAAACAAAGCAAAGGACTTGTCTGTTGATTAAAGAGGTCCCACTGGTGACAGCAGGAGTTCCTAGCCCCGAGAAGATTACCACATTAAAAAACCTGCCCCCCCACACACACACACACACACTCTCTCCAATGCAAGTACAGCCAGTCTAACATTGTAAAGTCAGTCTAACAGACTAAGTCAGAATGTATGAGTGGCACTAACCAAAAGGGCAGCTGCACAGGGGACAGCACTATATTATTAGTGCTGTCCACTACAACTACAAAAAGCTGCAACATAAATACAGCCATTTCTGACTGAAAAGTTCTGTTACTGAAATCCCTCATTTGTTTAGGAAAAACATTCCCTATTCCCTCAACCCTTGCTCTCTTTACATGACATGTATGCATCAGATGCACATGACCAATAGGGTCTGACCTACAGTATAGCCAATCACAATCACATAAATAAATTGGTTATATGTGTGACAAATACATTCGAAACTGGAAAATGTTTACTGGTTGCTCTGGTTGCTCAGGAGGTAAAGGGGAAGTCAGATGTGGAATACATTTGACTAGCTGTGGAAAATACTGCAGACCAAGAAAAAGAAGCTAGCGCTAGCGCTGACTGCCAAACAGGTGTTGTTAGATTACAGTATAATTTTTCTAACTGTTTGGAACAATGTAAACAACACTAAATAAATGATAAGCGTACCAGAGAGTCTGTTGTCATGTTTTTGAAAAGCCTTTATGACAGCAAAGACTACAAACAGTCACATTGATTTGTGAATGCAATTCCCGAAATTGAACGATTGCTTTGTTATTATAAAACTAAAATGCTTGTTTGCATTTCAAAACATGAATGACTCGTATGCTGTGTGATGACATGAACAAATAAATGATTGATTATTTCAATAGTTATATAGGCTACTGTATCAAAGTAAGTTACAGTAGTAATAAGACGAAAGAGGATTGCTCTTAGGCCTACAGGTGGTTATACAAGGCTGCTGTACTAAGCCTACTAATGATAATGACATTACTTATTATTATAATGATGATCATCATAATAATACGAATAATACGAATAAGAAGGAGATCAAGAAAAAGGAGGCTTATTATAAGGTTAAATAAAACATTTTGGACAATTTGGAACAGTATAAAAAACACTAAATACAATGTAATAATACCAGAGAGGCTGTTCTAATGAAAAGAAGTGTAAAGCACGGGAAACGTCAAAAACAGCAGAATTATGTGCATTTTTTTATCCAACATGTTGTGGTTGCGTGAGGCTTGGTGCTGACAGAATCAGTAGTCTATTTAAAACAAATACTGAAACAGGATCTGTCCTATTTCTGTAGATATACAGTATATGGATGATTTATAAAGCCAGCCACAATCAACAACAAGGGTATTGATAGACCTAATTAAGATTCCTCTCTCCTCACTTTTCTTAAGACAATTAAGGCTGTTTTCCCATCTCCTAACTCCGCATTGTTTTCACATTTACATTTACATTACATTACATTTAAGTCATTTAGCAGACGCTCTTATCCAGAGCGACTTACAAATTGGTGCATTCACCTTATGACATCCAGTGGAACAGCCACTTTACAATAGTGCATCTAAATATTTTAAGGGGTGAGAAGGATTACTTTATCCTATCCTAGGTATTCCTTAAAGAGGTGGGGTTTCAGGTGTCTCCGGAAGGTGGTGATTGACTCCGCTGTCCTGGCGTCGTGAGGGAGTTTGTTCCACCATTGGGGAGCCAGAGCAGCGAACAGTTTTGACTGGGCTGAGCGGGAACTGTACTTCCTCAGTGGTAGGGAGGCGAGCAGGCCAGAGGTGGATGAACGCAGTGCCCTTGTTTGGGTGTAGGGCCTGATCAGAGCCTGGAGGTACTGAGGTGCCGTTCCCCTCACAGCTCCGTAGGCAAGCACCATGGTCTTGTAGCGGATGCGAGCTTCAACTGGAAGCCAGTGGAGAGAGCGGAGGAGCGGGGTGACGTTTTCAACACCAATATGCTGGTTAACTTTTCTATTAAGCACATACTATAGCAACATGGTGAATGAAAAGGTGCCAATTCAACAGCACACTGTTGTGTTTCAGACAGCGTGTTTCAGACAGCGACCACTATCCAACGCAAGAGAACACGTATTTGTTGTAAAATAATCATATTTTTATTAGTGTTGCACCACTGTTCTTATGTAATATAACCATATACAATTTTAGTAGCATGTCTTAGAGTGGTGGACTGTGCCATCCCCACGGCCTACACTATGACATTATATATATATTTTGCTACTGCTAGACAAAATATATCTCGGTCGACCAAACAACTGACCAGTCAACTAAATGGGGTCAGCCCTTGATATTAAATATGATTTATAATAGTTTATTCATTCATAACTTGGATTTACAGAGATACCTTTGAATAAAAGGATACCACAGTGCCTTGCAAAAGTATTCACCCCCTCTTGGCGTTTTTCATATTTTGTTTTATTATAACCTGTAATTTAAATGGATTTTTATTTGGATTTCATGTAATAGACCTGAACAAAATAGTCCAAATTGGTGAAGTGAAATGAAAGAAAATTACTTGTTTAAAAAAAAAAGTTTTATTTAAATGGAAAAGTGGTGCGCATATGTATCCATCCCCTTTGCTATCAAGCCCCTGAATAAGATCTGGTGCAACCAATTACCTTCAGAAGTGTCACATGATCTGTCACATGATCTGAGTATATATATACACACCTGTTCTGAAAGGCCCCAGAGTCTGCAACACCACCAAGCAAGTGGCACTATGAAGACTAAGGAGCTCTCCAAACAGGTCAGGGACAAAGTTGTGGAGAAGTACAGATCAGGGTTGGGTTATAAACAAATATCCGAAACTTTGAACATCCCATGGAGCAACATTAAATCCATTATTAAAACATTAAAACAACAAACCTGCCAAGAGAGTGTCGCCCACCAAAACTTACGGACCAGGCAAGGAGGGCATTAATCAGAGAGGCAACAAAGAGACCAAAGATAACCCTGAAGGAGCTGCAAAGCTCCACAGCGGAGATTGGCGTATCTGTCCATAGGACCACTTTAAGCTGTACACTCCACAGAGCTGGTCTTGATGGAAGAGTGGCCTGAAAAAATCCATTGCTTAAAGAAAAAAATAAGCAAACAAGTTTAGTGTTTGTACAAAAGGCATGTGGGAGACTCCCCAAACATATGGAAGAAGGTACTCTGGTCAGATGAGACAATAATTTAGCTTTTTGGCCATCAAGGAAAACGTTTTGCCTGGCGCAAACCCAACACCTCCCATCACTCCGAGAACACCATCCTTGTGGGGATGTTTTTCATCGGCAGGAACTGGGAAACTGGTCAGAATTGAAGGAATGTTGGACGGCACTAAATACTGGGAAATTTTTGAGGGAAACCTGTTTCAGTCTTCCAGAGATTTAAGACTGGGGCAGAGGTTCACCTTCCAGCAGGATAATGACCCAAGCATACTGCAAAAGCAACACTTGAGTGGTTTAAGAGGAAACATTTTAATGTCTTGATACGTCCTAGTCAAATCCCAGACCTCAATCCAACTGAGAATCTGTGGTATGACTTAAAGATTGCTGTACACCAGTGGAACCCATCCAACTTGAAGGACCTGGAGCAGTTTTGCCTTGAAGAATGGGCACAAATCCCAGTGGCTAGATGTGCCAAGCTTATAGAGACATACCCCAAGAGACTTGCAGCTGTAATTGCTGCAAGAGGTGGCTCTACAAAGTATTGACTTTGGGGGGGGGTTCCATTTTTTTTCTTCTTATTTCTGGTTTGTTCCACAAAAAAAAAATATTTTGCATCTTCAAAGTGGTAGGCATGTTGTTTAAATCAAATGATACAAACTCCCCAAAAATCGATTTTAATTCCAGGTTGTAAGGCAACAAAAAGCCACTGTATGTTGCTTTAAACTCACTCACACACATTTAAACTCCTTCAGCATCAAAACACCTTGCACACCTCAGAATTCAAATGATGTCTCGTGTATATGCACTCAAACCTAGTTCAAAGTGACCCCTCCCTGACTACCAACAAGAATGGTGTGTGTGTGTGTTGTTTACCACTCAGAAGTAACTTGCTTCCTCCACTTTTAGATACCTTAACCCTGTGTGTGCCACCTGCCAGTGGGTCCACTACATTTGGGAGACGCAGAGACAGACAACACCAGACACACAGCGAATACACCTATCAGGCTGACTCATGCTCACCCCCCCCCTCCCCCCGACCACACACACCTCGATCCCCTGCTGGCTCTGGCCCAGTAATACACAGGGGCTACAGCAGACGATGGGTCTGCATCAGCATATCTCAGTGTCTTAAACCAATCCATGGAGACCTGACCCGCAGTAAGGCATCATCAATGATGTTTCTAATAGTATCTGAAAAACTTCTGAAACGATATTGAATGCTGCAGTGAGAATAGTGGAGCAGAGCTTGAATGGTATTATCACTCATGGCATGAGCATATCAGAAAAAGTCCATCCTATAGGGCCTTCAGGAAATGTTGGGAAGTTCAAGACTATTGCTAAGAGTTTTGCAAAGACTTTTGTGAAGATACAACTTTTGCAATGTCATCCAAAGTCAGTTGAGCAGTTTTGCTGGAAAGAGGATATCAACCGGAAACTAAGCAAGTCTGATAAATGGGATTTGAAGATAGACTCTAAATGTTGGTGTTCCAGATATATGAAAATATCAATAAAACATTATGTGATTCCGAGAATCAGAAACAACCTCGGAGAGCAACTCTGAAATGCATCTCTGAGAGATGACAGGACAAAACCAACCGGTTCCAAAGCCAACCGTTGGCTGTTGACTGATAAATAAAATAAAATCCTGGAGATAGGGGGCCGCCGGCGTTCTATGCATGGCAAATGAATATAGAAATAAAATATTTAAAACATCAAAGACTTTATTTTTAAAGAAAGTAAGTAATGTATACAGTACATACTGACAGGATGGGAGACAACTTGTTAGGGTAAAAATAGTCAATTACACACTGAAACACTAAGACGAGTTTCTAACAACGAGGCAACAAGGACATTATTATACAAAGAAGTTAGTGTTCTTATCAATGTTGTCTTGATTGTGTTTTTGATATGGAACATATAAAAGTAGCAACTGGTCTACGAAAAAAATATATCATTAGACCAACGGAGAAGACCTAAAACTGAAATAAATTGCTCATTCACAAACCAGAAAACATTGTCATTCCACCAATTCGTGTAACTTAGTAAAACAAAAGATTGATTTCACCAAATATTTTTATTTTGTCATAAAAAGCAGATGTTCAACTTCATAAAACAAATAGCTTTCCCATCTCAAGTGGTAAAATAAAAAAATGACTGTAGTATAAGTGCATAATGGGGGCAAAATATATCAAATAGTTGAACATAACAAGGTTGACAATTTCTTCTTAAATCAGCCATGAATCCCCTTGTGACAAGCTTGTTGTGTGCAATAGAGAGCGGCAATTTAATGCAAGCTTCGTAAACAAATTTACTGCAGGGTGCTCCCCAAAGAATGTAAGAGGGATGCTCTGTCACCTTGTGGACTGGCTTCAACACCATATATATATATGCAGCAAAAACACAAAAGGGGGGTCAAAATAAAGTACCAGTCAGTATCTGGTGTGGCCACTACTGCAGTGCATCTCCTCCTCATGGACTGCACCAGATTTGTCACTTCTTGCTGTGAGATGTTACCCCACTCTTCCACCAAAACACCTGCAAGTTCCCTGACATTTCTAGGGGGAATGTCCCTAGCCCTCACCCTCCGATCCAACAGGTCCCAGACATGCTTGATGGGATTGAGATTTGGGCTCTTCGCTGGCCATGGCAGAACACTGACATTCCTGTCTTGTAGGAAATCACGCACAGAACGAGCAGTATGGCTGGAGGCAGTGTCATGCTGGAGGGTCATGTCAGGATGAGCCTGCGGGAAGGGTACCACATGAGGGAGGAGGATGTCTTCCCTGTAATGCAAAGCGAGATTTCCTGCAATGACAACAAGATTAGTCCGATGATGCTGTGACACACCGCCCCAGACCACGAGGGACCCTCCACCTCCAAATCGATCCCGCGCCAGAGTACAGACCTTTCTGTAACGCTCATTCCTTTGACAAAAAAACTCAAATCCAACCATCACCCCTGGTAAGACAAAACCATGACTCGTCAGTGAAGAGCACTTTTTGCCAGTCCTGTCTGGTCCAGCGACGGTGGGTTTGTGTCCATAGGCGACGTCGTTGCCGGTGATGTCTGGTGAGGACCTGCCTTACAACAGGCCTACAAGCCCTCAGTCTAACCTCTCTCAGCCTATTGCAGACAGTCTGAGCACTGATGGAGGGATTGTACGTTCCTGGTGTAACTCGGGAAGTTGTTGTTGCCATCGTGCACCTGTCCCGCAGGTGTGATGTTCGGATGTACCGATCCTGTGCAGGTGATGTTACACGATGTCTGTCACTGTGAGGATGATCAGCTGTCCGTCCTGTATCCCTGTAGCGCTGTTGTAGGCATCTCACAGTACGGACATTGCAATTTATTGCCCTGGCTACATCTGCAGTCCTCATGCCTCCTTGTAGCATGCCTAAGGCACGTTCATGCAGATGAGCAGGGACCCTGGGCATCTATCTTTTGGTGTTTTTCAGAGTCAGTAGAAAGGCCTCTTTAGTGTCCTAAGTTTTCACAACTGTGACCTTAATTGCCTACAGTATGTAAGCTGTTAGTGTCTTAACGACCGTTACACAGGTGCAATGTTCATTCATTGTTTATAGTTCACTTAACAAGTATGGGAAACAGTGTTTAAACCTTTTACAACGATTCATCTTTGAAAGACAGGCATTTGAAAAAGGGACGTTTCTATTTTTGCTAAGTTTATACACATATATATATATATACACACACACACACAGTGTACATACAGTTGAAGTCGGAAGTTTACATACACTTAGGTTGAAGTCATTAAAACTTGTTTTTCAACCACTCCACAAACTATAGTTTTGGCAAGTGGGTTAGGAATATCTACTTTGTGCATTACACAAGTGATTTTTTCAACAATTGTTTACAGACAGATTATTTCACTTATAATTCACTGTATCACAATTCTAGTGGGTATGACGTTTACATGCATTAAGTTGACTGTGTCTTTAAACAGCTTGGCAAATTCCAGAAAATGATGGCATGGCATTAGAAGCTTCTGATAGGCTAATTGACATATTTTCAGTCATTTGGAGGTGTACCTGTGGATGTATATCAAGGCCTACCTTCAAACTCAGTGCCTCTTTGCTTGACATCATGGGAAAACCAAAAGAAATCAGCCAAGACCTCTGAATAAAAATTTTAGACTTCCACAAGTCTGGGTTCATCCTTGGGAGCAATTTCCAAACGCATGAATGTACATTGTTCATCTGTACAAACAATAGTATGCAAGTATAAACACCATGGGACCACGCAGCTGTCATACTGCTCAGGAAGGAGACGCGTTCTCTCTCCTAGAGATTAACATACTTTGGTGGGAAAATTATAAATCAATCCCAGAACAACAGCAAAGGACCTTGTGAAGATGCTGGAGGAAACAGGTATAAAAGTATCTATATCAACAGTAAACAGTTCCCATATGTCGACATAACTTGAAAGGCCGCTCAGCAATGAAGAAGCCACTGCTCCAAAACCACCATAAAAAAAGACAGACTACGGTTTGCAACTGCACATGGGGACAAAGATCGTACTTTCTGGAGAAATGTCCTCTGGTCTGATTAAACAAAAATAGAACTGTTTGGCCATAATGACCATCGTTATGTTTGGAGGAAAAGGGGGAGGCTTGCAAGCCGAATAACCCCATCCCAACCGTGAAGCACGGGGGTGGCAGCATCATGTTGTGGGGGTGCTTTACTGCAGGATGGTGCACAATGCAAAATAGATGGCTTCGTGAGGAACGGAAGCAACATCTCAAGACACCAGTCAGGAAGTTAAAACTTGGTCGCAAATGGGTCTTCCAAATAGACAATGACCCCAAGGATACTTCCAAAGTTGTGGCAAAATGGCTTAAGGACAACAAAGTCAAGGTATTGGAGTGGCCATCACAAAGCCCTGACATCAATCCTATCGAAAATTTGTGGGCAGAACTGAAAAAGTGTGTGCGAACAAGGAGGCCTACAAACCTGACTCAGTTACACCAGCTCTGTCAGGAGGAATGGGCAAAATTTACCCAACTTATTGTGGGAAGCTTGTGGAAAGCTACCTGAAACGTTTGATCCAAGTTAAACCATTTAAAGGCAATGCTACCAAATTCTAAATGAGTGTATGTAAACGTCTGACCCACTGGGAATGTGATGAAAGAAATAAAAACTGAAAAAAATAATTCTCTCTACTATTATTCTGACATTTCACACTCTTAAAATGAAGTGGTCTTCCAAAATGACCTAAGACAGGGAATTTGTACTAGTATTAAATGTCAGGAATCGTGAAACTGAGTTTAAATGTATTTTGCTAAGGTGTATGTAAACTTCCAACTTCAACTGTATACACACACTGTATACACACAAAGAAAATGTAGAACATTACTCATTCAAGGGTTTTTCTTTATTTTTACTATTTTCTACATTGTAGAAAATATTAACTATTCACTTTTAAATAACACATACGGAATCATGTAGTAACCAAAAAAGTATCTAAATACATTTTAGATTCTTCAAAGTAGCCACCCTTTGCATTGATGAAAGCTTTGCACACTCTTGGCATTCTCTCAACCAGCTTCACCTGGAATGCTTTTCCAAGAGTCTTGAAGGAGTTCCCACAATGCTGAGCACATGTTGGCTGCTTTTCCTTCACTCTGTGGTCCAACCTTTCCCAAACCATCTCAATTGGGATGAGATTGGGTGATTGTGGAGGCCAGATCATCTGATGCAGCACTCCATCACTCTGCAGCACTCTGTGTTGGGTCATTGTCCTTTTGAAAAACAAATCATAAGCACAAACCAGATGGGATGGCGTATCGCTGCAGAATGCTGTGGTAGCCATGCTGGTTAAGTGTGCATTGGATTTTAAATAAATCACAGACAGTGTCACCAGAAAAGCACTCCCAAACCATCAAACCACCTCCTCCATGCTTCACGGTGGGGACCACATATGCAGAGACCATCCGTTCACCTACTCTGCGTCTCACAAAGACACAGCGGTTGGAACCAAACATTTCAAATTTAGACTCATCAGAGCAAAGGACAGATTTCCACTGTCCTATTGTCCATTTCTCATGTTTCTTGGCCCAAGCAAGTCTTTTCTTCTTATTGGTGTCCTTTAGTAGTGGTTTCTTTGCAGCAGTTCGACCATGAAGGCCTGATTCACCCAGTCTCCTCTGTTGATGTTGAGATGTGTCTGTTACTTGAACTCGGTGAAGCATTTATTTGGGCAGCAATTTCTGAGGTTGGTATCTCTAATGAACTGATACTCAGCAGAGGTAACTCTGGGTCTTCCTTTCTGGTGGCCATCATCATGAGAGCCAGTTTCATCATAGCTCTTGATGGTTGTTGCGACTGCACTTGAAGAAACTTTCAAAGTTCTTGACATTTTCCGGATTGACTGACCTTTAGGTCTTAAAGTAATGATGGACTGTCGTTTCTCTTTGCTTATCTGAGCTTTTCTTGCCATAATATGGACTTGGTCTTTTGTCAAATAGGGTGACTTCTGTTTACCACCCCTACATTGTCACAACACAACTGATTGGCTCAAAAGCATTAAGGAAAGAAATTCACAAATTAACTTCTAACAAGGCACACCTTTTAATTGAAAGGCATTCCAGGTGACCACCTCATGAAGCTGGTTGAGAGAATGCCAAGAGTGTACAAAGCTGTCGTCAAGGAAAAGGGTGGCTACTTTGAAAAATCTCAAACATAAAGTATATTTTGATATGTTTACTACTTGTTTGGTTACTACATGATTCCATAAGTGTTCTTTCATAGTTTTGATGTCTTCACTATTTTTCTACAATGTAGATAATAGTAAAAATAATGAAAAACCCTGAAATGAGTAGGTGTGTCCAAACTTTTGACTGGTACTGTAAAAACAGACACATAAACACATGCACAAGCATACACACACACGAAGAAATATGCATGCACGCACATACACATACAAATCCCTGCAAGTACATACTCACACAGCAAGCAAACTGACATCCCAAGCCATTACAATTGAGCTGTACTAGGAATATTCCATCTTATAATAATCTCCTACTGTCTTGATAACATTTTCTATGCATTTTAGTCAACTCTTTCAATTAAGAGCCAATTAATGTAAGACAAAAGGGACTGCTGTCACTGAGGATGGGGACGGCGCTGCTAGTCGTCTCTGCATAGCATGACTTAGGAGTTTAGAAGAGTGTGTCTGTGCCTCTTTCCGTGTTTTTGTAAGCGTGTGTGTGTGTGTGTGTGTGTGTGTGTGTGTGTGTGTGTGTGTGTACGGGAATCCTCCTCCAAGCCTATCTCCCAGTCCTTTGCAGGTATCCAGTCTGCACTGAATCTCAATGACACCTTAATAAAGACAGAAACAGATGCCAGCCAGAGCCAGCTAGTATACCTGTCTGAGACTCTGGAGAGAGAGAGAGAGAGTCATTTAAAGTCATACAACCTCTAACTGCAGATCCTTATGCTATAGCTACAGGCACTAGAAGCACACACTGACAGGGGGAAACATGAGAGCACTGGTTATTATAAAGATAACATTGTGTGTGACTAGTGTAAAAAATGCTGATATGGTACCAAAATCTCACACAAGAAAATGCCAGATACCGCATTAACACTCATCAGCTTCATCATCCATGTCAGACAGACACAATTATATTTTCTGGACAGGTGCCTTTTGTGCTTCAAAAGGCACAGCATAACAGGAGCGTTGAGGACAGGTTATGGATTTTTCTACGGCCAACTCAGCCTAATAACGAGCCACAACACCCGCCCGGAGTAGAGCGTCTTGCTTTCAACGGAACTCCGCCGGTCTCCTCCTTCCGCCAATCAATTGGTGAAGGTCAGCCACCAGTGGCTCAATAAAGTCCTGAAAGGTCTATGCGACATACAACCCACAATGTTCAATATGCAAATTGGCCAGAAATAAGAAAATAAAGGGAAAGGAAAAGACAATATTAGACAGCACCTCAAATGGAAGGATCCTACTGTATTATTTAGCATATTTATACTATGTCACGGAGGGGTAAACAAGCTGGTTGTTTAACGAAGGTACTGTAAGTCGCAGTGTATCTCATTTAAAGAGCTTGAAGGCAGACTTGCTTGCATTGTTTGGACTGCGAGGGCCTAATGAACTGGTCTCCACTCCTTACATTTTCTGTGTAGGGACTGCAGAAGTGGCAGTCAAGGGGGCAGTGTAACGCTCTAAAAGCAACAAAGTTTTGGCTTTTTTTTATTTTGTTTTTATAAACGAGGGAGAAAACAGTAGAGATGTGATCTTTGATGTTATGTACACCCATTTACTGCTTTCCCCTCCTTCTCTCACTTCTTTCTCTTCCCAAACCCTCTCTGCAGGGAGCTGACCCAAATCCAGCGTTTGGGCATGAGGTCTAACACACACACACACAAACACACACGGCCTGAGTAACTGTTGGTTCACGCTGTTTTTTTCCCTCCATCGTTGCCCAGAAACTTGACAGAAGAACATTTCAACAGGTAACCGAGATTTCAATCATATTTTGTTGACTTATTATATTATTAAATGATATCTGTTTCTCCAGGTCCTGTCCTGCTCCAACCATCGGTCTGAATGAAAGGGATCCACACCATGGG